>NC_085942.1:18440739-19640739 GCF_963556715.1 Cydia fagiglandana | reverse complement strand
ATGTACGCCAAATTAGCCCCGGCTTGCCTATGGATATGTTTGACGCGCCGCCACTGGTATATACCTATACCTATAAGATCAGCTTTGGTCACGCATACCACCAATGTTCAAAACATTCAAGAACAGAAAGATAACCCCTAAATATCTGTATTATCCAAGCATTAGGTACATTAATGACGTAATCTACGCAAATGAAAGGCAATTAATCAACTCCCTTCAAAACTTATTGATAGCAGAATCAGATCGCGACAAGAATTTGTACTGTGCAAATACGATCTGATTTCCGCAGCATTCTATACCTCCTTCTCTTTCCTAAGTAGGTAGGTATACGTGCTTTTAAAAGGACAAATTCAAATCATATTTTAATCTAAGCTGGAACAAAAGAAAGTTCCGTCCGAATTCAAAAGTGCAAAAATGGCTCTTAGACTTAGAAGAATAAGAGGACGATCCAAATTATTTTTATGGGACGTGTAGGTATAGTGTGTAGCTTTCAAATAGAGCTCGACGGCTAATCCTATTGTCTATTGTTAAGGAAAACCGCTCGTGCCACGTGCCACAACCACCTGCATAAAAATACGTACTTCGGTTACAGAACCAGTATAAAATGTGTCATCGAGATGCGTATCAAAGACGCGTTATCGGAGAGCGCATCTACACTTAGGGTGGAGCGTCGTTGTATGGAAAAAAATAAAAAATTATTCTATTGTAGATTCTACACTGGTATCGATCGCATTAGCTGGACTCACGCCCCTTCCGCTAAAAGTGCAAGAAATTGCTTCCATCGAAACTGTTAAACGAACTAGACTGACAGAATACCTACCAGACGACATAACATATGACAAAAGAGTACCAGTGACTGGCTTATTACACCCCGCAGACAGAATTACTATAAATATAACCGACATACTTACTGAAAACGACTTAGAACCTTATTATACGTCAGATATGCATAGAATCTACACTGATGGAAGCAAGCACGATGCAGGAGTAGGAGTGGCATTCGTTATACACTATCCTGATGGAAGTGACAGAACTAAAAAATTTAAGCTACATAAGAGCTGTACAGTTTTTCAGGCTGAATGCGTGGCTATAGAAGGAGCGTGTCATGAATGCATCATACTGGGCCTTGAAAAAATCACAATTTTCTCGGACTCGAAGTCTGCGCTGCAAGAAGTTGCAAATCGCAGCAGCACAAACAGAACAATAAACAGTATCCATAAATTAATACGCCAAATCCAACAAGCAGGAGAAATCCATTTTTGTTGGATTAAAGCCCACGCCGGCCTTCACGGCAATGAGGCAGCAGACACAGCCGCCAAACACGCGGCATCATTACACAGAAGTCCTGATTTCTGCAGATTTCCCCTATCCTTTCATAAAAAGAACCTACATAAAACAATAGTAGGAAAACATGAACAAATGTACATAAACAGTACAACAGGAACCCACACAAAGCAACATCTGCCTACACTTACACATGTAACAACACTTCGCAAGCATATGTCACTCACCTTCGAACTCACTCAAATACTTACCGGTCATGGATATCACAAAGCCTATCTAGCACGCTTCCACATCACCGACACTGATACCTGCCCATGCGATGACACAACACCACAAACTATCGACCATCTCCTCAAACACTGTCCCAAATATTCATACTTCCGCTGTGACCACGAGTTTCTCTGTGAACTACATCAAATAGACCCGTATGATATATCTAAAATAATAGAAAAAGAAGTAACAAAAACATCGTTCGAAAAATTTATAAGTAAAATAATAAACACACTTAAAAAATTTAATAACACATAAACAGATATAATATGTTATATACGCAAATAAAATGCCCAATATATATACATATATAATTATATATAATATTTTATATACCTAAATAAACTGCATAATAATACATTCATAAAAACTAATGAAACGAAGTAATAATAGTTATAGGCCGCCCGTATTGAAAGCGAGGACCTACAACTATAATAATAGTTAAAAAAAAAATCTACACTGGTCTTTTGAGCGTTGGACTAGCCCGCGCTCAGGTGCCAAATAGAATAATGAAGGCCCTTTTTTGCAGGCAGTAGCACGTGCGGTTTTACTTAACAATAGACAATAGGAGTAGCCGTCGAGTTCTATTTGAAAGCTACACACTATACTCGTATGTTACTCGCGATGCACGCGTCACATTTATTTAGCTATTTCTGAAGTATAATAGAAAGCAGGTTTATTAGAAACATTTGAATATCACAGGATGTAGAATCGATTGTCATCTTTCAAAAAAATCATGTTAGCTTATTGGCCAAATAATTGCTGGGAGCTGGATTCTGATTTTGATTTCTCGGTGTTAAACTGCTATGGACTTGATATCAGCTATCAAAATTATTCATATTGGTGCGCATGTTTCTGTAAGCGATAACTGGGATCTTTTTAAACCGAGAGTGATACATCTCGTAGGTAAGCATCCTAGACCGCAACGGCACTTACTTACCAACAGGTGTGATTGAGGTTAAAATAATAATCTTTATCAAATAAAAATAAAAATATATTTTTTCGCACATTGCTTCGCTATCATGCTCATCTCTGACGGGTTTTCATCCTAAATGTAATAAATTTTAATGAAATAAACTCTACCTCGTATACACAGTGTACACATAAAGTACCCGTGATCCGCGCCTACGTTAATCGTATAATCCTTTCATTATTCAATTAAAATGCCAATCGAAATTACACTGAATCAGCTTAACATCACAGTCTAAATTATGAAAAACTCGGTCGTTCTTGTAAACAGTGATGTAAATTTAATAGCAATCAAGCTTTGGTCTCAATAAATGTAAACGTTGTTTATTTTTTATGATACGACGATGGCATGTATATAGGCGTTCGGTCCTCTTAACGTACTCGTAGGTACGTAAAGCGTACTTTTCTTTCAAAAGGCAACTAATACTCATCGAGACAATAGTAACAAACGCTAACACAATTACAGGCCTATTCGGATTTCGAGATAATCACAAGATCTAGAGACGATTTAGAGATTAACTAGATCTGCATTAGATATCGACTAGATGTGACTTGGATATCTACCACGCGCACTCGTATTCGGGAAACTAGATAATCACAAGATCTAGAAACGATATAGAGATCAACTAGATTTACATTAGATGTCGACTAGATGTGACTTGGATATCTAAGTCAGAACTTGTCGATATCGTTCAAGAGGACCTCCAGAATCGCGGAAACGTTAATTTTGACATATCTATCTTACAAATATCTTTAAATTATCCATATCGTAACTTGTTGAAGTCTAGTAGAAATCTAATTCCTTTTCCGAATCGAGCCGTTAGTTTGCATTGTTTTATCACAGAGTTCCTATGGCCACCTCTCGTGTTCGTCAGATCAGCTCGATGCTACTATAATTATGGCATTCTCACCCAACTTTTAAAAATGTAGGTAGGTACGCTGTACAGCTCAAATAATGGAAAGTGGGTCTAATTTCTTTGTCGATCCCTCATGACTGAGGGTCGCTCTCGCTACCACATGAGGTCGTTATTTTGTACATCAAATCCGGTTTGGGTCCCGACTGAGGCAAGCGATTTTTCATAAATCCTTAAATGCAGAATTTATTGTTTTCAAAAACAAAGGAAAGTCTCCTTTACACAAAATGTGCTATTTACAATATTTAAGGTAGTTGCCATCCATGTGGCACTCGATTTTTCCACCCTGTATTATACTCGTACATACATGAATAGACTGAGGTTGAATAGCTCCCGAATCAAACGACAGATTGGAGAAAATACAGACAAATCTCTCGTAAGCTGAAATACTGCGGGTTGCCAATTAACAATGATTGATGTACCTACTTCAAACAGACTGTTTTGTTTGTTTTCTTTCGCTGGATCACTTTTATTATCTTGAGTTTTGATTCCATGTAGAGTTAGACCAAGAAAAATCTGCAACGATTTTGATAGCACAGACAGTGCAAGCGTTATTTTAAACGTCAAAGTTCGATAAAAGTATGACGTATAAATAACACTTGCACTGCGTATACTATCAAAATCGCTGCAGGCTTTTCTTGGTCTAATTCTATTTAATTGGCTCAGCTTAAGGTCTAAAAAGATCAAAAAAGTCGATTCAAATTTAAAATTTTGTTAAAGTTTTAAACTGGTCTAGTTATAAATATTCCTACTTGATAAGTATGTAAAATCACAACAATAAATAAATAAAATTAAATATGAACTTAGGACCTGGTAATGAATGACACATTTTTACACAAGTTTGAAATTAAAAATATAAAATCATAGAAAATTGAGCCTGATACATCTTGTAAAAAGTCTTCAACGCCTTATTTTTTATCACGGAATACCCTTTCCCGCTCGAGAAAACATAATTTTCCTGACAACATGCAATCATCAAATATAACGAAGTTGCAATGTCACTAACGATCCGGCGCGGAGCGTTTATAATACTGTGAAACATCATTAATTTTAATTTACCATCGCTTGACAAATTATTTAATTTAACGACAGAAAAGAAAATTTTACAGTAATAACTGGCACTAGTTATGTTGGCAAAACCGGCCTCGTAAATTAAGTTCTTAACCTAAAACTGTACTTATTTAAAGAAAAACAAATAAAATAGCTCGAATTATTTAGTAAACCCATGCAGGGTGCATTCCCCAATTGGTATTATACAATACTATAAAGATAATCCATTACAAAGTAAAAGTTTGTGAACTAACAAAATAAGTAAAACTATTTGAGAAGTCCCCAATACTTTTTTGAGACCCATAAAATCTCTGCGGATTACATCGGACGGATTTTCAACTAAAACTGAGTGTAAGGATTTACCCGAAATCTCGAGATAATGCCAGTGGGAAAATTCACCCCAGAGCAAATGTAAGTAGTCCGATTGAAGTTAAATGAGCAAAGCTACTTATGTAAGGTAAGGTCTTATGGCTTTGGTTAAATAGCCTAGTGAACTATTGTTTCTGTAGTTTTCAATTGCCTACTTGGACGTGTAAAAGGTCAGAATGACCGTGTCGCAGGTAGACTCTTCAAGTAGATATTGATGAATGTCAAGGGTATTGAAATAGTCTATGTCTGAGTGTGTTTGACTACGATTCAGTGAATTATTGAGTGAGTAAGTTTTATTTGAATGACCCGAACATCATGGTTAATGGATTGGTTCCTGGCTGATTTTGATGACAGCCCGAGAAGGGTAGGCATTCTGTGCAGACCCGTCAGTCAGATTTGAATTGAAATCGCACCCAACCTAACTAAATTCCTCCGAATTATATTAAGTATTTTGATACGTCTACCGCTCGTCGGCTATCATTAATCTACGTTATCTATAAAGAGTCCACAAAGTATTTTGGTAGCCTGTATGTCTTTGCATTACGGTCTAAAAATTGTCGGTTAACAGTATGAAGAATAGTAGACTAAACATAGCAAATCCGAAACACTTTCATAGCCACGACCCTTTTCAAAGTCCCAACATTGAAAATGTCAACAATTCCGTTTATGTATGGATTTAATCACGACATCTTTTGTGTTTCTGAAGTGCCCCTTAGCGTTCGTTTTCGTTTTATTTGTGCCTTAAATTAAGGCGTCTTAATTACGCTGATTGTGACGTTCATGTTATTTCTGACTTTTATACGAAATCTTGTTTTGGGAATTCTATGTAATGTGTTTGAATTTAATTTTCGATGTTATTAAGAGGAGTTTATTTGTATGTTTGAACTTTGGTTTGAACATTCTTGTACACATTTGTGATTTATTTTAATGAAAATGAAAGACTTATAAAGGCTCTTTACAACGAGTATGTATACTGTTTTCTGATAGTCTGAGGCAGCAAAGACATATATTATTTCTGACGACTACGACATCGTATTTCAAGAATTGAGTGGTACACCATTCAATTAAAAGATTTATTAAATAAACTATCTTTAAAGCCAACCACTGACGAACAGGCCGCGGGACGATATCGGCCTGTCAGAACAACAATTTGACAATTCTGAACAACTGACCGGCCGATATCGTCCGGTGGACTGGTAGTTAGTGGTCGGCTTAAGAATCATATTATTTGTTTTTATTTATTTATTTATTTATTTATTTAAAACTTTATTGCACAAAAGAATAACTTAATGTCCAAAAGGCGAACTTAATGCCATGAGGCATTCTCTACCAGTCAACCTTAAGGCCAAGCAGAAAATATTGTAGGCGGTGCATTAGAAAACCAAAAGAGAACTTATCTAGAAACAAAATATATACAATGTACATACATTTGATAGTTGAATTAATATTATTTTTGTTACCTTATCCATAACTTTAAAATATTTTGTCTTTACTTTTACATATCATATAAAGTAAGGAAACTTTCTATTACTTGAGGTTTGTTCGCTCTTTACCAATTTCATTTATGTGTTACATTTATAACCTACACGTAACCAAGTAAAGAAATGTGGTCGTAGACTTTTTCTTAAGCACTACCTTCGCACTCAAATCAACATTTATATTATGCAGTAAATTACAAATACGTGACAAGTCCCCAAATATGATAACATGTTGTCGAAAATATCAACTACGTGTTTATTTAATAGTAAGTATAAAGGTACGTAAATAAATACAGAGTGTGTTTTCGTATACCAAAAGCTTGACATCAAATAAACCCAAAGGTTGTTTATTTTCTTAAGTTTATTTACTACCAACATCTATCCAACATCTATCCCCGCTTTACTTTAATTAGGTACTTCAGTTAGTAAGTACGTAATACTCGGTAGTTGCTTTTATATGCATTAATTTTTTTAGGTCCAGTCCCACGTTTATGTTTATGAGCGGCAGGGCTATAACCGCGAAAATCGAAGTTCGCAAATTGCGGGCATTTTTCTCTGTCAGTCTTATTACGCCTTCATTGGAGTAAAAGAGAAAGATCCCCGCAATTTGCGGATTTCGGTTTTCGCGGTAGCCCCTCAGGATCCGTAAAGTCTGTGGGATTTTTTGTAGCTCTCATGAATTGCGTGACACTGAGATGCTGTATTAAGGTGAATCATCATTCATAATCATTCATCGTGGCGGGGATTTTAAGATTGAGCACAGAACGGGTTTTATTTAAGTATTTTACGTATAAGTGTATTTCATGTGTATTTATTCATATATTAGTCTAAATATTGTGTATTTAAATGAAATACACTCATTCGTTCAGCCCTACCTGTTTTGCAAATACTACTCTGTATAACGGTATAATTATGTAATTATCCCACCTCTCGAAACCTTTACCTATGACACAAACAAACGTTCCATTAGTAATATTAATCATATATATGGAGGCTTGAAACAACATTAAACTTGACTGAAACAGTATTGACGCAAGTCACAAACCTGTCATTTAAAGTTTAAAGCTGACGACCATTTAAAATGGAAGGAGGCCAGTTCGAACTTACATTCCAATATCAAAATAAGGTGATTCTGTTTTCATTCGCGCGGTATTTTCGTTTCGCTCGTACTTATTCGTAGGTACAAGTATTTTTACGCGGGCGAATGATAGCAAAATACATCATTTTTACATTGGACTTAAAGTTCAAGTAGGCATCATGGACATCGATTCCTTTGAGGGTTACGTGACTCTGTCCATTGATTGGTCAAAAGCTATTACGTGTAATAGACGTTTATCTATGCTGACACGCGATTGGCTGGAATTATTAAGCTACGTTTATGAATTCAATGTTTGAGCACCTACTATTATCGAAATATTGTTTTTTTTTTCATTTTGTTTTTGGGAACAATATAAGGCTTTTTATACATTTTATACTTATTCAAAGATTAAAGTTTAAAAAAGGAAAAACTTTTACGTTGCCGTAGTATGAAAAATTGAGTAGGTAATATGTTAAGATTTTGAAGTTTATTGCTTATTTTATTCTGATTTTAAATAAGTTGAATTAGAATTTCTAAAAACAAAGGCAAAAACTAAACAAAATAACCGCCTGTGGCTAAATTACACTGACATCTCTGAGTGGCTACCGCGAAAACCGAAATTCGCAAATTGTGGGGATCTTTCTCTTTTACTCCAATGAAGGCGTAATTAGAGTGACAGAGAAAAATCCCCGCAATTTACGAACTTCGATTTTCGCGGTTATAGCCCTGGGTTCCGGCTCACCGCTACCAACTGAGCCATCGAAGCTTATCCGATTGCGGTGAATATTTCACCTCAGCTATTCAAACATCAAAATATCTCTAATCTATCACTTTTAACATTGATCACCCATAAAAAGCACTGCAACTTTAAAATGGGTCAAAATCACCCCATTACGAGCCCGAGCAGCCATTAACGGAAGCGCCGAGTGCGCCATTACGAAAACAGGTTTATGATCAATTAAAGATGTTTAACTAGTTCACTTCCTGTCTCGAATGTGAGCGAACGCAGTATTGGTTGTGTGTTGTGAGTGTGCCAAATAACAAGCATCATTTGTTATAGTGAAAATTCGTCAACTTGAACCTTGATAAGGCGAACTATTCATTAACACGAAAAAAAAACTATATCCCTTCAAATTTTATTCATAATTTTTAACTTCCTTAAACCAAGTAAACATCAATTCCATTCACATATTTTTTTTCCTCCGTAACTCTAAAAACAATCCTGTCTCCTTCCTCGGTCCTCTAACTCCATGCCAAATTTTATACCGGGTGTGGCCTGTAACATGAGCAAATAATTAAAACATAGATTGTACTCCTCAAACAGTGACACTTTTGTTCAACAACTTTTAAAAATTATGAAGTATTTAGACTCCCCATTTTTCATACAAAATAAATATTATCTTCAATGGACGCCATCGCCACACCATTATTATTCAGTTATCCATAGATATCCCACACGTATCATATGGGTTTGATAAAAAAAAAATTTTTGATTTTCATTTCTATGTATGGGGAACCCTAAAAATTTATTGTTTTTTTTTCTATTTTTGTATGAAAAATGCGGTTCACAGAATACATCTACTTACCAAGTTTCAACAGTATAGTGCTTATAGTTTCGGAACAAAGTGGCTGTGACATACGGATGGACAGACAGACAGACAGACAGACAGACATGACGAATCGATAAGGGTTCCGTTTTTTGCCATTTGGCTACGGAACCCTAAAAAGCAGTCACGCGCAGTTGTCCATTTTCCTCTAAAGCAGGAAGTTATTTGATTGACAGAAAAATAACAAGAATGTCACACGCACGCCTTGGTTGTTGGATTTCCCTCTTCGCTCCTTGGCTTTAATATCCTGAAAGTTTATGATAACATATTACCTGCATTAATGCTTAATTACCGGCGCGGTAAATTTTTCCTTTTACAATTTTTGTTAACATTTAAAACTTATTTGTCTTAATGTCTATTGCTAAAAATATGACTAGCGTTATAGTTTAAGATAACATCAGAATTAATTACCCTATAAATTAAAATAACAGTTGTCGAAACTTTACAAAGGTCATGGATATTAATGGCTTTATAGAACTTGATCTTCGGATAAATCATTTAAAGTTAGCGAAAGTGCGATCAATGATTTCCGGAAGACATTGTTTCAAGGGCCCTCAAAACGTTAAACTAACCGTGCAATAACAAGTTCGCTTTGAGACTTAATACAGGGTGGCCAGTGACAATTTCCGATTTCATAATTTGATAAAAAAAAAACTAAAATATATACTTAAACCAAAACTGTATACTTATATAAAAAGTTGATGAATGCGGATACAATTTTTTGAAACTCATATTTCTACCGAGCTTCCAATAAGATTAGCTGACGGTGCATCGCAGTATAGCGTATATTAAAATTAATATGGCAACTTACGCCTAGGAGCCCCATTCTGATTTTAATTTATTGTTCTGAATTTTTTGGTCCAGAAAAATTACAACGGTCAGCTGACAGATTAAATCCGTAACAATTTTAGAATAAAAAATTAAAATCAAAGTCAGGGTCTTACAGTACTGAATAAGCCGTTTTTAGGTACGCCTTAATAGCACGTGCAGTCGTGCACGGCTGCACGCTGCTCTGTTGGCCAGTGATCCATTCGGCCCAATTCGAACTTTAAGATACGTCAGTTAAAAGATCTAGAAGAGATATGGATTAGATATGTCAGTGTCAAAAAGGACGTTTTTGTTTGAAGAAATGTCACAATTGACACTGACATATCTAATCCATATCTTTTGTAGATCTATTAACTGACGTATCTTAAAGTTCGAATTGGGCCGATTGTCACTAATTAATCCGTAACACTCACGAAACTAAAAAATAAACCTCTGCGTCTCCTTGGCACTACGCGTTTGAATATTATTTGGATTTGAAATCGGAAATTTGCCACTGGACACCCTGTACACGCTTCAAACTGTTGAAGAGATGTTGACATTGTTGACTGATGTTGAGTTCATTTTCAACTTCCGCTTTGGCCTAGTTACTGAGCTAATATATCGCTGGCACAATATTACAAAGTTCTGTGTAACGTTGAACACGTTACGTACAATGATAGTTGAAATTCGACTTAATGTCACTATGCCAATGTTCAAATTTCAGTTCAATAATAGTGAAATATAGAACCCTGTATTATTGGGCCAGCAATATGTATATTCAGTAGTTCTATTACCCATGTTATTTAATATGACTATTACTATTTCCAATTATAAGAGACTTCAAGTATTTAATCAATACAAGCTACTTAATATTAATAATGTTTTAGTACCGACTTAGTCACTTGTCAGACTTGGAAGCAGTGGTGGCCGAGTGAATATGACGCCCGACTTTCAATCCGGAGGTCGCGGGTTCAAATCCCGGCTCGTACCAATGAGTTTTTCGGAACTTATGTACGAAATATCATTTGATATTTACCACTAGCTTTTCGGTGAACGAAAACATCGTGAGGAAACCTGCCTACATCTGCGAAGAAATTCAAAGGTGTATGTGAAGTCCCCAATCCGCATTGGGCTAGCGTGGGGACTATAGCCCAAGCCCTCTCGCGCATGAGAGGAGGCCTGTGCTCAGCAGTGGGACGTATATAGGCTGAAATGATGATGATGATGATGACCGACTTAGTCTATTATTGATACGGAATTGGTCTTTACTTCCATTAAAATTACTTGTGTAGTTAAATTTACTGGAGTCTCATAGTTAGAATTAAAACACTAGTTTAGGTGCCTTGTTATAAAAACATAGATACAAAAATGACAGTCCGACATAGACTAGGAATCCTCTAGACCGAGTTTAGAGCAATTATTTCATGCAACCGATGATGCCAAAAATACGGGGGTGAGCGGGACCAGGTGAGCGCAGTCTCGTGCCGTGATTGGTCCGTTCAAAGACACGGACGTCACACAAAGACACTTTCGACTCGAACATGGAGTAAAATTACCGTATGCGTGGCAGAGGGGTAGCGCGACTATGCTGAGTCTGGAAGAAGTTTTGTCTGTGCAGTCCGATAACCCAAATTTACCCGACGTCTGTCATTTTAGTACACAAAAGCGGGATGATTGGGCAGTAAATTGGCCAATCAAACTGTTATTTCAGTATCTGAGATAGAAAAACAACTTACCAAATTAGGACCTAGTTTGCGAAGAAAAGCCAAGATGATTCTAGTATTTATTTGTGTGTTGTTTGTTTGGGCATATTCTTTCCTAAATTAGATGGATAGACATACCCACTTATTCATAAACGTTTACTAAAGTTGACAAGGCGATAATAATCGTTTGTCCCTTTCCATCATACCAATACGTCGGAAAGGAACAAACGATTATTATCGGCTTGTCAACTTTAGTAAACGTTTATGAATAAGGGGGTTAATCTTTATTGGCACACTTCAGCAAAAAGATAACGATTGATTAAAGATGTCTTAACAGGCGGTCTTATCGCTAAAGAGCGATCTCTTTCAGACAACCTTTTGGTAGCGGAAACAAAGCCTCGCTAAGTTACGGATTTATGGACGTAAGTTGACTAATGTATAGAAATTTTTACTTTATTACTATTACTAGATCAGCACCTCTAAGGTAGCATTTTTCCGTCTGTGGTGGTTTTATACCGTCAAGTGAGATAATTACGGACAGACGGTAACATTAAACGATAGTTTTTTTTTAATTAACTAATCTAACTGGTTGGAAAATGTACCTTAATTTATTTATTTAAGGCCGTCAGATCCTTATTCAATTCAAATTTGAATATTTCTCTTGTCTAATGTAACCCCTTTGTCCCCACCTTGGTATAACCTACATATTATCACAGAATATTTAAATAATAGTACTAGGTACAGAAGACTCACTCTCTAACAAAACGCATCTGACACGATCAGCACAGAGGTCGCTAGGATGGCCGCTAGGTGGCGACAGCACCACGCGCGGCTTATGGTTATGGCAAACCCCAAAATTGGGGTCGAACGGATGTACTTTTAGCTACCTGTAGCAAAGCGACGAAATCGCCGAGTGAGCCACGCCTGATATTATGTACGTGCGAGAATAACACGACTCGATAAAAAATAAAAGCATAACCGATACATTCGCTCTGTGCACGTATACACTATAACTAGCTTAAGCCAGATGTCACGTGTCGCCCGTACATTGAACCTAAAGGTTGAAGTTTGGTATTGGTTATTCGGCCGTACCTCTGCGTATTTTTTAGGACTCACAATACAATCAATATATCCTTCGGGAATTGGAATTGCCTATTTCCAGGCTTTTATGTTAGCGAATACATAAATATTTGAAATAAAACACTCAGATCGAACTAGCCCCAAATTAAACAAAGTTCAAATGCATCTTTGATTTAGAAACACGAATCAAAATATTTTATAAAATAATGTGATTTGTTCCCAAAATTGTATAGATGGCAGCACCATCTCTCTCGCTATATCGTAATCACATAAGGGGTTCGTATAGGTGGTGCAAACACGCAGTACTCGCCCTTAGAGTTGGTAAAGGACGCCTAATCTTTCTAAGATTGCATAATAGCAGAGAAATTGGGATTGGTTCCGCCGTGACGCTGTGGCCTATGGCACAGAATAAATAATAGTACTAGGTACAGAAGACTCACTCTTTAACAAAACGCGTCTGTCACGATCAGCACAGATATGGCCGCTAGGTGGCGACAGCGCCACGCGCGGCTTATGGCAAACCCCAAAATTGGGGCCGAACGGATGTACTTTTAGCTACCTGTAGCAAAGCGACGAAATCGCCGAGTGAGCCACGCCTGCCTATGGGTTTATGGCGTTAGCCGTGATACCTGACGCCGTATCAAATCTAGCTTACGCCATTGGAGGGCTTTATTATTTCTATTTCGTATATACCTACTTTATTTTTTTCATTTTATATACATTGCGCTCCAAAACACGCATAGCTGACGTGGGGGAGAAGACCGCCAGACTGAAGTGGGACTGGGCGGGTCACGTCTGCCGCATGCATCCGGATAGGTGGGCTTGTATAGCCACCAAGCGGATGCTGCAAAAGAAGCGCGGACGTGGCAGGCCCAGACGGAGATGGCGGGACGACTTAGACGCCTTCATCAGTGGCTGGCCGGAGAAAGCACTACAACGGGAATTGTGGAAATCAGGGGGAGAGGCCTTTGCCCAGCAATGGGACAAAAGGCTAATAAAAAAAATACCTAGGTCGAATAGCGAATAATTTGATAAACTGTAAAAGAAAATGAGGATGAATGATGAAGCAGCCAAAACTGGTAAGTCCTAGATCAACAAATAAACTCGTCTTTGCCTATCTAATTTTGCCTTGAACTTTACGTTGCTGAACAAATAATCCTGCTCCGAAGTTGGTAACAGCACTTCATTAAATTTTGAGGACATTTACTGCTTTTAAGGTTTTACGATCCAACGAATTTGGGACAACGATTGTGACTGATTTAAGTATGACTCACGCTAGACCGGACCGGGGCCGGGCCGGAGCTTCCAGCGTTTCGTTTTCTCTGGAAAGAAACACGTGATCACAGTTCAGCCGTTCTTAAATACATCTCATTAATTTGACTTTACCATCACTATTATTACTGTTACTTCACTCTACTATATTAAACTTCATTGTTGTATCACTTTCACTTTTTGTTTGGTTACTGAAGTCACCAAAGGAATCCAAAACCATTGTTAGCTTTTCGGCAAAAACACATTCCCAGCGTTCTTTCTCCACTTTTTGCTGATACTTCCACAGATCGTGTACTACGTACCACTAGATAACTCATGTTTTACTATGACTATATAGTCGCATTTTACAACACATATTGGCACTACGTTTTTAAGAGAAACAGCGCATTTTACTTGCATACGTGTCTACAACTTATAGGTTTTCATTTCAATTACAAATAGGACCAATTAAAATTCACGAGGATTGTTAAAGTAGGCTTAAGATAAATATGTTTTCATTGAAACTATACTTATTATGTATAAGTACAAGTAAGTAGTCAGTTAAAATAAAAACGATAAACGTACCTACGTAGAGTAATATATATTATTATAGAAAAAGGCGGTTGCGCCTGTTGATGATTTAAATTGAGGATTTAAATCTAAACTAAAAAAGTGGCTTCTTGAGAAGATGTTTTACGATTACAGTGAGTTTTTTAATATTCCACAAGTAATTTAATAATTAATACAGGCGTGACATTTGTATAGTACCGATATAAATTACATTCTCATTGTTAATAATAATTTCGATATATTGCAAATTTTAACGATTAATTTTATTTATATAATTTGGATTATGTTTACAGGTATATGCACATAGAATACTAGACCAATACTAGTACTTATATGGAAAAAAAGACATGTAACAATTGTTATCAATAAATTTTTCATTTCATTTCATTTCGTTGATTGTTTCTCTTACCATAGAATAACTAATTGAAGCTGTTACTAAGTTTCATACAGGTTGGCTCAAAACATAATTATTATGTTAACAAAAAAAATACGTGTAAGTAAAATAAAAAGACATACAACCGAATTGATAACCTCCTTCTTTGAGATTTGGAAGTCGGTTAAAAATATTCTCAAAAATTGTTAGTAACGTATTTTTGGGCCATTCTGTTATGCGGAGTCTAGTAGGTAGTCTGTGGATACGTCGTAACGCATTGTCAAGTTCAGTTCTTTATTGTTTTTTCCGCAGTTTTTTACATGTCGCAAATCCTTTGTAATAAAATAAAGGTAAATGCCTTCTGGCGCATATAGACTAAGAGCTAGTCCTGAAATACGTAGTTCACTACGGCACAAGTGCGAAAAGTAGGAAATTACTTATTTATTAGGTATATTTGATTATTGAAGAGGAAATGGATATTAGCGCATTTTACTTGCATACGTGTCTACAACTTATAGGTTTTCATTTCAATTACAAATAGGACCAATTAAAATTCACGAGGATTGTTAAAGTAGGCTTAAGATAAATATGTTTTCATTGAAACTATACTTATTATGTATAAGTACAAGTAAGTAGTCAGTTAAAATAAAAACGATAAACGTACCTACGTAGAGTAATATATATTATTATAGAAAAAGGCGGTTGCGCCTGTTGATGATTCAAATTGAGGATTTAAATCTAAACTAAAAAAGTGGCTTCTTGAGAAGATGTTTTACGATTACAGTGAGTTTTTTAATATTCCACAAGTAATTTAATAATTAATACAGGCGTGACATTTGTATAGTACCGATATAAATTACATTCTCATTGTTAATAATAATTTCGATATATTGCAAATTTTAACGATTAATTTTATTTATATAATTTGGATTATGTTTACAGGTATATGCACATAGAATACTAGACCAATACTAGTACTTATATGGAAAAAAAGACATGTAACAATTGTTATCAATAAATTTTTCATTTCATTTCATTTCGTTGATTGTTTCTCTTACCATAGAATAACTAATTGAAGCTGTTACTAAGTTTCATACAGGTTGGCTCAAAACATAATTATTATGTTAACAAAAAAAATACGTGTAAGTAAAATAAAAAGACATACAACCGAATTGATAACCTCCTTCTTTGAGATTTGGAAGTCGGTTAAAAATATTCTCAAAAATTGTTAGTAACGTATTTTTGGGCCATTCTGTTATGCGGAGTCTAGTAGGTAGTCTGTGGATACGTCGTAACGCATTGTCAAGTTCAGTTCTTTATTGTTTTTTCCGCAGTTTTTTACATGTCGCAAATCCTTTGTAATAAAATAAAGGTAAATGCCTTCTGGCGCATATAGACTAAGAGCTAGTCCTGAAATACGTAGTTCACTACGGCACAAGTGCGAAAAGTAGGAAATTACTTATTTATTAGGTATATTTGATTATTGAAGAGGAAATGGATATTCGGATGTAATGCTATTTACTTCTTTTGTTATGTTTTTTTTCACATTTAGATTTTATTCTAGAAATTCTAGACTAGTATTTTTTATACAATTTTTTTTAATGTTTGACGATCCTTTAAGTTTGACGAGTTAAATTTGATCTGTATAATAATCCAATGTTATTATGGAATAATATTAACATCAATAAATTTCCCTAATAATTAGATTAAGATTAATTACGATTCATAAGAGCTTGTTGCTAAGCCTACATGAATAAAGTATATTGTGAATTTAAATTTAAATTTGAAATTTGCAACGAATGGCGAAAGATAGATTAGAACCATTTTCCTGCGGTGGCAGCATGATTGCATTTTTATCGCCTGTCAGTATGCCTGTCACTTACGCACCTACATATAGCACCTATGTTAGAACGTGACAGGCGTGGTGGAACAGGCCTATTCGGATTTCGAGATAATCACAAGATCTTGAGACGATTTAGAGATCAACTAGATCTACATTAGAGATATCGACTAGATGTGACTTGGATATCTGTCATAACTTGTCGAAATCGTTCAAGAGGACCTCCAGAATCGCGGAAACGTCAAATTTGACATATCTATTTTACAAATATCTTTAAATTATCCGTATCGTAACTTATTGAGGTCTAGTAGAGATCTAATTCATTTTCCAAATCGAGCCGATAGGCGATAAAAATGCGACCGTGCTATCGCTGCTGGCTTGCCCCTTCATCAGGACGCAGCAGTGTGACACTGATGAATATCTAAATCTATTTAACCTCTAGCCGCCCATACGTCAAACCTTGCCAAGCAAAATGAAACTTTATTTTGTCGACACAAAGTTTACATTAAAATGGAACAGGAGACCTTTTTATAGGTCTCTGGGCGGCTAGAGGTTAAGATGCCTCGATCAACTAGGTATTATTTTTTAATTAACCCAGGTGACTGAGCTGGGTGAACAGAGTCAACTACAGGGGTAATACCAGGCGTGGCTCACTCCGCGATTTCGGCGCTTTGCTACAGGTGGCTAAAAGTACATCCGTTCCACGCCAATTTTGGTGGCTAGTCATAAGCCTCGCGTGGCGCTGTCGCCACTTAGCGGCCATATCTGTCCTGATTGTAACAGACGCGCTTTGTTAGAGAGTGAGTCTTCTATACAATATAAGTAATTCTGTCTAAAAATTGTATATCTTTTTCGAAACTAGCTCAAGGTCTAATATGGTTTATATCATCCGTAGCTCGGAAAATAAATGAAAACATCTACAGCTTCCGAAAAATAATATCACTGTTATAATAAATTATTTTCTCTGAATAAAGTTACGTAGGTAAATGTTAGGCTTTATTTTGTGAAAAAATCAGTAGCCGTACCACGAGTACCGTACGACACTTGACGTTTACGTTAGCGACTGCGTAACTCTATCGCAGTCCATGGGCCTGATTCGGATTTTGAAATAGACATCTATTAGATATCTTATAGACATCATCAAGATACGATAACGATATGCTTAAGATCGAACTTGTCAAATTTGACATTTGCGCGATTCTGGAGATACTCTTGAACGATTTCCACAGGATATGACTTAGAGATCTAATTCGCATCTAATAGATATCTTACTCTATCTAACGTAAAAGTGACATTAGTTGCCCGAATTGCGCCACATCAGAGAACTAGTTGATATCTAAACTATAACGTATCTAGAACGTGTCGTCTCTTGTGAATATCTTGAATTTCGAACACGGCAGATAGACGGCTCGATTTGGGAAACATCTCGCTCGCACTAATGGATTGGTGCATTAGACAGGGAATGCGATCGAGTACATGCAGACGCTCACGTAAATTTCAATCGCCAACTCGTGGTAGCCGCAATTCCATTAAAATTTCAATCAATGTTAGAATAAATAACTTAAGTATCTAGAACTTGGAGATGTTTATTTTCATTCCGTTTTCTAAAGGTTATTACATTTTATCAATATCGTCCATTAGTAGATAATTTATTTATTTACCTATTATTTATTTAAGACTTTATTGCTCGATAAATAAGTGCAAATGGCGGACTTAATTCCTTAAGCCCAAGTACTTAATAGGCTTCAGAATCTTTGACCAAATACTTTCTTGAATTTAATAATAAAATATTATACCTAAATGTACCTATATGTATGTCTATAGTTCGTTTTTTTAGCATTAGAAAGAACTTGAAAGAAGGTAAGCGATCTTACATGTCTTTTAATTTTAAATAGCTTTTTTAAAATCAAAAACTATTACTTATGAAAGCAGAAGGCTATAAATGATCGTATTAGATTCATAATTGTTACATATTTGCCGTAACTTATTTTTAAAATGTGTTTTTCAATTAAACGACACATCAAGATTGATATTGATCTAATTTCCCTGAGGCGTAATTATTTATTAGGTATCAAAATAAGTCTCCTACTGGAGACAGAGACTGTTTTTCGATATCTCTAGTGATGTAATTGTAACGAATCCATACAGTGTTTTGGTATTTAAACTTAATAGGACGGACTGGCATAAATAAAACCGGACATGTGCCAGTCGGACCCGCCCACCGAGGGTTCCGTACACTTTATTATTTGTTGTTATAGCGGAAACAAAAATACAACATTTGTGAAAATTTCAACTGTCTATCTATCACGGTTCATGAGATACAGCCTGGTGACAGACAGACGGAAAGTGGAGTCTTAGTAGTAATAGCGTCCCGACTTTTTTAATTTGGTTTAATAAGTATATTAAATGCATGAAAATCATTTTCAAAATTTTTATGTATATACATATATGTACGAGTATGTATTTACTTTTTTGTACATACTCGTAGAAATAAAAACACGAGAAACACAGTTACAGAGTCAATTAAACACAACAAAGGCGAACATATCCCTGAATGGGATCTCTTCCATCATCATCATCATCATCATCATTTTTTTTTGTCAAAATGTCGATTTTTCGGTGACTGCATTATTTCCTAGATCTGTTAACGTCAGTACCTAATTATCAAATAAAAAGTTAAGGAAGGCCTTTTAGGAACATTTAATTTTATTATTAATTATGCATCCTGTATGTTAAGGTATTTTTTTTTTATTTCATTGTTGTAAAAAGCGTATTAGTATTATAGTAAGTAACCTAATATTTATGTAGGTATGAATAGAAACAAGTGACTTTCTTATGTACAACACTTGCAAACGACAGATCTTCACATAAAACAATAAGAAATAAACAGTTAACTACGAATCTTTGTCACTCTAAACTATACCATATTTACGACGCCATAAGACATAATTTAGAAACACAGATAAGAGCTGAATTGGTCTATTCGGAAAGACATTCCTCATTTGGCACTTAAAGGCTACATCGCGTTAATGTTCACTTTTACGACTAGTGATGGAGAAATCTCGAGTCCTTTGAGACTCTGCTTTAAGAATCGACTCGATTCGAGCACCGGACATCCAATAGTATTTTTTGCAACAGTTCGAGTCTGTTTGTCTGTGTGTGTGTGTGTGTGTGTAAAAAAGCGCTGGTGGCCTAGCGGTGAGAGCGTGCGACTTGCAATCTGGAGGTCGCGGGTTCAAACCCCGGCTCGTACCAATGAGTTTTTCGGAACTTATGTACGAAATATCATTTGATATTTATCAGTCGCTTTTCGGTGAAGGAAAACATCGTGAAGAAACCGGACTAATCCCAATAAGGCCTAGTTTACCGTCTGGGTTGGAAGGTCAGATGGCAGTCGCTTTCGTAAAAACTAGTGCCTTCGCCAAATCATGGGATTAGTTGTCAAGCGGACCCCATGCAGGCTCTCATGAGCCGTGGCGAAATGCCGGGATAACGCGAGGAAGAAGGAGGTAATTCAAATTGAAGCTATATGGAAATAGCGCCTTATTGACAATCGACAATAAGTACCCTTTTGTTGAGAAGGGCACATTCATTTTAGTATGAAATTACATTTTTTTTTGCGATGTCTTTATCCGAAGGCTCACTTTATTAAGTTATATAATTTTACTAATTTACGGTTGACTTAAGACGAAAAAGGAGCTGAGTTTTAAACATTTTAGGTAAATATACCCGTCTCGCTAACGGAAGCGGCACCCAAAAACAAGTGCGATAAGGACAAGGCGAAAAATCGTGCGTAGAGGTTTCGTAATACTCGACTGTTTCCTTCTCCAAAACTTAACCAAATTTGGAAATCTAAATGATTATGAAATTATCTGTGTCGGACAGTTTTGCTTTTTTGGCTAATTGATATCAGTTTTGAATACTACGCCTACGCGCCTCTCACTGCGGCATAGTCAATGAGGCCATTTTGGCCATTTTTGAAGGGCTCTAGCGCCTTAAAAAAGAAAAATATCAAAAAAACAAAACGGTCCGACACAGATATTGACAATAAATATTAATTTGTGTTGAAAAATGCTCAAATCATTGCTCTAGTATCAAAACCCACGGAGGAATAAGTCGAGTACGTTTGTACGGAGAAAAGACCTCCCCTGTTGGCTCTTAATAAAGAATTCGACTCGGGAGTCTTTTAAGCGCGGACTCCCATAAACGCGAGTCAAGTTTTTCAAATTTAGACTCAAGTGACTCGAGATCCTCTCAACCCTATTTACGACCGCCGTAACCGTTGCCATGGCTACCGCCCACCTGTAACCTCTTCTCATTTTATCGATAAAAACCTTTATTTAGTCCTTTTGTCGCGATACTCCCGGGCGAATTATTTTAGGCCGTGTAAAGGTGACATTCGGATGGCGATAAAATGTGTTCTGACCGCGATAGCAAGGTAATGGAAGGTTAAACTCTGACCACACTAACTTTTCACAAAACAAAGACGAACAATAAGCATACCTTATGAAGTAAGCAACATAAGAAATACGGGATAAGCATATTATTAATCATTGAATAATAAATAATTTGAGATTCTAAAACTATAAATAAAACATAATTAAATAACTAACATATAAAACTTAAAAACTAAATGTAAATTTAAGAAACCAAATCTTAAAATTAATAACTACAAACTATTCCCCTGCGGAACGGTGCCGTAGATGCTGGCAGCATTTCCTCGCTGTATCGCAAATCGCAATACGGGTAAGTGTGGATAACTTTCACATTGGGGCGTGTTAATTGATTAGTGTTTAAGTATTGCGAGTTTATACATTTGTCACTTAACGCAAGTAGCAAATTTATGAACCGCAATAAACAATAATCAATGTGTAAACAGGCCCCAATGTAAAGGCCAGCCAAACTTACTCGTATGCCACACTACCGATATTGACTCACTGTTAATGACTGTCTTAAGCACAATACTTAAGTATAACTATAAAAAAGCATATTTCTTCTATTACTCAGTAGCTATATTCATTGTACGTGTTCAACAAAATGTCTTTACAAAAATATCGTTAAATAGCGACCTCGACCTCAATTTTACAGGCTATCGAAGTACAATTTTATTGACTCCCAGTTGGCATTTTACGACGGTACTCGTAATTCAACTAACAATTTATCACCCTTTCCTTTCTTTGCAGATGGATTGGCAGCAGTTTCCCCGAGCGCCCGCTACGATGACGTAAAATGCTGGCCCTCTTCAATACCACCGTCCAGGATGACGTCATCTCCACCATCGACCCGAAAAATGCCACCAATATGAACGCCTCTCACGTCCCAGGAGTCTTAATCCTCACGAAAACTCTCACCGGCGATGTATTCAACGTCATAGACGAACCCAGAGTCAACAAAACAACCGATCTCATAGACTTCATAGTCGTCCAAGTAGCCTTCTGCATCCTCTATGCCATCATCTTCATTTTAGGCGTATTTGGAAATGTATTAGTATGCTTCGTCGTGTTCAGGAACCGAGCTATGCAGACGGTCACCAATCTCTTCATAACCAACTTAGCACTGTCTGATATACTGCTATGCATTTTCGCGGTGCCTTTGACGCCGATGTACACGTTCCTTGGACGATGGGTTTTTGGAAGATTACTTTGCCATCTTATGCCGTATGCTCAAGGAACTAGCGTCTATATTTCCACGCTTACACTCACCTCAATAGCAATTGACAGATTCTTTGTCATAATATATCCTTTCCATCCGCGGATGAAGCTAAATACTTGTATTTTCATCATAGTTTTCATATGGATCTTCTCCTTAGTGGTCACGTGCCCATATGGTCTTTTCATGGGTATACAAATAACGAATAACAAGACTTACTGTGAAGAAAGCTGGCCCGCTGACAGATCTAGAAAAATCTTTGGAGTGTTTACAAGCGTGCTGCAATTTGTCATACCATTTTTAGTCATAGCCATATGTTATACATGCGTTAGTATAAGATTAAATGACCGAGCCAGGTCCAAACCAGGTGCTAAAAACACCAGGAGAGAAGAAGCTGATAGAGATAGAAAAAAGAGAACTAACAGAATGCTCATTTCCATGGTGGCCATCTTTGGTATTTCCTGGCTTCCTATAAACGTAATCAATATATTCAATGACTTTTACGCAGCGATGACAGAGTGGAACTATTATTACATGTCTTTCTTCCTCGCTCACTCAATGGCGATGGCTTCGACGTGCTACAATCCATTTCTGTACGCTTGGCTGAACGAGAACTTCAGAAAAGAGTTCAAACAAGTCTTACCTTTCTTTGAATCTACTGGAGGAGTCAGGAACAGTTATCATTCAGGCCGTATGCCTACACATAAATCGGATAAAATCTGCAACGGCAACGACACTATTCAGGAGACTTTACTTGCTTCTTCATTCAATAGAGGACCGTCATTGAAACATCGCATGTTGGAAGGAAATGGTAGAAGAGACGGGGTCGAAATAGAAAATATAATATTAGAGGATAAACCAATCTCTGCTTCGTACAACACGAAGAACGAAAATGTAAATCTACAGTTAATAGATGAAGAGTCGCAGCTGAGTGAATCCAGGGATGGAAAATCTGTTGTACTTTAAATGTGAGTATCTAATATACATCTACCTTACATCTAGGTCGTCCGTTAACTGAGGCGGTAAGATATAAGGTACCTACAAAATTAAATAGTACCCGTTTACCTCCCTGGATATTGACATTATGGAAAAGAAATACAATTTATTATACAGGGTGATTCATGAGACGTGAGCAGGACTGATCCTGCACACTCAGTAACTGATAATTGATCGATCACCGTCGTATTTAGGTGAAACAACCACACTTTTTCCAATTTTTTAACTTTTTGGCAAGGGCAAATTTAATTATCTACAATCATGGTCACCCCACAAGACCTAATTAATAAACATAAAACCTCTTTAACCGTAATGACAGCATTATGATTATAAAGAAATAAACTGTCAAATTTGAGTGAGGTACGAGTTTTCAAAAGTAACCAGACCGTGATGACATTCAATTTGACACAGAATATCGGTAGTTTAGTATTGGTTCTAATTGTAGGGTGACCATGCAGGTCGTAAATAAATTAATAATTTTTTTTTTCATCACGACTAGAAAATTAACGTTAACCTCACTAATACTGATACGAAACAGTTGCTTATAATTTACGAAATGCGCAGTGTTAGTCCTGCTCACGTCTCCTGAATCATTTTTTAAAGCTCCTAATATAACAGTTTATATATCAAATTTTGTAAAAATATGTTCCATAATGTTAATAAGCGGTCACGTGAATTCGTCCCTTTTCGTCTTAAGCGCATACAATTTTAAAGAAAAGGCGTAAAAGTTTCGCGAGTAAAGGATGACTCACGCTAGACCGGGCCGTGCCCGGGCCGTGGCGTCCGACACGTCATTTTGGATGATGGCTGATCGGAGATCACGTGGTGCGTATCATAGAAAATGGAGCGCCGGACGCTCCGGCCCGGCCCCGGTCCGGTCTAGCGTGAGGCATCCTTAAATTTGATAAGAAAACGTGTACCATGTGCGAAAAGCCTAGTTCTAATTACCTAAAAGTTTATAATTACCTGTATTGTGTCCTCTAGTCCCTTAGACGTGATTAAGGTCCCTGATAACCGTTAATGCCATCCCTTAAAGCCCATCTGATAATATCTCCAGCGTTATCAGCAAATTAGGTTGTTAATTAAACTTCGTAAACTTCCCTCCAAAATTAATTAAGTATACAACATAAGTTTCCGGCAGATTTATAGGTACAGTTTCTGAAACAAAGGATAATTATAGTAGCCACAATACCAACTGGCGACTGAGGTCATAAGGCCATCTCTTCCTCTCTTGGTCGGGTTTAACAAGGATAAAGGAGATACTCGTAGTCAATCGTGGCGACCTCAGTCGCCAATTGGTATTGCGGTGAGTATACAGTATAGTAGCATCAGAGACTATTAAGGTGAAATGCAGATTTAGTGACTTTTTGCGAATGTCTTGCCGATGCCCGATATTCTTCGGGTTTAGCTTCCTTAGTTTACTCGAAAACTCAAGTCAAAAAATATTTTATAATAAAATAATTTTATTTGTTCCCTAGTCACATCTATTGACGGAAAAAATAGCTTTGATTTTTGTGGAAAATAATTGCGGGATTGAATTGGGAACTGGAGAGTTTCTGGCCTCGGGCTTGGCTTTAGACTACCTCCGATAGACTCCGCATATGAAGAAAACTGGTGCTACTATTAGTAACTATTATGCCATAACTGTTATGCTTATAATTAAAATTCAAATTTCAAAAATGTATTTTGTACGAAGGCCTCAATAGTGACATGAAAAATATATAGCAATATTAACATAAATACAACAACCAATACTTGGTAAACGTTACGTTATAAAAATATTGAAATTTTTCGGGATTATTTCATCTACTAGAACTATAAACTGCCAGATTGTCTGCTTGTCTATTTAACTGCCAGAGACATAAGAAACTAGTAAAAACTAGCCCCTTGTATGGCGAGCACGAGCATGCTCCATCTAGAGGAAGTGATCTGTACATCTGGTTGATTACGTTATGGCCAAGATTGATTAATATTACGCCGAAATTGGACACCACGGACGTCCACGTGACGTAGGTATACATACTATACAGTCAACGTCAAAGATATGTTTACGATTTTGCATCTTACCCCCTTGAAATAAGGCGCAATATGTACTTCAACATATCTTTGTGTCGACTGTGAAAAGATGGAGATAAAGGATGGCTTATGTTACTTCCGTTACATTGAACTGGTACAGTCGCCATCAGATATTTCGGAGCGGCCAAGGTGTCCATAAATATCTGAACAAAGCCTCTATTATTAAAGTGCATGTTCAGATATTTTGAGCACTTTGACCGCTCATATATATTTAATGGCAACTGTACCAACCCAAGTAAGGCTTACCTATTCGTGGGCCTAACCCATAGACTAGGAATCCTCTAGACCGAGTTTAGAGCAATTATCTCATGCAACCGATGATGCCAAAAATGCGGGGGTGCGCGGGACGAGGTGAGCGAAGTCCCGAGCCGTGATTGGTCCGTTCAAAGACACGGAGGTCCCACAGAGACACTTTCGACTCGAACATGGAGTAAAATTACCGTATGCGTGGCAGAGGGGGTAGCGCAACTATGCTCAGTCTGGAAGAAGTTTTGTCTGTGGCCTAACCTAACTAAGCAAACGACGACATTCGTACCATAAGACCACCCATCTACGAGTATTGTGCAAAACTACAACTAAGGTCTACAAGCTCGATAAAAACTGCCGTATTCGAACTTCAAGATATTCACAAGAGACGACACGTACTAGATCCATTCTAGATACGTTATAGTTTAGATATCAACTAGTTCTCTTTTGCAGCGCAATTCGGGCAACCAAATGTCACTTTTACGTTAGATAGAGTAAGATATCTATTAAATGTGAATTAGATTTCTGAGTCATATCCTGTGGAAATCGTTCAAGAGTATCTCCAGAATCGCGCAAATGTCAAAGACAGGTGAGATCTTAAACATATCGTTATCGTATCTTGGTGATGTCTAAAAGATATCTAATAAATGTATATTTCAAAATCCGAATCGGGCCCATAATTAGGTAGGGACACCCTCTTGTAAATCAAAACGATTTAAATTGGTCCCCTACCTCCCTTACTTGACTAAGTATGTTCTTTTTAATTTTATCTGATTTTTATCTCTTATTTATGAAAATATTTTATGAATGCCCAGCAGTGGAAGACAATAGGCTGACAAATAATAATAAAATAAATTATGGAAACATATCCTAACGAATCTCTTAAGACTGCATCGAGCAAAATCAGCGAAAAAGGCAGTCACCGTTTAGTCGCTAGCGTTCACATCTCTTGATAAAAAAAATTATAATAAATGTCATTAATATCCCAAAGAGTGTGTTTACAACGAATCACCCTTGAAAATCTGAAATGTTTTACAATATAATAAATACACTTATGCAAAGTTGTACCTAAAACGTGATGAACGAGTGTCAGCGTTTAGTAAAATTTGTATAAAAAAATCGATGCTCATGCTATAAAATCGAGTGATTTCGAAAGCCAGATAACTGGACTACAACGAATCAGGCTTTTCCTATTTTTCCTCTTAAAGGCTACAGAGAAATTCAATCGTAAACGTAAACTTTCGTATAATTTCCATACATCCGCCATATCTGTCAAATTCTCCTTCTCCTCAGATGCCCGCTGTGGGCCGTTGGAAGCGGACGCGTACTTCTTTTTTCCAAGTTGACAGTTCGATTTGGCATATATATTGACAGAAATTCATGTCCGTATACGAATGATGATACCAGTGAAAAACTGTATTCAAAATTAATAGGGTAAATAAATAACGTCACACGGAGATCTAGAGTCATTAAAATTTCGATTTATTTTTATTCACAAGTCATAATACTTAAAAAATATGACAAATTATTTAATAAAATATATTAATACAACCAAAATAACCAAATCAGTATAATTAGCTTCTTCCTAATTCACTTAAAATGAAAAAAGTTTGAAGATTTGTTATTTCTTATTGGAATAAATTTTCATTGTGCTGGTATTCATATTACGTCATTTTAAAAACATATATGACATAATGTCAATATACTAGATAAACAATTTATCAACAAAATTCTTCACATTTTAGCCTAAACAATATAAACTATTAAAATTTTATTTATGAAGACGAAGCAATGTTGTTCACATAATTTCAGCAATAAAATTCTTAGTTTCAACCAGTTTTGTTGCTATTCTAAGATCTATCATGTGCTTTGAAAGTTAATGCAATGATATATCATCAAGAAATTGAAATCAAGACTCGACCTGCAGTTTCAGCGGGTTTTTGTGGCTATATCATCAGTTGAAAGAACGATATTTAAAGCCAGTGGCATCGCAGTGGTCTGGTTTACGAGTACCTATATTGGTTTCATGTGACGATGTTTATATAAATGTATCTATCAAACAACAACGTGCTTTTATTTCATTGATATTCGGTGCAAAACGATAACTCAGTAACGAAATAAAATTATCAGAAATGAATTTGGGTTTTTTCAGTGAACGTTTATATTTATGAAGTCGTTTATGAGGTCTTATGTCTTATCGGCGTGGCTTTGGCCTTTGGACATTTTTGTAATGCTTTGTAATAAGGTAGGTGAGGTATCTAAATCCCTAATTGTAATAGCTTTTTTTGAATGAATTACAATTTAATTATTTAAATAAAAAAGTGGTCCACAAACATACACATCCGCTTGGTCCGCTATAATAATTTAAGTGCCCTACATAATAGGTATATTTAAGATTAACAATCAGTAAACATCATTAATTACGCTCAAATGCTTATGTTTCAGTACAAATTGGGTGAAATATTTCCGACATAAAACCTAAAGGTAAAAGTACAATTTGCTAAGTAAACTGTCAATCTAGATTAATTATAATAGATAGAGTCTTATAAGTTAGCTTACTGAAGATTTTGAACAACAAATAGGTACTAAATAAAATACAATTTGTTTTTCCATGACTCATGTAGGCCGTATTTTACTATAGATCATTTTAAATCTAAGATGAAATTAATTCATGATAAAAGCTAATAAGGCCCGGTAGTATTTTCTGTTATTCTTGAACTTGTACTATGACTAATTGTAAGAAGGCCCACTGTCAGTGCCAGTAACAAGGCCCGGTTCCGAACCAACATGGTATGTTTTTTTTTATAAAATGGATTTTTCAAAAGCGCCGGAATATTTTTATAACTATTTTGGTATATTAAGAAACATGAACTAACTAACTAACTATTTTGGCTCAGCGATCCAAAGAGAGTCTTGGCCTCCGAAACGAGAGCGTGCCACCTGTCCCGCTCCTGCGCAACTTCCTGCCAGTTACTGACGCGAAGCTGAAGTAGATCCGCCGCCACACTGTCTTCCCAGCGATACCTGGGCCGACCCACCGGACGGCTACCAGTCGGTCGTCCCAAGAACGCCTTCTTGACAGCCCGATCCTCTCCCATTCAGAGTAGGTGACCGAACCAGCGAAGTCTGTGCGCTTTCGTTTCGCCGATGATATTGGGTTCGGCCACTAACTCCTCGATCTCGGCATTTTTCCAGATCCTCCAGGTGCCGTTATCTCTCTGAATAGGTCCCAGGATCTTGCGATAAACTTTTCTCTCTGCTACCAGG
Source organism: Cydia fagiglandana (assembly GCF_963556715.1). Classification (NCBI taxonomy): domain Eukaryota; kingdom Metazoa; phylum Arthropoda; class Insecta; order Lepidoptera; family Tortricidae; genus Cydia; species Cydia fagiglandana. The sequence goes on along the minus strand of NC_085942.1, from coordinate 19,611,862 downwards.
AGCTGACCTTCTTCTTTTAGTGTTAGGGATAGGGTGTGCTCCCGGTAATGGTTTTCTATACAAACACGGGACCGGAACCGGGAATTCCCGGTTCTCGCCATACAAACTCAGTACCGGGAGCATTCCCTAGTTAGGGACCAGGCCTCACAGCCATACATTAGGATAGGCCGTATAACGGTTTTATATATCCGTAACTTTGTATGTTTGCTGAGAAGCCCGGACACCAACACTTTGTGGAGGGCTGCACTGCACCGCAGGGCGTTTTGGATGCGTATTTTGATCTCCTCCTCTCTGGTGTTTGTGTCGGTAACAGTAACAGCAACAGTAGCAGTGTAAGAAACATGAACAAATGAGAAATATATATTGAATTGGTTTGGTCATAATATCCTGATTATTAATAAAACTATTTCAGTTAATATAAAGGTGGGCCTTATATGCCTCACCTGACCTTATTCGTTCACATTTAGATCCTATAACTATATTTGGTCACTTTGGCCGTCACTATCTATTTGATGCCGATTGTACTAACAATTAAAAGTACAGCTCATATGTACTTTTACCTGTACTGAAACTTAAGCATTTGAGCGTAATTAATAATGTTCACTGATTATTAACATTACGTGTTAAAGAACTGTGTCCCGATTTGGGCCATGGTGCGTCCATTAATGAATCGCATACTAACGGATAGAGGTTTACGAGTACATTCACAGAAAAATGATTATAGGCAACCCAATACTAGTGGCTTAATTGCCGTTTAATGATTCTGAATCTGAAGATTCTTCTTGGATACTGTCAAATCTTATAAAATATGTCACCCATTTCTGTTCATGGAGGTTTTATTAGTTGTGTTAGATGCCTTGCATACCGTTATTACCAAATAATGGGCTGATAAGGCCCGGTAGCAACGAGATCGTACCGTATACCAAAAATAAGGGAAGAGGGGAAATGGTCGGCTCCCCGGTCCAATCTATGCTATATTTCTTCATGCTCTTAGCAACTAGGGCAAGTTATATATCATTTTTGTATAATCTAGGGACGAGGAATTCAGTTTTTAAATAATCGTTATAGGTATGTATAACGATTCATACAAATAAACTGATTTTTGCACAATAAATTAATATTATATGTATTTTTTTACAATCACAGTGTGGTGATTTGTACTAAATAAAAAAATTGTTAAATTTTGCTCATTTATTCTCCATTCTAAAAAGTATCACTTTAAAATAGGCACTCATATATTTTTTCTGAATAATAATTGTGGCACCGCACGTGGCAAGTCAAACATTAAATATTGAAATAAAATTAAATAAAATAATCATCTGGCATTTGAAAAGTGTGAATACAATGTTTTTATATTTTACAGATAAATTACAGGTGATAATTTTACAAATGAAATGAGTTTCTGCCACCAGTGCCACCCTATTATAAAGCCTTAGAGGATATAACCAACGGAGACGCCATGTCTAAAATTTTCGGTACAAAATAGTCTGCCGTTTTTTGCGGGGGAGGGGCACATCAAATGTATAGGTACGTCAAGTCAGCCAAACGTCAGTCCATACATATGGTTGACATGTGGTTGACCATTGGCCGCCTATTTTCGACAGAGGGGAACGCCTGTTAATGGCTGCTCCATTGTTAATTACTCCGAGTATAAAGCAGTAGACTTTTTTAATAATAAGGTATGCCCACCAAATACGCTCATAAGAACGATATATTCTATCGATATAGGCTATGAACTATCTAATGATATACAGGGTGTAATCGTTAAGTGTAGTCAGGCTATAATTCCGTAAATATAACAGATATCAGAAAATTTCGAATTGATATAGAGAGCGCGTAATCCAATGAGTAAAATATATTAATATTTTTATTCATAAAAGCAGAAATATCCCAAACATTAACTTTAAACCCTCCCTAACTCCTAAATATTTAGTACGATGACTCACCCCTCAAAGAACGTTGGTGTCGTAAGAGATAAAACTGCTTGAGATTATTATTTAATAAACGGTAGTTTTATTATTTTATTACAGTTTACTATCGCAAATAATGAATCTCAAGCAGTTTTGTCTCTTAGGACACCGACGTTCTTTGAGGGGTGAGTCGTCGTACTAAATGTATGGGAGGGTTTGAAGTTAATGTTTGAGATATTTCTACTTTTATTTAAAAAAAGTTATAAATGTAATTTTACTCATTGGGTAACGCACTTTTGATATCAATTTGAAGTTTTCTGATATCTGTTATATTTACGGAATTATAGCCTGGCTACACTTAACGATTACACACTGTATAAGTTACTTCAGGACGCGCCATGGACCAGAACCCATACTATCCGGGACACAGTTCTTTAATATTATGTAGGGCTAAAAAGGCCCTCTGTCAGTGCGGGTGACAAGGCCCGGTCCTGGGCCTTATTGAACGTATGAGATGAAATTATCATCATCATTTCGGCCTATATACGTCCCACTGCTGAGCACAGGCCTCGTCTCATGCGCGAGAGGGCTTGGGCTATAGTCCCCATGCTAGCCCAATGCGGATTGGGATGAAATGAGATGAAATAGTAAATTTATATATTTTAATATAGGTAATTATGAGTTATTTGATTTCCCAATAAGTTTTAAGTAAGCATCACTTACTGACTTACAAAAGTATAAGTGTAGTACCTGAATTTTATTAGATGTTTTTAAAGCTTTATTATTAACAGAGCTTTAAAAATTTAGTTATAAGTGAAATTAAATAAGCGTCTTTAGTTGTAAAAAAATATGTTACAAGACCTATAAGTAATAAAGGGATAATTTTAGATATAGTCCACTTTTTTCGAGTAGATAGATGAGATGATTTCTTATATTTTTAATAATAAAACTCCTAGGTTTAATTCGGTCTGTCTACAAACCGCATACCTACCATTGCCCACCACCACACTGTTAACTGACAGTCCGTAAACCTTATTACAAAAGGCATAAGGTCCACCGATGGACAGTTAAGAGCGTCGCCGTTTTGAACCTATCTTAATACAAAAGTCAACAACGAAAATAATTAATTACCTAATACGTCACATACCTATGACATGACATGAACAAACAAGGAAAGCTATATATAAAAAAGTGTTTTTCTCTGTCTTCTCACAAAGGAAAGCTGTGACAGTTTGAATTCCTCAAAGAAGGTTAGTAGTTAACACTAAACTCGAAGCAGCACCTTTAAAAAAACATTAGGGGTCACTGACCTGTCCCAGTAAATTGAGGTAGTGTGCGTGAGCTGCGTTTGTGTGTGAAATGGGGTAATTTGACAGAATCTGAAAATTTACCCTCCTCTACGCCCTCTTAAACGAAAACTTTTATTTCAAGCTCCAGTTGTCAACTACTTTGTGTTCTAAATTTTACTCAATAATTATTCTTGTGTAAAACAACTGTTTTTTAGGGTTCCGTACCCAAAGGGTAAAACGGGACCCTATTACTAAGACTTCGCTGTCCGTCCATCCGTCCGTCCGTCCGTCCGTCCGTCCGTCCGTCCGTCCGTCCGTCCGTCCGTCCGTCCGTCCGTCCGTCCGTCCGTCCGTCCGTCTGTCCGTCTGTCCGTCTGTCTGTCACCAGGCTGTATCTCACGAACCGTGATAGCTAGACAGTTGAAATTTTCACAGATGATGTATTTCTGTTGCCGCTATAAATACTAAAAACAGAATAAAATAAAGATTTAAGTGGGGCTCCCATACAGCGAACGTGATTTTTGACCAAGTTAAGCAACGTCGGGCGTGGTCAGTACTTGGATGGGTCACCGTTTTCTTTTTGCATTTTTTCCGTTTTTTTTTGCTTTATGGTACGGAACCCTTCGTGCGCGAGTCCGACTCGCACTTGCCCGGTTTTTTATTATTGTTTGTTCGATAACTGGCTTTACTAAAAAGTATTTTACAAAGAGCCGAAAAAAAGGACTAGACAGAAAGAATTTTCTACCTGAAGTATTACTAAAATACCTACTTGAAATGTTTAATGATGACGATACACTTCGAGTCTCATTGTTACGAAAGGACACAGGGCCTTTACGCTAACCGAGTCTACAAACAATCCTTAGATACATACAAGATAGGGATGTACAAATTGTATAGTATAGTCAAAGAATTTAATTTCAGTACCACTTCGTACCAGTAACAATATGAAAGCCTCATACTGTTGTCACTATGACAAGGTACAAAATGGTGGTACTGAAATTCTTGACCGTACTACATTGTGATTCTGAACTACTCGATTTTAGACACGACTTCTTTGAGTATTGTATTTTATTAGAATATAGTCCTACGTAAAATAATTATTTTACATTACACAATTATTTTATTTAACAAATGGTGAGATGACAACCAAAGCTCACTAATTACATTAATTACCACTACAAGTTCATAGCCATAGTTAACGGTTAAAACGGTTGTTTTAGTACCAAAATAAGGTTGTGTTAAATACAAATACAAATACAAATACAAATGCGTTTATTTCATTACTTTTTACATAAGTTCTTAGGTATAGTGTATAAGGGTTAGGTAGGTAATTAGTCCATCTTAGGTATAAGGAGTAAGTAGGTAAGTATTAACCTAAACATTGTGCAACAAATTGTGTAAGTAATGAAAAAGGTGCGGGTACAGCTTGCTGAATTTAAACCCGCCCTTGGTCAGCTAATTGGAATGGTATTAATATTACATAATATTTAAATTATGAAATTGTGTTTGTTGTGTTTTGTTTAATATTTTTTTATTAAGTAGTGACTTTTGCTTGTCACTCGCGATGTTATGAAAATAGATAGACAAGAAAGTAAGTTTACTAGTAGAATACTAACTAGCAAAATTAACCAATTTACAAAGACTAGGACTACTCCTACACATATTTTAATTCTTAAATAAAAAGTAATTGCCATAATGCAATTTTAATATCCAATTGTTTTATATTTTACTGAAGTCTATTTAAGTAATAAAGTTTATAAAAAAAATATACAACTAAACCTATTACAAATTAAAACTTATAATGCAATTATTTTATTTGAAGGTGATATGTGGGGTGTCTATGTATCTGACTTGCAATGTTGATTATTCGAAAATTGTGAAACTAATATCCTTATTTGTATTTTTATTCGTAAAAGTATTGGTTACCAATTAAGATAATCTTTGCCGTCGTGGTACCAAATTTTGAAAGTTTTTACTTCCTTGTTATTTATTTGTCCAGTCAGCAGCAGAAGTTGCTAAGCCTGTGAGGTGTGAGGTGATTATGTGTATTATTAAGCCTGTGAGGTATTAATTATGCTCTTATTCTCTTAACAATAAAGTCGAGTCAACATCATTTTGAACAACTGGCCCGCTTAGCAACTTCTGCTCTTGACTCCTGTCAGAAAACGATGTACCAATTAGATGTGAGTAACCGGGTTAGGAATCCTAACTTAGGATGTAATTGCTCTGAGATCAAAGACGGGCTATCTGAAGCATCTCATGCGTCGACTGGCTAGGAATCTGTCCCTACAACAGGGAATCTAATAACGCCTTCCTATTGATGAGATTTTGCTCAAGTCAACTAAGCAAGATATACAGAGCGTTTCATATTCATATTCATATTCGTATATTCATAATAATTCATATTACATGTCATTTTTCATAACATTAAAAAATTTAAAAATACATAAAAATTAACAATTAAGTTAATTAAAATTAGCATAATAAAATACAATGTCAAGTCGAAATAAAAGTACATATACCTACAGTTATATTAGGTACCTAATTACTTAATTAACAAAATCTGCAAAACTGTAGAAAGTGTGCTCGTTTCGTGCACATGTCGCAGTTAGCCAAATAATTATTCATTTATTTAATATAATGTCACTTAATATATATACTATATAGAAAAAAAATATGAACAGTTAAAATATCCTTAAAAGCATAATCTTAGGAGTCTTAACTAGCCTTAGGTTAGCTTTTTTAGCCTTAGCGTATGTTGTATATTATGTTCAAAACCAGATTTTGATTTGAGTTCCATGAGGTTACAGGATCGCTTTCTTAAATTAAAAGGATGAAAGTTTTTTTTTTCAAATTGGTCGGAAGCGACTAGTTATATTTTCCTATTTTATTAATATTTTTTTTCTTTTGTTTCAGGAATTGATCACAACGAGCATTCAGACTCTTTTAAATTACATCGACTTATGTTGTTTAAAAGTACGTAATTTATAAACTTCTGTAACTTAGTATAAGTGATACAAAACGTCATTTAACTCTTTTGGTATGGAAATGTTTATTGTGATATATGAAATTAGGTATCAATAAAATTAGAAAAATCAATGTTATATTATTGAAGAATAGCATTAGCATAAAATGAATGATAGAGGTATATAGTTGTTGTATTAAATACATAAAAGTACATTATGTGTTGTTACATTCTGAATATGTTTAGTGTATGACTAGGTATACGTAATACCGGTTGGTCCGGATCCGGTCCGAGGTCTCAGTCACTTATTTTCTATAGAAAGCATCACGTGATTACCGATCACCCGTCATATAAAGTGAAATGTCGGAAGCCTCGGCCCGGACTCAGACCGTTCTAGCATGAATCCTTTATATATTACTTATTTAGGTACAAGGAAAATTACTTATTTAGCTGTTAAATTACTTCCTGTATAAAATTAAACTAATTTTATTATTACTAGTCTGACTCAGATGTTAATCCTGATATTGTAAATATTTCCCAAAAGCAAGTATCCAGAAGGCCTATTTCACAAATGATAGCTCTTTTCATAAATCCTTTAGTAAATGGCTAGCATTAACCTAAAATATATTTAGAAAAGGTTTAATTATGAATGTATTTGATGTGTTTTATTAGATTGATGTTTTTAAATGAACGTTTGAGCCCAAATTTCAAACTTTAATTACCCAATTTGTCTTAAAAGGAATGTTCTCTTAACTGCGCCCGACATCGGAATAAAATTGGATTACTTAGTAGTTGAAAATTAAGTTCCTAGGTAATTAAACCTAATGGAATTCTTAAATTCGTAGCTAGGCTTAATGTATCTGACGGCTGCGGTTTTACTTGTGAATAACAAATAATTTATTTTGCTAACATATATTATATAACTTTCAAGATAGCTGATCGGTGGGATATTATCCTCTACTCGTATTAAGCTTTATCTATCTCTTTGTCTCATTCTCATATTAACACGATTCTCTTTTCTTTTCTTCTTTCTCTTCACTCTTTTCTTTTATTATTCATCTTTTGATCTTTAAGTTTAACCTAATTGTATCTTCAGATACTTTTTCTCAGAGCTCTGTGTTTTTTATTAGCCTTCGCACGGTCTCTAGCATCCCGTTTATTAACACCACTGAAGAAATAGAAAATAGAATGGACATATTTCCATTCGTAAATACGAATAAGATAATTTACATATAAGAAAAACGTAAAAAGAATAAAGTGCCATGAAATTACCTCATTTCAGCATGTTGGTGGCGACTTTCAACGCTAACCTTCCGATGAGACCTAAGTGAAGAAACACAGCAGGTAACAGACAAAGAGTTAATGAACCATGTACGGTACTGCATCCCATGGCCTGATTATTGATGAGGAAATGGATATTCCGATGTAATACTATCTACTTCTTTTGTTACTTATGCTTTTTTTTTGACATTTAGATTTCATTCTAGAAATTGTAGACTAGTATTTTTTTATACAATTTGTATAATGTTTGACGATCCTTTTGTGAAATTCTTAGTGTTAAATTTGACATGTATAATGATCCAATGTTATTATGGAATAATATTAACATCAATAAATTGCTCTGATAATTAGATTAAGATTAATTACGATTCATAAGAGCTTGTTGCTAGGCCTACACGAATAAAGTATATTTTGAGTTTGAGTTTAACACATATACGAGTACAACTAGGTAGCTACATGATGCTCTGTGATGCTACGAACTAAATGGCAATGACAGACCGGACAACTTGATGCAATGTCATCCTTCGTAACGTCAGCAACTTCTGGGCTTTCAGGACCCATCAGTGTTTCAATACAATGAGTTACATAACCTAATGGTATCGGGTATTTGAATATATTTTTAGTTGCTAAAATATTTTATCGCAAAATTAATGCGCAAAAAAATCGCAATAAATGCAGTGATGCATTTATTGTGATTTTTTTTTTATATAAATCTATTTTTCAATGGAGGGCACAAAGTTAAGAGACAGTTCACATCTTCTAAAACTTATTTCTTTATGTGCATAGAAAACTTTTATGTATAAAAATATCTATGTTTTGACCTGATTTCACAAACCTATGCACATAAAGGATAAAACGTTTGAAATTTTGTGTTTATTAGAAAACATCAATCAGTATAGTTGTATTTGTTATGTACAAAAATAGAATTTATGTTAAACCTAGATTGTTATGTGATTTAATGAATATAAATGTAAATACATTGTTTTTGAAACATCTTGTAGAATAGGGATAGAGTTTATTGTATGGTTTATATGTTGGTTGTTACACAAAATTTGATTGAGGATTAAATGATGCTGAATGATTTGTACATTGTTTTTTTATTATCATCATTCGCTTACAGTATCATCACTTACACTAAAATATAAGTAGGTAAGCAACAGAAATGACCTACGAGAAATGCACTGAGAATTATCTCAAAACGACGTTACATTACGTTACATTAACGTTCAATGAAGCTCCCTAGCTGTAGCTTCCAGAGCCTTGTAGATGTAGATTAGTACATGGACGCCAGGCCGCGTAGCCAAGATGCCAATCGCTTACGCTCCGTAGCGATCGAAACGCAACTGTTACTGTCACACTAATATGGAAGAGTGATAGAGAGACGTAATGCTTTTCGTTGTCGAAGCGATAGCGATTGTAACCTTGGCTAGGCCGGCAGTCCGGAAACGGGCGGGCTGTTGATCGCTTATTGCATTTATTCGGCCCAATCCCATGCCTTTGTACTCTCATATCCTGTAAGGGGTCATCCATTAATTACGTCACACGTTTAGGGGGAGGGAGGGGGTCAAGAAAATGTGACATATTGTGACATGGGGGAGGGGGGAGACACAAACTTTGTGACGTCACTTTAACTTCATCAGTAACCGAAAAATTTTTTTAATTATTTTATTCGCTGTACATTTAAATAAAAAGTTTTTAAAACGATAATCGTTTTTATTCTTTTAATTTTCTTTCCTAAGCAGTTTTGGGTTATAAAATTACTAATATTTATATTGTCAAAAATATTTTGATAAAATATTATTAATACTTAGGTACTTACTTAATTCGATTTGGCGATTTCGTAGAAAAAATGTGACATCACACTAGGGGGGAGGGGTTTGCCAAATGTGACCAAATGTGGCAAGGGGGAGGGAGGGGTCAAAAAACCTAGAAATTCGTGTGACGTAATTAATGGATGACCCCTAATAAGCGCACTTTGGACGTCGGTATAGTCATCATGCATCCTTTGAAACAGGAAATGAGCATCAATCGCATCATGAGGCATGAGGCATCCTTCATTTGCTTCATTGTGTTCCATTGTGTACCTAAATGCAACAGTGTACGGTCGAGTATACAAACATCTTTATGAGCCAACGTTCCAAAATAGTACATTAGAACATTAGATATACAAGTGCGAAAAGTAGGAAATTCGCAACGGGTGGCGATAAATTGATACATGATGATGATGATTGATGTATATTGTACAACGTTTTACAGTAGGTACATATGGCCATTTAAATTTTGACACAGGCACGTATTGTCCTTAATTCCGCCAGGGGCGGTAAAGTAGCACCATATGTAAGGTGCAGAGGGACAATTTCGACTGCGGGGTAATTTCAACTAATCGAAATATCTTCCATGTTTAACATTATTAACTAGCCCTTTACCTACGCAAATTTAAAACAACCTTTTTACAATTTTATCACTTCCAAAACATGTTTTTCTGCTTTAACTTACTCAGAATACGATTTGATGTTCTTAAATGGATCATCAGTATTTTGAGTGCCTACTTCCATATACCATCTATTCATTTATTTGTCATGGATAAAATAATATGTCATACATATTCTGTGAAAACCCGAGCATCTAAGCTCATTTGCTATTCTAAGCTTATCATTTCCCCTTCAGGGTTTTACGAAACTAAAACTTGTCGGGCATAAACAAAACCGTAAGTTGCCTTAACTTTACTAATATTGAAGTTTCCATGGAACATACGTTTTCCTAATATAGAAGAGCGGCAAGCTACCTACGGAGATATACAGGGTGATTCATGAGACGTGAGCAGGACTAATCCTGTGCACTCAGTAACTGATAATTGATCGATCACCGTCGTATTTAGGTTAAACAACCACACTGTTTTCTTTTTTTTAACTTTTTAGCGAGGGCAAATTTAATTCTCGACAATCATGGTCACCCTACAAGACCTAATTAATAAACATAAAATCTCTTTAACCGTAATGACAGCATTATGATTTTGAAGAGAATAAGCTGTCAAACTTGAGTGAGATACGAGTTTTCAAAAGTAACCAGACCGTGATGACATTCAATTTGACATAGAATATCGGTAGTTTAGTATTCTAACTGTAGGGTGACCATGCATGTCGTAAATAAATTAATAACTTTTTTTTTCAACACGACTAGAAAATTAACGTTAACCTCACTAATACTGATACGAAACAGTTGCTTATAATTTACGAAATGCTCAGTGTTAGTCCTGCTCACGTCTCCTGAATCACCCTGTATATAACTCCGTATAAGATAAATAAAGTCTAAAAAAAACTAAAGAAAAAAACGTGCCTCGGAAATCAAGAAAAAGTCATTCCCGAATAGATGGCGCCATTACCTTTGGCCTATTCTCGGCTAGATGGCGTTCACGACACCGTTTGATATTTAACAATTTTAACACATATCAGTGATATCAGTGAAAGAACATGGGTCAGTATGGAACAATAAAAATTAAAAATCATTTATCCATAAACATATTTTGATTAATTTATACATTTTCAATTTAATTTTAAGTTTTAATCGTGTGTCGATTGATGACAGTAAATGTACCGTGACTACAAAATTTACTTTGGCAATAGCCCTCTATACTATCTATTCTCTTTGCTACCTATAATAATTATGTAGGGTAGGTTTTGCATGTCGTGTAGTGAAAGAGGCATACCTACTCATCGAGACAATTCTTAGAAATTCAAACGCATTTCATTTGCGATGTTTTATCACAGAATTCTTATGGACACCTCCTGTGGCCTTCATCATAATGGAAAATGGGTCTAATTCTGCTAGCGCAAGCCGAATATACATGCAAGTATTACAAGTTAATAAAAAGCTTGTGATTTAGCTATACAATAGCACATTTGTTTTTAAACTTTTTTTAAAAACAAATGAACTATTGCATAGCTATATCACAAAGCGTTAATGGATTCCCGCTTGCTCATACCGCTAACGAGCCAGTGCACGCCTGCACGGGTAAATATCCGTATTAGAGCGTCATTTGGAAACTAAAAATAAATATATAAATACAAAAAAAAATGTCATTTAATGTCGCAACAAAACTTACAGCAACAAATCGAACAAAGAGAAAACAAAGAAAAAAGTTACAGGTTACATAATAAGGTTAAGTCCAATAGGGTTATTGACTGTAGGTATATAAAATATAGAATATATGTAATATATTTAATTATAACGAGAAAATGTATTTAAATAATACACTTTTTCAACCAAACTAGTACCAGGAAAGTAGGTATACAGACCAATTCTAGTTTTAGTTATTGGATCTCCAATATGATACGGATCTTTCAGTGTCAAAAATTGCGCTAAGTTGTTTGGTAAATGATTTTTTGCCATTTGGCAATATCAGTTTGCAATATGATACTTTTAGAAAAGTTTATTTCCTTACTACTAATGTAATTTACTTAAAGTGCTACTAAAATGGCATTTTGATTAATCCAAATATACTCAAATAAAAATCAAGTCAAGATTATAGTTTTTAAGTTCGAATGACGCTTCGGCACGCCGAGGCACTCCATTTGCAGCAGTTTACAAAACACGTGTTGAACGTAGATTAATGTTTCCTGGTACTTGGCTACGTTGAACGTAGTTACGTTTTCAGACAGCCTGAAACTGTTTTACTCGTAATGAGATACTTTAGACCAGCGGTCGGCAACCAGCGGCCCGCGGGCCGCATGCGGCTCGTGAACCTGTCACTTGCGGCCCGAGAGCCGCCTTGGCTATTTTGTATGTAATAGTGACAAACGACAATGTCTCATAAAGTCATAAATATTAACAAAGTGTAACTACTATGTGGCCCTTGGCTGCTAAAAGGTTGCCGACCGCTGCTTTAGACCAATAAAAACTGATGACTGTGTTTAAAACCAGTGGATTAATTTTGAAGTAGGTAGGTAGTCAAGTCTAAAAATATGGGTGCACAAATCATCTAAAAATATGTCCCATAGCTCTTATGTCAGCAAAGAACTATGGGATATATTTTTGTATAAGTTGGCTACACCCATATTTTTACAGTTGACTGTACCTATTTTTAATGCAGATATATATATGAAACATATGAATAGGTAATAATCTGCCTACATGTTATTTCCATACTTAATCCTACTGGGATCTCGAAATATTCGGCCCGATTCGGGAAATGAATTAGAGATGCGCAAGATATGAAATAGTAAAGATATGTGACGTTCCACAGAAAAACGTACCTTATGGCGGCCGCAATAATATTGAAGCGGCATTAATAATAGCGTAAGCGCCAACCGTCATAAGGTACCTTTTGTCGTGGAACGTCACATATCTTTACTATTTTATATCTAATGCATCTCTAATTAATTTCCCGAATCGCGCCGATTGTGTTCGGGTTGCGGGTTGGCGGTGATGTTAAAACTTCCGGAGAGTACTAGTACCTAGCAAACATGTTAAATAAGTTAAAAATAAATGTTATAATGTTAGTAAAAATAGTGAATGTTAAGAGCCCTTCAACCTGCACACTAACGCCACTGCTAAATAATCGTGATTATTTAAATTTAACGACAGGTATTTAAAAACGGGATATAGGTATGTATCGTATCAGAGGAGATTCGAGGAGCAAACGTATACTATTAAGAGCCCTTCAACGTGCACACTAGCGCCACTACTAAATTATCGTGATTATTTGTATTTAAGTACCTTTTGAATACATCAAACTAGTTTTTATGTTGCTGGATTCGTCGATCTAGGAACTCAAAACAAAAACGGCCGTTTTTACTTTTGGCGCATAGATTGACAAATCCAGCAACATAAAAACTAGTTTGATGTATTTAAATGGTACTTAAATACACAATACAGTCCGTAGCGGCCTCCTTTTTTAAATATCTTTCGTGAAATTTAAATAATCACGATAATTTAGTAGTGGCGCTAGTATGCACGTTGAAGGGCTCTTAATAGTATACGTTTGCTCCTCGAATCTCCTCTGATACGATACATAACTATATCCCGTTTTTCTTATTCAAGTCTCAAGTACTGAAATAACTGATGCATGCAGCGTAAAATATGCTTCAGATTCCTTTAACGTTTCGATGTTTACAGGAAAGACGTGAACGGATTAAGCATACTATAAACCGTATACCAGACTCACGTTGGGAATCCGAGCAGCTTCCAGTGTTGCCAACTCAGATTTTGAAAAATGCTAGACTAATGTCTAGATTATGCCAAAACTATGTCCAAGTACTTTGAAATATGCTAAAAAAAATTCAAAATTTCATTTGAAATTAGACACTTAAAACACATACATTTTTCAAATTTAACGCCTTTTTCTACTGACAAGATCTGCTTGACCAACTTTATATATTCCGTCGACATCCATCCGTCTCCACAAAAGTCAAAATTCATATGAAAATATGAACCACTTAAGGCGATGGCGCATATTGTTGCTGCCAAGTTAGTGCAAACTTGGCTAAGACTATTTAAATTACGCTAAAAAATATGCCAGAAGCTAATAATATAATATAGTTCTATAAATATAGTTCTAAGCTAAATTATGTATAGATTGGAGTTAGATTATAGACTACATAGATTATATTGTATAAACAGTTAGCTCTCAGGTTGCTGCTAACTGTAAAAATCCTATACCTTTAGGGTATTGAGAAATAGGGCCGGACTAGTCCGGCCGACTCTAAATTCCATGTTATAAAAAAAAAGCCGGATGCTAAAGTGGATCAATTTTGGTGCCAAAGCGAGTGAAAATATGCCAGATCTGGCATCATTTATGTCAAGTTGGCAACACTACAGCTCACACACAGCGGCCATCAATCATTGTGTTTGTGATATCCATCATGTTCCGTTTGCGCGATGACTTGGGTAAACGCGCTTGTTTTGAACGCTTAATTAATCCACTCACTACGTTGAGGTTTCTAATTAAATTGTTAGGGTTAACAATATTGGGTTATATTTGCAACTGTTTGTGTGCAACACACACACACAGCAACAGTGTTTTAGTAACTACGAAAAGGATATTGAAGAACCAATAATCATAATTCTTTCCTAATTTTAGGGTCCCCGACGCAAAGGTGCCCTGTGCGATAATTACTTAAACTTCACGACCCTCATATGAAAAATGAAAATGAAAAAGTTTATTGTATCAATTTAATATGGTCATTCATTCAGACTAACAATTTTAAAATATCTTGGATAACACATTTAGGGCGGAGTGGAAGAAATTCAGTAGGTAAGAAAAAGCGAAAACCGAAATTCACAAATCGCGGGGATCTTTCTCTTTTACTCCAACGAAGGCTTAATTAGAGTGACAGAGAAAAATCCCGCAATTTGCGAACTTCGATTTTCGCGGCCCTGTTCGTATATCTTTGCAGTAACAGTTATAGGAGAAAAGTTTGTTTTTATAGGTAAGTACTTATTTTAACTATACCATCGTAGGAAAGAAAAAACTTTATGTTTAAGCTACGGTAACCGCTTACCACCAGGTGGGTCTAATGACTGGTTTGCTACCAAAGTACATTTAAAATAATTAAAAAATAAAACAGCAATACGCGGTAGTAAATCAATAAATATTACTAAGGTAAAATAGAAACTCACGTATCCAATTTATTTGTGATAGAAAACGTTTCAGGAAAATTTCCCTTTTAAATGTCATTAATAATCATTAGCTAGACCCCCAAAAGGGTTTACTAACGAATGGGCCAAAATCGTTTCCCAAAGTATCACATCCCAAACTATGTTTCCCAAATTATCATTTCCCAAAAAAATGTTTGGCAAAACAACTTATCGCAAATTTTCAGTTAGCAATAGTCTTTTTTGGCAAGTTATTGTTTAGCAAATAATTACTTGGACAAGTTTCATTTTACCAAATATTATTTAGTCAAATGTATCATTAAGCATAACTTACATGTCCCAAAATATTGCATGGCATACAATTTACATACCAATAAAGTGGAGGCTGCAGAATTTTATTTGTCTAGTATTTAACTGATCATTACATATACATAGTAAAATGTAACGTCAAAAACAAACATTCTTACTGCCAAAAATATGTAGTAAATGATCACTAAAATTAAAACTCCATTTTAATGTAAAATGACAACCAAATTTGTTACATCTTGCTAATCTATTAAAGCAAATAACACCAAAGTAATCATTGTAACCCAAAAATAGTAAATAACCACCAATATTCAAACCACATTTTAGTTTAAAATGTCATGCAATTTTTTTACACCTCGTTATTCTATTAAATTAATTAATCCACATCGATGACCTTTTTTTAGTACATAGAATTTCGTTTCTGTAAGGACCGCAGTTCTAACCTAACCTAACCCACTTTTCTAATAGCATTTCGATTCTGTGAGGGTGACAGTTCTAACCTAACCTAACCCACTTTTCTGATAGCGGTTCCGTTTTATGAGGATCGCAGTTCAAACTTAACCCAACCCACCCAAATTACGTAGAATTTAACGTACCTATTATAACATAACAAAAAGTACTTTAAATAGAGATGCCTATTTGTCAAATTTGCGAAGTGACAATTTTGACCAAACATCTTTTTGGAATATAATATTAGACAATAAAAAACGTTTGCTAAATAAGTTTTTGTCCTAATAACATTTGACAAAGTAAAATCATGCCAAATGATAATTTGACCAAATAAATTATATGCGAAGTGTAACTTTGCTAAAGGTTCCTTTGGGAAATGAAACTATTGCGATAAGTTTGTTGGGAAGTGAAATTTGGCGAAATGTATTTGGCCGAAACGAAAGTACACCCCCCAAAAGACTTATCATGAATACCGATTTGCAAGTTGCTTTCGATCTATTTAGATTTCGCGCGCAGGGTTAATGCGACCTTATTACTGGGCGTACGCCGTCTGAATTTTCTATTTATTTCGCCCTATTTTAACTTACTTTTAAATTTTACGGACAAAACATCCTCCAGACTTAGCACAGTCGCACTACCCCCTCTGCCACGCATATGGTAATTTTACTCCATTTTCGAGTCGAAAGTGTCTTTGTGTGACGTCCATGTCTTTGAACGGACCAATCACGGCACGGGATTTCGCTCACCTCGTCCCGCGCACCCCCGCATTTTTGGCATCATCAGTTGCATGAAATAATTGCTCTAAACTCGGTCTAGAGAATTCCTAGTCTATGTTACTTATTTTGCCTTGTTCCACCTGTACGGTTACCATCAGTTTGTCACTGACATAAACGCCGTCGAGAACGTAATTTACTTTCTATACATCTCGCTCGCACTAATATGCGAGTGCGCACTAATATGCGAGTGCGCACTAATATGCGAGTGCGCACTAATATGCGAGTGCGAGCGAGTTGTATAGAAAGTAAATTACGTTCTCGACGGCGTTTATGTCATTGACAAACTGATGGTAACCGTACTGGATAGATAAATCGGTCATAATGGTAACTGTCTACACTCACCCTTACCTAGCTGCTGGACGAGAGAGGGGCAGACGCGCGGGAGGAGGACATACGACATTTTGAATTATTACCAATCCATCTACGGCACGATCAAGCTGCCTTGCACTTAAAATATTAATCCTATAAAAATTATGTTATATATACTCATTTGTGGAAGCTGATTATACTTATATATACTGCAAACCGTCTATATCATTGAAGAGCACCGAATTATCCTACAATTTATGGTGACCCCGACGTGATCTGGATGACGCAACTGGAAGGCGAAGATATCCCGGAATAAGTGCATACGTATACTGGATCCGAAGGAAGTACGCCCGTTCCTTTTAGTGTTCATCATTTCCTATTTTAAAAGTTATTGTTCTCGACTTGTGTTAATTTAGTTCGATAATTCTAGTGCAATTAGTGCGGTTTGTGAGTTAGTCTATGTAGGTACCACCGTTTGCAAAATTATTAACAAAACTTCGTAATTCTTCATTCCTTATGCATAAATAGCATTTAAATAGCTTCTTTATAGTTCTAAAGTAAATAATACATACGTGTTGGTACCGTAAAACAATTAAATCTTCTATAAAATTCGACTTAAAAATTGTGTGTTAACACAGTGTTCCACAGTGTCCAACTTTCGTAATTTAAAGTTTCTAGTTTTTCGTAAATACATTAGTCCCGATTAAAAAACAAGTACTTATAGGTAGTTAAACATAATTGCCGACTATTTCAGGAAATTAACGGGATATAAGCTGGTGAGAACTAGTGATTTGGTCAACTACACTGCACAGCGGTTTCCAGCAGCGGCGCCGAGTAACACCGTGTCGCTTTGCGTTGACCGGCCGGTACCTACCTATTGTGCACATCTGTTATCAGCGATCAGCTGTTCTACTCATCATTTACGAGGTTGGATTCACTTTAATTACTTTATAACTAACTTCTTTGTTATTTTCGCCTGCATAATGACCGAATTAAAGGAACTTTTAAAACAACGGGCCACTATAAGAGGCCGCGTAACATTATTTGAAAAGTTTTTAACGCCTTTAATGAGTCTCGATAGTGTAACTGAGCGTAATAAATTAATAAACAACGAATTAAGCTTAAGATTATCCAAATTTCAAGAGTTAAGTTACACTTTCGAGGAAATACAAAATAAAATTGAGGAATTAGACTCCGATACGTCAAAACAGATGGAAGAAAGGGAGCAAACGGAAAACCAGTTCTTCCAGCTGATTGGCACCGCTCAAGAGTTTTTAGATGCGTTTAACGATAGCAAAACAAAACAAGGAGACGAGTCTTCATGTCGTGGCAGTTCCACATCAGTTACAAATCACGTTAAACTGCCACCCCTGAAAATTCCTCCTTTTAGCGGTGATACAAATAAATGGCTTCAGTTCAGAGACATGTACTTATCTCTCATTCACAATAATGATAATTTGGACAACATAAGTAAATTCCATTATTTAAAATCATATTTGGAGGGTTCCGCTCTGGCAGTCATTAATTCGGTCAGCGTTTCGGCAGATAATTATCAAATTGCTTGGTCGTTGCTCTGTGACAGGTACAATAATAAGCGTCTATTAATTAACGAACACATTAAATGTCTATTTTCGATTGAGGCGCTCTCTAAAGAGTCCGACCGGGGCCTGCGCAACTTAGTTGATGCAATTTCAAAAAATTTAAGTGCTTTGAAATTGTTAGGCGAGCCAACTGATAGTTGGGGCACGCTTATTATTTATATAGGCTCATCGAAGTTGGACTCGGTAACTGCGAGAAATTGGGAGGAACATCGAAGCAAATTAGAGACCCATACTTTGGACGATTTTTTCAACTTTCTTCGTCAAAGGGCAACTGTATTAGAAACAGTCTACGCCGCCAAAACTTCAAATAATCAAAGTCATAATATTAATAAGGTTGAAAATCGTCACAACTTTAATAGGTCGAAATCATTCATTTCTTCTTCGCTCGATTCACACCCCCGTGGCAGTTGCTTGGCCTGTAAACAAGATCATAAATTATATGAGTGCAACAAATTTAAATCGATGTCTGTGCAAGAACGAAATGCAAAGGTCTTTCAATGGAAATTATGTAGTAATTGTTTACGTAATGATCACCAATCGTACCAATGCCGGCTCGTCGCTGGTTGCCGCATCTGTAAAAGAAGGCATAATACTTTACTTCATAAAACAAACAACTTACCCAGCGGTTCCGAACCGCATCAAACACAATCATCATCATCATCATCGCGACAAGAGATACAAAATAACGTAGAATCGTCTGCGTCTACATCCTTACCTACCAATTCAACTTCTAACCATGAAGTACCTACCAATGCTACTGATAACGCATCTTCTAGCCCGCGTCCGGTAACTACACTGTCTGCTGGCTCCTCAGGCTTCGGTCTTCATTCAACAGCTGTAGTCGAGGTGTCAAACAATGGCAACATAATAAAATTGCGCGCTCTTCTAGATAATGGTTCGCAAACTTCTTTCATAACGGAGGCGGCTCGAGCTAAGATAGGATGCCCTACAATTAAAAAATTCAAGTGCGTGTCTGGTCTTCAAAATGCCATCGTAGGCACTGCCGAACACTGCAACGTACAAATAAGGTCTACTTATAACTCATTCACTACAAATGTTAAATGCTACGTCCTACCAGTCATAACTGACGTTGTTCCTCAACTTGAGATACGAGTTGACGAACTAGCCATCCCCGGCCACATACAATTAGCTGATCCAGACTTCTATCGCCCTGGAGACATCGATATTCTTCTAAGTTTGGAAGTCTTCTGGGACGTTCTGGGTACTTCTCAAATAAAACTCGGACCAAATAAACCAGTCCTCCACGAAACTGAGTTTGGATGGATCCTCGGTGGCCGCAATACGGGGAATGGTACAAAGCGTCCTAGCAAACCTTATTGCCATTTCAGTCAAGATATACAACAGCAACTTGTAAAGTTCTGGGAAATAGAAGAAGTTCCTAAAACCCAACCTACGTCAAATAGCGACGAATACTGTGAAACCCTTTTTCAAGAAACAACGCAGCGTGAAGAGAATGGTAGATTTTGTGTTCAAATACCTCTGTGCGATTCACCAGATGTCTTAGGCGACTCATTTAAAATAGCCGAACGGCGACTACATCAAATGGAACGTAAAATGAAACAAAAACCTGAATTTAAAAATGAATATTGTAAATTTATGCAAGAGTACGAGCGCCTAGGACATATGAGTGAAGTACCTAAGCCCGAGCGAGGATGCTACCTACCTCATCACGCTGTGATACGTGAATCTAGCGAAACTACGCGCTTGCGCGTGGTCTACGACGCGTCAGCAAAAACGTCATCAGGCGTATCATTTAATGACATTCAACATGTCGGACCTGTCGTCCAGGACGACCTCTTCTCCATATTGTTGCGTTTCAGGCAACACAAATATGTAGTGACAGCCGATGTGGAGAAGATGTATCGTCAAATTTTAGTAAAGCCCGAACAATGTCATCTACAAATGATTTTATGGCGTGAGCAATCTGATCAACCAATTAAAATATATCAACTCAATACAATTACATATGGTACATCATCTGCGCCATTCCTAAGTACACGGTGTCTAGTTCAGCTCGCCAATGAGTGCAGTGATGTAAGAGTTGCTAATGTAATAAAGCACGACTTCTATGTAGATGACGTCATTACAGGGAGCAGTTCAAAGGAGGACTTGTGCTACATAATAAATTCAATAACGGAAGTTCTTCATTCAGCGCACTTGCCATTGCGTAAATTCCGTTCTAACATAGGTTCCGTCCTTCAAGACAATTCTAATGCGTTGATACCTAAAGACCTAGATTTCAGTTCACAATCAAGTGCTTTAGGACTTAAATGGGATCCAAGCACTGATACATTCAACTTTCCTGTCGATATTAAACATTCGTCAGTAGCTACCAAGCGATCGATCTTATCGAATTCTGCTAGATTGTTCGATCCTCTAGGGTTGTTAAGCTTATGTACAATTGTGCCAAAAATAATTCTTAAAAATGTATGGCTCACTAAGTTAGACTGGGATGATCCTATTCCCACAGATTTATCAAAATCGTGGTTCAATTTTGTGCTAGGCCTTAAGAGCCTAACCAACTTTCAAATACCTAGATTTGCTCTCGTTGACGATCCCGATGCGATCGTTGAATTGCATACATTTTGCGATGCATCACAAGATGCGTACGCAGCATGCGTCTACTTGCGCTCGATTAGTAGCTCAGGTAGCATATCAGTAAATTTATTGTGCGCTAAAACAAAAGTCAGTCCCGTGAAAGCTCAGACAATACCGCGTCTTGAATTATGCGGAGCTTTATTAGCTGCACGATTAAGCTCGAAAGTAATCGAAGCTTTACGACTTATAGTCACCAACATCTATCATTGGACAGACTCATCCGTAACTCTAGGATGGATCTGTTCACCCTCGCAGAATCTTAAAACTTTTGTATCAAACCGTGTCGCAGAGATTCAACAGCTTACAGCAAATGGATCCTGGAGACACGTCCCAGGTGTTCAAAACCCTGCGGACTTAGCATCACGTGGTGTAAGTCCATCACAAGTAGCTGATGCTAACCTATGGTGGCATGGCCCCTCCTTTCTATTAGAAGGGCCATCAGCCTGGCCAGAAGTCATTAAACCTAGTGCCAACATACCTGAAATGAAAACCTGCAAAACTAATACTAAACCTAAAACTACTATACCTATAACATGCACTACAACTATATCTATAACCTATGACAAATTAATAAATTTCGAAAGGTTCTCTAAATTCACAATACTATTACGAAGCTTGGCTTATGCATTGCGTTTTATCCACAACGTACGACACTCAAGTAATAAAACAACTGGCCATCTAACTACAGACGAACTACAATTATCATTACATCATCTTGTTAAGCAACACCAAGAGGAGTGTTTCGAGCATGAACTACATCTACTAAATAATAAAAAATGCTTACCTTCAAAATCGCGAATCCTTTCTCTCAGACCCTTCGTGGATGAGAAGAGTATCCTCCGTGTAGGCGGACGTATTCAAAATTCATCTGAAATATTTAGTAAAAAGCATCCGATTATCTTGGATTCTAAAAATCGTTTCACCAAATTACTTTTCATCCAAGAACACAAAAAATTATGCCATGGAGGTGCTCAGCTTTTACTGACTAACGTCAGGCAATTGTACTGGCCTGTTGCTGGAAGAAGATTAGCCAAATCTACTGTAAACAATTGTAAAATTTGTAAAATCCTTAAAGCTAAATCTGTCATCCCAATAATGGGAAACTTACCCTCCGCTCGAGTCAATCCTAGCTTCGCTTTCGATGTGTATATTCGTCTGTTTTGCAACCAAAGCAATTCATTTGGAAATTGCATCAGACTTGAGTGCAGAGGCATTTATCATGTGTTTAAATCGCTTTATCTCTCGCAGAGGAAAGCCCAGCGTAATCCATTGCGATAATGGCCGAAATTTTGTAGGCGCAAATAATGAATTTAAAAGATTCTTAGAATCTTGCGGTGAATCCATCTCGTCATATGCTGCCGGTGAATTCATAAATTTCAAGTTCTCACCTGCTTATTCACCGCATTTTAACGGACTTAGCGAAGCTGGCGTAAAGGCTGCCAAGCATCATTTAACGCGCATGATAGGGAACACTAACCTCACCTTTGAGCAATTATCGTCTCTATTTGCACAGGTTGAGGCAATTCTTAATTCCAGGCCTATAACTCCCCTATCAGCCGATCCTACAGATCTTTACCCTTTGTGTCCCGGGCACTTCCTGATCGGCAAACCGCTCACTTCATTGCCATCGCCCACACTTACCGAAATCAACCCAAATCGTCTTAGAAAATATGAGCACATTGAGCAGATCCGACAACAGT
Organism: Cydia fagiglandana; assembly: GCF_963556715.1. Lineage (NCBI taxonomy): Eukaryota > Metazoa > Arthropoda > Insecta > Lepidoptera > Tortricidae > Cydia > Cydia fagiglandana. Next base: position 19,589,063 of record NC_085942.1, on the reverse strand, counting down.
TTTGGGAGAGATGGCGCACTGAATATTTGAACGAGCTACAGCAACGATCAAAGTGGCGCATCGACCAAGGAAAACTCGCTGAAGGCGATATGGTGGTCCTCAAGGAGGCTAACTTGCCACCACTCAAATGGCGCATGGGCCGCATTCATCAACTGTACCCAGGAGCCGATGGGATAGCACGTGTTGCAGACGTGAACACGTCCAAGGGTATCATCCGCCGCGCCGTCACAAATCTCTGCCCGCTACCTAACGATGAGCGCGAAGAAGCTACTCGAAAACCCACAGTTTCCGAGGGGGGGAAGATGTCTACACTCACCCTTACCTAGCTGCTGGACGAGAGAGGGGCAGACGCGCGGGAGGAGGACATACGACATTTTGAATTATTACCAATCCATCTACGGCACGATCAAGCTGCCTTGCACTTAAAATATTAAACCTATAAAAATATGTTATATATACTCATTTGTGGAAGCTGATTATACTTATATATACTGCAAACCGTCTACTTCATTGAAGAGCACCGAATTATCCTACAGTAACAGTCTTTCAATATATCTATTTTGATCTTATTTTTATGCAACCTTGAAGATCACTCTCACTGATATTAACAAAGTTGTTATGGTTTTGATACGACTGAGAATCGTCTGGTGGTTGACACTCATCTCACGCACGATTTTCACATCATTCGCATGCAGCAGTCGTATCAACACGAGATCAAAGCTGGAATAAAAATAAAATACCTACTTGTGTCTAATATATCTAGTGAATAGAACGTTACTTTGCGGAAATCCATATTAATTAAAACCCAAAATATTACTTTGCTAATCCGCGAAAAGATAACGTTTAGTCAATCAGTGCTAAACCCGTTATATTTGTGTATTTTGTACATGACGCTTCCCTCCCGCTTCCGTTGCCGGGCGTCAGACCGTCAACATCTCCTGAGGATGCCGCGTAGAGAGGCGAAACACGTGTCGAGTATTGTTCTTTTGGTGGTTTGTTATATTTATTTGTGTATTTATTCTTGCGGTGGGAGGGTGGGAACATTAATTGCATGTACAAAATACACAAGTAAGTATAACGGATTAGCACTGATTGACTAGTAGGTAACGTTATCTTTTCGCGCTTGGGGTGACATCGTCACTGCGTGACAAAACCCCTTAAAAAAAAAAGATTAAAAAAAATCTTTTCGCGGATTAGCAAAGTAATATTTTAGTTCGAGTGTGAGTCCTTTACTATCGACAGTATCAACTTAACGTTCACTGGCGTAAAAGTGGGGTCTATGCCGCGAACGCAGAGGACGCCGGTTCGATTCCAGCCCTGGAGATTGGAGGACTTAATATTATTACTCTTATATGACATCTATTCCAGTTCATAAACAATAATAAACATTCACGTTTATAATTCCAAAGATAGGTTAGGTTATTGAAATATAAAGTGAGTCGATCTCTCGAACAAGTTTGAACAAGATGGGCTCTTTATATTTCGACAACCATACCAACTCATCAAGCTTCTCAAGGGTTCCTTTCAATGTTTTATTCAATATCCGGATGTCAGGAACGTCAGATGCAGATAAGATTTACCCAGTTCAGTAAATTAAATTGTAAGTATTACAATACATTTTTACAGTAATTTATCTTAAGAAGGTGGACGGTGGGCATAATACATTACAATGGCCTATGAGGCCACGTACTCCCGTCTTATATACAATCATTTGGTTTCCATTATAAAAAAAAAAATAATAATAATGAAAAAAATATTGCTTTCAGCAACAACATCCTCTAACCGCGTTGTGTAGAAAAAAATTACGCCGGATTTATTGTTACTTATTTATCGTGAATGTAACAAATAGGTTAGGTATAATATTGATATTGCCATGAATAAATTGGACGCGATTTCAAAGGACATTATTTGTTGACATAATAGAATTTGGAGACCTCTTGTAGTTAAGTCTGTGCAGGTAATCTCTTAGCTAAAATACGTTCAAAGAATTTAATTTCCTACCCAGTATTTACTTTATTACAATGACAATAGTCTCTAGGGGCCCGATTCAGATTATGAAATAGACATCTAATCTTTTAGACATCACCAAGATACGATAACGATATGTTTAAGATCTAACCTGTCAAATTTGACATTTGCGCGATTCTGGAGATACTCTTAAACGATTTCCACAGGATATGACTTAGAGATCTAATTCACATCTAATAGATATCTTACTCTAATATCTAACGTAAAAGTGACATTAGTTGCCCGAATTGCGCTGCAAAAGAGAACTAGTTGATATCTAAACTATAACGTATCTAGAATGGATCTAGAACGTGTCGTCTCTTGTGAATATCTTGAAGTTCGAATTCGGCAGTAGGTCTCTAGCGACTTTCATATTGATTGTCACTGAGACGGGGTACAAAATGGGTCGGAAATTAATTTCTTTCACTGTATATAGGGATTGCAATCCGGTCCGGCGGATCCGGTAATCCGGCCGGATCCGGCACATTTTTCATGATACCGGATCCGGCAAAATTCACCGGATCCGGTCCCGGATCCGGTAAAGTGAAATAAAGCGCTAAAATATAAAATAACAGCTTAAAACACTGCTAAAATTTAAAAGTTCTCGCCAGTATTCGGTTTTTCTCGCTCGCAAACAGCAACACAACAACTTTTTTGTTAGTTGACGCCAGTCTTCTAGCCGACGAAATATGTGTCGTGAGATTTCCGTGCACCGTAAGTACTGGATTGGTTTATATTCAATTTATTGTGTTGTTACATTATAATTCAATGTACATGTTCTTTCGTTTTATTTTGTACAAACCATTTTAGCCCACTTATAATAAGTGTTACCTGCATTTAAAATATAATGATATTTATAAAATTAAATAGAGAAATATATGTTGACTTTTGACGACCGGTCTGACCTAGCCAGTGGGTAGTCATCCTGCCTGTGGAGCCGCGATCCTGGGTTTTCGAATCCCGGTAAGGACAATTATTTGTGTGATGAGCACAGATATTTGTTCCTGAGTCATGGTTGCTTTCTATGTATTTAATTTTAAGTATTTGTATATTATATATCGTTGTCTGAGTACCAACAACACAAGCTTTCTTGAGCTTACCGTGGGGCTTAATCAATTTGTGTAAAAATGTACTATAATATTTATTTATTATTATATCCCTTTATTCATCATTTTTCTCAGGTTAGGCTTTTATAATATGAATATAAAAGTAAAATATAAAAACACTTACAAAACAATAAAAAATACATATAAACACATTATAAAAAACCTAACCTAGGGTGCCGCCAGCAGCGGGGCAAGGCCCAAGCTGCCGGTGGTCAGGGCTGCAGAGAGAGGAACCGGCGGACTATCCGCGCCGTGTCCAAGATCACCGCCTTATTATTATTATTTATATGTTATTTTGTTCTCTTTATTTATTTTTCTTCTTAAGTTAGGTTAATTATAATATGAATATAAAAGTAAAATATAAAAACACTTACAAAACAATAAAAAAAAATTATAAACACATTATAAAAAACCTAACCTAGGGTGCCGCCGGCAGCGGGGCAAGGCCCAAGCTGCCGGTGGTCAGGGCCGCAGAGTGAGGAATCGACGTACTATACGCGCCGTGTCCAAAATGACCGCCTTCTGCATCTGACCCTTGATCCAACCACCAAGCAAGAGTCTCTCTAGGTGTTGGTCGAGACTCTTCGCTATGAGACCGTTCGCTGACACGACTATAGGAACAATGATCGTCGAGTCAACATCCCACATGGCGGTTATCTCGTGAGCTAAGTCTAAGTACTTGCTGGACTTGTCCTTCTCGGCCTTCACGAGATTCTCATCATGGGGGATGGTGACGTCGACGAGCACGTCTATTATTTTGTTATTATTATGCTACTAAATGTACTTGTATAGGTATACACGTTTATTGATTTTGTTTGCTAAAATTAAAATGGTTGAATTGAGAGCACCTTTTTGTTGGAAATGTGGGTTGGGCTATAGATATTTTAAGAGAAAAAGAAGATTTTATTTGTGGTTAAGTAATGAAAACGTTGATTTTTGAAACTTAAAACAGCCATCATCGAATTAAACCGTTGTGAGACATACTAACATTGAATAATTTACGGTTTAGACTCACTTGTTTTTAGTCACTCGCGCGACATGTTTCGGAGAGCCTATGTCTCCTGTTAAGACACCCGTTTTATTAATCCATTAAAAATGAATTAAAAAATATCCTTAACTTCGCATATAACGCTAAAAACATGATAAAATACGTGACTTGATGAATTTTTTATCCGCAATACCAATCCGGCCGGATCCGGCCGGATCCGGCCGGATCCGCCGGATTGAGGCCAAAATCCGGCCGGATCCGGCCGGATTCAAAACCAGTCCGGATTGCAATCCCTAACTGTATAATACAAGTTAATTGAAACTGAAACTGAATATTTATGTTAGTCAAAGACGCGTGGATCACTTCGATATTACTTAATTTAAGTCTACACGTCAGAGTGCTCGCTACTGACCGCTAGGAAGCGCTTTTAGCTTTTTAAATTGCTCCCCTAATTAAACTTCTTTACGGGCATTTTTGAACCCGCATTCAACAAAGAATAGCGCAACTAGAAGTTAAGGAAGTTGAGAAGGAGATTGAGATAATAGGCCTATGTCAAGTTGAAAATGAGGACATCAAAAAAACCGTAGTAAAAATAGCAGAAAAACTGAATCTAGACACAAAGGAAATCGAAAGCGCGCGGAGGGTAGGCCGGGAAAGAACGGAGGACGGCGGGCTCCCGCGAGTGCGCCCCGTCGTGGTCAGGCTTGCATCCAAACAAGCGAGAAACAAGTGGCTTATGCAAAGGAAAACTAGGCGAACGAATAAGGACTTATTATCCATTGATAATGAGCAAAACGTTTACATTAATGAAAACCTTACGCCCCAAATGCGTCAACTTCGTTGGAATGCTAAAACCACTCTAAAAGGATTATATAAACATATCTGGGTGCAAGATCACCGGCTACTAGCCAAAAGGGATGATGATGCGAAAATACAGCGCATAAAGAATGACGCGGAGATAGGCAGACTATTATCAGCCGCGCAGCGCGCGGAGTCATAAGTAAGATAGCCACATAATAGCGGGCGAAAACACACTACACGGTTTTGTAATAAGTACCTAAAATTCAACGATATATTAGATACTATCAGTGAATGTACGACGAGTTATAAAAAGTTTGATGATATAAATAACTGGAGCACATATATAAATAGCACGAAAAAAGATTTACAAATAATACATGTAAATATCAGGAGTATGAGAAAAAACTTTGAACAATTGCAATGCCTATTGAAAAACTGTAAGGACGTAATAGACATAATTATAGTAAGCGAAGTTAACATTAAAAAAGAAGAAATATGTATGTACAATATGGAAGGATATAATATGCAGTCGCGTACACGGGAAAGCAGAAGAGGAGGAGGGTTATTAATATACACCAAGAGCGAGTTGAAAATAAAAGAAGTAAACAAACATGGACAGGCATCGGAAATTCTACATATAGTAATTACTAACCCGACGAGGCCAATCCACATTTTTGCCATATATCGTCCGCCGAGTAATAGTAAACACAGTTTTATACAAGAGTTAAGTGAGATTCTGAATAAAATTCCACTCCCCGAGAGCGTAGTAATTATAGGAGATATCAACATAAACTTGATGATAGGCAATACTATCACGGAGATCTATAAAAACACCTTGTGTGATCGCGGCCTCGAGAGCGTTATCAATGAGTGCACACGCGAGGAGATACTGGACGGGCAGCTCGTGACGTCGTGCCTCGACCATGTGTGGGTGCGCGCGGGCGCAGGCTCGGGAATGCGCGCTGCAGCCGCACACATGCTCACGTGTAAGATTGCGGACCACTATCTAGTAGGAGTCAGCTTAACTACGGCGGGCGTCGACCCGCGCGCCAATTGTCAACAAAAAAGGGAAGTGCAAGTTATTAATAATAAATTAGTAAAAAATGAATTAGAAAAAATAGACTGGTCGGAAATATATCACATTGACTGTCCTAATGCTATGTACGCAAGGCTACTTTCCATCTTCAGCAACATATACATTAAATCAAAAACCACGAAAACGTTTAAAACCAGTAGAGTGTCGCAACCGTGGATAAACACTAATTTGATTAATATGTTATCGCGTAGAGATGAGTTGTTTAGAAGATGGAAAGCTAGTCCTAAAAATGTGATTTACAGGTTAGATTATACTAGATTTAGAAATGTTACAAATAAATGTATATATTGGGCGAAACAAAACTACAAACAAAAAGAGATAAAAAACTGTGAAAGTGACTTAAGAAAGCTGTGGGCAACAATTAATGGTTGGCTTGGAAATGTCAAAGCAAGTCTGGACGATGTAATAATTAAATATTTGGGAAAAAGCACGTCGATAGAGGCGGTATGCACAAACTTCGCCAAAACATTTACAATGGAAATTCAAAATTTAAAACATAAATGTAATGTAAAGTTCCTAAATCGAGATGACTATGTAAAATATAGTAATGTATCCTTTCGTTATCAAAAAGTCTCACACGCGGATATAGAAAAAATAATAGATAAATTAAGTATTAGAAAATCCCCAGGAATGGACGGAATTAGATGTCAGGACATAAAGCTTGTCAAAACAAGCATAAGTCCGATTTTGGCCAAGTTTGTGAATAGCTGCGCGGCGACTGGTGTCTATCCGGATATGTTAAAAAAAGCGATAATTAGACCTATTTACAAACAAGGAAACCATTTAGATTATAGTAATTATAGACCAGTAGCTATACTATCAGTAGTGAATAAAATAGTTGAAAAAGTTATTACAACGCAAATTAATAATTATTTAGAAAAACATAACTTAATATCGGATGGTCAGCATGGGTTTAGGCGTAGGCGCAGCACCTCAACCGCTTTGGCCCAATTCACGGATGAGGTAAATGAGCATTTGAATAATAAAAAATACGTAGTAACTTTATACATAGATTTCAAAAAAGCATTTGACACTTTGGGCCACGAACAGCTCATCCTCGCTATGCAAGAATGTGGTGTCCGTGGCCCAGTGATAGAGTGGATTAGAAACTACTTAAGTAACAGAACAATAACCACGTTGATCAATGGGCTGAGCGGCGAGGAGGCTAGCGTAGTATACGGGGTGCCAACCGGATCGGTGTTCGGGCCGTTAGGGTACATAATGCACGTAAACAGCATGATTAACGTCGTCCAGGCCTGTTCAACTTATATGTATGCCGATGATACATGTCTATTGTATGCTGATAGGGATATTCAAACTGTGGTTAAAAACATACAGACAGATTTTACAAGCATAATAAAATGGTCGCACGACAATGGTATAATCCTTAATATAGAAAAGACCAAATGTATGATAATTAAGTCACCATACTTACAGGAACCATGTGAAAATGTTTGTATATTGGGGCATACATATGACTGTCTACATAATAATAAAAACCAGGAAGACTGTAACTGTAGTAGTATACAAGTCGTAGATAGATATAAATATTTAGGCTTAACTATAGACACTAAATTTAATTGGGGTATCCATATAGAAATAGTATGTAATAAACTCCGCTCAATTCTGGCAAAATTAATTAGCTTAAAAAACATAGTAAGTAGAAAATTAATGCACATCCTGTATAACTCGCTAGCCGAGTCGGTAATTAGTTATGGGTTAATTGCATATGGACGTACGTTTAGGAGTTACCTTGATAAAATTTGTAATCTCCAGATAAGAATAGTAAAAAGTGTATTAGTAGATAAAAAAACTAAAAACGAATGCAATAATAATTACAAGCGATTGTATAAGATACTAAAAATCTTACCAGTGCATGAGAAGGTTAGGCATTTAGTTTGTATGGATGATTATGGTCAAGACAAATTCAAAACGCATAGACTACCGTTACGTAATCTCAGAGCAAGCACGCAACAAACATACGTAGAACATAAAGCGAATAATTACTATGGCCAAAGAACGCGCAAACATATGGTTCCTAAAATACTTAACCAATTAAGTCCAACAGTAGATCAGTGTAGCAGTAAGCAAATATTTAAGAAAAGGCTGCAAGCAAAACTTTTAGATTTGTATGATAATAGTAGTTAGTAGTAATAGTATATTGTTTGTATGGCATAACTCTAGTTAAGTAATGTATTAGGTATAAGTATGTAAGTTAAGTGGGTAGAACACAAAAGGATTGAGAGCGCTTTATCCGCCAACAAACTGTCCTCAGTTTGGCGGAATATAAATATGTAAATACCCTGTAAGTTTTTTTGCGATAAATAAATTAAAAAAAAAAAAAAAAAAACACACGTACGAATTCGGACAACTGAATCCCGAATCCATTTTACGAGAAATTCTTGTTGATAAACCTAAACTTACTATCCGTCTAAGAATAAAAGTTATTTGGGAGCAAAATTATTGTTTACCCTTCGTGCTGATAGTGCTGATACTGGGATCAGAGCAAACGAAAGTTTCCAAAATTAAACCACAACGAGCTTTTCAAACAGAGTTTTGAGGGATACGAGAGTTGTAAGGCGCAAGAAGTGATAAGACATGAAATCACTAGAGGATAAAAATCAACTTTATCTACTAATTTCGGACACAAAAGTAATTATTTCCCAGCAAGTGCGGTGAAAACGATTCAATGCACAGATAGCAACCTACACCTGGCACCTGGCAGCACCTAGCTAGCCAGCTATTAGCTACCTGGTGCCTACTAGCCAAGTTAGCCGGCAGAGTAATTTTTTTTAGTGTGAGTTAAGGATAGGTATACGATATCCTATGGACGTCATAAACGACCATTCCTCGAACGATTTCGACCTACCTGTATCATTTAAAAGCCATCAAGTATGCATTAACGGCCCAAATGCCGTATCGCACCCACTCAGTACTAGCCCATACAAGGCATGGGTGGGCCTCTCATTTGCATTTTAATTACCTCGCTGGAAAATCCAGGACTTTTTGGCAATATAATTAATCGTTCAGTGGCCCGTATTGGAATGTTCAGTGGGTCGAACGAAACTTTAAAATTGCCGATACGAAGTGATTTATATTGAAACTATTGTTTACTGGAATAACACACAAAGGTGACATTTAAGGGGTTTTTGGGGTTTTAATTTATTTTAAAACAGTTGGGGAAATTGTAACTATGGTAACAAATCACTTGTTTGAACTTTATTTTTACTGATCGAACTTTTCTGGATACTATGCGTATGTGGCACGGCTCCCCAAATGATGATACAGATGCTGTCCTGCCCAGCCAGCCCGCACACAAGTTCCGTGCAAGATCTACAGCAGGCCACTGACGAGCCTTCCAAATGGATGCCGTTACAATGGATTCATCCAAATGGACGGCATCCTAATATTAAACATTGTACGTGCTTGACATTCACGGACCGATTTAGGATTGCAGCCACGCTATTTGGACTGTTGGAAGGCTCGTCAGTGGCCACCTTAAGGGACGCAACAAACGGCGTTAAGCGTCGCTACCTTCTGGCCCCGTTTAATATGAAATACGAAACCAACGACACGAGAAGAAGAAGAAAGCTGGACAACAATGTACCAATATTTTCCTCCAAAGGATATTATTGTCATCAGATTAGTCATGTGACTGCCTGAAAGAAAATACCACATAAGACCAACGCGAACGACAAACAGCAGCAGAATTCAAACCCGGGACCTCCTGTTGTAGGCAGGGTCACTACCGACGAGCAAGCTGTATTTGAAAGCTTGTAACTTGAGGGGCATCACATAGCTCATAGTCAGTTCGTCTATCCGTTTGTGTCACATCACTACTTTTTTTTACCATAACCTCGTAACGTTTTCTCCTATTATTCCATAGTCGCGTAGGCGGATACTTTATCCACTCGACCTCCTCAAGGGCCCTACGTTGCTCTTCAACTATACCCTTTGTTCCAGCATTATGCGATAGGTACTGTAAGCCTGCAGAAAGGCCATGCAAATGAGGTATCGGCAATATTAATCGCTGGGGAAATTCCAAGCGAGTCTATTGGTTTTATTTATTTATTACTGGCCTATTAGCTATGAATCGTTTGTCTTTGTCTATTATTTTGACTTATTTATTTGTAAGAAAGGGATACATAACTAAATCAGGCTCATAATTTTTTATGAATAAGGGGTTAAGGTGCAGTGTGCAGTAGGTGCCAGCCGAGTTTTTTTTAAATCGTAGGGTTTTTTTTAGATCATTATATACTTACATAATTTTTATTACAGCGCCACCTATGGACTGTCTATGGAACTATGTACCCTTATTGGATGCGTATTGACTATCGATAAGCCATCTAGGGTTCGATTAAGTAGAAGAAGGGTTGGATAGATGGCGTTGTTAACTTCACAAGTTAACACCCTAAGCGCCACTTGCACCATTCCACTAATCCGGGGCTAACCGGTTAAACCTGGAGTTACCATGGTTACCAGGTTAACCCCGGGTTAGTGGGATGGAGTAAGTGGCCCTAAAACGGTTTAATATTCCGGTCTTCTCCACATCCACATTGGCCTTAGTATGTATATACAGGGTGATTGGTACATCGTTTGCCAAATTAAAACGGCAGATAGGTTGAGTCATTTGCTGTCTTCTCAGGCCTAGAAATTTTTAATTTGGTGAAAAATTTTTTTTTTCACTTTAATGACAATTTTTCGTAAATTTCACATTTTTACTTGCGTCGTAGTAAAAAAAACCATAGCCAATTTTGTTTTTCTAGGCATGAGAACAAAGCAAAATGACTCAAGCTATCTTCCGTTTTCATTTGGATTGGATTGCAAACGATGTACCAAACACCATGTATATTTATTGTTGGTAATCAGCCAAACAATTTTCTGAAACACGGATGGGCCTAATAATCAATAAAATATCAGTAACTGACAAAAATAAATTAATTAAAAAATTAAAAACACGACTGCTGCATTTTAAATCGCACTGAAAAGCTAAAAATAATGTTAATATGTTAGTCACGTAATTTTATGAATCTAAATTGGAATGTAAATATACACTCACGGTCATTCACAGTAAATACAAAGAGCTATGCACATTTATGTCCGTGACTGTAGGTACGTGTACATTTAATTTCAATTACAGTCGGGGGACCTTGATGTACCTAAGTGCATCTCAATCAAAAGGTCCCCCGACTGCAATTGAAATTAAATGTACACGTATACCTACAGTCACGGTCATTAATGTACATAGCCCTTTGTACTTACTGTGAATGACCGTGAGTGTATATTTACATTCCAATTTAGATTCATAAAATTACGTGACTAACATATTAACATTATTTTTAGCTTTTCAGTGCGATTTAAAATGCAGCAGTCGTGTTTTTAATTTTTTAATTAATTTATTTTATTTTAAACATTTTAGTGAAAAAACTAAGTAAAACTACCATTTATAAGGATTTACCCCGGCCATTTAGTTTGTCAACAAAGTTCTTTTTATGTGGATAGGTATTAGCTCCTAGGACTGGGACCTTCTAAAGGCAGAGACATACTTATTACGGGCGTCTTTTCTGTGGATAATATGTGAATGTGTTCACAATTTGGGACATTTGATATTTGATATTAAATATAGCTTCTTAACTTCTTAAAAAGAAGTGGAATTTTGAATTATAATGGCCATGAGGGTTTGAAGGTCCACAATAAAGACTCATAATTTTAACTGTCACTAAAAAAGTTTTTGATCCAATTATCTTCGTCGCAACTTCAGCACGACGACGCACACATGGCCTTTGGCAAAATAGCACCAATTCAAAGATCAATAATGACATACTGTATGTAAAAGGGCCTATTCGACGCTAATATCTTTAAGTGTTAGTACCTACCAGTGGCGGCGCGTCAAACATATCCATAGGCAAGCCGGGGCTAATTAGGCTTACATATTTCCTTTACAATTCTGCTCAAACGTCCAAAAACAGGCAAGCTGGTGGGAATCGGCTTTTATGGACGCGCCGCCACTGGTACCTACCTACATTCAAATGATGAACTTCCAAATAAAAGTAGGTAGCCCTGACAGACTAGATGGCTGAATGCCGAGCTCTGCGTAGGGCCGAACACCCAAAGCGTCCAAGAGAAGCGAGTTTCTACGCGAGGCTGAAGGCTAAGCTGCGGGACGTTAGCGGTGAAACACAAAAACACTGTAGGTACATGTGTTAAAATACATAAGCTGAAGACCGACCTCCGCGTAAGTTGAAGGGCTAGGGATTCTAGCAATACCTGCAATTTCTTCAAATATCTGACCAAGTTCCGCGAGTACTAACCTCCCGCAGCTCGGTCTTCAGCCTTGCGTGGAATTGCGACTTCTCAATTATGATACTAGGAGAAATTGTAGAAAGCGCGTACCTGTCGGACGCTCCGGGCCTTCGGCTTTACGCGGAGTTCGATCTACGGGCTTCGCATTTAAACACTGGCTATGCCCGACTCTTTTTGTACGAGGGCGCCGAAGGCGCCCGACTTTGGAACGCGTGCATCGCGCCACATACGTCGGGCTAAGCCCCACGCTTTAAGTATGAGGGCGCCAAAGGCGCCCGGATATGGTAAGCGTACAGCATGTCACGTACGTCGGGCTACGCTCAACTCTCTTAGTATGAGGGCGCCACGACTTTGGAACGCGTACAGCGCGCCATATACGTCGGGCTAAGCCCGACGCTTTGAGTACCTACAGCGTGTGACGTACGTCAGGCTACGCCCGACTCTTTCAGTATGAGGGCGCCGAAGGCGCCCGGTTTTGGAACGCATACAGCGCGCCACGTACGTCGGGCTGCTTTGAGTATGAGGACGCCGACGGCGCCCGGGTTTGGTAAGCGTACAGCGCGCCACGTACGTCGGGCTACACCCGACGCTTTGAGTATGAGGGCGCCGAAGGCGCCCGGCTTTGGTAAGCGTAAAACGTGTCACAACGTCGGGCTACGCCCGACTCTTTTAGTATGAGAAGGTCGAAGGCGCCTGGTTTTGGACCACGTGCAGCGCGCCACGTATGTCGTGCTATGCCCGACTCATTTAGTATTATTCAAACCCTATCGCTTAAATCGAAGTTCACACGTTTAGATTTCAATAGGGCGATTTAGTTCCTAAAATTACTTTATAAAAATATACCTATACAAGTCATATGGATGATTTGTATATATTTTTATGATCAGCGGTAAATACCCTTTTATTTGATAGCTCGCTAAATAAGATAGATGAATTTATTTTTCTTAGCACATTTTGTAAATCCTTATTTAACCAAAATAAGATTTAAGCGCGTATGTTGCATATATATTTTAAATCGCCTTTCAAAGCTCTTCATTTTGAGACCCCACTCGATAGGTTTGCAAGATTTTTTTTTCTAAACGTCACGCAATATTGTGTATTACGTCCGCCATATTGTTTTTATAATGACGTCATATAGCCTATGTCACCCGGGATGACGTAAGGATTCTAATGACATATCATACATCTAAATCGGTTAAGGCATTCAGAAGTTATGGTGGAATAAAGAAACTCACATACATACAAACATGAACGCTGAACACAATACACTCTTTTTGTTTGGGCAGTCGTGTAAAAACATCGAACCCAACACGCAATAAAGTTGTCAACAAGTGAGTTATCACTGCGATCTATCAAATGGGTTTACTAATATCGAGTTTGCGTGTTCCGACTTTAGTTTACTAAGTTGACAAGTTACATTAAAGGCCTGTGCACACCGGCTGCGTGTGCGTGGCGTGTACGAGTGCGTGCGGCGTTGTAGTATACTGATCCTTATGAGAGACGGCACACCGCTTGCGTGACGTGTGCGCGTGCGGCTCCAACATTTTAGCGCACGCACACGCGCACGTCACGCACACGCAAGCCGGTGTGCACAGCCCTTAAGAGTCACACGAAGAAGAACGAGTAGGGTAACTACTACAGTTATTGGCCACTGTTTACGTAGTAATTGGCCGCTCTTAACAATAACATTTCAATTGGCTTGTTTCTTTCTGATTTACACTGAGAGAAAAGTACAACAAAAACACACAAAAATAAACTTAATCCGGGGACAAAGAGAGGAACAAATTGACTTTTGTAATTTCTATTAGTTCTTGCAATTTCTATTATCTGTTTGTTGAAATTATATTTGGGATTACTGAGCTGTTTGTAGAAATAAATAAACTTTACAGAAATAGTGAAACGTCCATAATTATTACTAAAACTTCATTTTTTCCCCCAGTACAGAACTGTTTTTTAATTCCTAGTGATGATTTTTCTCTCAGTGTGTGTGTGCGTGTGTGTGTGTGTGACAATTTGATAGGGACCAATAACAATAGTAGTAACCCTACCTAGAAGTACTACATGCAAAAAATCTACTCGCTCTATTTTCTTTGTAATTTTTAGCATCGATTTCCACTAGGTACTTTCCTCTTAGTTCTAAAATGGAATGAAATACCATTTTAGATTGATCCCATCATGATAATATGGTGAGGTTACAATCGATATTAATCGATATTAAACTTTCGTGAGACATCTTTTAAATTGTTTATATGACAACGGTTTCACTCACTTGAATTTTTAGTCGCTATTGGTATGGTGAGGTAACGTTTAACTTTTTGATGACGTGGCCAACCGATCAGACTAGCTTCCTTCTACTTGTTTACTGCAAACGAATATACATTTTTCTGATCAATTACCTACTATAACACTTTAAACTCTCGCGTTTTGTACACATATTCAATTACACAAACGGGTCTACCGCGATATAATTTCATTGTTTTTACCTTTAATTCCGACGTTTCAGCTGAGTTGCATCAGCTGTGGTCACGGAAAGACTGACGTCCCAACAAATGTCAACGGAGATATTAATAGTTTAGTGTTGTTTTATTAATATCTCCGTTGACATTTGTTGGGACGTCAGTCTTTCCGTGACCACAGCTGATGCAACTCAGCTGAAACGTCGGAATTAAAGGTAAAAACAATGAAATTATATCGCGGTAGACCCGTTTGTGTAATTGAACAATTACCTACTGACGTGGTTGTTTAAACGAAAAAAGTCTGTTTTGTCGTGCAAACATCCACAGACCGCAAATCTCTTTGAAAGTAAATGACGAATTAGTGACGTGGAAAATGTTTGTCAACACTGCAAACTTGCTCAACCTGACCTTCATAGACTAATAAAACAGACACGTCTATACTTCGAGCAACACCGGCTTCCGACACGTCAGAAGGGAGGGGCCCAAGCGATATCTCACCGTACAAATCTTTCTGCCATTTTTCGCGGGGGGAAGGTGCACACAGTGGCACTTCTCACACACTTACATACAAAATCCAATCAGAGGCCCTACCGCGAACCACGTTCGACGTGTTGCCTCTCTATGGCACTTGTAAATTCATACGTAAGTGTGACAGGGAGGCAACACGTCGAACGTGGTTCGCGGTAGGCCCTCTGTAATGACGACACAAATACATACAAAATGACACAAGTCAAAGACAAATCTTGCAAACCTCGATCTCTTTTTGTGTACGGACGAGTGACTAGTGTCACAACACGCACACTAACACATTTCCGTTGAAGTATGTCATTGTATTCTGAGAGATGAGAAGTCGGATTTGTTGCTCGACCGATCCGCAATTTGTACTGAGCGAGCAAAATCGATAAATCCAACAATTACTTGAGACTAAAATATAATAATTGTATTTAAATGTAATTAAACGTATGATATGTAAAAAAAATATTACATGTGAAATGTAACACTTTCTTTTTGTAAATTTGACGTCCCCGACCTCTTTTTATAACAAAAAACCGAGCAAACAGGCATTTTTGTGCAGCAGTGTTCACGCGCGCGTCTGGACTCGGTCTAGTGAAAAATCCAAGTGCAACTAGTTTTATTACCCGCGGTAGATTATATTGACGCGCTAATCTTGTACCTCGGCAGAGGGGAAATAGTGCGAATGCCGCCTCCCTTCCGTGTTGCTCGAAGCGTCTATACAAAACCACGTTCGTCCAATATTCAATTTATTGCCAGATGTCACATGCGAAATGACGTGAAAGACTTTCACATCATGAAATCAAAATCAAATCAAATCAAATATCATATATTATCAAGCAACTAAGGCCCATAGATACATACCTTACAAACTAACATACATACAATAATAAAATCTTACAAGCTAAAAAATTATTTAAGCGACACGGCGGTTTTCAGTTGTGTCGCATGTTCCGGTGTAGGATTTGACAGATTCCCACGGAACCGTCGAAACACCACACCCTTCGGCCAGATGCGCGCCGATAACCAAGACAAAAACCATAACATTGCTGAAGCTGCATTGAGTTTTTTCCGTCCCATAGATGGTCAGCGCCACCTATTAGAGGAACGTGATGTTGTGTAGCCACTTTCACTCTTCCTGTTATATTCTTAACATAATTATTTCTTAGCATAATGATCTATTGGTTTGTATTTTTATATTTCACTCAGATCACAAACAAACCCATTTGATTCCTGATTCATTAAAATTGGCTTAGTAGTTTTGACGTTACGATACAATACATACGCTACGAATGTATATAAATATTCCAAAGCCATAAATATTTTTGACACTACCGTCATTTAAAGAGATATTGCAAAATGTCGATAATTTTGCAATAATCCAATTTTCATTTCATTATTAATTCGAAAGTCGAACAACATCACAATTAATTCGTAATTGATTTAGCTCGTGACAATTTCATATTTATTTAGGTAATATACGACGAAGCGTAGAATTCGTCGATTTACATTTAAATCTGCCAATTATAAATGAAACTTTATTTATATCGAAACTAAAGAGCAGATATTTCAACCATGATGACATTTAAACTGACAATTACTTGGATACTTTATATATACACCCCCTTATTCATAAAACTTTGCAGGTCTGATTTAGTTAAATTATGTTTCATCACTTTCTTACAAATAATGATTATTAGCTAATTGAGGCTACAATAGACGCGTATTTATGGATAATATCTATATATAAATACTAGTAGGTAGTATCCATCCATACTCAGGAACCAATATCTGTGGTGAACGCACAAAAAAATGCCCTTACCAGGATTTGAACCCGGGACCTCCAGTTTTGTACGTGCGTCTCTACCGACTAGGCTAGGCCGTGAATATAGTGAGGCGGCACAGTTAACGAATGAAACATTAATGATTAATACACGAGGCATTTTAGCTTAATTCGATTATTCAAACTTGAACTTTGACATCATACATTAAAGTTGCTTTTGAAAGAACTCCGCGTAATCGTGTTATCGTGGCATGCGAAGGAAACGTCAAGCGTAATTCGACAATAAACTGACATGACGGGTATCGCAGGCATTACCAAATGACATATCTAAAATGTGGCAGGTGGGTCAAGCGCGAGTAAAAGTTGAGCAAAATATTAATAATTCACAGACTATTTATAAGTAAATATATTTTTCACCACACCAGCTCAGAAATAATTACTTTGCACTTCAAAAACGAACAGCAAAGTTGCATTTTATCCACATGTGAGGCAAATTAATCAAATGCAAATTTTGAGTTGTTTTCTTATGTTTGCTGGTAGAATTGACTTTTAAATGATGATTTTGGATGATAAATATTTAATAACATTCATTTGGATTTGATTTGGTTTGATTTTGTTTGATATTTTACATTTAATATTTGCTTCGGGTTGGTGTGGTGAAAAATTTTGTGTTTCACTCGGGGGCAAATTTTGTTTAACCCTCGTGCTTTGAAACCCTCGCAACGCTCAAGATTCCATTTTTCGAAATCTTTCGCTTGCTCGGGTATCAATATTAGCACGAGCGGTTAAACAACAACTTTGCCCCCTTGTAAAACAAATAACTATTAATATATATGTATTACAGGCTTGGGGGCTGTGCGTAATATTAAACAGATGGCGCCAGCATAGCTTTCCCTGTCAGTTCCTAGAATTAAGTCAAATTCTTGTTTCTTTTTAGAATTTTATTACCTAGATTCCAGCCCTTTAAGACAAATCGCATAAAACAAAACAAGAGACAGGGGCAAGCTATGATGGCGCCATCTATGTAAACCTTTGACAGTTGCCAACCCCATTAGATAAGAATTTACATTTTACAGTTTTGATGTTATATTAATACGATCTTAAAGATAGCTCGTGCTGGTTAACTTAAAGAGAAAATTTGGTACAGCCAATTCATGGACGTACATTCGTATTCGAAATACACGCGCGACTTATTAAGTATGTCCTTATTATGATATCATTTTGATGTCACAGTGTAAGTTTCTATTGTCTCAAGAGTCTTACAATAGTTTAGTGCCAAACTCGCAAAAACACTCCATGCGGGCCATTAGTACGAGTTCCCAGAACTTGATCATCTATGTACCAAGACATTCAGATTACCGCATATTTACCGTACGCAAAGAATTATTGATTGTGAAGGAAAAAGGAAATAAAATAAAATTGTGCCTTCGTTTTTCTTCGACAGCTGAAATAACGCTTCAATAAGTTTTGCTATATTTTGTTGTAACTAGGGTTTCAAAATACCGAATATCTCGCAATACCGACATTAATACCAAAACTGTCTTCTTTAAAAATGTAGAGATTTAGAGTTAGACCAAGAAAAGTCTGCAACGATTTTGAAAGCACACGCGGGGCAAGTGTTATTTTAAACTTCAAGCTTCCATGAAAATATGACGTATTAAATGACACTTGCCCTGCGTATGCGATCAAAATCGCTGCAGACTTGTCTTGGTCTAACTATATTAAAAAAGGAAGTTAAAAGCTCAGGCGCACTGTTACACCATCTATGTCCTAATACCTTAAAGGGGACTTTTTTACTGCCTTTGGTTTACCGTACCATAAATACGCAGTTCTTTGCACTTTTATTTTAATTTTTAACACAACATAAAATACTAAACAAAATAATCTCACTACAGGACTTTTCTTCATTTACAGGACTTTTCAGATTTATCGCCGGTTATTAATATAACGCCGATCACCGTCTACGTACGTCTAAATTATGTCTATATTCAAGGTATGTCCAAAAAGCTTTAATCTCCAAGCTTTAGCCCTCAAAGAACCTTCTGTTTGCTTCAACGATTAAATTATAATCATAGGAAACTCACAATATGCAGCAAGAGACCAAATTGCTTTCATCCTCAAAGCCCGTAATAAAAACGGATTAAAATGATGACTTACCTATAATGAGGCAGAATTATAGATTTACGCGTCTTTTGTCGGAGGACATTACCTTGAAATAAAGCTTAAATATCGCCCTACCACATATAACAACCAGTAGGAAATCATTTGGAATTTGGACTTTATTACAATAGAATACAGTTGACAATTGAGTGAGTTCTGTAATGGTTGTTACGGTTGTTTTTGTTGCGGAATACTTTGGAATAAGGTTCTTTAGCCAAATGAAGCTGTTATTAATCTACATTCTGTTTTGTGGGCCGATTTTCATTGTGTTGTCTAACTTTTTTTCCTCAAATTTGGGTGGGAATTTAGTGGTAGAAGATCCTTCGGGGCGGATTAAATATGAAATCAAAACGTACTAAATGTATAAAATTTTCCGTTGAGGTACGGAAATAATACACGATTACGTAACTCTAAGGATTTTTTTTAAGACATACAGTGAAATTGCGTACTTGAATATTTCATTCATGTCATAATTGAGGCCAAATAATATAAGTTCCCTATGGAAAAATATAATTATTTCTTAGCAGTCACCAAATTAAATGTAGGAAAACACGCTGAAAAAGGTCAAGCATGTTTTTACGACTTCAATTATTTTTAAAATCAGCAAACGCTCATTAATGGAAGTGGGTTGTGACGTCACGGGTTGCATTTCTCAAAGTACAAGTAATAAATTAACATCGCATCAAAAATACCGTAAAACCACCCAATAATTTTTTTTTTTTTTTATTTATTTGGAAAGGAAACAGAAATAAGTGAGCAGGAGATAAGTTGACAGAGACACACTAAGGACATTCACTTATTTCCTTAACAGCTCTCACTAAAATATGTATAACAGAAATATACTACACTTAATAGTTTTAATAGTCCAATATCTCCCTACTATGGTTCAAGATTAAGTCGAACATCTTAGTAATAGCAGGAAAACACTTTATTATACAAAAAGAAACATAAAACAGGAAAAAACACACATCATTTATCTTCGTTCAAGTGTGATTATTTAGAATGTCGTAAATCCAAGACTGGCTTTGACTGCGACTGTGTTGAGTTTATTTGTATAAATGGAAGAAATTACTCGAACAAATCCAAAAAAACATTGGTATTCATACTTAAAACGCATTGAATCTGTGAACCATATTTGCAAAGTTATAGTACAGTCACCTGCAATAATATGTTACACAACGAAGGCCGCAAAAATATCTTACACGACTGAGCCATAAGAGCGTGTCATATATTTTTGCGGCCTTCGAAGAGTAGGTAACATATTATTGCGACTGTACTATAGGCGACTATACCTACTGGACTTTAGTTCGGTTGGGTGTTTTACAATACCTATTTTATTTAATTACACAAACGGGTCTACCGCGATATAATTTCATTGTTTTTACCTTGAATTCCGACGTTACCCCGACCCCGTAGACCCGTTTATGTAATTAAATATGTGTACAAAACGCGTGTGTTTAAAATGTTATAATACATAGATTTATAAGGCATAGATTCCTAGTCCGTACACCCCCAGTGAAGCCATTTCAAGTGCGACATCACGTCACACTCGTATCGTCGTATTCGAACGGCCCTCGCAGTACTCAAAGTCAAATCGGTGTGTGTACACCTCCCGTTTAAAAATCAAAAACTACAGGAAAGATGGTTGTTTGTACAGTGAATGGGTGTCACAACACATCATATAATAAAAACAAACCGCCCGATGTTACATTTCACGCGTAAGTACCGAGTTTAAGGTGATATTTTTACATAATCGTAAATACAAAAATCCAAATTTTCGTCAGCTGCCATTTCTTCTAAATGTTGCCAGTGTAGTGAATATTTTTTCCTCCAAATGGGACATGTCGTCTACATTCTAAAATAAATACGCTCAATTGAATTTCATTGTATAATTGTAGAAAATTATAATTTAGTTGATTATTTAGGTATTTAGTTTTTTTCTTATTTTTATTATGTGTAAGGTTCGTTTCAGTTTTCTGACTGATCTGTTGTCTGCGAGATGGAAGGAAAAAATTAGACTAAATCGGAATGACGCAATATGGAAACATTGGAAACCGACTAAACACAGTCGAATATGCTCTGTCATATTTAAATGTATTCTTATTATTTTATGCACTTTTATTTTGTTCAATAAAAATAAAATAGTAAAACCTTATCAGCTATTTATTTAAACCTTATTTCACAGAGTACAGAAATGCAATAAATCCCAAAATAAACAAAAAGCTTTTGCTACAAAATCGAATCTACACACGTCCTAATTATTAATAACCAAGTGTGGATGTTGTTAAAAATCCCCTACTTTGAGAGATGTAAATGAATACTGGCAACATATTTTGTATATATGTGTGTGTTTGCTGAGCGTAAAACACGAGCGTCGCACGCACACATCCATCGTGTTTCGGCTTCACTTTTGGCAGGTTCACCGTATGGGGACTATCTGTCTATGCGTTATTAGTTTAAGTTATAATACCTATTTTAACTAGCTAGACAATCTGTTAGTAAGAAGTAAGAAGTACTTAGTAGAAGTGTTATGGTTAGCTTGGGACTATAGGGACCGGTTGGCTAGCCTGATTTGTATTACATACATTAAGAGCCACACAAGTCTCGCCGCGCCGACGCCATACCCCCGTTGCTTCCAAAATTCCGATGTCTGGACATGAGTATGTCAATGTCCATTATTGTCCATAAATAATGATGGACATGTAATGAATAGCATTATGTACCGTGTATAATTATACCGATAAATGTTCGATATAGTTGTCAGCTGCAAGAGCCTCGGGAACAATCGGGAGAGCACAATGACGGTCAAATGCATAAAGACTAAGCCCGGAGGCCTATTTGAACTTTAGAAATATTAGGTATTTTAATTTGTTATTCGTATAATATGAAAGTTCACGGTGTGCGTTTATTTTACTGACTCTTTAATAAAATAGGTTTCAAGGTGCCGTAGGCCCAGCCAGCAGAGCTTTTGAAAAATGAATACCTACGGTTGCCAAAAATTTTATAAGCATTTTACTAGTAATTTCCTCGATTTGAAACTAGATTTCTTGACTTTCGCTCGATATAAAAAAATCAAGAACATAAGTCTAAAACGGACCTAACAACTTTTGCACAAACGCTAAAAACGTGAAACTTGCTTCAAAAACTGCGCAATTTTATTTTTTATCAAACTCTTCGACTACTTTTGTTTTTTGATAAATCTTACAAAACATTAAAATTCAAAAAACAATATCCGCATTCACGAACACGCTCAGCCATCTCGCTTGCACTTACGCTCAGTAAGAGTGAGAGAAAAACCTGAACCCACGTGGCCCTAAGAAGTAGAATGTAGAAATAAACCTATAGGTAATAAGGGTCCGGCAAGAAAATTAAGATTTAAAGTCCATTTATTTTATGATGTCCACAGAAAAATCACATAACCTTAAATCATACTACCTTTATAAAAGTATTTGCCCAAATCTCATTTATCTTAATAGTCTCTTATCCTAATAGTTTGCGGGCTCTACTATAATAATAATTTATAACAATATATCCAGACTAAAAGATTTAATATTAAACCTACAAATTTCCAAAACAATGAAGCTTGGTAAGAAAATAATGCTACTTAAGTCATTTCATATCCAAAGCGAATCATTTCATTGTCTTCCTTAAAGTTGAATGGCGGTCTGTTTACTCGAATTTGTACTCTATTGAAAGGCAGTAGATTCCATTTTCGTATAACGATATCTTGAAATTTCAAGTGTTAGACCAATTCGAGTTTTAGTTATTAGATCCATTTCCGATATGATTTTGATATGTCATTCTGATATTAGTGACGTTTTTGATAGAAGAAATGTCACGCTTGACACTGACAAATCAGCATCATATCAGAAACAGATCAAATGACTAAAACTCGAATTGGCCTGTTTGTATTGCATTTGTCTCAATTTATTAGATGTGCTACGAAGGCTGCACGTAGCGTAGCGTCGTAGCACTCGTAGCATGTGCTACGAGGCTACGTCTTTGTGCATTACCGTGATATCTGGGGCAATCGAATCTTTCAGCCGTATTTGAACAATGAGATACGTCAAATACGAGATATTGAGACGATATGGATTGGATATGTCAGTGTCAAACAAGTGTCAAAATTGATGTTTCTTCAAACAAAAACGTCACTTTTGACACTTGTTTGACACTGACATATCCAATCCATATCGTTTCAATATCTAGTATTTGACGTATCTCATTGTTCGAATACGGCTGTTTGTGTACAGTCAGCTTCAATAGTAGCGTAGGAAACAACACGGGCACATATATGGGCTAAAGATGTTTGTACAAGCATTTTAAAAGATTCTTTATCAACCATAAAAGTTGTAGTCACAATAATATCTCGAACGGTATATGCTTCGCAGCGAGCGTTCTCAGAACTAACTTACTTTTTATTACTTTTTCTTCGTCTTTTATGTAGTTTATTAAGCATTTTAGTTCAAAAATGTTTCGTATTTCTTGTACACAGTTGAACAGGTTTGCTTTCATTCCCCTGTAAGCATGGTTCAGATTATTTCATTTGTAAACAAACAAAGAACATAATAAGGAAATATTTAATTATTTTTAGATATTTTGTTAAGGTTTTGATCTTCAATCTTGAAGATCGCTCACGCTGATTGGCGCATGCGAAATGAAGCGAAAGTCATGCGTGAGATGCGAGCCAGTTACCAAGACGACAACATCAAAGTAATATCATAACCGTAACAAAAATTGATTAATTGTAATCGACAACAAAATATTTTTACTCACCTATTTAAAAAAATTGTTTAGGCAATTTACTAGTAATGAAACTGTTTGTTACAATAACAAAGAATTAAATCTATAAAACTGCTTTTAAATTAGTCGTCATTTGGTTCATTTGCGTGTCTTATATAACGTAAGAATAGTTCTAATTATTAATATTCATACAAATTACACAACATTTCAAATTTAGTCAAATTAAAACCCTTTACCAAATACCCATTGGGACGCATTATTATTTTAATGACCAAATGCAGAAGGTCCTATGAATATCTCATAATTGCACACTCGAGGCGTTTTAATTAGGACAAGCCTTAATAAAGCCCTGAAACTGAGATTTTCGCATCCTTTTGGTCCCTTACATACACATAATAACTTTACTTATTTGTGGGTTTTAACAGTCGTTAATTTTAATGATACAAATATGAAACGTGAACGAGATAAGTGCTACATTTAAAATACAATTTTTATTTTATTTAAAAAACAGAAAATTATCATTATCCTGTGGCCCCACTCTAGGCTATGCCTGTCACGTGGTAGCGGAATTCGTAATTCGTAATTAAGTATGTTTAATAGTGAAGTTGAATTAAGCCTTTTTTGCATGAATTTTTATTTTTGCCCGAAATTAATATATGTATTACGTAATTGTTTGCGGATTATGGGAAAAATGGTAAAAAAATTATAACATCGATTTTTACTGCGAAATCAGTGTTAGAAGTAGAATAGGCTAAATAATATTTATGTAAATATGTAATTTTCAGTAATAGATATATGAAATTTTTTACTCCCATTAGAAAAGTACACTAGGTATTTGTGATATACCTATGATTAAGATTTTAAATATAAAATAATTGCAAACCCCGAAAACATCGTTCAAAATCACATACTAAAAATCATCATCTTCTGGGTTTTTCCAAGTTTTCCGACATTTCGTCTTAAAACAAATGTAACTTTTATAAATTAAGATACTGCGTAAATTTATGTAAAAAATCAGAAAATGGATTAGTGTTGAAAGTTGACAGTCTTAAAAATACATATCAATCACCTCCGAAAGCACCTTTATTTCATAGGACAATGTTATGATGGAAATTTCCATCACCATGCAAAGAAGGGTTAAGAAGAAATATTACAATACTTCTGCTATTAGAGAAACTTTTTTGACGACAACCAATTATTTTAGGGAATAGGGAAAGGAAAAAAAAGGAAAGTAGTTATTTGTATGTGCCAACTGAATTGTAATTATATTTGATCTTTGTATTTAATTTTTATAAGTGACAACCTGTAATTGGCTCTGCAGCTAATTTATATATTGTAGTTTTCCATGTATATAATAAAAATAATAATAACTATTTCCATGTAGGTATATAATAAAAAAATATATTGGAAAGTTAGTTGGTGCTCAAGAGCAACATCGCTTAACAAAATGAAAACAATATATTTTTTTATAACTGATTCAGCCTCCGGATTTATTTTAAGGAGTATCTTAATCGCCCCGAGCATCAATTAGGAAAGCCGCTGTTGTTTAATTTGTAAAACCCGAGCCCCCGAGGGTATTAATAGAACAAGTCCATTATGAAAATTCTTCCGACAATTTTATCATAACTTTTTTGTGCAGCTTCAGGTAAGGCCGGGTTAAGTAATCCATTTATGTTGGGGCCCGATTCGGATTTTGAAATAGACATCTATAAGATATCTTTTAGACATCACCAAGATACGATAACGATATATTTAAGATCTAACCTGTCAAATTTGACATTTGCGCGATTCTGGGGATACTCTTGAACGATTTCCACAGGATATGACTTAGAGATCCAATTGACATCTAATAGATATCTTACTCTATCTAACGTAAAAGTGACATTGGTTGCCCGAATGCGCATTTTCTCTACAAATACCCCAAAGTAGTTCAGACATTTTATATGACAGTAATTGCATCTAGTTTCTCTCTTTATGATCCAACGATTTGGACTGGTATATTTAATCAACCCCAAATACCATCTCACAACAC
Source organism: Cydia fagiglandana (assembly GCF_963556715.1). Taxonomy (NCBI): domain Eukaryota; kingdom Metazoa; phylum Arthropoda; class Insecta; order Lepidoptera; family Tortricidae; genus Cydia; species Cydia fagiglandana. The sequence continues at coordinate 19,563,075 of NC_085942.1, read as the reverse complement.
TGTTTTTGAATAGTTCCAAAATCGCGTGTCATCTGTGTTTTATCTGTGGATCATGATCTTCGTGGGTCAATGACAGCCATCTTGTTTGTTTTATTCTGAATCGTTGCTATCAAGAGAAATTTCTGCTGTCACCATTAAACAATAGGGTATTTTCCTACTAGTCAAATCAGGTACTTTTTTAGAACTGTCAAAACGATTTGCTGATATGGAATTTATATGAGACATTACATCGTGACGTCACGACCAACTCACCTACTTTTTATATTTCTATCCGATTTATTAAATAGAACTTGTGTTTAAAAATAACTCCTATTTGTGTTTTTCTAATAATTATCTGGTGCTTTATTTCATGCATGGTGTAAAATAATTTATTTTAAATACAGTATAATACCCTATTACATAATTAGTATATTAAATAAGTGATCGTAAATATTTGTAAAATTTGAGGTTATGATAATGATATGTTTTGGTTCGATGTACAGTCACCTGCAATAGTATGTTACTCTTCGAAGACCGCATAAATATCTGACACGATCTTATTTGTAGAGCCCTAAGAGCGTGTCACATATTTTTGCGGTCTTCGAAGAGTAACATACAATTGCAGGTGACTATACCTACATTGTTGCTTTTCTTAGCGCAATAGGTACTGCTCTTTGACTGTTACTTCACTTCACTTTGCTGTACATTGCTACTGACATACTTTGCTGATACTGATACATCTGTATATATTACAAATCACAATGTTTGCTAATAAAGTCTTCCATTCTGTGCAATATGACAGATATCGCCCACGTGAAATCCCGCAGGGCGTTTCTGCATAGTGCACACATTGCACCGCCCGATTATTCCGCTCCTGTCCTGACATTGTTGGTTCCTGTTGCATTGTAAATCTTGAATGTAAACAACGCTGGGCGCCGTTGTGTATCTTCGTAGTTCCAAGTCGTCTAACTTACTGGCAAATATGTAGGAGCTAGAACTAAAGCTCTGAATATTCAGCCATTGTCACAGAATAAGGAATAGTACTACTGCCATAGATACATAATAAAAGAAACTTCATACAAAACCCAAGTTTGACAGCGATTCAAGGACGACTCAAGCTGTCCCTTTCTCATGTACTACTATCCCTTTTAGCTATTTAGGGTTGTCAAAAAGTTGGTCAGTCAATTAATATTAATAATTAATGGTATTAATTATAAGAACAACAACTTTTATAGGTACCCACTTACTATTACAAATTAATACCTTCATTACAATTTCATGCACTAGTAGACAATGCAGGCAACAAACAAAGTTGTGCAATGTGCAATAATTGGCGATATGACCAAATGTTTAACAAGAGTCAACAAACAAAAGCATTCGAATTTTTATGACTCGAGGTTACCATTTTAATATTGTCTGTGTAACAAAAAAATATTTTTATGACGCTCGCAAAGACTACATAAAGTGGTTCAGCTAAATAAATGTTAAATACTCACGAAAAATGTACAGCTTTCCGAATAAATCAAAGTAAAATGGCTGCGACATACAGACAGACAGATGGACACGAATATGACGAAACTATATGGGTTCTCTGCTTGCATTTTGGCTACGGAACCTTTAATAAGTTTTTGCCAAAAATTTCATTTTTGGTACAAGCTTTTATCGCTGACTGTACTTTTCTTTCCACAAGCAACTAATGCTCATCGAGACTATTCTAAAAACCCCAAACACAATTAGGTTTCGTTGTTTTATCACATAGTTCCCATGGCCACCTCCGGTCTCCATCATCAGATCAGCTCGATGATACCATAATATTGCATTGTCACCCGACTTACGTATGTATGAAAAATTTCAGCTCAATCGGAAACCGGGAACTGGATCAAATTTAACTTGCAAGATTTGATTACACACAGATAGACAACGGTCAGGTGAAAGTAAATAAAAGCTTGTAAAAAGAACCGGCGTCTTCAGCGGTTGACTCGCTCCCTATACCGGGCCGGGGTCCGGTCGGAGCTTCCGGCGTTTCGTTTTCTATGGTAAGCACCACGTGAACACTGATCAGCCGTCATACAGAATGACAAGACGGACGCCTCGGCCCGGGCACGGCCCGGTCTAGTGTGAGTCATTTATTGACGCGGCTAACGTTTTCCGCCTCTAGGCTGCCACGTCACCCCGTCTAAATAGATGCGGTATTTACGTAAACTGACATCAGTTTACGTAAACTATGCTACAAAAACAACATTCAAAAGGATATATATAACATAATACACACAAATTCACATACTAACAAAGGGTAACATACTATTACTGCAGCTGTAAATATTACATTTTGGCATTCTCTTCCCCATTTCCATGTAAATATTTACAAGTGTACATTGAAACTACAACTTAGCTTCGCATTAAATATTATTCACGATCGAACTACAACGCACCCATAAAAAGTCACTACGCTCAGAATTCATGTGTTTTGCATTTTCCGTAAAACTTTTACATGATACGAAGACTGTAGTCCTGTAATATTATTTTGAACCTTACTTTAGGTTTAAATAGGGTCCAAATTAATTTGGTATTATGTTAAAATAATATTAGCGTATATTCATTTTGATTTGAAAGCTAGTGCAATATTTAAGAGTAGGTATATAACTAAATAAGGGTCCATATTGGGTCGCATAATAATTGATTGTCCTAATGTAATGTTACGCATAAAACTCATTTATTTTGCATAATTGTTATTGTGCTGGAAATATTAACATTTCTGAAAAATTATAATACAATCCTAACCAAACCTACCCTATTCTACACAACCTATGCAAAATATTTTCGAAAATACTTTCTGTTTCAGCTGGAAAAAAAAATATGCGAAAAGAGATTAATGCGTAACATTACATACTATTACTTATTCTGTGACATTACATTAAATATGACAATCAATTGTTATGCGATGAGATAGGATCCCACTAAATAAGTTTATTGAATTGGAATAACCAGACACACAGTAAACGGAAATTGATTTGGAAATAAGAATAGGTACGTTTTAGGATAGATGTAAAGGTCTAATAAAGAGGCAGAGGGCAACAACGCTCGATGTCAGAATAGATGTTGTTACTGTCACATTTTTTACAATTTGCTTTGGTATTTGTTCACGTTGTATCAAACAAGGTTTAGAATCTCTGGTTCTGTGATTTCCTAGATTTTAATTTATTCTGGAATTAAAAACTAATACCAGACATAGATATACAGGGTGCTTCCTGTAACAGGAGCAATAAATTAAACTAAAGGCTGTACTCCTCAAACAGACCAACATTTGTTCAGCAACTTTAAAAAAATTATGAATCCTTTAGACTTCATCTTTTTCATACAAAATAAATATTGCCTTGAATGTATGCTGACATCAGTGTGTCTGACGTTACTTGTCACGCTTTTAAACATAACAAAATTTGCAATACATTGCGTCTTAAAATAAACTTTAAAGTTTAATAAAAATCAAGACATGAGTTATTTTCAAAAGTTGCTAAACAAATGTTGGTCAGTTTGAGGAGTACAGCATACAGTTTAAATTATTGCTCCTGTTACAGAAAACACACTGTATGTTAATAACATTTATTTGGCTTGTCATTTTAAAACAAGAGCGTAACTTCGATTGTAATGGAGTGGTTTTTTTTAAAAAAAACCTTCTTGAAACTTAAAGAGTTACAAAGTGAATAAAAATCTTTCAAATTCGCAAGTACCGTAAAATGGGGTGAGTAGGGTCAAAACTGAAATTCAAACCTCGATAACATTTTATTTTTACATATGAAAACTGAATGGTGTATATAATAAGTGTTCCGGAAGTTTGTATTTGAGTTTTTATTTCATTTTAGGTGGTTCCATTTTATAACTTTGGCGATAAAGAGGAAAACCCACCTCACCCCGTAGTGCCTCGTATTTGGGGTGAGAGAGGTTTTCATACAAAGGTGATTTTGGAAGATTGCCAATGCTGCGCTACAAAGATTGTGTCAAGCGTGATATGGTTGCCTTTAATATCTCATGCAACCAATGGCAGAGACTGGCCGAAGATCGACCTATGTGGCGACGTGTTGTTCATGATGGCCAATTCAAGCACGACGATGCCTGGTTTTCCTCTTTAAAAGAAAAACGCTTGAGGCGCCACGAGCAGGCCTCCAACCCCCACCCATCTGGGGGAGCATACACCTGCCGCGTGTGTGGACGAGGGATCCTCTCCCGCATAGGGCTATACAGCCACGAACGCAAGTGTCGTTACCGGGATGCTGCTTAAAACATCTGACACAGATGAAAAGGCCTATTAATAATAGCCTTAAAATCCCTTCTCACCCCCTTCTCAAACCTTCTCTCCCCATTCATAACCCACCTCTCCCCGCGAAACCTACTCACCCCGTTTTACGGTAAGCTTTTGAATAAAACGCAACATTCCACTTAAACGTTTTACAACTTGAAACGTTTACAACTTAAACGTAATGGTATTACTTTCTACTGAACTTACATTGTGTAATAAATATACGGAGAAAGTTTATTATTACGTGCTAAGTACATATGTGACGTCCCACGGGTAAAGGTACCTTATGGCGGTTGGCGCTTACGCTATTATTAACTCCGCTCCAATATTATTGCGGCGCTATGCGGCGTAAGCGCCAGCCGCCATAAGGTACCTTTTGGCGTGGTACGTCACATATAGGGAGAATACGAGAAGAGTTTGAATAGGAAACAAAGTACTGATGAATGGATTTGGTTCATTGTATTTATTTACTTTTCGGTAACTTGTTTTCACGTTTTGACTTGTTTGTGCTTAAAATAATCTATACCAAAAGAACAGACTTTTCAAAAGATTTTAAATTGTTATTTAAAATGTTTAAGTATAGTCTTTATTAATCTCAAGACAATCCCAATTTTGGTACCTTAAAGGATGACACCCGCTAAACCGGGCGGGGCGCCGGACCGGAGCTTCCGGCGCTTCGTTTTCTATGGAAAGCACCACGTGATCAACGGACAGCTGCCATAGAAAATTACATGTCGGACGCCTAGGCCCGGGCACGGCCCGGTCTAGCGTGAGTCATCCTTAATACAGCTACGGTTAAGTAGTGTTTTAGTCATAAGTGGCTCCTCGGATGTTGCTTACGTCCATGGGCGCCTGCGACCACTTCCCATCAGGCGGCTCGTCTGCTCGTTTATCTGTCACATAAAATAACATAAATATACCTTATGAACTCCGAACAAAGTTCTTTGACCTATAACTATTAGGTACATATAGGCAGTTTAACGGATCATGTCTTTTTGTTAGCTGAAGGCTTCAGAACGTGTATGGCATGCGCAAAGAAGCCGCATTTCATTAAAAAATCGGGCTATGATTTGATATTCTAAATATTAGTCCCAGCGCTTATTTCCCACATTCTCCTGTCAGCTGTGGGTAGCGTCGTGTTCATACTGGTCATAGCATTATTTACTTTTATTTGGGTCTTTACTATTATATGGCTACGCTTCTAGTCTACTTAAATTAATTAATTAATTTAATTTATTAATTTATAATTATTTATTTGTTAAACCTTTATTGCACAATACAAGAAACTGCAACTGGCGGACTTAATGCCTTAAGTAGGTACATTGTTTCACATGAATCCTGTTATGGCACAGCAAGCCAATAAGGCATAATGATAATTATACTAGTGGCCCTTCCTGCAGACCTTGTGAGCAATGTGAGCATAGCTTAAAACTAAATAAATGTATGAGTCCACCACTTTGACACCAGTTTGCAAAAACTGAATTTATTATATTTAATCATCGAACCTGCTCACTAGAGTATAGGTACGAGAATTAGTTGAGAATTGCGCCCTGTAACGGAGAACATTCGGATATTTTTCCGAAGCTGAAACGGAGACCTTCGCTAAAGCTTTGTCAGTAAATAAAACTAAACTACAAATGTAGACCAAATCAAGACAGTTTATTAAACATAAAACAAAGTACATAATAAGGATTTTATTTTGTATCAATAAACTAAACATTAAAATCAAGACATGATTTGTGAAGTCTTAATACGGCACAGTACAACAGAGTATTCATTTTAAATGGTTCTCACGTAGTAGTACCTAATTTGTATTCCCTAGCTTTAAGTATGTAAGTAATACATGTGGAGTACTTTATGGAACGAAGTCACGACTTGTGCCTACTTCACAAGTGATTTCAGGGATACCGGAAAATGGGGTGAGTTGGATGAAATTTGACTTTCAAACCTCGATACAATTTTATTTTTACATGTGAAAACTGAATGGTGTATAAAATAAGTGGTTCGGACGTTTGTATTTTAGTTTGTATTTTATTTTGGGTAGTTCCATTTCATAACTTTGACGATAAAGACGAAAACCCACCTCACCTCGTATTTGGGGTGAGAGGGTTTTTTTATACAAAGGTGATTTTGGAAGATTGTTGGATCGATTTTTTTTATTATGCGTATTACTATAGCCCCATTTTAAATTGGAATACATTATTTTTGTAGCAGTAGCCTTAAAATCCCTTCTCACCCTCCTCTCAAACCTTCTCTCCCCATTCATAACCCAACTCTCCCCGCGAAACCTACTCACCCCGTTTTACGGTAGCCGGAAAAGGTTATTCTAAAATAGATAGTTAATAAATAATAAAACTACCGTGAGACTCGTACATATATTTTACCCTATCTGTCATTTAAGTTTGCCCCCTAACATTATGATGTCTGGCGTTGAAACGCATATCGAAGTACATACATACGTTGTGTGTGTGGTGTTTTTCCAGCTCCAAGATTAGAGGCTGATTGTACTGCCAATTCAATTACAAATTGTTTTGCATGAAGATCGAACGCCGGTAATAATCGAGAGGGCCTACCGCGAATACCGAAGTTCGCAAATTACGAGCATCTATCTCTTTTACTCTAACTGTGGCGTAATTAGAGTGACGGAGAAAGGTGCCCGCAATTTGCGAACTTCGGTGTTCGCGGTAGGCCCTCAGTTTCGATACAGATTAACAACATAAGAGCAATGATACCGCTTAATTGACTGTTGAATATTCAGATAATGAGTAATATCTGGGGTGATATTGCTATCCCTTACCGAGGATAAGTCTTTAGGGATCTTTTTCTCTCATTTCATCACATCACTTTCATTTATTATCAATTATGTACTAGTTGAAATATGTGTCAAATATTAATATTTCAATAAAAGCAACCATCGCAAAACTTTTAGGTTATACGTCAAATGCAAACAAACCTGTCTTAAAGCCCGATTCGGATTACGAAATAGACATCTATTAGACATCACCAAGATACGATAACGATATGTTTAAGATCTAACCTGATGGGAGAATGGGCACTTTAGTATGGGCAGTGTCCCATGGATGTATACTGTTGAGATATATGTCGTTTTAAAGCTCTTAATCGTAGTATCATTTTATTGTATGGCACCAACCTTAGACAACTTGCAGGGACCGAGCTATATACAAAAAAAAGTTGCGCACATAAGCAGTTAATTTTCATAATACGCTTGATATAATAAGTTGTAGCGTATTTTAATAGAAAGAATAAGAAGAATGCTTTATGGTTTTTGTATTAACACCAACGATAAAGTATTTAAAGGGTTTGAGTTTACAGTTTTACAAAATCGTCATACTAAAAATTACTTGCTGTACAGCGGAATAAGAGTGTATACACATGCCATATATATCATCTGAAAAGTATTTTTATAAGCTATTTTTCGTATAACATAGCTGCGGTCATACGCTTGCAGGAATCGAAATAAATCCATTTAATGAGTTAATTAATGGTAGTTAATTAAGCCGTAATTTTTCTACTCACCGCTAGATGTCGCAACAAGTCAAAATTCAAATTGACGTAAAGCATTTCTAAATTGCGGTAATCTCGACAGTCTTACTCCATCATTTAAAAAAATATAGATAGTTGACCAATAATGTCTATGGACTTTCTAAAGTAATGTCAAGATGACGCTCAATGTAACATTGTCAAATAATTGTCAATAATTTTCAAAACGTGGAATTTAAAATAATGAACAAGGTCTTTACAAAATAGCGTATTTTAAATGCGCTAGAATTTTGTGCAATGAAAGACATTCCATTGATATATTTTAAACCCGATGTACATATCTCAGCGAGTACCTCTTTGATGATCTTTCACTAGGTAAGTAAATAAACGGCTAAACGTATAGATGTACAGGGTAATACGTATAGATATTGTTAGATTTGTTGTGATTTGTGATAGCACACGCAATAAGACCCATGGAGCGCCCGATGTTAAGATTTAGGGGCTCCTGTAAGCGCGACATCTATGATGTTTTGGCATCGGTGCCGCTGGGTACGGCTGGGAGGAACGTGCTGCAATGAGACCCGAGAGGCGTAGAGACCGATACGTGGGAGCGAAGAAGCTCGACGAAGTGTATCTGGAAAACTTGAGACATAAAAGGCATAGGCGTCATCAGGCTGGTGCTCTGGTATCAAATCCAGAGGCTCAACAAATTCACACATGCGACTTACGCGGCAAGAAGTACCGTGCAGCGATAGGCTTGTATAGCCACGGTAGGGTATGGGGGCCAAGTCAGGTCAGACCCGTTGGCTGCACCCATGGGTGTCGCCCAGGGCTTGTCAGTATCTATTAACACATCCTAGTAACGACCTTGCAATTGCAGCCACCGCTATTGCTATTTTACTTAATGTAGTCGGGTGATGTTGCAGGTATTATATCAGCACCAAATACATATATGCAGTGAACCAGATGTCTCGGTGTGTTAAGCGGCAATTGACGTGTCCAATCCAAAGCGCACTTTCTTCATTTATAGTTGGACGTCGGACATCGAGGCTACTGAAGGTCCAAGCTGGCGGCATTAAGATGGAGTAGGTGGAGTTCAGCTCATTATTTAGACTTTATTATAAGTAGGATATAATATAGTAGGATTGGGGTTTCATCAACAACTCGAGCACTATTGTAAAAAAGTTAGAGTTGAAAGATTTATTACACGACCCAACTGTGGTTACGCAAGTAAGGCACTTTTGGAACAAATGAATCAAGGTCCAGTTCTGATGATGGATTCCACAAGGGAACTCCTCAAATCTTAAAAACATAGGTACACATAGTAATATAGATACAAGGTTTTAAGGACGATTTCATGTTTGGTTATTTGCCTATTCCTGTAAGTCTTTAGCAAGTAAGATGTTTATAGTAACATTTGCACCAAGGACCATTTATGATGATGGATTCCACAAGGAATCGAGGGGACTCCTCAAATCTATTTCTGTGTAAGTCTTTAGCAAGTAAGATGTTTATAGTAACATTTGCGCCAAGAACTATTTCTGATGATAGATTCCACAAGGAATCGAGGGGACTGCTCAAATCTATTTCTGTAAGTCTTTAGCAAGTAAGATGTTTATAAGTAGTATCATTTTCGCCAGGAACCATTTCTGATGATAGATTCCACAAGGAATCGAAGGAACTCCTCAAGTCTATTTCTGTAAGTCTTTAGCACGTAAGATGTTTATAGTAACATTTGCGCTAAGAACCGTTTCTGGTGTTGGATTCCACAAGGAATCGAGGGGACTGCTCAAATCTATTTCTGTAAGTCTTTAGCAAGTAAGATGTTTATAGTAACATTTGCGCCAAGAACCATTTCTGATGATAGATTCCATAAGGAATCGAGGAGACTCCTCAAATCTATTTCTGTGAGTCTTTAGCAAGTAAGCTGTTTATAGTAACATTTGCGTCAAGACCACTTCTGATGATGGATTCCACAAGGAATCGAGGGAACTCTTGAAATCTATTTCTGTAAGTCTTTAGCAGGTAAGATGTTTATAGTAACATTTGCGCCAAGAACCATTTCTGATGATAGATTCCACAAGGAATCGAAGGAACTCCTCAAATCTATTTCTGTAAGTCTTTAGCACGTAAGATGTTTATAGTAACATTTGCGCTAAGAACCATTTCTGGTGTTGGATTCCACAAGGAATCGAGGGAACTCCTTAAATCTATTTCTGTAAGTCTTTAGCGAGTAAGATGTTTATAGTAACATTTGCGCCAAGGACCAGTTCTGATGATGAATTCCACAAGGAATCGAGAGGTTTCCTCAAATCTTACAGGTTACATATACATATAAGTAGTTACTTTTTAATTTTCACTAACACCTCAAGCATTTTTATCTCCAAAAGTAACACTTGATGAAGTGGGACAGCTGATATTGTAGATTAAAATGGAACTCTTCAATGACATGAATTTTACGTTTGACGATATGTCTTCTCCTATAAGTCTTTAGCAAATAAGATGTTTATAGTAACATTTGTGTCAAGGACCACTTCTGATGATGGATTCCACAAGGAATCGAGGGGACTCCTCAAATCTATTTCTGTAAGTCTTTAGCAAGTTAGATGTTTTATAGTAACATTTGTGTCAAGACCACTTCTGATGATGGATTCCACAAGGAATCGAGGGGACTCCTCAAATCTATTTCTGTAAGTCTTTAGCAAGTAAGATGTTTATAGTAACATTTGCGCCAAGAACCATTTCTGATGATAGATTCCACAAGGAATCGAGTGGACTCCTCAAATCTATTTCTGTGATTCTTTAGCAAGTAAGCTGTTTATAGTAACATTTGCGTCAAGACCACTTCTGATGATGGATTCCACAAGGAATCGAGGGAACTCCTGAAATCTATTTCTGTAAGTCTTTAGCAGGTAAGATGTTTATAGTAACATTTGCGCCAAGAACCATTTCTGATGACAGATTCCACAAGGAATCGAAGGAACTCCTCAAATCTATTTCTGTAAGTCTTTAGCACGTAAGATGTTTATAGTAACATTTTCGCTAAGAACTATTTCTGGTGTTGGATTCCACAAGGAATCGAGGGAACTCCTTAAATCTGTTTCTGTAAGTCTTTAGCGAGTAAGATGTTTATAGTAACATTTGCGCCAAGGACCAGTTCTGATGATGGATTCCACAAGGAATCGAGAGAATTCCTCAAATATTATAGGTTACATATACATAAAAGTAGTTACTTTTGAATTTTCATTAACACCGCAAGCAATTTTATCTAAAAAAGTAACACTTTATGAAGTGGGATAGTTGATGTAGATCAAAATGGAACTCTTCAATGACATGAATTTCACGTTTGGCGATATGTCTTCTCCTATAAGTCTTTAGCAAGTAAGATATTTAGAGTAACATTTGTGTCAATGACCACTTCTGATGACGGATTCCACAAGGAATCGAGGGAACTCCTCAAATCTATTCCTGTAAGTCTTTGCAAGTAAGATGTTTATAGTAACATTTGCGCCAAAGACCAGTTCTGATGATGGATTCCACAAGGAATCGAGAGAACTCCTCAAATCTTGTAGGTTACATTTATGTAGTTACTTTTGAATTTTCATTAACTCCTCAAGCATTTTATCTAAAAAAGTAACACTTAATGAAGTGGGACAGTTGATGTAGATCAAAATGGAACTCTTCAATTACATGAATTTCACGTTTGGCGATATGTTTATTTCTGTAAGTCTAGCAAGTAAGATGTTTGTAGGAATATTTTTGTCAAGGACGAGTTCTGATGAGCGGCTGATGGATGGCCTGACCATTATTGAATGAATCTTTACCTAACCTAACTCAAAAAGTCAAATCACAAATGACACTGCGTAATGTATTATATAAAGTATCATTCAAACAGGAAGAGTACTCAGAAGATGATATGTCTTCTCAGTCACAATTTTGCGAGATTTGGCATTTTAAGGTTATAAATTGTATGGATAAGAGCGTATACAGTGTAAACTGTCACCGTGCCCTTCGTTTTTAATATAAACTAAAAAAAATACTATAGTTCCAATTTTGCTAGAACAATAATTCAGTATGTGTCTCTTTTTCATGCGGTGAAATCCCTTTCCGCCCGGAATGGCAACGAGGTTATCCAATCTAAAACCAAAAGTAAGTACGCAATACACAAGTTGTAAGCAATAGTTATCCATTCTTAGTACTTGTAAAAGGACGATGCTATGAAGATATTAATTTTTTACCGAATTCTATATGAAGTGGTTACCTATATAAATTCGACCGTTTCTTTTCTTTATAAGCTACCTAGTCTCAACTGAGGGAACTCCTCAAATCTTATAGGCATACACGTTTTTAAGAAACATTTGTGTCAGTTCAGCTTCAGGTTCCATGAAAAATTGAACCAGCCCACCACCTAGGGTTGCCAGATCGAAAGGCGCTATTATCGGGAAACAACAAAATTTTTTCGGGATTTAGGGACTTAAGTCGGGAAAAAAATACATTGAAATTAAAGTAATTGTTTTAAAAACAACGATATTTTACATTATTGGCACTACGTCAGCTCGCTCGCTCGACGACAGTTCAGAACTTGAAATTGTTGTTTTATAACGTGAAGCTGTTTTTCGGGACAGTTTAGACTTTGTCGGGAATCGGGAACACATGCTAAAAATCGGGAGAATCCCGCCAAATCCCGACCATCTGGCAACCCTACCACCACCACATCCCACCCAACGAACGTAGTTGTGGGTTCAAGTACTACCCAAGACAGGAATACTTCAACTTTTAATTTATTTCTAAGCTTAATAGCATCGTTCGCAGACAATACTGCTTGATACAAGATTAAATTGATGGAATTCTCTAAATCTTGATCAAATGTACCCGAAAGGCAAAACTGTTTAGTGACGTCACTGTTTGACCAGACAGGAACGAGTCTTGCAAATTGCTGCGTCATTCATAAGAAATACCTGTTGGTAAAGTCACTAAGTAACTGGGTAGGTAGATAGATAGTAAAAAAATGTCTATAGGTAGACCGACCGCTTAAAAGAGGTCTCGCCTGCGCGGTACGGGGCGACGGGGAGGGACGACTAAGGGCGGCGGGGTCGGCGCCCGCACCTTCCCCACCGCCCTTAGTCGTCCCCATTGGAGACAAATGCTACCTAGCTACTCTTAGCTACCCCACATGACGGTAATTATTTAAATAAAAAATGGTAAATAAAACTATCAATCTTAAAAAAAGAAACCAACTATTCTAACGTGTCGGTAAACAACATATTAATTGTTAATTATAATTTCAGAGACTATACGACACTAAAACAAGGATGCATCGAAACAAGAAAAATCAAGCATAGTTCAAGAAAAAAGCAAATAATACTTAATGTGTTATGTTGAGTTACTTATGTTGAGTTGGTAGATATGTAAGGTTGAAAAATAAATCACAATGTGCATAGAATACAGAACCAATGGTTTGAACATCAAAACTATTAGGTGCATAGATCGTACTACTTGTAGTAATATAATATTTTTTCAATTGTAGCTTTTCAATTATATTTCATTGATACTGTAATATCCTGGAGGCACTAGGTGAGCGGATAGGTATAGGTCAATAATAGGCAGCTTACTATTCGAGAGTTTATTCCGGACTGACCAGTATCAGGATTTGACACACGTCAATAGTTATATCTATAACTACCTACATACATCACACTTCTCCACACTTAATTAATACTAAGTAGTAGCCTCAATAAACGTCGTTCATTTAACTTAAATCCTACTTAAATTACAATAAGGAAAACGAGGTAGTAAAACCAGTAGTAGCATGCTGCAGATTACATAACCATATGTATACGCGTACGCAGTATTAAAGGGAGAACCCGTTTGTCTAACAATAGCCGATCGCTCTGAGTTTTAACTATAGATCTTCTGTTCAATAAGTACGATTCATAATGGGTTGATTAAACGTGAACGTAATCTTGCCAATACATGCTACTAATGTGAGTTCTATGACATATTATCCTAAACAATACATCCTACAAGGATATCACCTACTGTAACAAAGCTTCTATTTACTTAAATCACATTACTTAGTTCAATTCTGTTATATAATGCTATTAAGTAGATGCTTCACACTTAAACGATAAGAATCTATTACAATTTTACCACTAAATATTAAACTTAAGTAACCAACACAAGTTCCTACTCGTGTTATACTTTATATGATGGTTTTTTCAATCTACATTGTCTAAGGGGCCGGGACCGGGCCGGTGCAAGGGGGGTCGTCGGCTGATCAACTTGCTCATCACCACTCCCGGTATCCTTACCGGGCGTGGAATAGCATTCTATGTCCTCTTCCTCCCCTTCCGCCATACTTCGCGCCGGCGAAGCATCGAACATCGGCGTCGAAGGTCCCGCCGACTCGCTCCTGAGCCCACTGGTACTCGCTCGCGGCGTTGTTGGCTCAGCCCTGGGTGCCGGTGGCAAGCTTGGGGATGCATTCGTGGCCATTGTCTCCCTACTTTCCTCGTTACTTTTTGGACAGACTATAGAACTCCTCGCTCTCCGTTTTAATTGGTCGATATGGCGGTGAATAATGTTACCCTGACCATCTGTTACGTTATAATCCGTGTCACCTAAAACCCCGGACACCTTACCCGGTTGCCATTTCTCTCCCTTTAGATATTTACGATACCAAACGTCCTCTCCTATTTCGATCCTCCGTTCCGACCCTCCAGCCAAGCGAGTTTGCCGCTGTTGGTTTTTAGTTACCTTCAAACTTACATCCGGTTTTAACAAGTCTAAGCGCGTTCGCAATTGCCTACCTGTCATTAGCATCGCGGGGCTCTCGCCTGTGGAACTGTGCGCCGTATTACGATAGTAAATTAAATATGTGTTGATAGCGTTTAGAATGTCGTTTTTTTCTATTACCGCTTTTTTTATAACTTGTTTTATTACTTTAACCGAATTTTCTGCCGCTCCGTTAGAGGCAGGGTGATAAGGAGCCGTAAAAATCTGTTCTACCCCGTCTAAGGCTAAAAAGTGCGAAAATTCTTTGCTGGAAAACGGCGGCCCGTTATCGCTTATCAATTGTTTAGGTATTCCCCATCTAGCCCATAATTCGGTTAATTTTTGAATTGTTGAAACGGCAGCCGTGCTAGGAACCTGGAATACTTCGACCCATTTTGACATAGCGTCCACTACTATCAAATAAGTTTTCCCGTGAAAAGGTCCCAAGAAATCTACATGCACCCGAGTCCATGCTCGCGTTGGCCACGGCCAGCAGCGTGGCGAGTGTCGCGGCGGGGCGCTCGCCACCGCGGCGCACGGCTCGCACTCGCGACACGCCGCCTCCACCGCCTCGTCGAGGCCCGGCCACCACACATAGCTACGGGCCAACGCCTTGGTCTTAACTATACCCATGTGAGGTTCATGCAGAATTCTTAAAACCTTATCGCGGCACTTCTCCGGTATTACTACCCGGTGCCCCCACATGACACAACCCAACTCGTCATATAATTCTGACTTTCTGTTAAAATATGGCTTCAATGTATCGAAATCACAACTATCCGGCCAACCATCGCGAATAAAAGTTAACACTCTAGCCAAAACTGGATCGCGCGTAGTGTAGAACCTTATCTTATAATAATCTAACAACAACGCGTCTTGCGCGAAATGCAGATATGTTTGCTCGGGAATAGCATCGCTAGAATTATTCCGTGTCTCATTGGCATTAGGTAATCTAGACAACCCGTCCGCACAGTTATCCTTCGTATTCACATATTCAATTTCGTAATCATAAGCTGATAATATTATTGCCCACCGCTGCATCCTACTAGCTGTCATTGTCGGTATACCCGTATTCGGCCCAAATATTGATACTAGTGGTTTGTGATCTGTCCGCAATGTGAAATGACGTCCGTAAAGGTACTGGTGGAATTTCTTTACACAAAAAATAATACCTAAGGCTTCGCGGTGTATCTGCGAATAATTCGCCTCCGCGCTGTTTAAGGTACGAGATGCGTAAGCGACCGGGCGTTCGCCATCCGGTCCAATTTGGGTCAAAACCGCCCCCACCCCTCGTGGTGACGCGTCACAAGTCGCTATCAATCGTTTACTTGGATCATAATGCCTTAATACTTGAGCGCTCGACAATAGTTGTTTTACCTGCACGAAAGATTCCCCGCACTCCTTGCTCCAGTGCCACTCCGCCTCCTTTTTTAATAGTTTATAAAGAGGTGACAATATTAAACTGAGATTTTTAATAAACCTTCCGAAAAAATTTACCGTCCCTAAGAACGACCTTAACTCCGATACGTTACGAGGTTGAGACATTTTCAGAATCGCCTTTATCTTTGTTGTATCCGGTTTGATGCCCTCCCTAGAAACTACGTACCCTAGGTATGTAACTTCCTTAGCCAAAAAAACGCATTTGTTTTTCCGTAACTTCAATCCGTTAGTAAGTAAACGCTGGAAAACCGCTTCTAAAGCGTGTAGATGTTCCGATTTAGTTTTGCCCCCGATAATTACATCGTCTAAAAATATTTGTACATTAGGTATATTACCCAATAAATTTATCATAATACGCTGAAATATTCCTACACTAGATGATAAGCCGTACACCAGTCTGTTATACTGAAACAACCCTCGGTGGGTGTTAATAACCGTATAACGTTTAGACTCGTCCAGTTCAATTTGGTTGTACGCTTGTGAAAGATCAATTTTACTAAAGTACATATTGCCATTTAAATTTACAAGAACATCTTCTATTTTAGGGAGAGGATACCGATCGACCAACAAATACGGGTTTAAGGTAGTTTTATAGTCTGCACAAATTCTAAGGGAGCCGTCCGGCTTATTAATAGGTACCAGTGGTGACGCCCAGTCCGAGCAGTCGACGGGCTCGATGACGCCGGCGCTCAGCATGGCGTCCAGTTCGGCGTCCACGCGCTCGCGCAGCGCGTACGGCATCGGGCGTGCGCGATGGAACACCGGTGCTGCGCCCTCCCGCACCCTCAAGGTCGCCTTGCCGCCCTTGTACCGGCCCAGTCCGTCGCTGAACAACGCCTCATATCTGTCGAGCAATTTCACAATGTCTTGTTTACTTTGTCCGTTAGCCTCATCTATTACGTAATTACATGTTAACTTAGGTATATTTATGTTTAGTTCGACCAACCACTGCCTGCCCAACAAAGAAGTCGAGCCACCCTCAATAATGTACAACTCCAATTGTTTACTGCACTCATTGTAGGTCACTAATGGTCTGATGATACCTAAAGGCCTAATAGATGGCCCAGTGAGGTAATTGAACACAGTTTTATCCCGTTCTATATTTACATGGGAAAAATATCGGTCATATGTGGCCTTACTGATGCAAGACATTGGCGTACCTGTATCTACTTCCATATTAATAACTGTATTGTCTATACATATCGGTAAACTCACCGCCGGGTAGTTATTTAAACATAGGTGATGTAATTCTTCCTCGATGTCTCCGCCGTAATCCTCACTCGGTTCGTGATCGGCCACCCCAAAATGCATGGCACTCCGCGCCGGCGCCGCCGCCGCTGCCCCTCCGCGCCGGGCCGGCGCCCGCGCTCCTCCACGGGCCGCGGTTCCCGGTGCCGCGCCCCAGTCCGGGCACACCCGCCGCAAATGGCCTGTACGCTGACACTTGCTGCACACATAGTCCCGGAACTTGCAATTCGCGTAATTATGACTGCGCGCGCCACAGGCGTCGCAGTGCCTCTCCTGCCGGCCATTAAAATTTGCATTTCGCCGCTGTTGCGTGACTACCGGCGCCCGCAATTGTCCTCCATTGAATGTAGATGTACCCGATCGCGCCCGACTTGCAAACATAACGGCCTGCGCATCTCCCGTCCCACTCGAACTCGTTACCTTTCCCTGCTCCACTAACGCCGCGTCCCTCTCTGCTGCCTCCAATGACGTTGCAAGTTTGACTGCATTTGCGAAGGTTATGTTGTCGTCCTCCGCAAAAAGCCGTTGCCTAATTAAGTCGCTGATTAAGCCACAAATGAATTGATCCCTTAGATTTCCATTTAACTCTGAGCCAAATTTACAATGCTTGGACAGCTTTTTCAACTCCGCCACATACGTAGATACATTTTCACCGACATTTTGCCGCCTTTGTCGAAACCGGTATCTTTCCGCTAAAGACGACGGTGTTGGCTGCAAATGATGTGACATTAATTCCTTTATTTTAACTAAGGTTAGATCCGATGGCTTTGTAGGACTGGCCAAGTTCTCCAGCAGCTCATATGCCTCATCTCCCATCGCTGCAATTAATACTGGCACTTTCATTTCGTCTTGCACTTTGTTGACCTTGTAGTACATTTCCACGCGATCCATGTACGATGACCATGCGCCATTGCTGACGTTAAATTCATGTAGCTTGCCGATAGACATTTAATTTATTAATTGAATTACTGCACACGCGAAATTATCACTACCTGTCGCCACTGTAATATCCTGGAGGCACTAGGTGAGCGGATAGGTATAGGTCAATAATAGGCAGCTTACTATTCGAGAGTTTATTCCGGACTGACCAGTATCAGGATTTGACACACGTCAATAGTTATATCTATAACTACCTACATACATCACAGATACATGCTTAGGTAGTTAGGTACTTATTTTAGGTAGGTACCTACCTTCACAGTCATTTGTAAAAATATAGGTGCACAAATCATCTCAAGAATGTTCCATATTTTTACAGTTGACTGTACATTTTATTCATTGGTTCTGTATTCTTAATGTACATGAATTGTTTTAGTGTAATTATTGTATTAAATACTGTTGACAGTCAACAGTATTTATCTACTAATACTTTGAAACTTTTCTGTGATTACTAACGGTTCCTACCGTAGGACCTAATGCAGTACTTACCTACTATAATCCAAGTCCTCTTGGATGATTATTTAAGCATGGACGAAGCGTGGGTGCACGGAGCAGACGCACGCAAGGGGGTGCCATTTTGTAGGAAAAATCCATGTCATACTATTTTTGTTAACCCGCTCACCCGTTCCGTGCAACCGCACCGTAACTACTGGCAATAAGCGAATGCCCTTACGCTATGTACAGTCATCTGTATGTTTAATACATAGTATGTTTCTCTTCGAGGGCCGCAAAAATATGTGACACTTTCTTATGGTTCTACAAATAAAATCGTGTCAGATATTTTTGCGGCCATCGTTGTGTAACATATTATTGCATGTAAGTACCTAACTAAATTCGTATGCGCGTTTGCGAGCTGTCTGACCGGATCCTCACGCCACGCTGCTTTGGTGTGCGAGTGAGACAGTCAGGCCAATTTGACCGTGCACCTGACATTACGAGTATACCGATAGTATAATAATATTGGAATCATATCAGTTGTGCGGACAAGTCCTATCGAAATAGACGCGTGAATTTACAGCTAAGTTGAGCTAACTGTTATCGATTCCAATATTATTCTTGTCGGTTTGACGTCAGGTGCATGTTCGAATTGGCCTAGTGCTAAGCTAGCGGTAGACGGGACAGTAGCCCCAGCAGGACATCTGTCACCAGCAACACGTCGGGTGAAATGCCGCGTCGTTGCCGGACTTAACCGACATTTGTCGGGCGACATTATAATGCAAGTCGCGCAATGTCGCCCGACATTTCGAACTAAGTCCGGCAACGTTGCGGCACTTCACCCGAGGTATCTGGTGACACCTTAGCGAATTTGAACGAAATATTTATTAACATATTGTACCTTCGGTGTACTTTAGTGTACTTTTAATATAATTCAGTGTACTTCTCCCGGAAACGAGATATTTAACAAAAAAGGTTCACCCGCCATTCTGACGTCTGGATGGCGGGTGGACCTGTGACTTGGATTATACCGCACTACAAGTATGTAGTTATAGTGTACCTTCAGTGTACTTCTGTAAACCTTAGTGACAGACGATAAAAATGGAACGACGCTGCGCTCGCTAACGTCAGGTCAGGTTGGACCTATGAAATCTGTAGTACCTTCTATAATAGTAATCGAATAATTTACCAATTGTATTTCTTTTACAACCCTAAAACTTCATTAGGAGAAGATTCTAATATCGACATATTTTACTTCCAGATGATTTGGGAACAAGCAAGTGAACATAAATATATTAAACAGAAATTATTTACAAATAATATTTTATTTAACCACAGAATATTTATAGTACAGTCGGTGTATTATGCAATTAAGGACATAATGTGTTACACACGATCGTTCATGAAGATCTTTAGATATATAGAAGTTGTATTTATTGCCATAACAGGGAACACAGAAAACACAATATAATAAAAGTTACTTAACCTATATACATTACACCTATAATCTATAATCTTAACCAGACCACTGTAACTATAGTAGATTGTTAACCAAGGGATGAACGATGCTCATTCCTGCCGAGGTAATTTGGCGCTCGAACATGAAAGCGCCAATAGTTCGAGTTAAACACTCTACTTTTCATTCCGAATACGAGGAAAGTAAAATGCATGTGTTTTTTAAAAACATACGTCTAACGCGACTTCAGGTATAGACTCGCGCGCGAGAAAGCAACTCATGCTAGACCGCCTGGTTGGTGGGTGGACCGTAGTTTGAGCATAGCTCGTTTAAGGGACGAGAAATCTGATTTCTATTAAAGGTTTACAATACGGTATGAAGACACGCTACCTAGTTCTTAGGGGCCCGGTAAAGGGTTAATATACGATTCCCACCGACAGTAGTGGTCGGGTCGCGGCGGAGCTCATCTTCAATGTGCCTATACAATAGTAATTATGTATGGCAGACGCGATGGAGTTCGTCCGGAGCCGTCCGCGTCCGCGAAGACTAGACCGGTTTACGGCAGTTTAAATGTGAAACGCGCGTCGACTCCGCCCGTTCGATAGGAATCCCTTTATTCGGTTAAGGACCGATTCTGGTAACGCCAGATTCTGTTTACGGCAGATTCTTTTTATGGCAGATTCGTGTATTGTATTGTGTGATTGAATAGCACGCTGAAGTTCACTGTAATCAACCATTTGGCTCGGTGGGTCCTGTGATAAGTACTTTCATCTCTCAATAATTATGCTCCACCAGTGGATCGAACAGAATTCAGGGAGTTAATTTGGTAAGATCCACCACTGATTTCAGCGGAACCTGTCATATAATTTATATATTTAGTATAGGCTTCACTGGAATCTAATTTAGATATAATAACTAATGGCGATATTCATACACATTTTCTAAGCCTAATATGCCATTGAAAATCGTTTGTCTTGTTTCGCCTCTTTGGTAGCGTATTTTATTACACTTATATTATAGAACAAAAAAGTATAAGGTAAGGTAAGGTTCCAGTGGAGCCTACTACATATATCTAAATTATTATATATGACAAGTTCCGCTGAAATCAGTGGTGAATTTTACCAAACTCCCTGAATTCTGTTCGATCCACTGGTGGAGCATATTAAGAGATGGATGGATCACAGGATCCACCGAGCCAAATGGTGGATCACAGTGAACTTCAGCGTGCGATTCAACACACTGGTGGTTCGAGATAGTGGATCGTACTGGATAGAGGGCAAATTCTAGACTAGTTTAAAAATATCTATATCACTAGGTACGCTAGCTTCATTGATTTTATTGCATTATGGTTCTGGAGCACTCCATGGCAGAATAAACATTATATGTAGAGTCTGTGCGGAAAGAGAAGAGTCGGTTGCTATTACTCTGAGTATTTTATTGTCTGTGAAAACTTATCAAAAAGCAGTTTAAGGCACAGTATGTTTACGGTACTTTTTGGTTTACTATAGGCGCTAGTACTGCACTCTGGCGACAGAACATTGCAGTAATTCCACCTGAATATTCAGAAATTGATCCTCATACGAGTATGACTGAAAGATTTTTTCGGTCGATGGCAAACAAGTATAAGTCACCTTGCTTATGGCCTGCAACTCCAGAGGTATTTATATTAGCGTTGCCGACCCTTTAAGAAACTTGTAGGTACCCTTTTTTTTTAAAGAACCCCATACTCTATAGACCCTAGGGAAAACCTCGATAGGGAGCTCATTCCATAGCCGCAGCATCCGCGCACGGAAGGAAATTCGTCTTTAACCGCACAGTGTGCGACCATAGTAGCCGATACAAAAATGTAATCTACTATGGTTGTGTAGTAGAGTAGGACCGAGACAAGTCTGCAGCGGATTTAATAGCCCACGCAGTGAAGGTACGTACGTAATACGTTATAATTTCATAGAAGCTTGACGTTTAAAATAACATAAGAGTTAAGCCACGAAAAATCTGCAGCGATTTTGATAGCCCTCGCAGTGTTAATGTTGTGTGTGTTGTGTATAGGTACAGTCATCACCAATAGTATCTTACACAACTAGGACCGCAAAAATATGTGACACGTTCTTATTTGGAGCGCAATAAGAGCGTTGTGTAAGATACTATTGTTGATGACTGTACGTCATAATTTCATAGAAGTTTGACGTTTGAAATAATACTTGCACTGCGTAGGCTATCAAATCCGCTGCAGATTTTTCTTAGTCTAACTCTAGCAACTATGTAGTATCGTAACACAAATAGACAGAGATAAACTATGCTATTTCTTTCCAAACATCTTGGGTGTAATAAACTCCTTAGAACGTAGTGGTTATATATCCTCTTTGCTTGGAACTACTAATATCTGTGACCAAAGACATTTCAGTTCCTTGACAGATTTGACGTGCGGTCTACGATCGTTGCACTGCAGCGTGCAATATAATACGCATGCTTCGTGCAGTCGGTCTCGTCATTAATTTTACTATGGAAATTGACAATTACACCGACGTGTCGGAGCAGTAGTGCAGCTGCGGTCAGAAGTGCGTTAAAATCACCATACTACGTGCAGTCGGTAACGTCATACATTTTACTATGGAAATTGACAATAACACCAATGCGTTCGGGTCGCTGTAGTAGTGTCGGAGCAGTAGTGCAGCTGCAGTCAGAAATGGAATGTTTGAATGCGACGGATTTTATCTACTTACGATGGCACCCACTAGGACGCCCTTAGCGAACCTTTCGCAAATGATCCGAGCTTTGCGCACTAGCCATTCCCAAATCTTGATGTAGTTATTCACACTTATTCCCAATGCTTGTATGGTTGACTCGTCCTGCTAATATGCGTCAAGAAAATGTATGTCGTGAAATATTTCTTAGTTTGCATGAAATAAATACATTTATACTTAAAGTTTTGAAAGGTTTTATTTGATAATATACATTATATATACCGACTTATATTATTTATGTCATACAGCTACCATTTTATCGTGCTTTTTAACGCATTCACTGCCACCGACGCATATATGCGTCACCGTGGCTTTCACCCTGTACCTTTGACGCCCAGACGCGTTCATAATATATAGTGACAGCAAAGTGCGGCACCTGGTGAACCTGGTGAATGTCCAAGAGGGTGGCAGTGAATCCGTTAAGGCAAACCTTCGACTCGCGACGGTATCTCATAGGGCCGATATAGGCGGACTGCAAGTACCTACTGCAAACCGACTGCCATCTGTATGGAAACTGCACACCGACTGCACGCCAACTGCAATGTTGGCGTGCAGTTCCTTTACAAGTTGCAGTCCGACTTTAGGTTCTAACTATAGCCTATCCTGACCTCCAGGTTTATATCCCCACCGCAAACTTCGAAACTTATGTCTCGTTTATCTTGCTTTATCACTCGAATATGTAAGAGCAACAAAATGAGACAAATATATGAAACTTACGATAATCATGGTGACCTCTCGTTTTATTGTCAACGTTCAGGTTTAAACAAACTTGTGATGTCATGAATTCTTGTCTCAGTGATATTTTTGAGCGTTTAAATGCGGCTATGTGGATCCAGCATTTGCCGCTTATTTGGTTCTTCTATTGCACGCAAGATGTCAGTACTAGAGAGGATTTGAAAATACATACTTAAGTTGTTTAGTGCAACTTGATTATATACGAAAATATAAGTATAATATCATTAATTATTTCCTAAATGCAATAACTTTATATATCAGGCATGTGAAGTGATGTAAATAGTTAGAAAAGGAGACCTAGATGAGTGACATTTTTTAGTTCCAACTTACGCCGCAGTGCATGATCAAAATAATTAATAGTATCTTCCCTGGTTACTTTCGGCCTATGGTGTCATATAAGAAATTAATGCCAAAGTAAACACCTTCCAAATAAGATATGTATCATTAATGAATAACAATAGTAAAAATGCTCATTCTGCCACAAAAGCTCCATCTAGTGTCAGGTAGAACAATCAAAGCGGCATTTAAAACAACTAATTAATTAATAAACTAGTTTTATCTCCGCCCCTGCAAGCATTTACGCATAAGTCTACTTTTCTAAAAATACCTTATAAAAATGCCTTTTAATTCTTATATATGGCTTGTGTATACAAGCAAGCTGAAGTACTTAATTACAGTTTTTCTTAATTCAAGCATATGTTTTATCAATTAATTCCTGCCCTTTACGTACTTAAACGTAGGTATTGGTATACAGAAGTGTACTATTTCTCATGGACTTTCATATAAAATACCTAACAACTAGCTACTGTACAAGAATACTGTAAAAATCCGGTTTGTATGCGTCACCCTTTTTTTTAAATAGCTCAGTCCCTGCACGTTATCCAAAGTTGGTGTCATACAATAAATTAATGCTATGTGTAAGCCCTTTCAAACGAGATATGTCTCAATAGTATACATCCATGGGACAAATTGCCCATTCTCCTGACATTTGCGAGATTCTGGAGATACTCTTGAACGATTTCCACAGGATATGACTTAGAGATCTATTTCACATCTAATAGATATCTTACTCTATCTAACGTAAAAGTGACATTAGTTTCCCGAATTGCGTTGCAAAAGAGAACTAGTTGATATCTAAACTATAACGTATCTAGAATGGATCTAGTACGTGTCGTCTCTTGTGAATATTTTGAAGTTCGAATACGGCAGATACTCATTTATTTATAACTAGCGACCCGCCGCGGCTCCGCACGGGTTAACAAATTATGCACTTAAACCTTCCTTAAGGCCACTTGCACCATTCCACTGACCCGGGGTTAACCGGTTAAATCTGGAGTTACCATGGTTACCAGTACAATTTGACACTGGATTGACGGTTTAACCGGTTAACCTCTGATTAGTGGGACGGTGCAAGTGGCGCTTAATAATCACTCTATTGATAGGTGAAAACCGCATAGATGATAATCCGTTCAGCAGTTTTGGAGTTTATCGCGAACAAACACAAAAACAGACAGACGCGGGTACTTTCTTTCATAAGATGTAGTGATATTATACATATTACACAACTTGATTTTCATAAGATATCATCATCATCATATCAGCCAGAGGACGTCCACTGCTGGACATAGGCCTCCCCCAAAGAGTGCCACAATGACCGGTCTTGCGCCACCCGCATCCAGCGGACTCCCGCGACCTTCACCAGGTCGTCAGTCCACCTTGTGGGAGGTATTACCCACGCTGCGGCCATCGGTTCTACGGGCAATGTACCCCGCCCACTGCCACTTAAGTTTAGCGATTTGGAGGGCTACATCGGTTACTTTGGTTCTGCTGCAGATGGCCTCATTTCTTCACGCAGAGAGACTCCAAGCATAGCCCTCTCCATTGCCCTTTGGGTGACTTTGAGCCTTTTTATGAGATATATTACTAAGATATATTATAACAGTAATACTTTGTTACTGTAGATTATTACAGTTTCCAGTTACAGATTAAATTATTATTAGAGTTTCGGTTAGTATGAATAAATAGTTTAAGTCAATTTTACAATATAATCGTATTTGTTTACATTATTTGTCATTTCTATTGAACTCCACTTTACCTCTTGAAGCTTTAGGAATTATTGAAGACGGAGGAAATATTGCATACCTATTTGGCCACGCTAATAACGACCGTATTACTATACAATTAGAGTACAAAATAATATACTGCATATCCAATATTTCTCTTTTGACCTTTCGATGAGATTGAATATTAATTGCTTTATTCTAAGACAACCATCAATTTTAATGACGTCTAAGATGGCTTGTTCAGGTAAAATTAAAATATCTATTTTTAGACGAGCGTTCAAAGCGAAGACGACAAACGTTATCGACAAATGCCAATCAAAAATTAAACATACCTATCAAATTTTATCTAAATCAGTTCAGTGATTATAGTTAAGAGGTAACAGACAGACAGTTACTTTCGCATTTCTTATATTAGAGTAGGAATCTAGGAATTAAGATTACGAGTTTCTTAAACAAAATGACAGTCAAAAATGTAAACCCATTAACGGATAACCCAAATAAAATCCAATTCGATAGTCTAACTTAAGCAAAAGTAGGAGATACGATTCATAACTTATCAAAAATCGATGAAAACCGCAGTTAGCCCCTTATAACCCAAGTTGGGAAGCACTCGAACAGTTCAACATTTATCGGCTTTTTGATGCATTTCGACTCAAAGGGTTCTTCACTAGGGTTGTGCCCCGGAGTATCCATGTCCATTCAAAACAGTACTTAATGTTACAATTGTAATACAGTCAAGAAAACAATACAAAACTAGGAGTCCTACCGAAACTGGGTTTTGCGATCGATACCGAAGGTTCAGTTTTGCTTTCTTCTTCTTGATCGGGACACTCTTGACAGAGCGGTCGTGGTCATCATTGGAAGTCTCCCTTTGTGACATGTTTGACGGCTTGCCTCCACTCCTCCCTGACGGCTGCGCGTTTAGCGCATTCGTGCAAGGGGCCATCCATTGCTGCCTTTATTTGGTCCGTCCACCTCATGTTCTGCCAAAAACGAAACAAAATCCGAAATTTTGTAGACGTTAAAAAGTCATTTAATAAAATGTCAGTGGTTGTATACTTATAAACAAAACACACTTCAATTCGTACAGGTGGTATAAACTCTCAAGTCGCAATGTGTCTTTTTTAAGTATTTCTATTTGGAACTATTCACTTATCATTATTGCTCTTAATAAATAACCGAATGTGATTCGAAAGTACAGTGCAGACCAGTGACCAGGGCTATAACCGCGAAAATCGAAGTTCGCAAATTGCTGGGATCTTTCTCTTTTACTCCAATGACGGCGTAATTAGAGTGACAGAGAAAAATTCCCGCAATTTGCGAATTTCGGTTTTCGCGGTAGCCCCTCAGAACAGAGCGGGTTAGTTATCTCTGCAGCTTTCTATTACAGTAGAACCCGCTTAAGACGATTCTGAGGGGACCTAGCAAAATACGCGTCTTAAACGGGAAATCGTATTAAATGTGAAATAAAAACTAGTATTATTTCATGTACAAACACCGCAGCGGTGATAATGAGCGAATGATATCTAAGTGTGGGTAGGTTCACACGCGGTTAAATTAATCTAGATTAGGTACACTAACAATAGGCCCAACTATAAAGTCGTGGAGTAACTAACTGCAAATAAAAAGCGATAGCTTGCACTCCGTGGTCCACAACCGTCAAGCAGATGGCATAGCATTCTCACGCCGACAAAGACCCGACAAAAGATATTAAAGACAAAACAAAAAACCTAAGGTAGGTAATAAACACATTAATAGTACATTACTACAGAGGCCGGGACGAAAGGGGTTGCCGGCCGAAGACATATAGACGGCCGAGCGAAGCGAGGCCGGATAGGTCTGAGCGCGGGCAACCCCATTTCCCGCCGAGGTATGTATAGTGCTTTTCTCAAACATGCAATGAAATAAATAAAATAAAAAATCCACGAAACCCAAGTTTTATTTATAAAAAAAACTAAAAGTAAACTACACCCAAAATATAACCAACACGTACCTATATCAATATCACGTGTATGTTTTACACGAGTCGTGTATTTTTACTACCCGTATATTTTCATGTATCTTTGATTTTTCGCCTTGTATCCGTCTGACTGTCATTTTCGTCACATAAGTTTACATAGTCTTTCATGTTGATATCATGTTTCACATACATCGTTGCTTTATGCATGGAGTAAATAAGTATAATTTCCACACTGTTGACGAATTTGTAGTTACATTCATTTAAAATATGCCACAAAACTGTTTCTAATAAACTGTAAGCCATTTTGCTTAGTTTCTCAAATAATAAAATTGCCATAAGCAACCATATACATACTTCGTCTTTTACTTGGCGGCAGAGGCAGCAAGTTATTTAAAATCAATTCTGCTTACGCTGCCAATTCCAACACCTACGATTACAATTAATATTAATTTCATTATTTCGTCGGAACTCATATTAAAGTCAAAAAATCAACAAGGCACCATAAATCCAATAAAACAGAATGAATATTTTTCAACTTTACCTCCATAACAATTTAAAAAATATAACTACGCGTGTTTGAGTAGACCTTTTTACCGCTAACGTTTAGATGAAAAATTTTAAATGTTTTTATTTGTGTAGTAAAATTTATAATTTAAAATTATAAAATTATAGAATGTATTATTTATTAAGTTCATGTTGATTTTATACAAATAAAACTGCAAATTATAGCAAACATTGTTTTTTGTTTTTTTTTTTATAGGCGTAGTGGCAGAGTGTCATTACGAACCATAAAGCAAAATACTGCCTCTAGTTTTTTTTTAATGGATGAATGCCACGATGCTGTGTCACAAATATCTGTGAAATGAAAATTAAAAAAGAGGACTTTGCCGGCCTAGGCCTGCAAGATGTGTATGAAATTCCATTAACGACCTTTTGTCCTAGCCGCACCTGAAACGTCATACTTCGCAGCCTATTATAAGGAACATAACATCAATATTTCATTGCATGTTTGAGAAAAAAATATTAACTAACGGCGTATTGCATAACAATACGACCGTACGATGGTTATAGCAATAACACAAACGTACAGATGGTGCGTAACGGGAATTTTAGATGGCGTATTAAGCGGGACGCGAGTCGTATTAACCGTGAAAAAATGTATGAAAACAGGCCTAAAATTGCAGGGACCGGCGGAAAATGGCGTATTATGCGTGAAATCGTTTTAAACGTGATCGTATTAACCGGGTTCTACTATAAGTTTCCGTGACTTCTTACAAACATTGAAGGCAGCTTTTGCTTATTAGTATACGATAAGTCATTTTTACGGTTAAGGAATTCTACGGTAAATTTAACATTAAATAATTTCGTAAATAATGACATTTGTGATATAAGTCTTAATGTTTTTTTGACGTTTGTATTTATTATTGCTATTTTCTTCTTCTTTCCTTGAACTGGTTATGTGTTTTTAATTTAGTTGTCGTAAATAGCTATTAGGGTTCATGCATGTGTTAAATTAGTCTTTACGTTTAGGTTGCTATTTTTACTTTTGTATATTATGTTTTACTTTGTGCTCATATATTATGTTCAATGAATTGCGTGGAATGTTTTATATCTAGTTATAAGTCTAGGATTCATGCTCCTTTCATACGTGCTTAATATTGTATCTATTTATAAGTCTAGGATTCGTGCTCCTTTCATACGTGCTTATAATTAACGAGATTGGCAGAAATAAATAAAACTTACTCTGCATATAATATCCACTAGTTCAGAGATACATATCGCCCGGCCATTCCTATATATTTAAACCCGAGCCATTTGTAGCATATTGAGACACAAAAATTGATTGAGACACAAAAATTGAAAAAAAATGAAAAATACATAGATTCCCGCTCCGGACGCCGCGCTGAGCGCACGCGTGCATTGACGTAACTACCGTAATACCGCTCGCTTACCGCCGCGTCGAGCCTGGCTCCGCGTGCTGGTTCTCTTACGCCCTGCCACGTCGAGCATTGCTCCGTGTGCCTGTGTGTGTCATAAAGGATTGCAGTGCTATTATAAAAACCACCTGAGACAGTGACTCTTTCCAGTGCCAAGTGCCACCTTGCCGTGCGTGAGTGTAAATATTAGAGACAGAGACTCCTTTTAAAAATCCCTCAAAATGCCCTCTTTCGAAGATTTCATTAGATTCTATTACCCTCACTTGATTGAACAGTGGAGGGACCATCAGTCAAAAAACCAGGCGGCCGCTGGTGAGGACTCCTCCAAACCACCTGCCGCGGTGGCCCCCCATCAGCACGCGGAGGCCCCCCATCAGACGCGGCGGCCCCCCATCAGCCACGCGGAGGCCCCCCATCAGCCCTCAACGGCCCCACAGGGGCGGCAGCCCCTGCTACCAGGTGCCAGCACCAGTGACGACGTCACAGCAAATAACAAAGGTAGGGTTGCACCCACTAATAACTCTCAAACTACGACAGATCGTTACACAAATTCTGACCATAGACGACGTGACATTGAGGCGCGTTCCCGCGGCGGGCACCGAGCTCGCTCGCACTCGCTCACGCCGAGCCGCGGTAGCGCGTCCTCCAGACTTCACCCCTATAGGGTAAATTCCCCCCCCCAAGATGAAGGGCACACCCCTCGTCCGAGATCCCGATCCCCCCAAACGGAGGAAATTTATAAAATAATAACCAACACAAATATAAACAGCTGTTCAAACGAACAATTTACCAGAGACCAGTTATACAACACAGATAGCAATTCTGATAGGGATTACACCTCGGTTCAATCACAATCAGAGGATGAATACGAGACGACCAAATCAAGGAAAAATAGGAGGAAAAAGTCGTCAGTCAAGACTCCCCCCCCTCCCACCATACAGCCCCATACAAACATTCCGATTTCGCAAAATCGGTTTTCTCACCTACCTCAAGGCGAATGGCCCCAAACACGATCAGACCGTAATAATGACGATTCCCAACCTAACCGCCACGAGTTACCAGCCCAAATACCCACTCAATCCCCAAACCACCACTCACAATCTCACTCGCAAAACACACAAGAGATGGAGTTGGTATATGACGACGAGGACAACGACTCACTCGCTGAGGACGATGACTATGACAATTATACAGAAGAAGATGAGGATGAGGGCCAGCCCAGAAAGAAGCCCAGATCCCCCCCTTCTTTAGTAGTTTACGACCCTAACAGATGGGCAACCCTCTCAAAACAAGCTAATATTAAAAAACTAGGGTTCCTAAGGTCACATGTAGGTATAAGCAAATATACCAAAGAACCTATACTATATATAGACACCCAGACCCCAGATCAATACAGAGGCTGGCGTAAACTACTAAAGGACGGATTCCACTCCCACCCTACTGGCAAGCAGAGGAAGCTGAGGGTGGTTATCCTCGGTTTGCCAGTGAGCATCGAAACTGATGACATTAAAAATGACCTCATCAACAAAGACCTCCCGGTACTAGAAGTTACCAGAATGTTAAAAGGACCTAAAGACAAACGCGAACCTTTTAACGCAGTTAAGGTTGTGCTAGACCTAACAAAAAAAGGGAAAAAAATATTTGACATACAGCAAGTATGTGGCCTTAGTGGGCTTAAAATAGAACCGCCTCACAAGAGCAACAGAGTGGCCCAGTGCCAAAAATGCCAGCGTTATGGCCACACCGCCAAATATTGCCAAATGCCACCAAGGTGTGTCAAATGCCCAGGTAACCATCTCACAGTAAACTGCGACAGACAGCCTGACCCTGTAACAGGTAAATTTGTAACCACATGCGTGTTGTGCGGAGGTAGTCATTCTGCAAATGCTTCAATTTGTCCGGCAGCCCCACCTCCAAAAAATGTCAGACCCCGCCGCAAAAGGGTTAATTATAATAACCCCCATAACCAGCAGATGCCATCAACAAACCAGCCTAACTTTGACCTCTCTCAGGCTGAGTCAGCAGATGCTAGGGTCACCTTCCCTACCTTACCTACCCCACGCAACCTATTCACACAAGTTCAATTCCAATCTCAACAAAATCCACCCCAACAAAAATCCAAAGTGAAACAAAATTCAAACTTCACATGGGGTAGGAACCCCCCCCCCTCCCGCCCCCAACCCTGGCAACAAACTACGAGAAATGCCAACCAACACCAAGCCCAGACCCCTCACACATATCAAATGAGCCCCTCCCCCCCTCCCTCACAACTAAAACCATCCCCCCCACCAACCTCTGAGCCTCAACACCGTGAGCCGCACCTGTCCGCAAATTACAATAAAAGGCGTTCAGTTGTCCCGCCACCGCAACAACCTCACCTCTCCCTCACTCCTCACTCATATGGTAACCCTGAAGCGGACCTACAATTAGTTATGGATATGGCAAACACCTTAGACATAGACGAGGTCTGCTTACTGGCCACTAAAATAAGGAACGCAAATTCAACTGCACAACAATTAATAGCCATGGCACAACATGCAAAGTTACTCTCAAACATTAAAAATTTATGTAAAAATAGCGTTAATGGATTGCACGCCCGCTAGTAGATGTAAACCAAAATCAATTAACATAGGTTTTTATAACATTAATGGCATTCAAGGTAAAAAGGAAGAATTAGCTAGTGCCATGAAATCGTTACAATTGGACGTTCTCTTGGTCCAGGAGACTTTCCTAAAGCCTAATCACAGATGCCCAAAGATTGCAAATTATAAACTAATTAGAAATGATAGATTAGGTCAAATGAAAGGTGGTACCCTAATTTATTACAAAAAAGAATTACATTGTTCGACCATACCCCCTCCTACCTTAATAAACCTGGAGATTTCCGCTTGTAAAATTGCATTCACAGGTCATAACCCAATCACATTGGTCTCAGCATACCAGCCTGCCTCCAAAAGTATCAGCCTGCAGGACCTGGAGACCGTGTTTGGCATGGATGAGTCGGTCATAGTGGCCGGAGACCTCAATGCCAAGCACGTCCAATGGAACTGTAGGCTGAACAATGGTAATGGCAGGCTGTTATGTCAGTACCTATTGAAATCAGACCCGCCGATTGACATACTATCTCCCCTCGAGCCTACCCATTACCCGGACCAGGACGATTTCCTTCCCGACATCCTAGACGTAGCACTAATGAAAAAAGTTACTTTAAAAATGAGATCAATAGAGGTGGCTCATATCCTAAACTCAGATCACAGGCCTGTCATCCTCAGGCTGGGTCCCCCCCAACGGATCCGGACACCACAAAGAAAGTGGTGAATTGGGTAAACGTGGGGGTGGAGCTGGCCAGGGAAGACAGTTCGCTTTTAAAGTTAATTAATACAAACCTATCATCAAAAGCCCTACTGGAAAAAGCAGTTGATGATATAACCAAAGGCTTCCAAATGGTCATAAACAGCTGTACCAGGTCAGTTCCGGCTGATGATGATAGGCGATGGCAGCTCCCCCATGAAATTAACGATCTAATTAACAGGAAAAATGATGTCTTAAAAGATTACGCTCGCTTTCCCTCTCGGGAGAGCAAAAACTTAATCAATAGACTACAAAGGCAAATTAAAGAAAAATTAAAAGTGCACAGAGAGGACAAGTGGAATGGCATGCTTGAGGAGATCAGGCCAGGGCACAAAGCCTATTGGCAACTGGCCAGATCTCTCAAAGCTGACACGACAGTGTTAATGCCCCCACTTGTTCGCCCCGACACACAAATACCGGCTTTTACGGACACAGAAAAGGCCGAATGCCTAGCCGCCAGTCTAGAGGACCAGTGCTCTCCCGGCAGGGAACCAAATGATCCAGACCATATCCCCTTAATAGAGGAGGAGGTGGAGGAGCTCCTTTTAGACCCACCAGTAGACCCACCACTCCAGCAGATCACCTTTACTGAACTCAAAAGAATAATAAATAAATTAAAACCACTGAAAGCTCCTGGACTAGACGGAATACCCAATAGATTTTACAAACTTCTCCCAGACTCAATAATACACATACTTTTAAAAATTTATAATGCAGCGCTTGAAGGCGGCCACTTTCCATCAGCATGGAAAGTGGCGGTCGTCATTGGCATCCCAAAGCCTGGGAAACCGAGTAATATTCCCACTAGTTATAGACCTATTAGCCTCCTTAACATCATGGGCAAAATCTACGAACGCTGTGTCCTAAATAGGATTCACCAACACATAAACGAAAAGGACCTCTTGCAGGGGGAACAGTTTGGGTTCAGGGCGGACCACTCGTGTGTACATCAAGTCCATAGAATCACGGAACACATCCTTTACCGGTTGACGGAGAGGAGGAGACCCGTACCAACGGGAGCGGTCTTCCTTGATGTGGCCAAAGCTTTTGACAAAGTTTGGCACACCGGCTTGATTTTCAAGCTAAACAAACTAGGTGTGCCAATACGTCTCATCCACATCATAAATGACTTTTTAACCGGTCGAAGCTTTGGCTACAGAGTGGAGGGGACGCTCTCCACTTTCCACCCGGTGAGGGCTGGCGTGCCTCAGGGCTCAGTCTTGTCGCCAACACTGTTCTCCCTGTACGTCAATGATCTACCCAAAGTTCATGATGTCCATTACGCACTTTTTGCTGATGACACAGCGTTCTATGCCTCATCCCGCTCTCCAACTATGTTGACCTCTCTTCTCCAGCGAGCGGCCGACTCCCTAGGGGAATGGTTCGACCGTTGGAGAATAGAGGTTAACCCGGAAAAAAGCGTAGCCATCCTTTTTACTAGAAAAAGAGGGGGACTACAGCAAACACAGGACAGTTACGACAAAATTAAACTTTTCAATAAATATATAGAGTGGAGTGAGCATGCCAAATACCTGGGAGTAACTTTGGATACCCGCCTAAACTTTAACAAACATATCAAAATAGTAAGGGACAGGGCAGCTTTTATTATGGGCCGTTTAAATCCTCTCATCAATAGTAATAGCAACATGAGCGTTAGGGGGAAAATAATGCTGTATAAAATGTGCATTAGACCCATCCTCTCCTATGCTTGCGTTGTCTTCGCCCACGCATCAAAAAATAAACTTAAGTCATTTCAAATAATTCAAAACCGGTTCCTCAGAAGGGCAGTAGGTGCGGCCTGGTATATCAGAAACGAAGACCTTCATCACGACCTGAACCTACAGTCAATCCAAAACTTTTTCCAATACGCCTCAAGGAGGTACTTTGACAAAGCCCCCCACCACTCGAATCCATTAATAGTTTCCACTGTTTCCTATACCCCCTCACCAAACCCTAAAAGGGGCAAGCGTAGACCGAAACATGTTCTTACAGATCCAGATGACAACATAACGATCAGACTAAATGAAGACCCCCCCCGCAAAGAAACATTCCCACCCGACTGCATACATAAAATAGACTTGACTAACCTGACAGACATTGACGCCACAACCGCAATAGAGCACATACTTACATTACATAACAGATTAAAATCAAACTCGAGAGTGGGTGCACCCCTAACCCTTGCTTTGCAGGTATCTACGTCACAAGAAATGGCTGCTGGGGCGGTCGCGCTGGCCAACACTTAGATGATTAACAAATTCTACCTTACTCTATGTGTATATCATCAACTCGCTCTCCCCCCGTTTGACAAAACAAAACAGACAACATATTGACATATAACCAATTTGACTATACCAACCGACTGACCACATTCAACACCCTCACAAGAGGCTAAGACCTGTGTCCCTTCAGGACACAGGCATTCTTTCTTCTCCCCCGGGATGTCCCTCCGGGACATCCCGGCGTCAATCTTATGGATAGGATAGAGGTCCATTCTCTAAATTCCATTAATAAACCTCAAAAAAAAAAAAAAAAAATGTAGCATATTCAGAGAACTCAGAGAGCTTAACTCTATCACTTGCCTGAACACTCTCCAGTAATTAAAATCAGACATATGTGTTTTTATTTCACACAACACATATACCGGTAAATGGAGGTATAGCGGACTTCGAGACAGCACAGCGGCCAGCGCATTCCAGGGGCGAGTTTCTACGCTTCACCCAACGAACCCCTTCACTAAAAGTTACAGTCTACACTCCACAGTTTGGTCCTTCTGAAGCTGAATGAAGATAGAAAAACGTACGCGCTGAGTTTCAAGCGACATAGCTTAACTCAGAATCAAGATAGAAAAACGTACGCGCTGAGTTTGAAGCGACATTGCTTAACTCAGACGGCAAGAAAGAAACAAGTACGCGCTGAGTTTTAAGCGAACGTTGCTTGACTTAGACGGCAAGACAGAATAAAGAACGCGCTGGGCCTAGAGGTTCGCTTCGGTTCAGACCCAACCCCAATACCTTTCCGTAACCCATTTACCGGCTTGCCGGTCGGACCGTGCAGCGTCGTAGGTCGTCCTCCGCTCACGTGTCCTGGCAACTTTCGTTGCATGTGTCACATGGTTGATACCCACACACTGCTTTCGAACGTTCTAGGCATAGCACTTTGCCATTGCGGGAGATTCAGTGCCACGAGGGATCCACGCTACGCTTAGGGCACTGACGTTACGCTCAGTAACGGTCAGTCATAGGTATAGGCAGGTCAAGTTAGGGACCCCCGCGTGTGTTAAGTGAAGTGAAGTAGTTCCAGCCAGAAAGATGTCCGAAAAGGAAGCAAGGAGCCTACGACCACGCACCAAGGGCCCGCCTGCGCCCGCACCGAACATGGACACCCCTACCCCCTCGTCCGGTAAGACTACGTCCGGCGAGACTAATACGTGGAGCAAGGGCACCAGTGGCAACCCGAATACTACCGGTGGAAACGAGTCGGTACACTCGGAAACGTTAGATGCCACGGTAGTAAATCGTAGTAGATTAGGTACGCTAGTGAATAAAGACATCGATGCGCCGCCATCGCCGTCGCGGGCGCCGTCTAATCGCGATTCGCATAGGAGTCGCAAATCGGTTAGGGAACGCGATAATAAATTGGCCGTGCTAATGGCCGAGCTCGAGGTTCGTAAAGCCCGTCTAGCCGTTGCTAAGACAGAGTCCGACACTGCAAATGTACGGCTGCAGATTGCGCAATTGAAGGCGCAGTCTGTCGGCAGCAGTGACGCGACCGTCGAAGCTACTAAGACAAAGTCCGACACTGCAAATTTACGGCTGCAGGTTGCGCAACTGAAGGCGCAGTCTGTCGGCAGCAGTGACGCGACCGTCGAAGAACGGACTAGAAGTTGGGTAGAACGACAAGCTAGGTTACAGCACGAGATCGCAAAGGAAAACGTTAAAATCCCGCCGCCGAAAGAGACCGCGCAAACGCATCCGCCGCCGCGTGCAGCCGTCGATCGGGCTAGCAGACCACCCCCGCGCATTGTAGAGGTACCGCACGGTACCTACGCGCCAATGTACCATAAACCGCCGGAATTGCCTACATTCGGCGGAGATATCACCGAGTGGATATCATTTAGGGCAGAGTTCGAAGATACGTCGCCCATGTTTAGTGCCGTCAATAACGTCAGTCGGATTAGGCGCGCACTTAAGGGCGAAGCTCGGACGGCCGTAAAATCAATAATGTACACGGTTCAGGATCCGTACAAGATAATGGAAGCGCTGGAACGGCAGTTCGGCGACCCTGAGGAGATTGTTCTTACGGAAATTCATAACGTTAAACGCATGCCGCGTTTATCCGAAGACAATTCTAATATAACCTCATTCGCCGCGCATGTAGCGAATGCCGTCGCCACCATTAGATCCTTGCGTCAAGAGAAATACTTGCACGCGCCTGAGCTCGTGAATAAAATCGTGGATAAATTGAATCTGATAGTGCGCTATGAATGGGCCAAATATAGGCAGTCTAACCGTAGAATCACCCGGGTTAGTTGCGATTTCCGAGTTTCTTAACGAAATTAGCACTGCGGCCAAGCACGTAAACCGACATAAGCCGTCTAACAGGTCACGGAATGCAGTGAACGCGGTTTCCTCTGTGCGCGAACCGAGCAGATCGAGCCAAGCTCTCTCTGGGTCTCGCGCCCCCGCGTTCTACCGTGACACGTCTGATGAATCGCGGAGTTCAGGGAGTGCGGTTTCCTCTGTGCGCGAACCTAGAAGATCGAGCCAAGCTCTCTCTGGGTCTCGCGCCCCCGCATTCTACCGTGATACGTCTAGTAGATCGCGAAGTGAACGAAGCGCGGTTTCCTCTGTGCGCGGGCCCAGTCGATCGAGCAGCGCTCTCACTGGGTCCCGCGCCCCCGCGTCCTTTCGCGACTATAGTTCGGATTCGGAGTCAGATTCCCGCGAATCATACACACGTGATACGAGAAATAGATCGCGTTCTAATAAATCGACTATAGCTCAAGTAAAGCACCGCGATGGTAATTTAAAGAAAAAGCCAGCGTCAACCAGAGCTCAGCCTAGGCAGCAGACATCGTCTGTCTCTGTCTCGCGCGATGCGTGCGCCATATGTAAGAACGGCAAAGAACACAAAGTTAGTGAGTGTTTGAAATTTCTAGCCGCGACTATATCTAAGCGATGGGACTTGGCAAAGGGTGCTAAATTGTGCTGTAGATGTTTAGGCGCGAGTCACCTTAAGCCTTATGGGTGCCAATATGTCGCGTGTGGCATGAATCAGTGCGAAGCCGGACATAATAAACTATTACACGGTCGAAACGCGGCCGCGTCCGCGAACGGTAATAGAGTCCCGGCAGCACCTGCAGTACTCAATGTTAGACTGCCGCAGACGTGTCACAAAGTCATGCCTGTAGAGGTGTCGGAACCGTTAGGTACCGTCCAAACCCTCGCGCCACTTGACGAAGGCGCGACAATGACTTTGACGCTATACGAAACTGCGGACAGAATCGCGCCCGCGGTACAATTGGTTGGGCACGCAAAGCCTAATACCGCGGACGACGAGGCCTTACAACTTGTGAAACGGCATTCTGAGGTAGAATCATTAGGCGTTTCGCAGAAGTTACCTAGGGCCGACCCCCACCAACGTGCGCTAGATTTACTAGAAGCCACCTGCGAAAAGATACCGGGGGAGCAAAGGTATCGCTCGGGCTTACTTTGGCGGTCAAATGACGAGAAACTCCCCAATAACCAAGCGCAAGCATTGCAACGGCCGTACAGTCTAGAATGAAAGCTAGACCACGATGCGAAACTTAAAGCCGAATATGCAAAGTGTATGTTGCTTGACAAAGGTTACGCGGAGAAAATAGACTCGCCACCGCCCCCCGAGGCACCCCGGACGTGGCCTCTGGCGCATTTCCCATCTTTTCACCCGCAACGCGGCAAAATGCGATTAGTTTGGGACACGGCCGCCACAGCTTGCGAACGTTCGCTTAACAGCGCGCTGTTGGCTGGCCCCGACCTGTTAAAGTCACTTTTTGGCGTATTAATGCGCTTCCGCGAAAGTAAAATCGCGGTGTTAGCCGACGTCAAACAGATGTTTTTACAGATCGAAATAATAGAGCAAGATCGCGATATGTTGCGTTTCGTTTGGCGGACAGGGATCGATTGGGACAGGCCTATATCCGTCTCACTCGCACCCGCGTGGCGATCGTTCATTAATAATGTACGGTTAGTTCGCGCCACCGCTGGTAGTCTGGTTGCCGCCGAGGTTTTCAAAGCCGTATTGCTCGCTAAGAAAACGTGAAGAGACTGCATGAAGGTGACGTAGTCATCATTGCGGACAGCTCCATGCCACGAGGAACGTGGCCCAGAGGCGTAATCGCCCAGCTATTTCCTGGCCCAGATGGTCATGTGAGAGTGGCCATTGTTCGCACACGCGCAGGTGACGTCCGCCGCCCAGTTTCTAGACTCATCCCCATTTACTCCGCGCATGAAGACGGTGTTAACACACGTGGGGGAGACTGTCGTAAATAGCTATTAGGGTTCATGCATGTGTTAAATTAGTCTTTACGTTTAGGTTGCTATTTTTACTTTTGTATAGGTATTATGTTTTACTTTGTGCTCATATATTATGTTCAATGAATTGCGTGGAATGTTTTATATCTAGTTATAAGTCTAGGATTCATGCTCCTTTCATACGTGCTTAATATTGTATCTATTTATAAGTCTAGGATTCGTGCTCCTTTCATACGTGCTTATAATTAACGAGATTGGCAGAAATAAATAAAACTTACTCTGCATATAATATCCACTAGTTCAGAGATACATATCGCCCGGCCATTCCTATATAAACCCGAGCCATTTGTAGCATATTCAGAGAACTCAGAGAGCTTAACTCTATCACTTGCCTGAACACTCTCCAGTAATTAAAATCAGACATATGTGTTTTTATTTCACACAACACATATACCGGTAAATGGAGGTATAGCGGACTTCGAGACAGCACAGCGGCCAGCGCATTCCAGCGGCGAGTTTCTACGCTTCACCCAACGAACCCCTTCACTTAAAGTTACAGTCTACACTCCACATTAGTGTTAGTGTTTTGTAGTTGAGTGTTTAGCGTTAGTTCTATTGTGATTTTGTTGACATGTGTTATTTTGACATTAAAGAAATTGAATTGAATTGAATTGATAATAAAATTGTAACCTGTTTTTTACCCAGTAAAATTTAATTAAAATAATTACCCGGGGCACATCATTGTCTCTTAAGCGTATCGGCATAGCGGACACTTGTTTAGCTGAAATAAAAGGGAATGGCCATGTCGAACAACCGCAGAGAGCCATTGGGGATTGTCGGGGCTTATTGGGGACAACTGGGGATCGATCCTGTGATGTCACGTGTGCAACGGGATGTAACAGGCTTAATGATGACCAACATTCACTTCGATTAGCTTTTAATTTGCCTAATGGCTCATCTACACGATGGGCCAACGCCGGCCACTCCAAGGGACGCATTTATGCGTTAGAGGGAGCAAGTGACATTGCTATCTCATTCTACCGCATGGCTGGGTTCCTTGGAGTGGCCGGCGCTGGCCCATCGTGTAGAGGAGCCATAAGGGGTGATTTATCAGCGCGCGAACTTACATACAATTTTAATTAAGGTTGATTTAGACGGCGCGCGAGCTCGCATGCGATTTTAGGTACATTGCGAACTGTTACGGTTACGTCCAATTCAACCGATCGATCAAAAATCAAAACCAGTAAGGTATTGAAACTCGCATGCGAGTTCTCGCATCGTCTAAATAAGCCCTTACATTGTGGACTGTTGGTTACGTCCAATTCAATCGACCGATTAAAAACCGCAATGTACCTAATGAAACTCGCATGCGACTGCTTGTGCCGTCTAAATGAGCCCTAATACTCGTAGAAGTTGTGAACATATCTGAGTCCAGCAAGAATTTTATGGAAATACAACACAAATACAATACAAATACTCTTCATTGCACACCGTAATAAAAGAAAAAAAAAATTAGGAAATATTAGGAAAGACGCATCTTATTATGTTTTGTGATATCGCTTTTTAGAAAAGGCGCTTACACTCGGTAAGCCATTCCAATTTCTTTCAGTTAAAAGGTCCCACTG
Source organism: Cydia fagiglandana (assembly GCF_963556715.1). Classification (NCBI taxonomy): domain Eukaryota; kingdom Metazoa; phylum Arthropoda; class Insecta; order Lepidoptera; family Tortricidae; genus Cydia; species Cydia fagiglandana. The sequence goes on along the minus strand of NC_085942.1, from coordinate 19,522,079 downwards.
ATAAAAAACAAAGATGTGATATCGAGACTTTGTGAAGGATAGTAAAATTTGGTCGGTCGTAACAGAAATCCAATTTTCGCCTACACTTGTAAGGCTGTTACTGTGTTACTACGGTTTTCATAATATACACACGGACAATGGGAACGGGCCACTTTGCATAGAAAATGTTATACAAAAAAACTGATTTCACTGTTCCTGAGTGTAGAGTAAGTTTTTGGTCAATATATTCATAAGGAAAACTGTGAGCATTTTGTTATTTCGTAAGTTTATAGTCTGCGATATTTTTTTTAGTCAAAATGCCAAGATTGAAACTTTAATCAAACGATTTTTTTATTAAGTTACCTTGATACATCACTATTAAATAAATATAAAACTTTAATATTATAAAAATAACAACAAAAATATAAAGACACAATATTAATTAAAAACTAAACTTAAATATAAATGGATCATAGACACCGGCTGCATGTTTGAGCCGTCTGGGGTTGAGACGCTTGGGCCGTGAGGTCAACTGCCTATTCGAACTTCAAGATATTCACAAGAGACGACACGTACTAGATCCATTCTAGATACGTTATAGTTTAGATATAAACTAGTTCTCTTTTGCAGCGCAATTCGGGCAACCATCACTTTTACGTTAGATAGAGTAAGGTATCTGTTAGATGTGAATTGAATCTCTAAGTCACATCCTGTGGAAATCGTTCAGGAGTATCTCCAGAATCGCGCAAATGTCAAATTTGACAGGTGAGATCTTAAACATATCGTTATCGTATCTTGGTGATGTCTAAACGATATCTAATAGATGTCTATTATAAATCCGAATCGGGCATTACGTGGAATTACGGGGAATTACGTGGGTAAGGGTTAAATAAGAAAATTAACCTTTCTAGCCCTTAACTCTTGTGATGTCTACAGGAAAGAACGTAACACAGTGATCTGTTTGACCCATTTACAAGGAGTTAGCCAAGCGCCTAATAGATGCAACGGGTGACCGGAAGGCTGGAGCTTACCTCGCTCACCCAACGCATTGGCGTTGCCGTGCAGCGCGGTAACGCCGCCAGCCTTCTGGGCACCCTTTCAGAGGGTTCAGACCTGGGGCCAATTTTTTATTTGTAGGTTTTACTTTTTAGGTAGTTTTAGTCCTGTATTTTTAGTTATTAGTTTAATTTATTTTCATTTGTCTTTATTATTTAGTTTATATTTAATATTTTTACTTTAATTACTCGTAGTGTCGTCATGTTTGTCTGTTTGTTCGTCTGTAAATTATGCTCGTAAACTAAAAGATGTCGTGTAGAAAAACAGCAGAAGTTTGCATGATATGGTTTAACAATAACTATTAAATTATTATTAAAAAAAACCCCTGCGCTGTATGCCGTTAAAAATGTTAAAATCCATTTCATGCCAAAAATGCCTCACATTATCTTAGAAAATAACCGCAGTTCGAACAATACCTAATTTTTCAAACTGCTGTAAGATTTCTATGAAACATAGCTAAAAATACCGCAAGAAAACTCGCTTGTAGGTACCTGAAAAAACCGCATCGTAATGGGCCCTAACGTTAGATTTCACAGACAGACAGACATATGTCATCCCTCTTTTTGTGTCGGGGGTGAAAAACATGATAAGCAAAAACTAACCTCACGCGGAAGTCGATAAAAGCAGATGTTTTTAGGGTTCCGTACCCAAAGGGTAAAAATGGGATCCTTTTACTAAACGATGACTCACGTTAGACCGGGCCGTGTCCGGACCAGAGCTTCCGGAGCCTAATTTTCTATGACACGACGGGCGATCACGTGATGCTTTCCATAGAAAACGATGCGCCGGAAACTCCGGGCCGGATACGGCCCGGTCCAATGTGAGTCATCCCTGAGACTGCTGTCCGTCAGTCCATTTATCTGTCTGTCACCAGGCTGTGTCTCATGAACCGTGATAGCTAAGCAGTTTAAATTTTCACAGATGATGTATTTCTGTTACCGCTATAACAACAAATACTAAAAACAGAATAAATTAAATAATTAATTAATCAAGTGGGACTCCCATAAAACAAACGTTTTTGCCGTTTTTGGCGTAATGTTACGGAACCCTTCGTGCGCGAGTCTGACTCGCACTTGGCCGGTTTATTTTACTTATTCTTGCTTGAGCGAAGTAACATTCGTAGTAACAGTGTTGTAAGCCGGCAAAACAAATGAAACTTTCCATATCCTACCGCCGCAAGATATTAAAATTGGTGTCACGCTTCCTACATTATTCGTCTCTTACCCTCCTAAGGCCCAGCCATACAAATGAAAAATGCAAAATTAGCCACAGAAATTTGAACCTACAATGTAGGAAATAGAGTTGATTTTGCGTTGTTAAAAAACTGAACGAAACAAAGCATAAGCAACTCTGTTCCTATCGAATATAATTTAAATTTCATTGAACTGAATAGGTAAGTACTATAGGTAGGACCTTGGGCCTTAGGAGGTTATGGTCTCACACTTCTTTGTATTCACCCAAATATTCACAATCTCCTGAGAATAAAATAAGAAACCAAGATGAACCGCGTTTACAGTAAATAATACTAGTTATTTGTATCTCCTTAGATTTCACGGGCCTTTAAATCCCGGTCTTTTGATAGGCTTGCATGGGGATATAGATCCAACATGTAGATGCCCTTTGGAGAGCTTTGATGTCATGTAGAACGCCTGCTAGAACCCGTTCACAGGCGTAACAATAGACAGACACCCATGAACCGGTCGCAGCAGGCATTGGGACTATTGTAGAAAAAGTGAACAGTATACCGGTCTATGGATTGATGTTTGGGTGGACAATAAGACTGGGCTATTGTACAAGAGGTCCGGACACCTGCCATAACAATGTTAACACCGTCATCGAGGCAGGCGGTGACTCGCCGCTAGTTATTTATTATTACATATTTGTTTGCATGCATTTAACATTCATTGGACTTATATCGACCGGTATATGTACCGTGACCAGGATGCATGTAACTGCGTCAAAATATCGGGAAGTCTAAAACAATACAAAAGGTAATCACGGTTCATAATATCCCGGTCGCTCAATAATCAGTCAATATAGAAATCAGTAACGTTATAACAAATGTCTCCTGTAGAATAAAGCAACGCGTTTTAAAATCAAGCGGTAATTCTGTTTATCCCTATAGTAACATGTGTTAAGCAAATTAAAAGTTAGTTGATTAGAACCCGGCTCGGGATGCGCTGAACAAAGTTCATCTTTGTCTCTCGCTGCAGGAAACTCTGCATAAGGCCAAGCGCGCCAACGCGATTGTCACTAAGTGAATTGCAGCATACGGAGTTGTATGGCCCCGTGCGCACTGCGATAATAATATCGCACCCCGGAGCTCAGTCGGCATTTCGCTCTCCAAGCGTCAACATATCGAAACCTGCTTCTCCAATGGAGTCACAAGATGAGACGCTAGATGTTGACCGTTTAATTATGGAAATAGAAGGAGATCACCTTTGTGGTATAAATACTCAAAGTCATACAGCGATTGCATATTGAAGACACGTTTCACGACAAGCGACTGACTGGTACGAAATCCGTGTTTAGAATGAACAAATCGTCGACTTTTTCATCGCAGTGCGCGCATTTAATTTTTTGCGATACCTATATTACAGCGCGATTCTAAAATCGTGTCGCAAAAATTTAAATCGTGGTGCGCACTTGGCCTAACACACATAACACGTGCTAGGCACAGTACCCGTACCATAAGCCACTGACAGTGTCACTAACATGCCTATAAGCCAACGTTTACGTAATAAACTTTCTATATATCTCGCTCGCACTAATGTGTAAGTACGGGCGAGATGCATAGAAAGAAAGTTACGTTCACGCTAGTGTTTAAATTTAAGCCACACTGATATAATGGCGTTGCTTTTTCACCACAGATGTGCGAGGATGCGTAGCGAGGGATGTGTTTGTTAAGAATCAATAGAAAATTGCCGACAAGAGCTGCGCTTAGCGAGAAGAATGAAGTGATTCTTTTGATTCTTAACAAAAATACACATACCTCGCTTCGCATCCTTTCACATAGTGAAAGCGCAGCATTAGGCTTCCTTTTCACTCAGGCGGAGATCAGTAGGAACGTGCATAGCATTGGTTGTAATATGGTGTGTAGGTACCTAATCTAAAGTCTCTCTGGTAATCAAAAATAAAAATCATAAATAGGTACCGAAAGAAAGCAAAGGTTTTCTCGGAGACAATTGCAAGCAGAATATTAGAAATGCTAATAAACCACCGAAAAGCAATAAGAATGTCGAAGACCGGACGATGCCAGGGTGGCCATAAGTCGGTCGAAAAATTATGGAGCCCAATAATATTTTTTTACATTTATCCAGACACATTGATATCATAATTAATTATAAAAATCGCTGTCAGCAGTTACAGTCAACTGCAGAGAAAAGGTACCACCCTGCATACAAACTTCTACGTAGCGGTGGTACCTGTTTTCTTTAGCTGACTGTACAACGATAACATTTAAAAAAACCGGGCAAGTGCGAGTCGGACTCGCGCACGAAGGGTTCCGTACCATACTGCAAAAAAAGGCAAAAAAAAACGGTCACCCATCCAAGTACTGACCCCGCCCGACGTTGCTTAACTTCGGTCAAAAATCACGTTTGTTGTATGGGAGCCCCACTTAAATCTTTATTTTATTCTGTTTTTAGTATTTGTTGTTATAGCGGCAACAGAAATACATCATCTGTGAAAATTTCAACTGTCTATCTATCACGGTTTGTGAGATACAGCCTGGTGACAGACGGACGGACGGACGGATAGCAGAATCTTAGTAATAGGGTCCCGTTTTACCCTTTGGGTACGGAACCCTAAAAATGCGAAGCGGCTGAATGTCTATGAGACGGAATATATTGACATCATATTTGTATGGTTGAATCGGCCTCTCAACTGTTTCGAGCAAAACCTTGCCAAATGTTCACTTGTTTAGTATAATACACATACACATAGTTAACGTTAGTATTATAGTTTTACAAGAAAAATAAACTATAGTTACTCATTTAGGTACCATCTGCCAGATCCGAGCTTTAAGATACGTCAAATATTACGTCTAGATATGATACGTCAGTGTCAAAATTGACGTTTTTCTTCAAACAAAAACGTCACTTTTGACACTGACATATTTAATTCTAATCGTATCTAGATGTAATATTTGACGCACCATTTCGAATCTGGCAGTAAGTCGCTACCTACTGTAAGCCGCCTTAAGTAGACTGCTCCCGACGTAAAATAGTGTTTACAAAGTTTTTAACAAGAAAAAAAATGTATTTACTTGTTTACAATGTCTATACCTACTGTGAACCCTATTCAGCTCCCGACGTAAAAGTGCCCGTCACGCTTGGTGCGTTGAATTGCGATGCTTTCCATTAGGAAAAACCCGGAGCAAGGGTCAGGGCCCCTTTCTTATAGGCGACGACCCACTCGGAAGAAAGACTTTCCTTAAGAGGACAGGGGACGATCACTTTTCCATACTAAACATAGTCCTCATTTTCTTCCTGGATATTGACATTATGGGAAACATTTCTATTCAATTTTGATGTATTTTAAAGACAACTATGCCCGCTTGTTTTATTTTTTTCGATTTTTTCATTATTATTAATTCCATGCAATTTTTAAAAGCTCTTATATTATCACCACGAACGCAAGTGTAGTAACCAGGATGCTGCTTAAAACATCTGACATAGATGATAAAGGCCTATTATTATTATATTATGTAAAAAAATCGGAAAAAAACGCTAGCGGGCATAGATGTGATTAGATGTGATTCATCTTAATGTGACAAAATATTTTCAAAAATGTTACTATCCTGAGAGGAAAATAAAGGCGGTTTCGCAGTCGTCCACTCACGTCTTAAAAGCGCGATTACTTTTTCCTTACAATATTGGCTGATATGGACACCCTCTTAGAAGTTAATTTGAACGCACGAAAACCATTGAAAACATTGATTGCGTTTCACTGGACTCCCCTCTCCCCCCTCCCCTTTTTACCCACTAAATTACGTCGGACCAACTTCATTTGAAGTAAATTTTCTGAAGCGCCTTACTTTTTGACTTAGGGATATATTTTACGTGCGTATTAAGCTAATACGGTTTTAATTTCTTTGGCTAAGTTCATTTTTGTAAGGCGGTTTCTTAATGAGTCTTACAAGGACTTTGAAGCTACGGACATAATTATAGAAATACGTTTCATAAGTAGGTAATCTGGTATTTTAGCTAATGAATAAATGGATCGTCGTTATATAGATAATTACCTATCTCTATCTTACTAGTTGTCTTATTTTCGTCTTTAAATAAATGATTTTGTCCTTTTATATCACCGTAAAATAAACGTTAACCCACAAAATACCCATTTAACTTAGCTAACCCCTCAGCTGTGGGAGATGAATATGGCCGCTCCCCCTCATCTGTGGCAGCCCAAGGGGTCTGCTCCACAGACAGGGTTTCTAGGTCCACGTGCAAGTGGAAAATTGCGATTTATTCCGTTTTTTACAATGATACAGTCTATAGTTTGTATTTTTTCTGCCCTTTATTTAATTATCTAACTGCTACTTAAAATTACGACCATTAAACTAACATAAAATAACTGTACAGTCGAATTCAAATTATAGGTACCGAAATGTATCTTTCATTTTCTATTGTAATAAAAAGATCAACAGTTTTTAGGCGTATCTGTTACTCTAATTATGTACATAATGTAATCATACACATCAAAAAAACATAAAATGTCAGGCTTATCAATTAAATACATGATATATACCATTTGAAAACTTTATTGAAATTGTGTCTGCCCTAGAAATGGCGCACGTAAATAAGTTTCTAATTACATGCATTGGGGAGTCCTACCACACCCTATGTAATAATTTTATACATAAATAAGAAATTTAAGTTGTAAACTATCTGTGGCCAAAGTAATAGTAATGCAGGTGCAGTAGTTATATGGTAAGAAATGTTTAAAAAATGCTTTTATTTATTCATGCACCATTGATAGCCCACAAAATGTTGAAAAATCACAGCAACCAGCAGCCTTAATCCAAAGAAATTCCGTTTCTCAGGGTATTAATGAAACAATATTTAATAATAAATAATCGCACTTGTTCTTATTGAACAAAAAACATCTAAATACTTGATCTGAAAACAAGACAAATATAGACCAAATCACATCTATATGGTTTGATTAATATGGACATACCTAGACCGTAAGAGCAATAAAGGGATATTTCAGAATGTGTGAAGAGTAACACCTAAAATCTTAGTAGCAAACCCCACCACCATCATTATTATTATCATCATCATCATCATCATCACTGTCGCCTAGTACCCATATTAAAAGCCTTGCATAATTAATATATATTAAAATTTTATACTCGACAATCTCAGTATAAAGACTTCATGGACCAAACTATAATCTTACAAATTAAATGTCCAGCCCTTGCTCTCACTCATTACAGTTGCGCTGAGCTGTGTTATTATAGCCTATGTGGAAAGAGAAGTATCGTAGAATTAGTTAGTAAGTGGAATGTCCATGCTATGCAAACGTGCGTTAGTAACATGACAGCGCCGTCTGTGGCGACAGCCTGGCAGGTGCTCGGCCAGTCTGTTGCTACAGCCCGAGAGGTTATGTGCTGACCGTTATTTAGTTTAATAGCTATTATTCACTTTAAACAGATTTTAAACTAATTTCATTGTATTTAATATAATCTATATGAACTACGACATATTATGATTGTTTTGAGACATAGTAAAACTTATACAAATAATAAGAAACCGTAGTAGCAGTAATTAGTTTTAAGTGTGATTTATTTTTTGTGACGTATGACTTTTAATATGTTTGTAAATGTATAGTAATTGTTTTTAATGAAATAAAGAAACCGAGTAAGAAAATTTCGGCTATGACTTGGCATGTCATTTCTTCACACCTTTAGCACTTATATTATTCTAAAAACACACCCAAACATAATATTAACAAAAGTTTACTGACATTTCCTCAGCTTTTTAACGGTTTCACCATAAAAAACCACAATTTTACTATAAAAACACGTAACATCCTACTCGTCACAGTGGCTGTTTTTGACTGACGAAAGTTAACGACTTTTTCAACCGTTGAACATTCAAATGTTCGCTTGCTAGCTGTCTTGCTTCATTCACTCCACGATTAAATATGTCAGAGCGAGTTAAACATATGTTTCACTGATATTTTACCTTAAGTTTAGGCGCGAATTATGCGAACCTGGCAGGTTGAGCCACAGATAAACCGCCAATTTTATGACCGCCTGAAAGGCGCTCCCACAGTTGAGGGGCTAATTAGCCCAAATATTTATTTTGCGATTCAAACTTTTCCAACATTCGTGTACTCAAATAGTTTTACTTCATATTTCAAAGGATGTACTTTACATTTAATTGAAATGTATATTTCCACAGAAAATAGACGGAACCTCAAATTAAAAGTTTTTATAATGGATTAAATATGCGCTTTCGTTAACTAGGTAGTAGTTAACTTTTTAACGGCGGTGTTGCTAGTTCCAACTAGTTTTTTGTTAATTACCTTGTTAGTAATTCAATTCAAACGTATTTTAACGCAATTTTAAAGTAATTTTTCAGCTATTTTTAAACAAGAGACCGTGTAAATTGAACTATTTATTATGGTCTTGATTTGATTTTGATATGACCTTAACGACCTTGGTGATTGACACGTATCTAACGCACGACTTTCACTTTATTTCGCCCAATCAGCGAGAGCGATCTTCAAGGTCAAATCAATATAAGATCAAAACCGTAACAAGTTTTAATCATAAATAAATCTGAATAAATCTGAATCGGATTCTCGGTCTGATTAGCAAACCCCTTGGTTTATGTTTTAGTTAATTGAAAGTAAGGGTTGGAATTAATGTCACACGTCTTTTTGTAACTATATTAATTAGAAAGGGACGGGTAGTCTATCTTGCGGGCTCTCTATGGTACTTTATACTCTGCCCGATTCGGACTTTAAGATACATCAATTAATAGATCTAGAAATGATATGGATTAGATATGTCAGTATCAAATGTGACGTTTCTTCAAACAAACACGTCACTTGTGACACTGACACATCTAGTCGAAATTAATTGACGTATCTTAAAGTTCGAATCGGGCCGACTGTCACACCAATTTCTAGGTTTTTTGACCCCTCCCCCCCCCTTTGTCACACTTGGTCACATTTGGCAAACCCCTCCCCCCCTAGTGTGACGTCACATTTTTTCTACGAAATCGCCAAATCGAATTAAGTAAATACCTAAGTATTATTAATATTTTATCAAAATATTTTTGACGATATAAATATTAGTAATTTTATAACCCAAAACTGCTTAGGAAAGAAAATTAAACGATTAAAAACTATTTTCGTTTTAAAAACTTGTTATTTAAATGTACAGCGAACTAAATAATTTAAATGAATTTTCGGTTACTGATGAAGTTTAAAGTGACGTCACAAAGTTTGTGTCTCCCCCCTCCCCCATGTCACAATATGTCACATTTTCTTGACCCCCTCCCTCCCCCTAAACGTGTGACGTAATTAATGGATGACCCCAAAGAAGTGTCAATTTCAAACATAGATATTAAAATAAATGACTTCATTAAAGTGTCATAACTTTACAATCTCAGTAATTAAGTTCTCATAAAGTTTAGAAACTCGTTAGGACTAATTATAATGAATTAAAACCGTACTTATATTTACAGATTTAATATATTAGCATTCACTTTGCAGCAAAAAAATAACCAATAACAATTTTTATGGGTTGGAAATCGTGTATTGGGTATGTTTATGAAGAAGGGATAAATTATCTGTGATACGTGTCAGTCATACGGCCCGATTCGAACTTTGAGATACGTCAATTAATAGATCTAGAAACGATATGGATTAGATATGTCAGTGTCAAATGTGACGTTTCTTCAAACAAAAACGTCACTTTTGACACTGACACATTTAATCGATATCGTATCTAGACGCAATATTTGACGTATCTTAAAGTTGGAATCAGCCGACTTAATCATAAGATGTATGGCTTATAAAATAAATAAGATTAAAAAAAAAAAAGTTGGAATCGGGCAGCTATGTTGTTTGAAGTCAACAGCTTCGTCTATCTATACATATTCCGTCGCTGCCTAGTCTAGATCATATTGTAAGGGCATACTCGGCTTTATTTGCGTATAATGTCTCTGTCCATTAGCGCCCTGTATAAACGAAGCCTTGCCCCGCAAACAGTGTTATTGGTATATTACTCCAGGAAACGAGGCTTTCGTAATATACCTATAAATATTTTTAATACATACCTGTATTCCTAAAAATTAAAAATTAAAAAAAAAGGAAAATTTTTCTTTTTTTTCATAAATATTTTTAATACAGGTATTCCTAAATCTAAACTAAACTAACTAACTAACTATTTTGGCTCAGCGATCCAAAGAGAATCTTGGCCTCCGAAACGAGAGCGTGCCACCTGTCCCGATCCTGCGCAACTTCCTGCCAGTTACTGACGCGAAGCTGAAGCAGATTCGCCGCCACACTGTCTTCCCAGCGATACCTGGGCCGACCCACTGGACGGCTACCAGTCGGTCGTCCCAAGAACGCCTTCTTGACAGCCCGATCCTCTCCTATTCTGAGTAGGTGACCGAACCAGCGAAGTCTGTGCGCTTTCGTTTCGCCGAACATGGTCGCCACTTTTGGGGGGTAAATGAGAAAATTAAAAAATAAAGTTTTTGAAACTATATCGTGTTACCTATACGTCAAATGAAAGAGCTCATTTTGGGAATTTCAAATATATATATTTTTTTTAATTTTAAAATATATTGATAAGAAGTTATTTCAAAAAATTACCAAAATTATTATTCCCCTTCCCTTTTATCTCCGTAACTACTGGGTCAAAAATTTCGAAAAAAATATACAAAATAGTTCATTACCTATAGATGACAGGAAAACCTATTAGAAATGTGTAGTCAAGCGTGAGTCGGACTTAAGGTACGGAACCCTTGGACCGCGAGTCCGACTCGCACTTGGCTGGTTTATAGGTTATTCGTTGACTGGTCTATGTCCATTTGTCCACAAACCAAGGCTCGTTTGTCATTTGTTTATACAGTTGTCAGCTTGATGATCGCCTGTGATCGCTCGGGGGCTAATGACCTTCCCCATTATACGAAGGTCAACGCCGTCATAAACATGTACACACTTTGGCACTGAAAGGAAGTGAAACAAGATGAATCGTACTTTTTATAACGGCAATGATGGTGCCAGAGTGTGTCCGGATTCGATTTTTAGTGTTCCGTACAAAACTTTGTTCACGGAACACTTATGGGATCACTTCGATATTGCAAATCAGTTAAATGCGTTTTTCTCAGGGACCGTTTGACGTAGATACCTAAAATTTGGAACAGTTATTTTTTTTTATTTTCTCGCAATATATCTTAGAACACACGGGGGTCACAGGACTGGTAATAGTTAGAAATAAAATGTGATTTTTCGTTCTTGTGTGTGGCTCTAGTCGGTACTTATACTATACTTGTATCTAGTTTCGTTGTATTTTTTCGCTTTGACATTTTTTAAATGACTTAGGTACCCTCGCTCGACCTACAAAACTTTTGATTGGTTCAATGTTTGGTTGAATGTTTCATTTGAGTTTTAAATTTGTTCATAACAAAGTTATATTTCATCATTGTCACCTGGGACATTTGCACATTTGGTGTCAAGGTAATTCAATTTTTGAAATGTCATATTCTTAGAGTAGGTATATTTGAAATATCAAAATAGCTTTAGTTTTTCATGCCTTGAAAGTAGACCATTTCCATTTACTATGGGAGGGAGGAAAAAAAATCCTCCCATACAAAATGGACCAGCCAAAATGTATGAAACAACCAACTTTTTTTACGCGATTTCTGGGTTGGTCTCACAGTAAAATTTGCTCAGTATAATCCCAAAACCTCCCTGGCAACGGGAATGCACTTATTTTTGGCCACCGTGTATAAGGTTGAACATTGAACATGCCTATATAACAGATATAAACGCTCCAGCTAGAAGACTAACGGCGCGATTCGGGAAATGAATTAGAGATTAACTAGAAACGATATAGTAAAGATATGGGACGTCCCACGGGTAAAGGTACCTTATGGCAGTTAGCGCTTACGCTATCATTAACGCCGCTCCAATATTATAACGGCGCTATGCGACGTAAGCGCCGGCCGCCTTAAGGTACGTATTTCTGTGGAACGTCACATATCTTCACTATTTCATATCTAGTGTATATCTTATTCATTTCCCGAATCGCGGCGCCAGCCGCCATACGGTACCTTTTGCAGTGGAACGTCACATATCTTTACTATTTCATATCTAGTGAGTCTCTAATTCATTTCCCGAATCGAGCCGTAAGTAGGCCTTAAGTGCTTTTAAAGTCCTTTTAAGACGTCCACAGGAAAGATGCAGAATTTTGAACTCGCACTTTTAAGAAAATACTCCAATATCAAAACAGTACAAAACAGATTTTAACGCTTCTTCTAGGTTTCATTTACACTAAGGTAAAAAACATAAAGGTAATCCATCTTAGAAAGGGCCGATCCTAAACACATATGTAAATTAATTAAAGTATAGGATTTATTCGAAAGGGTCGCATAAATAAAACCTTATTTGTATAATGAACCAAACGCATTTGTATGGTAAGTAACCCCGTGAAGGGTTTTGTTGGTTTCACTTAAATAAGATGGCTTACCTAAAGATAAATTATTCAGAAAGTTTACGGTCAATATTGTTTTTACAAGCTGAATGTTAAATTGCGATTTTAAGATATAACCCAGTGTTTATTTTTGTTTCACTTGGAATGCTATTATTCTCAACTTTAAATTTTAGGTAAGTATCCATTAAAACAACTTTGCTACCGTACACAAGATATCTAATTCAATATTCAATATTACTTGTAATTCTTATTTAACAATTTGTTATTGTATTGAACAAATAAGGCAATATTTACATAAAAGATATATATAGATATACATATACAGTTTAAGTCTGAAACAGGCTCTTGAGGCATTGTAGTAGTAGTAGTAGTAGTAAACACTTTATTGCACAAAACAAGTACATAACACAGAGAGAATACAATAAATGTGTACAAAGGCGAACTTATCCCGTTAAGGTTGTACCAAGGATGCTGGCGGCATTTCCTCGTTGTATAGCAATGCTGACAATACGTTGTGCGAGGTAGCCGCCAGCTCTTCGGTCACTAGTTACGTCAACCAAACGCTTCGCGATTTCTGCAATATCTAAACTTGTACGCGCTGGGAGTCCATGGATCTAAAGTTTCAATTCCAAATGGTACCTACTCTCTACTACTATTATGTTTTAAAGTTTCGGCGCTTTCCACCGCTCCGTCCACTTTTACATTTAAAGTGGTTTTGATACGACTTTGACGATCGTATTCGTGATAGGCGTGCAATTCAAGTATAGGGTGCCTACCGGGCGTTTAAATAATAAGTCCGTTGTAGACACACTAATATGTATAATTAAATAGTTTAAGCACAACAAACAAGCGTGAAGAAAGCACAGGCACAAGATAGAAAGCACAGATTACAGTCAGAAGAAAGGAACACGAAAGAAAGCGAAATAACATAAAAATAGGCGTAAGCACTGCACTCGCGCACAAAGCGGATCGGTAGCAAAAGGGACATGCATTCGCCGTCGCGGATAGGATCGCACTGCCGTGGCGGCGCGAGCGCCGCCCGCTGTATGGCCCAAACCGGTCACGTGGTCCGCTGTGTTATTCCCAACTGCTCGCGCAGCGAGGCGAGTTAACCGACTGCGGTGGGGAGGTTTATGCGCTATAAGTTACATCGTGAATAATATGCTGTGTGCAGTGATCGCCACACTACTCCCCCGCCGAGACCGTTGCTTGCTACGGTCGATAGTAATCTGGAAAGCGCACTGATCGACCGCAGCGCGTCTTCCTGGTGATAGCAGGCTCCACAGGGTCCGGTGTAGCAGTGGGTGGAGTTTGAACTGGGCTGGAACCTCTGAAGTCATCATCTCTGGTCATGTATGCTGGTTTGAGTCGATCTATTGTTACTGTATTCTCTTTACCTCTAATGTCGATCTTGAAGGTCTTGTCCCCTCGCTGCAGCACTTTATATGGACCTGTGTATGGGGAATCTAAGGCTCTCTTGGCAGGTCCCTGACGCAGGAATACATAGTCTGCAGTACTCAGGTCTTTTGGCACGTAGAATGCTCTCTGAACGTGCCGAGATCCTGGTACAGGGTTCAAATTCGAGATGTGGTTTCGTAGTCTGGATGCAAAATCAGCGTAGTCTACTGTGATGTCGGACGTAGGCGCGAAGAACTCACCGGGCAGGCGCAGGGGTTCCCCATATACAAGCTCGGCTGCTGAAGACTTCAAGTCATCTTTCCAGGCGCTGCGGATGCCCAGCAGCACCAGTGGTAGTACCTCGGTCCAGTGAGTATTGGTGTGGCACATTATGGCCGCCTTAAGCTGGCGGTGCAGGCGCTCCACCATACCGTTGCAGGCTGCATGGTACGAAGTGGTCGGACGATGCTCGGCACCCAGGATAGCTGACAGGGCACGAAACAGTTCAGATTGGAACTGCGCGCCTCTGTCCGTGGTGATCTTCTGAGGGCAGCCGAACCGGGCCACCCAGCCCGCGACAAAGGCTCGGGCGCAGGTCTCTGCCGTGATGTCAGGCAAAGGGTATGCCTCAGGCCAACGAGTGAAGCGATCGATGAGCGTGAGGCAGTACCTGTAACCAGAAGAGTATGGTAACGGCCCTACGATGTCCATGTGGACATGGGAAAATCTTTCAGATGGAGTAGGGAAAGGAGATATAGGAGAGGTGGTATGGCGCGAGATTTTGTTTCTCTGGCAATCTGCGCATTCTCTCGCCCACTGGCGACAATCTCTTTTGATTCCTGGCCAAACGAATCTTTGTGTTCACAACCTAGTAGTAGCTTTGACACCTGGATGGCTCAGATTGTGCATAGCGTTAAACACTGGTCGTCGGAAAGCATCAGTGATGTATGGTCTTGCACTTTCTGTCGAGACGTCACAATAG
Organism: Cydia fagiglandana; assembly: GCF_963556715.1. Lineage (NCBI taxonomy): Eukaryota > Metazoa > Arthropoda > Insecta > Lepidoptera > Tortricidae > Cydia > Cydia fagiglandana. The sequence continues at coordinate 19,506,981 of NC_085942.1, read as the reverse complement.
AGCTTTGCTTGAGCGCCAGGTAGCTGAATTTTCTTTAAATTGAGTCCTGACCCATTTTGTAGAAGGTCCTTCAATTCAAGGTCATTATCCTGCGCTCGGGATAAGGCTTCGTAATCTATGGGTCCATTGATCTCCTCAACTCTAGAAAGCGCATCCGCTACTACGTTGTCTTTCCCGGCCACGTAGCGAACATCAGTACTAAATTGGGAGATGAAATCAAAATAGCGGAACTGCCTGGGGGAACAGTTCTCTCTCGTTGAAGTGAATGCAGACGTCAGTGGCTTATGATCCGTATAGATGGTAAATGGCCTGGCCTCGACCATGTGACGGAAATGGCGTATGGACTCGTAAATGGCCAGCAGTTCCCTGTCGTACGGACTGTACTTTTTCTGTGACGGCTTGAGGTGACGAGAGAAGAATGCGAGAGGTTCCCATGAACCTTGTGACGTGCGCTGCTGAAGTACCCCTCCGATCGAGACATCCGAGGCATCAGTGAAGATGGCCAGCTCGACATCTGTCTGCGGGTGAGCTAGAATGGCAGCCTTGGACAAACCTTCTTTGCATGCTGCAAATGCTTCTAGCATCTCAGGCGTCATCTCGATTTCTTGGTTCGGCTTCTTCTTCGGCCCGCTCAGAACGACATTCAGCTTTGTTTGCAGCGCTGACGCACCTGGAACGAACCTTCGATAGAAGTTAATCATCCCGAGAAATCTACGGAGTTCCTTCACATTTTTGGGGACAGGGTAATCCAAAACCGCCTGAACCTTGGACTGGAGTGGCCGGATGCCTCCTGCAGACACTTCATGGCCGAGGAAGGTGATCGATGAGACACCAAACTCGCACTTTGCAGCGTTAATAAGGATTCCATAGTCTGACAGCCGCTGGAACAACTGACGTAGATGTTCTTGATGCTCCTCCTCACTCTCAGAAAAGATCAGGATGTCGTCAAGGTATCCATAGCAATAGTCCAAGCCTCTAAGTGCCTCGTCAATAAATCGTTGAAACGTTTGCGCAGCGTTACGTAGGCCAAACGTCATGTATGGAAACGAGAACAAACCGAACGGCGTTATTATGGACGTCTTGGGAATGTCAGGAGGGTAGACCGGAATCTGGTTGTATGCTTTCACCAGGTCGACCTTGGAGAACACCTTGCTGCCAGCCAGTTGTTGAGTGAAATCCTGGATGTGCCGTACTGGGTACTTATCTGGGATGGTGCGTGCATTTAAGGCACGGTAATCACCGCATGGACGCCAACCGTCATTCTTTTTGGGAGCTAAATGAAGCGGAGACGACCACGGACTCTCAGACCTTACTGCAGTACCATTCTGAAGCATGGCCTCAAACTCTTTCTGAGCGATCTTGAGACGGTCGGGAGGGAGGCGACGAGGCCTGCTTGACACGGGTGGCCCAGGCGTTGTACGTATATGGTGCACAGTATTATGCTTGGGCACTGTAGGCGTACCTGCTGGGCGGGTGATGTCTGGGTATTGGCGCAAAATATCTAGATACCTGGATTCTCCAGCCGTCACCTTTACTGAAGAAATTGCCATTATGGTCTCTGGTGCTGGCTGCGCGGGGGCCTTCACGGTAAGTGTAGTATAGTTGTCGATTAGGCGCTGGTTTCTGCAATCAACCAAAATATCAAAATGGTACAGAAAGTCAACCCCTATGATCGGCTTAGAAACATCGGCGACCACAAAGCTCCAGCTGAACACCCGGCGCAGTCCTAAATTGAGTTCTAGTTGAATCGAGCCGTACGTAGGTATTATAGTGCTATTTGCTGCAAATAACTCGTAGTTTGTCTTCTTACGCGGTCCTCTAAGAGCTGCGCGCGGGAACACGCACAAATCTGATCCCGTGTCAACTAGGAACAGTACCTTAGAGTTTTTATCCACTACGAAGAGGCGGCTCGGCTTTGATCGGCAGTCGCTAGCCGCTACTTCCGGCTGCCGTCGAAGTTTTCCGACCCCGGATAATTGCAAGGCCTGGTACACCGCGTCGACTTATCTCCAAATCTATTGTGGTACCAGCATACCGATGGATCTCTGCTCTTTGAAGCCGACCGGTCCCTGCGCCCGCCTGTAGATGGCGTACGACTCCTACCACGGTAACTATATTATTGTATAGTAACTATATTATTGTGTATATTATTGTATTAACTTGGCAAAATATGGGTAGTTTGAAAAACATCCTAATTTATAAACTGTTGAGACGACAACGGTTTCACTCACTTAAAAATTTTTTCGGGTCCATCGGGAGACACATGTCGCCAATAGCTACTAAAAATTCAAGTGAGTGAAACCGTTGTCGTTTTCACAATTTAAAATATGTCTCACGAAAGTTTAATTTCGATTATCCGACTTTATATTAAAGTTAATATCCTGTTCCTTAGAGCGACATCCAATTACGAATAAATATCTCTTGTAGCCATAGATATAAACTATGGATGAGCGCATGCATACGAATTGCCTGTTGCGATCTTCATGTCAGCAAAAAAGCGCCATCTGTTACACACTGCGTACAACTACGTAAGCTCGACGCTCGACGCTCGACGCGATAACTTTGTATGGGCGTACAAGGCTTGTTAAATTCATTCGCGGTTTATATCACAGGAGCGTCGAATAAGTTTATGGTTAATTAAAACGATATGTATTGTATTAAGATGTACGTGTATATGTATTGTATTAAAATGTAGGTGTAATGTGACATTACTACACCTTATAAAACAAAGCACCCCGCCGCGTCTGTCTGAATGTTTGTACTTAACATAAGTACAAATACAAGTACGCGATAAACTTAAAAGCTACTGAACGGATTTTCATACTGTTTCACCTATCAATAATTCTTGAGGAAGGTTTTGGTGTATAGTTTGTTAACAAGATTTGTTACATTTAGTTAAATTTCATCCAATATTATGTAACAAATCTTGTTAACAAATTATACACCAAAACCTTTATGATTTTTAATATATTCTGATTGACATTTGTATTTGAACTGATTATATACCTTACATTTAGTTAAATTTCATCCAATATTATGTAAGTATATACCTTACTCAGTTCAAATACAAATGTCAATCAGAATATATTAAAAATCATAAAAATGTATCTTAGATTGTATGTATGTATAAACTCTTTATTGTACAAAACACAAATTTATGGCGCAGGATAAGCCCCCTCCAGACTATGCGCGTGAATCGCGGGCGAAGCCGCGAACGCGAGTGTGGAGTCGATTTCGCTGTCCGCGAAAATCGACGCCACACTCGCGTTCGCGGCTTCGCTCCGCGATTCGCGCACGAGTGTGGAGGAGGCTATAGGCAGTACAAAGGCGAACTTATCCCTCTAAGTTTCCGTTATTCTACGTTATTTTGTGATGTCATTATCGTCTCAGGCGGCAATGCAATATTTTAAACATTCGCGCCGTGCGGTGTGCCGCCCTGTGTAAGCCGGCTCTGTCAAGGTCAACAAGTTGGCCGAGCTACTAGCTACGGTCCGATAAGTACCTCCCGCGCTTTCGCGCGTAAAATGCGGCGAACAACTTTTTCTATCAGTTTCTTCATTTCTTGCTTGCAAAAGTACAGGTAGAGTAAAAAAGAAGGAATCTATACAGCGATACAAACATGATGCAAAAATATAAGTAGGCAATTAAAAGTAATAAATACAGCGATGTGAATTAATCGGTGTTTGAAAATGCGCGCTTTGTTTCTAGCGCTTACCTATTAAACATTTTTGAGTTTTACCTACATTTAATTAAAAACTTATACCTGACAAAAATTAATATAAATACCGAAATTAAAGTGCGTATAGGTCCCTAAGTCAACAAATAAAACAATAACAAATACTTGATCTTGTTATTTTGAATGTTTTTAATAATTATATAAAACAAAACGGGAACAAACTCTGTAAAACAGACAATAGGTACTTTAATTTCAGTAATTATATCCGGTAGGTAATCAACTAATCATATTTAAGTAAATTTACCTATACAAATTACGCATTATGCATTTCTACTTCATAATAACTTCCAAAGAGAAATGACGTCCTTACAAGGTTAATGTATTAGCGCTATGATGTACGAGCGAACAGCAGTAGCGCGTGAGAATGAAATAAAATTATCGTTTAAAATTGGGCTTAAGCAATAAATAAACGTAATTAGAAAATACTTACCGATGATATGAGATCAAATCTTTTTTCTTACACTTCCGATAATGGTTTTTGCACCCTTTTACAACGCAATGAGGCATTTTTATGTTATGCTGCGTGACAACTTTCTACTGCGCAACTCGCCACACGACTGAGCGCCGTGGTGTGATAAATGCGATTATCACACCCATGTAGCGGCCCCCTTTTCAGTGCTCGTTAACCGCGTCCTTACGAAGTAATATATATGTCAATGCTTGTAGCAATCTCCAGATAATTTCTCCCTCTGTGATCAATCGAGCTTCCGACAGATTCCCTCTAAGATTTCTTTAAGAAAATTTACAAAAGATAAAATTTAATTTTATCGATAGCAGTTTGAATCAAATTTAAGAGAACCTGCTGAACATTTACAAGTTTTTGCTTATTGATCGTCAGTTGGTTATTAAAAAAAAGAGTCAATTACGGAAATACGGGCTGTACGCTATCGGGCTGCCGATGGTGAATGAAAATGCGAAAAACTTAAGCTGTACAGTATATAATACAATATTTGCACAGTCGCAAGGGAAAAAACCGAGAATATACAAAACTTTACACATAAAATTACAACAGATGTGAAAATATAAACATTTGTGGCTCATTGACAGAGAAAAACTATCCATATAAACAAAAGACGCGCGCTGGCAACGACATCCGTACCAGCCAGGCTGCCAGCACGCGCGCAGCAAAAAGGTTCGTACGTTCCGTCACCTACAAGGGGACTTATTAATATCAAAATTATTTAGTATTAACTCAGCATTATAGCGCGTAAAAAAGTTGTAGTTCAGCGGAGCGGAGAAAAGAACCATTGATTCCTGCACGTCTGCTCTCAACCCCGCTCAACTCCGCTTGATTGGAAAACCAGCCTAAGACAGGGAAATGTGCAAAATTGTAAACATATATTTTACGTCGATTGATTTTACCTATTTTAATATTATAGATGAAACTCCCCGAAAATACCTATAACATTCTAACAACTAAATTATCCAGTCGCCACACGTATGCATACAAGCGACTCCAATCTTTGCAAAACAAAGCCCAATACCTACTAGATATTTGCATAATTTCCTTTAACATGTGTAATTCGACAAATACGAATCCGAAACCGTAGGGCAAATTAAATTCCAAACGTTCAAATCGTCGATCAAAACATTTCAATTGAATATTATTGAAAGCATTGAGCTTTCACTCGGCACTTGGTGTCGTAATTAGTGATGTGCGATGCCTAAGTGGGAATATTCCTGGAATATTCCCTAAAGAAGCATGCGAACTTAATTTACGTGTAATTTATTTTGACATCGCTCTCAGTGCCTGTCGCTTGTACCTATAAAATAACTTCGTTGCGATTAATGTAAAAATAAAAAATAAATATGATAAATGTTTCAATGCCGCTTAAAATCATTTAGAATTTGTCATTGTCGTTGTAATTTTTATTGAAGGGACTACTTCCCGTAACATTCCCGAAAGCGTTGAAATAAATGTAAAGTCTGAATGCCGCTCCGGAGATAAATTAATTGAATACAGTTGAAAAAAATTATTCGTTATTCATACTTAACTTAACTAATTCGTTTTTGAAACAGCATGGCAAATGAGACTATTTGTATTTTTATCTCAATGTAATTTGATAGGTGCCTAAAGGTTGTCTCTACATATTTATATCACGAAGATTGTCAATTTTTTGGAAAAATATTCAATATCCTGGTAGCATAGAAAAATATTTATTACTGTAGGTATTCCACGTTCCCTTGTTTTGTAAATATTCCCGGCAATGTTATTCTTCCTCTCACTAGTAATGTAATGATCCGATAAGTGGGTAAAAGGCTTGTTTATTCTGCCAGATACCACCAAACGGCGTTGTAAGCCGAGCCACGTTTCAGTAGTTTAACCGGATTAAGGCGATGAAAGCCTCTTCAAATTAGGTTAAGATATTAAGCCTTCAGAGAGATTGCGCGCAACATCCGATTTGGTCCATGAGCATGGATAGAAATTCAGTCTGCTATCTGTCAGATAAAGTTTAAATGGAAATGAAAATAACTTTGAAATAACAACTGTTGGCGCAACATAAGCGCTCGCACGAAGACCGGTTGACGACACATGACGTCACACACATACGTCACGGCTCCCCGTTCCGCGTACCTACATTAGACTGCACCTTACAGCCGAAGCGGCTACACATATTTTATATAGATATTCCAAAAACATAAACGTTACTTGTTCCTAGTTATTAAGTTAATCAATCAAGAAGACAGTACTATCCTGAAGTTCTCATTATTCACCACAAGAGCTTAAATTGAGGAGTACATCGAACAACAACATTATCTAAACCTTTTTAAAAATATATGGATCTGATTTCCGCTCCACTGGTTACCGAACGGCTGGCTCGAACCTCGCTCAGAGCATTGGCGTTGCCATCCAGAGAGGTAACGCAGCCAGGCTAATGGGCACACAACTGAGTACAGTTGGACCAAGAAAAGTCTGCAGCGGATTTGATAGCCCACGCAGTGTAAGTGTTATTTATACGTCATCATTTCATAGAAGTTTGACGTTAAAATGACACGACGACCTGCATGGGCTATCAAAATCGCTGCAGATTTTTCACGGTCTGACTTTAGCAGCGCCATAGGAGATATTTTGTAAATACCTACATGCAACTTAGGTCTTATAAGACCCTATTATAGGACTAGGTCTGTTAGATATATTAGGAGAAAATAAACGCAGCTACATATCTTAAAGGCATATTCTTGGCTAAATAATGTCGTACTTTGAAACAGATATCTGTATCTAATTGCTTTCAATCTGACTCTATGGGCCCGATTCGGATTTTGAAATAGACATCTATTAGATATCTTTTAGACATCACCAAGATACGATAACGATATGTTTAAGATCTAACCTGTCAAATTTGACATTTGCGCGATTCTGGAGATACTCTTGAACGATTTCCACAGGATATGACTGAGAGATCCAATTCACATCTGATAGATATCTTACTCTATGTAACGTAAAAGTGACATTGGTTGCCCGAATTGCGCTGCAACAGAGAACTAGTTGATACTAAACTATAACGTATCTAGAATGGATCTAGTACGTGTCGTCTCTTGTGAATATCTTGAAGTTCGAATACGGCAGTAAGTAAATTCGATCGCCTATTTCTACAATGGCTGGTTTTTGTTGGACATAAATTACAGCATACAGCATTAAATAGACTACAGCCATTATTAACATTGCTACTCTTAAGTACAATAAAACCCACTTAATACAATCACGTTACCTAAATACAAAAAAAAACTGTAAATCTGAAGGGTGAAATCATTAGCAACTAAATATATTTACAGTGACACCATACTACATTTATAATGTCATGAAAATACATTTAAAAATAATACAACAGCCAATGTCTGGGTAAATTTTACATTATATGATTTGATAAAAATAAATATTTAATAACATTCATTTGGATTTGATTTTGTTTGATTTTGTTTGATATTTTACATTTAATATTTGCTTCGGGTTGGTGTGGTGAAAAATGTTGTGTCTCGGGGGCAAATTTTGTTTAACCCTCGTGCTTTGAAACCCTCGCAACGCTCAAGATTCCATTTTTCGAACCACTCGCTACGCTCGTGGTTCAATTTTGGATTCTTTCGCTTGCTCGGGTATCAATATTAGCACGAGCGGTTAAAAAACAACTTTGCCCACTTGTACAATGTACAACAAATAACTATTAAGTGTTTCGCGCGAGGCCTATTAAACCAATAATAATAATCTATATTTGGAAAAGTATTCCATGGTGGCAGATACTGTGTGTTATTTCCTCAGATACTGACTGTACAAAATGATCACAATCATCTTACTAAATTATAAATATAAAATACACGTGTATTGAGCGAGGCAGGGCTATTATTACATCAAGCGATTATCATTTTTTGTCCGTATTTTTTTTTTATTCTGTATTCTATTCCTTTTTCGTTTTCCTTTATTGCTGTTGGCCGCATATTTATTATTCTTGTTAATCCTCAGGCATTACTTTTTTTATTTTTTTAGTGAGTATTTATATCGTTTAAACACCAGGGCCCAGTTTTATAAAGTTACAAGTTACAGGTTACAAGAGTACAGGCTACAGGCACCTGTAATGCACTGTGAACGGCTACAGGTGTTTTATAAATACACATAAATAATTACAGTTGTAAAGAACCACGGTCAATCTCGATTACATGTGAAATCTACAGGTGTGAAGGACATCACTATTTTAAAAAAAACGTGTGTCATAGATACTCGGTTCTCTACTAAATTATGTGTTTTTGTTTGCTGTAAAATATTAATTACTGGAAAAATGGCCAGAAATGAAGGAAAAATCGAGTGGTTGAGAGCGGCGTTCCATGCCAAGGATATACTTTTTGGGCCGTTTTCAGATTCAGATTAAGTTAGATTTAATGAAATATTTACGTAATAAGTAAATAACATGTAAATAAGTAGGTACTCTTTCACATTCTTACATCAAAATGTATCGTTTCGGTAGCGGCTCAAAGATAAATACGGTGTGTATCGAAAATTATGAATAGTAGTACACTTTACCATAATGTGAATGCACTATACTTATATAAAGAGACGAATGCTAATAAATCAACGACAAATATCGGCAATAATCTCTTTCCATTTCCTAGTATAGTAGATAAAATAAAACGAATCGTCAATAAAATCAATATCAAACATATTGTCACTTTATTTCCTATTTACTATATATTTCAGATACATTAACAAAAACTGATAAGGTCAGTGCATGGAAAAGTATGCATGCCCTGGCACAATCGTTCGCGTTGGTGCTTAACAATAAAGAGTAAAGTTTAAAATCTCTCAGAAAACGAGTCTACAAGTAACTGCTGTTGTGCTGTTACAGGACTCAAGACGTATGTAAGTTTTTGTTACAAGTGTACCAATCTACACTTGTAATTTACAATTTTTTTATAAAACGCCTGTTCGATTATGAGTTTAAAACTATAAAACTCCCGTATTTTCGTCTATGGTTGAGCTACAGGCACTTGTACCTGTAACCTGTAAAATTGTAACACAGTACTTTTATAAAACGCAAATTGTAAAAAACGGAGCAAGTGTTGCCAGTAAACGCCTGTAAACTTGTAACTTGTAACTTTATAAAACTGGGCCCAGATAGAATAAAAATACTTTTATGAATCATAAAAAATATTTAAAATGTTAAAAAAATTTTAGCGGTTAAAATGCTCATAATTTTTGCCGCGAATTCGATTGTGTGAAAGCAACTGACGTTTGCTACTTATTAGTGGCGAGTCCTTCGAGCAACACGGGCTTCCGACACGTCGGAAGGGAGGGGCCCAAGCGATATCTCGCCGTACAAATCTTTCTGCCATTTTTCACGGGGGGAAAGGTGCACACAGTCGCATTTCTCACACACTTACATACAAAATCCAATCTGTAATGACGACACAAATACATAGAAAATGACACACGTCAAAGACAAATCTTGCAAACCTCGATCTCTTTTTGTGTACGGACGAGTGACTAGTGTCACAACACGCACACTAACACATTTTCGTTGAAGTATGTCATTGTATTCTGAGAGATGAGAAGTCGGATTTGTCGCTCGACCGATCCGCAATTTGTACTGAGCGAGCAAAATCGATAAATCCAACAATTACTTGAGACTAAAATATAATAATTGTATTTAAATGTAATTTAACGCATGATATGTAAAAAAAAATTATTACATGTGAAATGTAACACTTTCTTTTTGTAAATTTGATGTCCCCGACCTCTTTTTATAACAAAAAACCGAGCGAAAAGGCATTTTTGTGCAGCAGTGTTCACGCGCGCGTCTGGACTCGGTCTAGTGAAAAATCCAAGTGCAACTAGTTTTATTACCCGCGCTAGATTAGATTGACGCGCTAATCTTGTACCTCGGCAGAGGGGAAATAGTGCGAATGCCGCCTCCCTTCCGTGTTGCTCGAAGGGCGAGTCAGATCATAGGCGAACCCTACACTCAAGATACATACTCGTATTGTGATCCGTCAATTATATTGACGGATTACAATATTTATTGACGTGTAGGGTAGTGTATTGACGGATCACAATATTTCGCTGGATTTCTGGAAATGCTTGTGATCTGATCCTAGATCCTGGATCGTGATATTTATCTTGCGTGTAGTATCGCGTTTGATATTTATCGCATACAAAGAACGCTTCGTACTGACGCGATCCGTATTGATGGTGTAGGGTGTGCTGTGATCTGGCCCAAGATACATAATAACTATCATGATAATTATCACAATATTTATTGACGTGTAGGGTTCGCCTAACAATTTGTTTAAACGTGTGACATCACGTGGCGTTCTGACTAATGGCGTGCGTTTCGCTCACTATATAGCTTTTCGCGGGCAAATTTTGTACTTTTTATTTATATATAAATGATAATTTAATAACGGAAATGCATTTGTAACATGATATAACGGCAACAAACATACGAATAAAAAATATTTCGCTCAAATTTAAACTACATGCATGAGGCTAATTGTCTATAATACAAGTCAGTGGTGTCGAATAGCTTGTATCCCGTGGAGCGCCTCAGAATTACCGTAGTATGGAACTCCTATACTAGTTACACACACACACACACACACACACGCACACACATACACACACACACACACACACACACACACACACACACACACACACACACACACACACACACACACACACACACACACACACACACTACTGGCACACGTGTGACAGTAGGGCGCTCCACGGGGTATGTAACCGGCGAATCGTCCTCCCCGCACAGCTTCTGGTTTCACGCATGACTAATTCTTAATATTCTGGAGGCTTATTCTGACTGTAGTTAAACTGTAAAAGGAACTGGGTCCTGCGGTCGGTATTTCCTGACCGATACGACCATGATACGGTCAAGAGAGCATACTTCTATATTAAAGGTGACAGTCTATTTCCAACGACAGCAGCACTACCATTAATTTTACTATGGAAATTGACAATAACACCGACGCGTTCGTACTAGTAGTGCGGCTGCGGTCAGAAATGGAATGTTACCCTAACGGTCGGCAACGCACCTACAACCCCTCTGGCTGGCCACTGGCTATGGTAATCACTTATCATTATGCAATTATATCATAAAGGAAAGTTTGACCACGAGTTTCTCTGTGAACTACATCAAATAGACCCGTATGATATATCTAAAATAATAGAAAAAGAAGTAACAAAAACATCGTTCGAAAAATTTATAAGTAAAATAATAAACACACTTAAAAATTTAATAATACATAAACATATGTATATAATATGTTATATACGTAAATAAAGTGCCAAATATATATACATATATAATTATATATAATATTTTATATACCTAAATAAACTGCATAATAATACATTCATAAAAACTAATGAAACGAAGTAATAATAGTTATAGGCCGCCCGTATTGAAAGCGAGGACCTACAACTAGAGTCTGTGCGGAAAGAGAAGAGTCGTGGGATTTGAGGGCGCGCCAGTGCCATTTTATGGTTTTTGCTATGCTGACAACACTGGTCACGTGATTATAGTACGACACTAAAGGTCATGATACTTGAATCCCTTTTGTTCCGGTTTTTTACCACGGCTTACTAAACGGAGCCTGGTGGTGGTGTCGGCTCGTCAACTCAATCCTCTGATTTAGCGCAGGCACTAGTTTTCTTTTTAAAACACACTTGTTTTTATATCTCAGATACTAAAAAGTGACTGCGATTGACAAAACTGCTAAAACTAGTTAAGAATCTGCCCAATACAACTGTAATTTTAGTACCAAACAAGATAATAAGAGTCTCATTTATGTACTGCCTAATCTGTGCAGTCCAACAGTTATTAAAACCGGGTAGATCGGGTAGAAATTGGGCAATAGAACTGTAATTTTATCTGGGATATATTTGTAAACTGGCTGGAAATTAATAACCTATCAATAAATGTAAGCAAAACTAGGTATATGCAATTTAGAACTAGTAAGCGTCAAAGTTTGAAGCTAAGCTAAAGTTTGACGACCGGTCTGGCCTAGTGGGTAGTGACACTGCCTGCGAAGCCGATGGTCCTGGGTTCGAATCCCAGTAAGGGCATTTATTTGTATGATGATACAGATATTTGTTCCTAAGTCATGGGTGTTTTCTATGTAAGTATTTAAGTATTTGTATATTATATATATCGTTGTCTGAGTACCCACAACACAAGCCTTCTTGAGCTTACTGTGGGACTTAGTCAATCTGTGTAAGAATGTCCTATAATATTTATTTATTTATTTATTTATTTATTTATAAATATAACTTGCTTAGGTGATTCTGTCAGCGAAAATAAAAGCTTCAAATTTCTTGGTATAGATTTGGATGAACATGAACCTTTAATGACCATGTTGATGGTGTTTGTAGTAAAATAAATAAATTTATATTCCCTTTGAGGAAAGTCAGACAAACAGTATCTCGAGAATCAGCATTACTGGCATATCACAGCTACATTATGTCTACACTCAGATATGGTATAATAGTATGGGGTAACTCATTTGATGTGCAAAGGGCGTTCATAATGCAAAAAAGATGTATAAGAGCCATCTTCAAAATGAAACAAATGGAATCCTGTAAGCCAGTAATGCAAAAGAATAAATTGTTATCACTACCATCCTTGTACATATATGAAATGGCTCTTTTTGTTCGCCTCAATGAAACTCATTTTAAAAAAAACTGTGATATGATAAGTTACAATGACCGTATATCTAGACAGCGCAATCTACTATTTTTGCCAAAAACCTGCCTCAAACAAACAGCTAGAAGTTCATTTTATATGTGTATAAAAATATTTAATAGGTTGCCAGCTGACATAAAAGACCTTCCAATCAACAAGTTTAAAAAGAAATTATTTTTATGGCTTAATGACATGTGTTTTTATTCCATACATGAATACTTTGATTATGAAATGGAATAGAAATAGGAATTTGAAATTGTAAATAATGAATTGCATGACTTTTCTAATGTTAATAATTAATCTGACATGTTATTTCTAATATTTTTTATGTTATAATTTTATGTTAGTGCGACTATACTTTAAATTTTGCATGCTACACCAAGCAGGGTATGGTTGAACTAATTAATATGTTATTGTACACCTTTGTAAACCCATATTCAGCAAATAAATAAATACAATACAAATACAAATACAATACAACTTGACTTGTAATGTATGTGTACATTATTAATAATAAATATGAATATGAATAAAAATAGTGCATAAGTAGGTAGGCCTTATTGGGATATGTCCGGTTCTCTCATCTCACGATATTTTACTTCGCCGAAAAGTCACTGCTAAATATGAAATAATTATAATTTCGTAACTAACAGAACCTACAAATAAAGAAACATTTTATTAGAAAAAGTTTTATTCAGAACCTAGTAAACGAACTTACAAATAAAGAAATATTTTATTAGAAAAAGTTTTATTCTTTGTAATCGAATCGAAGTCTGAATTAAAATATTCATTGTCACTTATGTTTGAGCTAGCTTCAAAACAACCAGGGACACTCATAGAACTATCTTCATCTGAACTGGATGTGCTTGAATCCGGCACGTAGATTACGAATTCTTGCATATCACCTACTTAGCGGTCTTTTATTCGAGATACCGTAGGTACTTTTACACAGTTATTACATATAAATATGCATAAAATGGCAAGTATCAAGACTATTTGTCAGTTATTTTAAAGATCATGAATGACCTGCATATTTATGAAAAATAATATATTTTGAATGAATAAACTTACCGATTATGTACCGGAGACAAGTTACTTAGGGGGCTTATTAAATAGGTAATTATTTAATATTAAATACAACATCAATACCCGCGAATAGCGGAAACACGTTCCGCGACTTTTTGTAAGTCGATAGTCGGCTTTTAGCCGTTTTCTTCCCGCTGACAAAACCGAACAATGTTAAATATAATTTTCCTTGTGGTTTTATGTAGGGTTTTATCGTGTTTTGAAAATATTTTATACATAAAACTTGCGGTTTTTGTTAATAAAAATATACATTGACAGAAGTTTGTTTACTTTTTACAAGACAGGTGTCAAAGGTTTGATTGCCATATAAAATGTTAGTTCCCGTTTCTGCCACGACTCTTCTCTTTCCGCACAGACTCTACAATAATAGTAAAAAAAAAGAAAAAAAAAGGAAAGTTTATTAATTTGATTTAAATTTGTTATGTATACGATCTCAGTGTTAGAAGTGACATTTCTTCAAACAGAAACGTTACTTTTGATACTGACAGAGTAAATATATCCGTAATAAATCCAGATATATTTTTTATTTTTTTATACAATCAGAATAGGCTTCTTGGTTAGAATTCTCTCCGTTTCAACTCAATATTGAACAAGCCAGGAGTAAATTTGCTTTCAAGCGGATACCAGCCGAGCGGCGTTCGATATAAAAAAACTTAAATAGAAGGAAACAAAAAATGTGGCGCAACGCACGTAATGAAAACTTAACGGAAGATATAAAAATAAGAATAGAATAAGCATAAGTTTATTATCAAAAGAACACATAACAGAATATGTCAGTGGTCTCCGCACTAGGCTACGCCTGTATCGCGGGGAACCAGTTACAGTTTAAATAAGAGATACAAGTTACACAATCAAGTCCTGTAATTATCCTAGGTATGTTTTTGATATAATTTAACAGACTAAAAATGAAAACCTATAACATACTTATAAGTAAGAAAAAGATTACATTTCTATTGCAAAACATGAAAAATAAACCTAAATTATTTTAACTACCTATAATATTTTCTGTCTCGGCATAGTTAAGTGATGGTAAAAAATTAAATAAGGGTCCGATTCGGATTTTGAAATAGACATCTATTAGATATCTTTTAGACTTCACCAAGATACGATAATGATATGTTTAAGATCTAACCTGTTAAATTAGACATTTGCGCGATTCTGGAGATACGCTTGAACGATTTCCACAGGATATGACTTACCGCGCAATTCGGGAAATGAATTAGAGATGCACTAGATATGAAATAGTAAAGATATGTGACGTTCCACGACAAAAGGCACCTTATGGCAGCTGGCGCTTGCGCTATTATTAACGCCGCTACAATATTCAGCCGGGGAAATGGTACCTTTTACTGTGGAACGTCACATATCTTTACTATTACATATCTAGTGGATCTCTAATTCATTTCCCGAATCGCGCCGTTAGAGATCCAATTCACATCTAATAGATATCTTACTCTATCTAACGTAAAAGTGACATTGGTTGCCCAAATTGCGCTGCAAAAGAGAACTAGTTGATATCTAAACTCTAACGTATCTAAAATGGATCTAGTACGGGTCGTCTCTTGTGAATATCTTGAAGTTCGAATACGGCAGTAAGAGTTTATTTGCTTCGATGATGGTGCAGTCTTTAAGGTTGCAGTGTTTAAGCATGGCGTTGTAAGTGGTTACTCGGATTCGTCCAAAACGTTTACCAAAAACGGAACGTTCTTCTGGAATCGGTAAGTTAAAGACGCGTTTTTTAATTAAATAACTGTAGCAAGGCAATAATTATGATAATTTTTGAATGTGTAAATAAATTCATTAAAAATAATTGACGTACGGTTAAGACGTTTGCTTGAGCATAGAGACCAGAACCACTGTCACCAGTTTTGACATGACAGATACGCTCGCGTCTAAGTACACTTACTTTTTATGCATCTCGCTCGTACTGGCATATTAGTGCAAGCGAGATGTATAGAAAGTATTTTACGTAGACGCGAGCATACCTGTCAATTTCAAAACTGGTGGTAGCCGTATAGTGGTTGGAAATCGAAAGGGTTTTTTAAGTATCACTTTTAAAAAAGAACGTTGAACCCTTTCAATTTCCAGCATATTTAAATGTCTTTACTGCACTTCCCCAAACTGTGAATATGCCCGTTGCGTGGCTTTTTAAATGTTATCCCGTTTATTCAGAAAATTACCATCTCTCTCATAGTCAGTTCTTGGAAAAACTATTTTAAAATAGGAATTAATTTCATAATATTACGAGTCACAGAAATGTTTACCAGGTAGGTACTTAGTGGAATGAGCATTTAGATTGCGCTGGCTTTGAATCAGCTTATTGTCTAAAGACTCTGTCTAATACCTAGGAGACCTAGGACTTCTAGGAACTTGACTAATACTCCAGTTATTTCACGGACCAGAAGTGTAGTGAATTGGAAATAATTTACAGTAGCTGATATTTATTGTTTAACGGATACATCATGATTCTAGTATTAAATATATTTATACTAGAATCCAACAAAACATCAATATATTTTTCCGTTACAAGTTTTTATGAAAATATCTTTTCTATGTCATTTATTATGCAGCTAAAGAAAATACCTACAACTTATAATACTATTTGTTTCTTGCAAATGAAGACATGTATCATTCGCGCCGTACATATTTAGCACGATGTTTACAGATAATAATTATTTTAATAAAACTGGCTATTATATTCTGATATTTTGCGCCACCGTATCTTTCCTGGGCTATACACAAAGCATGGCAGAAATTCCTTGAAACAGAGACGAGTGAATGATAGACTTGTACATTCACCTGCAATAATATGTTACAAAACGAAGGCAGCAAAAATATCTGACCCGATCTTATTTGTAGAGCTATAAGAGCGTGTCACATATTTTTGCGCTATACAACAGAAATGTACAGTCTCAAAGGCTAACATTACTTTCAATATGGAGATATAAAGGGTCCCCACCGAATGAGTGATACACGAGCGCCATAACGCCTAGGCGACCCAGTCAGGCTAGGCCCCCCGATGTCATATGAACTTCAAAGGAGGTCAAAGCGCATTGTCTGAGGTTTGACAGTCTTTCTCCTTTACTTGTCCCTGTTTAAAGCAAAGGTAAATCTCCTCTTTACAGTAGAATGTTTAACTATACTTACTAAAAGTAATGAGATTTTGAAACCCCTTTGAAACAAGACAGGCATGCACGCCAAAGAAAAGCATTGTGCTTATTACATTTCACCAGAGATCCGAAATTGCAAACATTGCAATGCTCCACGAGATTAGATTTTTGTTCAACGCGCAACGGGGAAATATTTATTCTAAGATACATTCGCTACCAAAGAATAGGTATATTTTGTCACGGATGTGCAGAAGTTTCACAAATAGTAGGTACATTGTTAACCAAGGTACGAAAGGCACTTTCAGACCAAGTAGTTTGGCGCTCGAACTCTAAATACTTATCATTTTATAATATATATGTAATACGAGAAACGTAAAATACATATACCGTAAAACGGGGTGAGTAGGCTTCGCGGGGAGAGTTGGGTTATGAATGGGGAGAGAAGGTTTGAGAGAGGGGAGAGAAGGGATTTTAAGGCTACTACTACAAAAATAATGTATTCCAATTTAAAATGGGGCTATAGTAATACGCATAATAAAAAAAAAATCGATCCAACAATCTTCCAAAATCACCTTTGTATGAAAAACCTTCTCACCCCAAATACGAGGCACTACGGGGTGAGGTGGGTTTTCCTCTTTATCGTCAAAGTTATGAAATGGAACTACCCAAAATAAAATACAAACGTCCGAACCACACTTATTATATAGGTACACCATTCAGTTTTCACATGTAAAAATAAAATTTTATCGAGGTTTGAAAGTCAAATTTCACCCAACTCACCCCATTTTACGGTACATGAGTAACTTATACCTTTAAACGAGCAATTCTTGCTTATATTATACATATATATTTCGGCGATCTCGGAAACGGCTCTAACGCTTTGGATGAAATTTGCGCTTTTCGGTTTTCGGGGGTAATCGATCCAGCTAGGTCTTATCTCTGGGAAAACGCGCATAGTTGAGTTTTTATGTTTTCCGAGCAAAGCACGGTCTCCCAGATATTTTTAAAAAAACATGACGAAGTATAAACTTTTACAGTATTTTTTGAGGGAGCTTTTAATAAATAATTTATATAAGTAGTAACTATCTTTATTCATGTAAGGCGAGTTAAATATCAGAATGGAAATTAAGCTTACAATAAACTTAAAAGTGGAAAAAATTACCTTCTTGGGTGAGACTTGAACTCACGGCCTCTGGATCGATACTCCAGCGCTCTGCCATCTGAGCCACCAAGACCTCATCCATAGCCAGCAAATCTTTCCAACAATAAATCAATTTCACATATTCACTGCCAACGTTTCGTAGCCAAATCCATTTTTACACTTTGTAGAGGAAAAGAACTACGAACACCGAACCCGCCGAACGGGTTTCCAGCACTTAATGTGTTAAAAGCAACATTAATCGGATTGCGTAAAAAAACTTACTTGAAAAGTAAAACGCTCTAGAAACGTGTCACTTTATGTACATTTTATAGAACAATAATGACCCACTTTCAAGGTATAAGAAATGAAAAGTTATATAGAGGGGCCCACAGATTACCAGTACGCCGACAAGCCTGTCAGTTGTTCTGAACTGCGATTAACTGACAGGCTGATATCGTCCGGCAAACTGGTAATCTGTGGACCACTTTATAGTGCACTTTCTGCACATAGGTATCAATGGGCTACATGCATCAAAAATATTTTATAATATCAGTCGACATTCATTGACTAGCAATCAAAACTGGTCACTAAATATACGACTATTTCATACAACGTGACCCGTGTTTATACCCTTGAGTATGACTAATTGTATTTCCTTTTACCTTCCAAAGCCCCAGTATTAAAGTTAAACTCAATATATAACTCCATACTAAAATTACCATTAAAATGAGCTTTAGATTGTTTCTCTTTGAGGCGGGTTAAATTATGAACCGTCCGTAGGGAAATACGGCGTGCATTTTCCTGTTGGCTAACAGCTTCTACTCATTATTTAAATTTAATGTGTACTTGAGAAACAGGTCACTTATGTATTAGATGCAGCATACAATAGTATATTAGGACAAATCGCGGGTAACTCACGGGCATTTGTGAAACTAGTGTTCAAAATTAATCATTATATTTTATTATGTAATTTTTTTCGGCATATACAACCATTGCGCTTACATACAAGTCACGTGGTAATTTATCATTAAAATACAAATAGAACATTCAATAATAAAAATATATTCAATAATAATTTCTCATAATAAATACAAATTTAAAATTTAGCATTGATTAGGTATATAAACATAAGTTTATTTAAAAATGTGAATATTTTTTTAGTTGACCTAATTTAGTGTCCCACTGCGGCCACTGCTGGACAAAGGAGAGAAAAATGTATAGTTAGCGCGAACACACTAGTTTTCTCTCCTGTGGGCAATAGTTAACAGCTTGTGGGCATATAAGTAATGATATTATCATAGTTCTCTAAATAAAAAGAGGACCCTTTCACGTGGATAAGGGTTAAATAAGAAAATTAAGCTTTACAGCGCTTAACTCTTGTGTATGTCTACAGGAAAGACGTAACACAGTTTTCTGTTTGACCCTGTACCCTGTTGTTTGTGCATTCTTGCCGATCTATCTAGTAACAAATACCTAATAAAAATAAATATATCTGTTTGCAATTTACGATGTACGGTGTACGATGTTGTATTTTGAAAGATTTTTATTTTTATTTTTGAAAGGAAAACATCGTGAGGAAACCTGCATACATCTGCGAAGAAATTCAAAGGTGTATGTGAAGTCCCCAATCCGTATTGGGCTAGCGTGGGGACTATAGCCCAAACCCTCTCGTGCTTGACCGGAGGCCTGTGCCCAGCAGTGGGACGTATATAGGCTAAATTATTTATTTTGAAAAAAAAATAGGACCTAATTAAGTATACAATACACAGTCTGAGGGAGATGGTCTGCGGACCGAGGATAAACATTTTAACGTTAATTAATTTCTTATTGTTCTGGTTTCGGGCGGGTTTCCTTGTATTTTGAGGATTCGATATACAGGGTAAATTATTGACTCGATAATATATACCAATAATATAAACTGTATATCAATAATATTGACCGTTAAACAAATTAGCGGTTCCTATAAAAAAAAAATTTAAGAATGTAATTATGAAAATGGCAAATATCTACTAAACGAGATGGAGTTTCTGCTGAGGCAACATTAAGAAAGACGCCAATGGTAAGCGTTGCAGTGTACTTATTGCCATTTTCAAAATTAAGTGTGTCATGAACGTGTGTCGTCAGACCGGGCCGGGCCCGTGCCGAAGCGTCCATGTTATTTTCTGTGACGGCTGATCAGAGTGATCGGTGATCACGTGGTGCTTTCTATAGAAAACGAAGCGCTGGAAGGTCCGTCCCGGGCCCCCGCCCGGTCTAGCGTGAGTCATCCTTTACCCCGCGTTCAAAGTTATCCCAATGCACTTTTGAAGTGAAAACTTCTTTAGTGGCGCTTAGACTTTCTGAGGTGGGGAAAAAATTATAAACTCGATTCAGCGTAACGCGTAACGTAACGCTGACGTCATGTGTCACGGACAATGTTATTCACCAAAGAAATTTAGTCATAACGTATCATAATCAGGTCAATAATTTAAAACTGGACTTTTATATTAAGCAATAAAGCTCAATGTTCTAATCTTGTACGGGTTGAAATACGAGGATCTCACAGTAACATTCTAACTTTATATCACTCAAATATTATTCAGTAAAGCTACATCTTGATGAAATCGCTAATAAAAGTGAACTCTAGTACTGGTGAATAAAACTCAAAATATCATGACCAAATATATTTAGATGCGAGGTCTGCAAGGTAACTTTACAATTTCTATTCAAATTTTAAACAATTAACCCTACAAATTTAAGCTCGCTGGCCAGCAATTTCGGAACTAAAGTTTTTCAATAGAAAAGAGGATGGGTCAATTATACATAGTGCTGCAGACATTTTTATTTTAATTATTTCACACTAAATTTTCAATAAAATACAATAGCCATTGTCAAGAAACGTTAGTTTTACTACAACTAGAAATAAATTTAATGTACCTAGCGTAGCGGTCCTAGCGTCGAAAATAAAACGCTGACATCCCACGCGGGCAGTCTGTCCGTCGTAAACTGAACGAGCGGGTCGGTATAGTCGGGCTGTTATACAATGACACCTGGTACAATAAAATAGAAAACAGTTTATTCAGATAGAGCCGGACCAAGAAAAGTCTTCAGCGGATTTGATAGCCCACGCAGTGCAAGTGTCATTTATTCATAGAAGTTTTACGTTTAAAATAACACGTGCACTGCGTGTCAAATCTATCAAATCCGCTGCAGACTTTTCATGGACTGACTCTAGAGCCTTATAATATCTTCTAGCCGCCCGAAAACTAAAACACGATTTGTTATTGAAATGAAAATGAAATTTTGATTGATGAAGTTGAAGCCAAAGTAAACATGAAAATTGTGATTTTGATGGTATAATATTACGTTTATTTAGGTAGTTGCAAAATAATCTATTGTTTAGCAGAATGTAAAGAATCTAATGCGTTTTATAAGTTAAAAGTATAATTATGTTATTTTAATCTATTTTTTATTTCTAATAATTTATTGTGATCAAATAACTCATTTTCAATCAGATCTATTTAACGTATTTTGTATTGGGAGTTATTTATTGAAATTCGATATAAACTCAACATATTGTTACTAACAAATCCCTGCGATTTTCCATTTTCAGAATTTTTGAAGTCCTTCTGAAAAACAGAAACGTGCAGCTCTATAGTCACTGTTATAAAGTTTTTAGTCTATTTATCAAGCTGGATTTTTATGTCCAGCCAGTGCGACGGTAAATCTCTTCATAACGGCACCCGTGCGTTAGATAACAACCTAAATCAAGTCTATACTGTAAATCGTAATTAGATCCAAAAAATGTTGCCACTGCAATAATTTGTTTGTAAAATAGTAAATTCCTATTTATAAATAAACACGCTAAAATAATTTATTTATTGGTAATTTTACACCTACGATTTAAAAAAGTACTTTTACTTACTTATTTTTAAATACAAGACGCGCTAGTAAAAAGTGGCAACATTGTCCCACTTTTTTTGGAATCTAATTATGATTTGCAGTTTAGGTACAACAAAGTTCATGGATAAATTCCACTGCCGATCTTTGTACAGGCGGTGTCACATATCAAAATAGTTTATTGATACAGTGAAACTTATGATTACGTACAAGTTACGTACCTAAACTTATTCTAGTTAAACACTGCTAAAGTTGACTACACATAGTAACTGACTTTTGACAATTTAGTTGCTATAAAGCATGATGCAATGATACAATTTGTACAGGGCCATCTTTTTCAGCTGTTAAACTTTAGGGCATGATTGTTTCCAGAGGTAAGTCACGGGATTATTATGCCATTTAGGCTTCTTGCTGAATTGGAAACTCTATAGCGTAAGTATTAAACAACCTATTTAGCTACGACCCTAAATGGTGCAACAATCACGGAGCGTGATTGTACAACATTGCCTTTCAAATATCAAAAGTGCGGCCAAAATCAAAATGTCAAGTGTCATTCGAAGTATTGTATTTAGAAATATGTAATATGTAATTATGTAAATTAGTTACAAACTGTATATTCCAAGATTTTATGACCCGCCGTAGGTACTTATGATACGCAGGTTTTCGTATGTTCCAGTCCGCTAACATTCAAGCGGTCGATGTACTTCTTTCGTACTCATAAAATGTTTTATACCTAACGGCTTCCTTTCCGCACACATAAATTATTTTCAAACATAAAAGCTATTCGAGAGCTGTGATTTTTTCTTATGGGCATCAATCATATTACACAGTATTCTAAAAAATCTTTGCTACGAATAACATAATATTTCTGATTAGCCTTACGTAATATTTTGAGAGGCCTTACAATGTCAAAAGCGAATTCTCGCTCAAAAATCACATTGCATTTCGCCGAAGTGAACTGTTAACGAGAAGTAACTTGATTACGAAGTTGGAATTACCTGCCTACTGCCGTCGATTAATTCGAACGTACACGTTAATTTACGTTTCAGTCTACAGTTACCTGTTATGGGAGTCCTGTGAAAATCAATTTATGAGGTTATACATTTATCTAGCGAGGGCAAAACGCCTGAAACATGGAATAGAGGCGAGGTGGTGCTGTTTTTCAAAAAAGGTGATAACAGCCTATTGAAGAACTACAGACCCATCACGCTTCTGAGCCATGTCTATAAGCTGTTTTCAAGGGTCATCACGAACCGTCTCGAACACAGACTTGATGACTTCCAGCCTCCCGAACAAGCCGGGTTTCGAAAAGGCTATAGTACCATAGACCACATCCATACGCTGCGGCAAGTTATACAGAAGACCGAAGAGTATAACTTACCATTATGCTTAGCGTTTGTGGACTATGAGAAAGCCTTCGATTCGGTGGAAACATGGGCGGTGCTTGAGTCTCTTCAGCGATGCCATATTGACTATCGATACATCGAAGTGTTGAAGTATTTGTATAGTAACGCCACCATGTCGGTCCGAGTAAAGGAGCAGAGCACGAAGGCGATTCCATTGCAAAGAGGCGTAAGGCAGGGAGACGTTATCTCTCCGAAACTGTTTACTGCCGTAATGTAAGACACCTTCAAGCTCCTGGAATGGCAAGGACTTGGCATCAACATCAACGGCGAATACATCACTCACCTTCGGTTTGCCGACGATATCGTAGTCATGGCAAAGTCGATGGAGGAACTCAGCATGATGCTCGATGACCTCAACCGAGTTTCACAACGGGTGGGCTTGAAAATGAACATGGACAAGACGAAACTTATGTCATATGCCAATGTTGTGCCCATCCCAGTCTCTGTTGGGAACTCGGTACTCGAAGTTGTTGACTCGTACATCTACCTAGGACAAGTAGTCCAATTAGGTAGGTCCAACTTCTAGAAGGAGGTCAACCGCCGAATCCAACTCGGTTGGGCAGCGTTCGGGAAACTACGTAATGTCTTTTCGTCCGACATACCTCAGTGCCTCAAGACGAAAGTCTTTAATCAATGTGTGTTACCAGCGATGAATTACGGCTCCGAAACGTGGTCTTTCACTATCGGCCTCATCTCAAAATTCAAAGTCGCTCAACGAGCTATGGAGAGGGCTATGCTCGGAGTTTCTCTGCGTGATCGAATCAGAAATGAGGAGATCCGTAGACGAACTAAAGTCACCGACATAGCTCACCGGATTAGCAAGCTGAAGTGGCAATGGGCAGGCCACATTGCGCGCAGAGAAGATGGCCGATGGGGTCGAAAAGTGCTCGAGTAGAGACCACGGACTAGCAAACGCAGCGTAGGACGTCCACCCACAAGATGGACGGACGACCTTGTTAAAGCCGCCGGAAGACGCTGGATGCGGGTGGCTTCCAACCGGTACGAATGGAGGTCCAAGGGGGAGGCCTATGTTCAGCAGTGGACGTCTTATGGCTGAGATGATGATGATGATGATGACATTTATCTAGACCAGTTTCTACGGTCAAAACTCGGATTCTCAACTTCTTTGGGCACGTGTCTCGGCAAGACGGAACATAGAATAACGTCTAGTTGTACAAGGAAGAGTTGGAGGTGACAGGGCTAGAGGAAGATCGCCAATGAGGTGGACCATCCAAATCCACAATGTGCTGGTGACACCACAAATTACAGTAAGCGATTGCTTCCTTCCTACTCTCACAAACAACATGCTGTAATGTTAACATTGTATTCAAAGGAAGTAAATAAATTGAAATTGAAAAAAAAAATGAATGCTCACGGAAGCAGTTCTACGGGAGGAATGGCGACATGTCGTTAAACGAGTCGCTAAAAAGTCGACAAAATGGCCACGACCACTCTGTTAAGAGTGTAACAAAGAAAATCTAGACCAGTGATCATCGTTTTTCAAATAAAATTACCACCGCTGTCCATTATATGCCATAAGGTACCTTTACCCGTGGGACGTCACATATCATTTGATATTTACCAGGCGCTTTACAAAAATCGTGTGGAAACCGGACTAATCCCAAAAATGCCTAGTTTCCTCTCTGGGTCGGAAGGTCAGATGGCAGTCGCTTTCGTAAAAACTAGTGCCTACACCAATTCTCGGGATTAGTTACCAAGCGGACCCCAGGCTCTCCTATGAGTCGTGGCAACAAGCCGGGATAACGCGAGGAAGATGATGAGGGACGCTAAGCACCAACAATTCCGTACATTGACCCTTCGGTGGCCATCTCTGACGCACGCGCGTAAATATCATATTATTGCTGTCACGCTCACACAATGTTATTGGCGTCAGAAGCTGGACAGCAATATAACTAATTAGGCACGCGAATGCGATAGATATACGAAATATACGAATAGACTCCTTACTTTAGATTATAAGTATTTTACCGTATTTTGCTTTGAGTCTGATAGCTACGAGTATACGAGTATGTACCATTCTCCGTCCTCAAAACTTTTTATCATTCAACAACTTGCAATTTAACTTTCCAACTTCGAATATCAAGAACCCTTTGAGTAAGTATGCAGCAAACTTTGCGAGGTGAAAGAGCGATAAGTATAATATATTTTATCGTGGCCAAGCTACCAACCCGCGTTAGACAGCGTGGCGAAGTGCATCGAAAGCTTGCAACCATCTTCATAATTTAGGTAGGTATGAATTGTTAGGACAGTTATTTGTTGAACTTGTAAGTAATGACGACCAGTCTGGCCTAGTGGGTAGTGACCCTGCCTATGAAGCCGATGGTCCCGGGTTCGAATCCCGGTAAGGGCATTTATTTGTGTGATGAACATAGATATTTGTTCCTGAGTCATGGATGTTTCTATGTATATAAGTATGTATTTATCTATATACGTATGTATATCGTCGTCTAGTACCCATAGTACAAGCTTTGCTTAGATTGGGGCTAGGTCGATTTGTGTAAGATTGTCCCGAAATATATATATAAAAAAAAGAGTTTGTATATCACGCGTAAATTTTGTCATAAATACGAAATAAACCCAATCTGTCTGTCTATCTGATTGTTACCTCTCCATGTTTAACCTCGTAATTTGAGACCCGGGGCCCGGGGAAGGATGTAGGGTAGTTTTAACCATCCACTGTCTGTATGTTACTTCTTCACGCTTTAACATCTGAACCGGTTTAGATGAAATTTGGTATCGAGATAGTTTGAGGCCCGAGGAAAGACAATCTGCCGTATTCGAACTTCAAGATATTCGCAAGAGACGACACGTACTAGATTCATTCTAGATACGTTATATAGTTTAGATATCAACTAGTTCTCTTTTGCAGCGCAATTCGGGCAACCAATGTCACTTTTATGTTAGACAGAGTAAGATATCTATTAGATATGAATTGGATCTCTAAGTCATATCCTGTGGAGATCGTTCAAGAGTATCTCCAGAATCGCGCAAATGTCAAATTTGCCAGGTTAGATCTTAAACATATCTTTATCGTATCTTGGTGATGTCGAAAAGATGTCTAATAGATGTCTATTTCAAAATCCGAATCGGGCCCAAAGGGTAGTATTTATCTATCATAATCAACATCATTCCACACGGACGAAGTCGCGGGCAGGAGTTAGTCTAGCATGCTCGTAACTTTGGTTATAATGTAAGTACTACATTATTGAGTATAGCCTCTAGCCGCCCAGAGACCTATAAAAAGGTCTCCAGTTCCATTCTAATTTGAACTTTGTGTTGACATAATAAAATTTAATTTTGTTTGGCAAGGTTTGACGTATGGGACGGCTAGTGCATAGGAGGTAAACGAGCAGACAAATCGTCTGATGCTAAGCAATTACCGCTGCCCATGGACACCTGCAACTTCAGAGGGGTTGCAAGTGCATTGCCGGCTATTGAGATGGGAGTGCGCTCTTTTCTTGAAGGTTTGAATATCGTATCCGTCCGGAAATACCACGGGCGACAGCTCATTCCACAGTTTACCAATTTAATGCTCGAATTTCAATTTGTAACCATAAATAAGTTTTTGGCAAAAATTTCATTTTTGGTACAAGCTTTTATCGCTGACTGTACTTTTCTTACGACAGACAACTAATACTCATCGAGACAATTCTAAAAACCCCTAACACAATTAGGTTGCGTTGTTTCATCACAAAGTTCCTATGGCCACCTCCTGTCTCCATCGTCAGATCAGCTCAATGGTACCATAATATTGCATTGTCATCTGATTTATACATGCATGTAAAATTTCAGCTCAATCGGAAACCGTGAAGTGGATCAAATTTAACTTGCAAGATTTGATTACAGACAGACAGACAACGGTCAGGTGAAACTAAATAAAAGCTTGTAAAATGAAACTAGCGGACAGTCAAATAAACCTACTAATTATTGTGTATAATCCCAGCAACACAATCGTTCAACTTGCAATTACAAAACAGAGGTACGCACCCGAATCTCTAAAAGCTACCTTACCCCATTCACAAGAAAGTTGCATTTGCATTGTTGCACTGATTTGCAATCACGCCGTAATCAGGGCCATTTGCAATGTTCACGAATAATTTGCGGCTATGCACGGGCTATTGCCAAAATGGTATAAAAGTGACATTCCATTTCCAACTGCAGCTGCAATACTGTTCATTTTCTATGGAAATTGACACTGACAGCGCCGCGTTTCCATAGTAAAATGAACAGTATTGCAGCTGCAGTTGGAAATGGAATGTCACTCTAAAGGTTACATTTCGATTGTGACTGCGTTGGCGCTGTTTATGGGCGTTTCAACCGCTCAAACATTTTCAACATTTTAATTGAATATTTTTTAATAATATTATGGGGAGGTTTATAAAAGTATTATTTTTTTTCCGGTGTTCAATCAATATAAATAATGACTTAAAAAAGAGGGTATTCTACACTGTTCCGTTTAACAAACATAACGCAGATCACACGTAACACCATATTTGCAAAAAAAACTTCCCTTTCCCCAGGTCAGATTTAGTGATATTTGGCTAAACTGCAAATTATGGGCGTAAAATAATCCAATCCAGTTTATCAGCACATTCACCAACTATTCCATCCCTGCATTTGATAAAACGAACCCGAAATTGCACGAGTGAGATTAGTAATTTAATTAGGTATGCACACATGTGCGTATTATTAACATTAACATGTTACTGTCTCATTTGTCTGTGTACTGATAATACCAAAAACCTGTTTAAAGATCAATTAAGATTTCTAATAAGTACAAAACTTTGAAATTCCAATTTTTTTTGTAACTCTGGATCGTACGTATAGGCCAAATTTGCCAAAAATCTTCCTTTCCCCAGGTGAGATTCGTTGAGTTTTGGCTCAACTCCAAAAACGCCTCGCGTAAATAATGAACGTATACCAAAACCGGGAAATCGGTAATTTTAGGCTCAAACAATCCAGTTTGTAAGCACATTCACCAGCTATTCTACCCATGCTAAACACTAGATAAAACTACTCAGCTGAATTTGCACGAGCGAGATTAGTAATTAATTAATTATGTATGCTTGTGCGTATTAACGTGCCACTGGACTGTGAACTGATAATGCCACTAATACCTTGTATGCACAGACAAAAGATCCTCTAGACTGAGCATAGCCGCGCTACCCCCTCTGCCCCGCATACGATAATTTTACTCCATGTTCGAGTCGAAAATGTCTTTGTGTGACGTCCGTGTCTTTGAACGGACCAATCACGGCACGGGACTTCGCTCACCTCGTCCCACGCACCCCCGCATTTTTGGCATCATCGGTTGCATGAAATAATTGCTCTAAACTCGGTCTAGAGGATTCCTAGTCTATGGATGGAATTTACGGACATCAATAACGCAATATTACGAAAATGTATGTACGGCGTGGCTCCGTTAAATCCTCTGGTATTCTGTTGGATTCGTCAGTTTGCCCCTGATCCTCCGAAACACGAAACCCTTCGGCCAAAAGTCGACGCACTTGATCATAATACTAAGTTTCAAATAGTCTTTAAAAAGTTCAAAATACAGGATGGAATTTCAACCACCAGCCATACTCTGCGTAGTGACTGTTATATGTCCCACAGAACAAATTTCATTATGGGACCAATGCCGAAAACGGAAAAAAAAATTGGCTGTCTCATTGAAATTAGCGACATAACACCAGACGGAATGTATGAAATTAACCAGACAAATATTTTTTCGCGATTTCGGCATTGTGGTCCCTTAGTAAAAGTTGTTCAGTATGACCCTATAAAATCACTACGCAAAGTATGGCTGATGGTTAAAACTTCAGCCTGTAAGTATATACCTATCTACGAAGTCGTTTAAAACTCGTTTACAGTCTATGGCCTAGATTGTAAAGTTATCACATCGTAACTTCACCCAAAACATTCTGGAAGGAAAATTTCCGGATTATAACGCTTAACTAAATTGCAATGACGTTAATCCTAATTTCTGTGCCAATCTGAAGCGGCAT
This sequence comes from Cydia fagiglandana, assembly GCF_963556715.1. Taxonomy (NCBI): domain Eukaryota; kingdom Metazoa; phylum Arthropoda; class Insecta; order Lepidoptera; family Tortricidae; genus Cydia; species Cydia fagiglandana. The sequence continues at coordinate 19,477,412 of NC_085942.1, read as the reverse complement.
TCGAAGTTCAAAATGTGTTAACGATTTGTAATTTTTTTTTTCTATACTGTAAAACCCATAGATATAAACTATGGATGAGCGCATGCATATGAATTGCCCGTTGCGATCTTCATGTCAGCAAAAAAGCGCCATCTGTTACACACTGCGTACAACTACGTGAGCTCGACTCTCGCGATAACTTTGTACGGGCGTACAAGGCTTGTTAAGTTTATTCGCGGTTTATATCAGAAGAGCGTCGATTAAGTTTATGGTTAATCAAAATTATTTGTTGTATTTGTTGGCGTTGTTTGATATCCGTGTCGTCGACACTGACGCTCCTTCTTACCTCTCAAGACCCGTGACATCTGTACTAAAATCAGCTGAAGACGAAAAACAGAGAAAATATTCCACGGCCTGTGAAATGCGACATGCAACTTTCACACCACTTGTAACATCTGTTGACAGCGTCTATGCACCCCAAATGTCCTCCGTTATAAAACATATGGCAGAAACCATATCTCAACGTTGGAACCGATCTCTAAGTACTGTACTGGGCTGGCTGAGATGCAGGATCAGTAACGCCGTTATACGTGCCACCACCATGTGCATCCGAGGCACACGCCACCGGTTTAAGTCCCCCGCCTGGTGGCTTGGGTTCGACGACGGTGCCGCCCTTCCACACATCGACTGAAACCCCTTTTCTACCCTACCTACATATGTCTTAACCTAACCCTTTGCCTATGTATTACTTATGATTCTCGTAATAAATGCTTTAGTTAACATATTTATTGTATTAAAATGGGCGAACTTATCCTTATAAGTTTCCGTTCTTCTACGTTATTTCGTGATGTCATTATCGTCTCAGGTGGCAATGCAATATTTTAAACATTCGCGCAGTGCGGTGTGCCGCCCTGTGTAAGCCGGCTCTGTCAAGGTCGACAAGTTGGCCGAGCTACTAGCTACAGCAGTACAGTTCGATAAGTACCTCCCGAGCTTTCGCGAGTAAAATGCGGCGAACAACTATTTCTGTTAGTTTCTTGCTTGCAAAACAGGTAGAGTAAAAAAGAAGGAAACAGCAATACAAACTAACTATTTTGGCTCAGTGATCCAAAGAGAATCTTGGCCTCCGAAACGAGAGCGTGCCACCTGTCCACAAATATGATGCAAAAATATAAGTAGGTAATGGAAAGTATTAAATACAGCGATGTGAATTAATCGGTGTTTGAAAATGCGCGCTTTGTTTCTAGCGCTCACCTGTTAATTTTTTTTGAGTTTTACCTACAGTTAATTAAAAACTTTAACCTGACAAGAATTAATATACTAGGTACCTACGTCAACGAATAAAACAATAACAAATACTTGATCTTGTTATTTCGAATGTTTTTAATAATTATGTAAAAGAAACGGGAACAAACTCTGTAAGACAGACAATAGGTACTTTAATTTCGGTAATTATATCCGGTAGGTAATCAACTAATCATATTTAAGTAAATTTACCTATACAAATCACGCAGTATGCATTTCTACTTCATAATAACTTCCAAAGAGAAATGACGTCCTTACAAGGTTAATGCATTAGCGCTATGACGTACGAGCGAACATTAGTTGCTCGTGAGAATGAAATAAAATTATCGTTTAAAATTGGTTTTAAGCAATAAATAAACCTAATTGGAAATTACTTACCGATGATATGAGATCCCATTTTTTTTCTTATACTTCCTATAATGGTTTTTGCACCCTTTTACAACGCAATAAGGCATTTTTGTGTTATGCTGCGTGACAACTTTCTACTGCGCAATTCGCCACACGACTGAGCGCCGGGGTGTGATAAATGCAAATATCACACCCATGTAGCGGCCCCCTTTTTAGTGCTCGTTAGCCGCGTCCTTACGAAGTAATATATATGTCCATGGTAAAACCCAATTGTAGTTCAAAAGTTCCACACTGTGGTCCGAAATTTGTTCGAATAGGTATCTTTGTTAGTTGTTTTTTTAGCATTAGAAAGAACTTCACAGAAGTAAGCAGTTTTTATCAGGCTTTTTGAATGATAACAATAATGGAATTATCTAATGTAGCATGGTCAATATAATTTACATACTTCAAAAATTTGCCGCATAAAGTGTCCGAAATGGAACCACAAGCTTACTTTTGCGAAGTTCTAGCTATTCCTAAAACAACGAAGTATAGTGTTGAAAATTGAAATTGAAATTGAAAATAGCCTTTAATAACAACCTTTGTAACCGGCTAGCTAGAGCGGTAAAAGAAAACCAAGTTCTTTGCAATAAACAATATAATATGAAAATATGTACAATAAAATAAACTAATTTCTGTCAGTACTTGAATCTAAACCAATAAAATATCGTCACTGGCCTTAGCGTTCTTGAATCCCATTCTTTGTCGAACCGTACGATCAACTTTATGAGGCCGCGGTTGCGGGAGTCAGCTTTGGCAACGCAGGCTCAGCGAGGTCCGTGGGTAGAGAAAAGCTTCAGCAGCAAACGGCCAAATAATAAACAGCAACAGTAATAAGTAGCTCTTCAATTTAAAGGTAGAAGAAAGGGCTGGAACAATCGTACGTTCTTAGACTTGTGGTTGAAACCTAACCCAAGCCTTATTCCGTTACGAGAACCAGTGACGTACCTTACGTACAAATAAGACTTGGATTAGGTTTAATTTCAACATAAACCTAAACTTAATGCTATATATACAATTATACAAACTTTACCTGCATTAGTGGCAGCCCTAGTATTAAACTTTATCATTATCACTAATTATAATCATACAGTCGCATTAAAATAATAATTACAAAATTGTGCCATATCTGACAACATTTCCAAAGGAAAATTTTACGAAGAAAAAACAAAAGACGGCGATACCCTTAGTTTTTTTATTTCCAACCGGCCAGTGCGCGCGGTGGCTGTACATGCAGGTTTGCCATGTTACACCTTATAAATTACATTTCATCTTAATGTCGCAGTCGGATCGTATAATCCGCCGTATTACATTACGGCTAGCCGTTTTCAAAAACAGGGGCGTTTTGAAATGCGGCGGTTTAACGATTAGCCGTATTGAATGCGGCTGAATGAGAATCCGCCGGAATGTATTCGGCGCCATACGTTCTTCAACACGACTAGCCGTAATGTAATACAGCGAGTCATTAGCCGCCGCTTTGACAGTTTTTAGTTCCCATTTTTAACACTCGTGGCGCTGCCTGACAAACGCTGGGGTGTCCATCAAATCTGGAGTTTGCCGGACTGTTTCTTTTCAAAAAAAAATTTCCTTCACAACTTAACTAGACGGAGCCCCGCTTCGCGGGGCTCCTATTTCTGAGCGGTTTGCCCTTCGGGCATCTGAAGCTACCTAACGAACCTAACCTACCTACCTATTGATTAAGTGAGACGTCCGTGAAAACATTACACTTTGGGGAAAAAAGCGTAGGTAGGTAATTAGGTTAGGTTCGTTAGGTAACTTCAGATGCCCGAAGGGCAAACCGCCCAGAAATAGGAGCCCCGCTTGCGGGGCTCCGTCTATTTAAGTTGTGAAGGAAATGTTTTGGAAAAGAAACACATGTAGTGCGGTGGGACCATGGTAGAAATAAATTAAATTGCAAACATTGTCAAAGTCCGGTTACGTAGGCGACCGAAAGAACTGGTCACTCTACAATGTACGATGCGGCTAAACGTGGGCCGCCTTATTGAAGAACGTATCGCAGTGACAATCCGGCTAATCGTCGAACCGCCGCATTTCAAAACGCCCCTGTTTTTGAAAACGGCTAGCCGTAATGTAATACGGCGGATTATACGATCTGACTACGACATTAATACTACTTAAATAACTATAAAGATTTTTTTTTTTTGTTTATGAAAGTAACTGTATATAGTATTTTTTTTTTAATATTAGACACCGGTTATTTGGTGATCTTGCTCTCTGGCATAGTGTTACTATTATTTAAATGTTAGGTATCTATCTAAAATATTTACGTTTCATTCATGTCTTCAAAATATTAACTTCTTGGGCTCATTTTACTCAGAATAAGTAATTTGAACATTCACGCCTCATACATGAAAAAATGTGTACTTATATGCATGTAATCTTTATAAATTGAAGAAAAAAGTCAAATAAAGGTGGCAAGTTTGAATGTGAACGAAACGGTGACTTTTTACTTTTTTTTTTCCTATAGGTGAACCGGGATAAATGCGTCACTTGAGGTAAATGCGTCTTTTAAACGTTTCTTCTAAATGGAACATTTTAGAACTAATTGCAACCGGGGGGTTCAGGGAGCTTGTGTGGGCACTGAATTTTCAGACGGCTATAATAGTTATATAGTAGTATACCCTATAATGGGCGTGGAACCAGTAATGGGACAAAAAAACATAATTCCTCTAAAATAAGTATCTAAAAGTAGTTTATAAACACTGGCTGTATATTTTCATAAATAAGAGTCCAAGAGCTGTTTCAGTTTGAAGTTTTATTAAATTTGGTTGCTTTTTAAGAAATTGGCGTCAACCCAAAAGTTGTCGTGTCACTGAAAAAAAAATACCACTACGAATTCTTAACAACTTCGCTAAGAGAGGTGAGTTAATTTATAAAATTTCAATTAATTAATACTTGATGAAAACTAGAATGTGTTTTGTTAGTTGCATTTACCATAAGATAAGGTATAACAACACACTATGTTGTGAGTCCACAGATGTAAAAAAATAGTGGTATTTGGCCCAATCCCATTATAGGAGCTGTAAAACTGCGTACCTCCTATGATGGGACAATTGACAGAATGATGCTTGCCATGCCATAATTTCATGTTTAAACATTACAGAAGTAAAATGTAGTTACGAAATATGTCAATCAGGAGGTATTCTCGGACTTCGAATAAATTAATATCGTTTTTCCAAACTTTTATTTAACTTGCCCTGTTAGTTAGTGTGGGTCCAATCTTGGTAGCTGAATTTGAGCCACTTTTCGAATTCCGAGTCAGTTGAAATTTTGTGTAAGTACGTAATTAAGTATGCAAATCGGATGATAATGCAATATTATGATAACATGGACCTTATCTGATGATGGAGACAGGAGGTGGCCATGGGAACTTTATCGCAATAAACCCTAACTAATTGTGTTTGGGTATATTAGAATTGTCTCGATGGATCTAATACAATAATAATTGGCTGTGGAAAGAAAAATACATTCAGCGATAAAAGCTTATACCAAAAATTGATTTTTTTGCCGTAACTTATTCCCCATTTCAATATTTTATACTGATAGAGCAATGTCCATTATAGGGGGCCCATTACTGGATCCACGTCCATTACCGGGGGCCCATTACTGGAGCTTTGGTGTCCATGACTGGAGAAAAAAAGCATAGTTTTAATTTGTTAAATATGTGGAAACTAATTGCTGTATCTTTGATACAACACGCCCTAAACATGAAAGACGGGTAGGACTTTCATCTTTTAACACGCTAAGCGGTAGACCATTTACATGTATACGGGAAATATCATAAATACTCCAAATTTCCTCTTAAATGTCCCATGACTGGTGCTGTTACTATAATAAATATGTTGCGTTTAGAAGATATCTTCAAAAGACGCATTTACATTAAGTGACGCATTAGCAATAAATTTCTAACTTCGTTTAAAGACGTATCCGTTTGATAAAAAAATACAAACATCATTTAAACATAATTTTTCTACATGTGGAAACTTGTAATTGGCTTACTGTTTCTATGTTATTACCTAACTTGTTACTCAAGCTGTAAGTTTTCCTAATAAATAAAATAAAATAAATTGACATCAATGCGTTAGTTCGAATCGGCCTTCGGTCCAAACGAGTATCCATGGCGATGGCGGGCAGGGAATTGCCAAATTGCCCAGCGTCTCGTTAAGCTGTAATGACCACTAAATCCCACTTTACTACTGTTCTTCCGAATCAATTCACTGGCTTTACAGCTTCAATTAGCTTATTTCCTGTATAAAGGCGGTGTTTAATGAGGTAATTCGGTTTTAAAAATTAGGGATGATAGGCTGATTTTATTTTGTTGTCATGCAACAAACGTGATTTTTTTGCCGTCTTTAGGGTTCCGTACCCAAAGGGTAAAACTACTATTACTAAGACTCCGCTGTCCGTCCGTCCGTCCGTCCGTCCGTTCGTCTGTCACCAGGCTGTATCTCTTGAACCGTGATAGCTAGACAGTTGAAATATTCATAGATGATGTATTTCTGTTGATGCTTTAACAACAAATACTAAAAAGTACCGAACCCTCGGTGGGCGAGTCCGACTCGCACTTGTCCGGTTTTTTGTAATGGTACCTACGGAACCCTTCGTGCGCGGGTCTGACTCGCACTTGGCCGGTTTTTTTTGTTATTAGGCTTGAATAAAATATGTTACTGTTATGCAAATATAAATAAAATAAATAAATAAATAAAAAGTCATTTATTGTCGCAACAAAACTTACAGCAACAAATCGAACAAAGAGAAAACAAAAAAAGGTTACAGGTTACATAATAAGGTTAAAGTCCAATAGGGTTGTTGTTGTGTAGGGTTGTAGGGTTGTTGGGTTGGGTGTTTGTCCAATATGCCTTACCGTGTACAATATTACTGTCTCCTGAGTTGTGTCTAGTTTCATTTTCAGTATTTTTGGATCATGAGTCATTGACACTCAAAGACTCAAGTCCAATAATAAGAGAATCAGTCATACTGCGACTCTCAGGCCTGTCAATTTTTGACCTAGCCGGCAGTCCGCCGGACGGTATCGGCCTGTCAGTTGTTCGGAACTGTCAAAATTTTGTTCTAACTGACAGGCCGATACCGTCCGGCGGACTGATAATCAGAGGGCCCTTTAATACAACGAGCCAAGAGTGCGGCTCGTTTTACCATTTGCACTCAACATGGTATTATCTAAATTATCTTTATTTATTCAAGCAAAAGCTAATCGTTTCGCCTCTAGGAAAGCGTTTCTATTATTCCAGTTTAATAGCTGTAATCCTCGTCCCGCCACGCTTGTTATAACTTGCCAACGTAACTAGGTTCGGTTGCGCAGTAAAACTATAATAGACAGTAGAAAAGTTAAAAATCTGGGCTTATTTATCGACAGTGGTTTAACATGGGAGCCACATGTGTCTGACGTCAGTCGCCGGGTGAACAATACATTGCGGGCGCTTTATAAACATAAAAACTTTTTACCGGCAAGCACTAAAATTTTACTTGTTCAGTCCCTAATATTGCCAATCATTGACTACGCTGATGTCTGTTGCACAAACATTACACAAGCCTCGCTGTCCAAACTTGATCGTCTCCTTAACAATTGCATCAGATTCGTTTTTAACCTGCGCAAATATGACCATGTCTCTGCCTTTCGCCGTAAACTCCAATGGCTCCCAATTCGTGAACGCAGGTCATTGCGAATTTTATGTACTCTGTATTCAATTTTATTTGACCCAGCTGCACCCAGTTATCTCAGGTCTAAATTTGAGTTTATAACAGCCCGTCCTGGTTGCATTCTCCGTGCTTCTCGTAGTCTGATGCTGGCTGTCCTCCCTCATCGGACTGGATTCTTGTCCAACTCATTCACCTGCCAAGCAATTCGTCTGTGGAATGCTCTCCCTCTGCCTATCAGACAAGCTCAGAGCAAGCTTTCATTCAAAAGCAAGTTGCGTAAGCATTTATTTGAAAGCATTCGAGACTAAATGTCTATGTGATGTCTCACACTAGGTACATAATTATTATATATATGTATGTTTATTTATATATATTGAATTTGTATATACGTAGGTATATTTTAAAATGTATATTTGTGTAATAGTATAGTATAGTATTATAGTTTGTAGTGTCGACTTGTGTCTATATTCTCATATTCACTATTTACAATCCTGCACCAAATTAATTACTGTCTCTGTTTAGCCCAATGGTTGACTGGTAGAGAATGCCTCAAGGCGTTAAGTCCGCCAATTGTACTCTTTTTTTGTAAATTTGTGCAATAAAGTTTAAATAAATAAATAAATAAAAGTTGAGTTGAGTTTTGTTGAGTTTAGTTTATAACCGAGACTGCTAGGCTTAAGTGGGACTGGGCTGGACATGTCTATCGCAGGAAAAGTGGGCCAAAATGATTACTGAGTGGGACCCACGGAACACCAAATTTAAACTGTGCAGACTGGGGTTCTGGGTCAGGCAGATAAGGAAACAGAAAAGAAGATGGCGGGTGCATTGGACGCATTCTACTCCAAATAATAGGAAAATGCCGATGACAGGGTCGAGTGGAGCAAACGAGGGAAGGCCTTTGCCCAGCAGTGGAACACCAAAGCACTAATAAAAAAAGTTTATAATTTGTCACTAATTCCAAGTAGCAGACAAAATCTAGTACAATATAAAAGCTACTTTTGCTCTTCATTGCAAAACTATTTGGAGTTATTCAGAATTTATGTGTAGGGTCAATGCGGGAACAGTTTTTTAACTCGGACAGTGTCTCACTCAAACTAATTTCAACACGAAATAAGTACCTTATTTGCTTCCGCGCTAATACAGCAGAAACATTAATTAATCGAACAAACGCATATGTACAGCTTGGCAAAAAAGAGTAGAAATTAAAAAGTGGCAACACTGTAGTGTCGTCCCGTTTTTTTATATAAATTGGTTAGAAAGGGACGACACTAGAGTGTTGCCACTTTTTAATTTCTACTCTTTTTTGCCAAGCTGTACCTACGAGCAATGGTTATTTTAACATTCGAGGGTGCTATAGTACGAGTATAGAGCAATATTTGGGTGACAGAACCACTGTTCGAGGCCACTATTCCCGCCTTGACCCTAGAGAGCATTACTTGTAAGAGAGACATGGGAAACATTATTACGCCCAACCTACTGTTAATCTACTTTCCACTGTGACCCAAACTATCTGTAAACGGTTTCCCGCTGTTGTGTGTATTAACTGTGTAACCAAAACTTTACCACTTGGTAAGTCTAAATAGATAAGCTAGCCATTGTCATCTTTACCCTAAATAGATACAGCAACTGTCGCGTCTCATCAAGAGGCAAGTCCCGAGATAAACTCACCATCTCTTTCTGATTAGTGATGTATGAAAGAGACAAGGAAGAGCTTCTTACTTGAGTCGTAGCTTCCGATGACCGGCCTCCCCACAAAAAGTTCCCGCATAGATTTAATAAACACTAACTTTTTACCTTAGTCGCTTCACCTTAGATCGCAAATACCCTAAAGGTCAATTCAAACTGACATTATGACATCAAAATTATATCCAAATGATGTCAGTCGCGCGTGGATTTCGCTCAAGAGTCGACGTAATACAACACGTCTACGCGATTATCACAAGTTTGCGCGAATTTTTCTCGCGCGAACACACTACCAAACATATTACGCTACGTCTTACGTAGGCGAACAACGCGCGAACGCGGCGCGGCGCGGCGCGGCGAAAGCGGCCGCCGCCGCGCCGCGCCGCGCCGCGCCGCCTGACATTCGCGTGCAAATCGCGCCGCACCGCGTTCGCAACGAGATCGCTTACGTAGGACACTTCTATGAGCATCAAAGGATTGATTTCGCCGCGCCGCGCCGCGCCGCGTTCGCGCGTTGTTCGCCTACGTAAGACGTAGCGTTAAACTCGAATAGGTGTCCTAATTGACAATCGCGCAAGCGCGCAACCAATTAGGACACCTATTCGAGTTCAATATATTTGATCGCGCATTCACGTTATATTAAGACGACCCGTCATACTTGTCTGTGCATGTATTTTCGGAAGCGAGACACACGTTCGACTGACATCATTTAGATACCATCTTTATGTCATAAAGTAAGTTTGAATTGACCCCGCAGCCCCTTAAAACGTCTCCCCGGCACTCCAGCGCCATATATTGAAATTTATTGCTGTATTATAATACACTTAGAGGCAATACTCGTGCGGCGCGAGGCTTTTATTTCGTTCATTCAATTTGCCGTGTGACTAACGTCGATAAAACGGAACGTTATTGGTTCGCCAGATGCGTTAAGGTGTGAAATATTTAACCGACTTACAAAGAAATGTTAAAGCATTATTTTAACACAATTTGTTGTATATTAACCATAGCTTTTCCCCCCAATAGATTTTTTTTTTGTTAAAAAGGGGTTAAATTAGTTTGTAAAATTTTTTCGTTCGTATGTCTTATAATAACTAATCTAAAAATCTAAAAAAATATAAATACCTAGACATTTATTTGTGTAAAAATATTTTAAATTATGTCAATATTCAGGGAGAAAAATGGGGACTACGTGTGTACGGATAAGCGGTCGTTTCTAACAGTCGTCTATTGTCTCTCTATCAGTCTTCTACATTAGTGCGATAGAGACAATATCGTTTCGTTTCTCTGCGAACGATTGTCATCTTGGCTAGGCCCCCCAGGTCAGTGGGGTGACACCTCCTTTCGGATATTCTCGGCTCCTTTCGGCTCAGCATTGCTCCGAGCAATTATTAGGGTTGGCACAACTTGACGTCCCTTTGTCTGCACGACCACGGGATAAGATAATGACTTTGGCAACCCTAAATAGCCGAAAGGGATATTGCAATACATTATTAGATCCCTTTCTAACCAGCATGATTTGTCCCTGAACCGCTGTCAAATTTCGGTTTTGTAGTACATATAGTCAGACCGTAAAAAGTCTGCAGCGATTTTGATAGCCCACGCAGTGCAAGTGTCATTTAAAACGTCAAACTTCTATGAAATTATGACGTATACATAACACTTACACTGCGTGGGCTATCAAATCCGCTGCAGACTTTTTGTTTGGTGCGACTATAAGTGTCTTTTCTGTACGGCAGTACTATTATTTATTCTGTGCTAAGGAGTAAGTTTGAAATTAGTCTGATATTCTAGAACAGCGGTCGGCAACCAGCGGCCCGCGGGCCGCATGCGGCCCGCGAACCTCTCACTTGCGGCCCGCGAGCCTCCCTGGCTATTTTGTGTCTTATATTGACAAATGAAAATGTCTGATAAAGTCATAAATATTAACAAAGTGCGGCCCGCGTCCACTTCGTTAACTACTATGTGGCCCTTGGCTGCTAAAAGGTTGCCGACCGCTGTTCTAGAATAATACCAAACCGTACATGCGATACCATGGCAACAGGCAATAGAAGTCGTTATCACGAAATTGGCCACGTATACCGGTTAACCATCTCCCCGAGGCGCGTACTTTGATCAAAACTGCCTTCGAAGACTGACGAATACGTTCGGAATATGTTTGAGAGTTAGGCCCTTTCGTGGTCAGGTAGAATAAATAGATAGTCGGATGTGGTACCTTGTACGCTCACACCTGGGGGCCTATTTGTAATCGTAAATGTAACAACTGTGACGTTGCTAACGTATGAATGTTTAGGTACTGTACATTTGTTAGATTATACCCCACCATGTTGCTACTAATTAATTCCTAAGTCGAACTAGTTTTCAATGGCTCTTATTTTTTTTTCTTGTATTACAAGGTATCTATTAAAAGTGTTTAAAAATAAACTCGAGTATCCTTACAAAAATGTTACATAAATTGATAATTCCAGATTTTTAGATTAAGTTCGTGTTGTTGAACGTCTCTAATGAGAGAAACCTAGAGAACTATGATAAAATCATTACTTACATGCCCACAAGCTGTTAACTATTGCCCACAGGAGAGAAAACTAGTGTGTTCGCGCGAACTGTACATTTTTCTTCGTCGCTTCGTCGTTGAATTTGCCCGTTCAACAACCCTTTGTGTCGACTTCCTGTTTTGATAAAAACTTTATCCCTGGTGACTTTTGCGACAACTTAGTTTTTTAGAGTCTTATTATCAAGTAAAAGCTTTAGTTATTTGTAACTAAATAAGTTACAAATAACTAGCGTTTTTTTTTAGAGAAGAGTCAATATTTGTCTAAAATCTATGAAGAACTTTTTTCTTTAAAACACACCATCTTTTAACGGGACGTCTGTCTTTTACTCTCAGATATAAATACAATACTAGATATTGATAATAGATTACCAAGTTGATATATAAGTATAGAACTTGAATTATTTTGAGACGTGCTTCAAAAATTACATGACTAAAAAGACTTTGAAGTCACCCAGAAGAGGCAGTCTCATACATCGTGAATAAACTTTCATTTCACTTCATTTACAAGGGCTTCTATCTGTTTGTTAAGCTATTAGAGAGTTAGATACTTTTGACGCGTAGTCTGATCCATTACTTTTGATGCTTACTGTACAATTTTTATTATTCAATGAACTTAATACATCAAACCCATACAAATGTCTGCTGACCCTTCGAGGCCAATTCGAACGTACACTGACGTCAGAATGATACTGAGTGTTGTCATTTAGTTAGTGCCTGTCTCGCTTGCTCCTATACATGTACGGATAAGTACGAGCAAAATGCACGATAGCTAAGTGACATCATTAGAATATCATTTTGATGTCAGTGTACATTCGAATTGGCCTGTTCGGATAACGTCATTTGCAGGGTTATGAATGAATGATTTTTAGGGTTCCGTACCCAAAGGGTAAAACGGGACCCTATTACTAAGACTTCGCTGTCCGTCCGTCCGTCCGTCCGTCCGTCCGTCCGTCCGTCCGTCTGTCACCAGGCTGTATCTCACGAACTGTGATAGCTAGACAGTTGAAATTTTCACAGATGATGTATTTCTGTTGCCGCTATAACAACAAATACTAAAAACAGAATAAAATAAAGATTTAAATGGGGCTCCCATACAACAAACGTGATTTTTGACCAAAGTTAAGCAACGTCGGGAGTGGTCAGTACTTGACCGTTTTTTTTTGCTTTTTTTATTTTTTTTTTTGCATTATGGTACGGAACCCTTCGTGCGCGAGTCCGACTCGCACTTGCCCGGTTTTTCCATTTATTGGAAAAACCTTCCAAGTGATATTGAAGGTGATGGATAGGTCTGAAGTTATCTTAGGACTGGGATAAAAGGTGGGTATTATTTGATTTGTAGCCGCCGTAACCGGTATTCGGTGAAGGAAAACATCGTGAGGAAACCGGACTAATCCCAATAAGGACCGGTTTGCACATTGGTTTGTGTAAACACTATTGCGACATTTGATATTTGCGTTTATTGGCAAATGAATGAACTATTATTAAATACTAATCAATGTGAAAACAGGTCAACACACAAAACACCCTGGTTTTGAAGATTCGATGATCTTCGCATACGTAATATAATAAAAGTACCTCTCTCGATCTAGGTTATAATTATGGTAGCTACGGTTAAAAAGATAAATTATTCTATGGATTTACTTAAATGTTAGCGCTTTGCAATACACTGCGTCTTGGAATAAACTTTAAAGAGTAATAAAAATCAAACCATGAGTTATTTTCAAAAGTTGCTGAACAAATGTGGGTCAGTTTGAGAAGTACATACAGCCTACAGTTTAATTTATTGCTCCTGTTACAGAAAACACACTGTATAAAAAAATATAGGAATTTAGTATTATGTCACAAACCGGTAACGTGCAAGCTCACACGGCTAGTTCCAACTGTAAACTAAGTTGGTTTCGGCGTAAATTGAAGCAAACTCGTTCGCCCCAACTTGATTTCTGTACTGTATGCATTGACTGTCTGCTACTAGATCCTGTATTACCCCTGTGTGTTGTATACTGTAGCTGAAGTGGCAATGGGCAGGCCACATTGCACGCAGAGAAGATGCTGGCCGATGGGGTCGAAAAGTGCTCGAGGTCGTTTCTCAAAAAGTTGGCACCGCCACCTGTAAATAGGTTTATGTTAGAACTTTTTTTTCGTTATGTACAATTTTTATATATAAAAAATTAATACATATTTAGAGAGACTTTTTACACAGAGGCCTAATACTTTGAAAAAAAATTAATAAATATTGATTACAAAAAAAAAATATTGTAACTACGTTTATCCGTTAACCTGCCGTGTCCCAACGCGAGGTACTGATGTTCCGAGCTATGAAAACCACACAAAATATTAACTTAATTTAACGGCATTACCGTATTTTATTAACATATATCCTTAAGTTTTAAAGTATTACTATCGCATAACAATATTATACTTATATTTTAAGTTATTCGGCTTCAAAGTTTGTCCAAGGCAATTCTTAACAGTCACCTGGCGCGTCACATTCACGACGATTGTATAACCCCCACCGCACCTTTCCCGTCTCACTCCGCACGAGCTGAAGCCGTCACTCATCAGCTATCACCTGGTAGGACGAAGACGTGGTTATTGTGCTTCGCAAATAAAACACAAACGACAAAGTATCGGAAATTGGAGTTTGTAATGGGTAAGTACTCTTTATCCTGGAGTCGATATCTTGCTAATTATGTAACCTATCGCATTACTATCAAGATATGTAACGTAAACAATAGTTTAGTTTTATATGCCTAAGTATGGAGTTCATCAAGCTAATACATTTTGTGTATTCGCGATATAACTGCCATTTTCCCCATCACCTGCATATCGTCCACCTGGCTAAAACTGCCAGGTGGATGAGATTTTGCGGCAGGTTAATGTCACTGATACCACAACTAATACTCGTAACTATATAATTATATAGCGGTTATATCGCTTTTGTGTGTTAATTAAGGAATAAAAACTATCCTGTCTGTTAAAGCTGCATATTATTGAAATTTTTGTACTTTTGTCTTAAGTCTCTTTAACCTGTCCAAAAAAGTCAGGTGAATGATGCAATGGCAGGTGAACGAAGCGTCCTTCACCTGCCATATGACAGGTGATCGATAATTATTTAAAATCCACGTTACATATACTCAAACTAGATTTGTGACGTCCCACGGGAAAAGGTACCTTATGAGGGTTTTTAGTTTTAGACATATATTAAAATGTTTTGTAAAAAGTATAAGTATATGCAGATTAGTCCCGTTCTTGTCAAAACCCAGTTCTGATGATGGGATCTATGAAGAATCGAGGGAACTCCTCAAATCTTAAAGGCATACATATAGTGATTTTTGTGTTTTTATTTACAAATCAAGCATATACATTCACAAAAGTGACATTGGATGAAGTGGAACTGCTGATGAAGATCAGAACGAAACTCTTCAACGACGCATAGTTCACGTTTGGCGATTTGTCCTCTTCGTTATGTTTGTTAAGCAAGATAAGTTTATAAGCTGCATTTTTGTCAATCTCGAGTTCTGATGATGGGATCCATGAGGAATCGACGGAACTCCTCAAATCTTAAAGGCATACATATAGTGATTTTTGTGTTTTTATTTACAAATCAAGCATATACATTCACAAAAGTGACATTGGATGAAGTGGAACTGCTGATGAAGATCAGAACGGAACTCTTCAACGATGCATAGTTCACGTTTGGCGATTTGTCCTCTTCGTTATGTTTGCTAAGCAAGATAAGTTTATAAGCTGCATTTTTGTCAATCTCGAGTTCTGATGATGGGATCCATGAGGAATCGAGGGAACTCCTCAAACCTTAAAGGCATGCGTATAGTGACTTTTGGATTTACATCAGAAAATCAAGCATTTTCATTAAAAACTGTCGCATTTGATGAAGTGGAACTGCTGATGATGATTAGAACAGAACTCTTCAACGATGCATAGTACACGTTTGGCGATTTAGATTTTGACTTGGATTGGGACTGGGGCTGGGACCCGGACCCAGACTCGGGCCCGGACTCGGACCCGGACTGTGACTCGGACCCGGACCTAGACTCAAACCCGGAGTCGGACCTGGACCTGGATCCCGGCTCTTATCTGAACCTGAGCCCGGTACTAACTTGACCTGACCTTGCACCAAACCTGAGTTCCACTAGGTACTGCGAGGGTTCAACATCAGCTCTATCTTGGGTACTGCGCTCCCAAGTGCTCATCAAGACGTGTCGAATGACCAAAACAGCATGTGTCTATGTTGCATCAAACCTGAGTTCCAGTAGGTACTGCGAGGGTTCAGCATCAGCTCTATCTTGGGTACTGCTTTCCCAAGTGCTCATCAAGACGTGTCGAATGACCAAAACAGCGTGTGTCTATGTTGCACCAAACCTGAGTTCCACTAGGTACTGCGAGGGTTTAGCATCAGCTCTATCTTAGTAACCACTTTTCCAAGTGTTCATCAAGACGTGTTGGATGACCAAAACAGCGTGTGTCTATGTTGCACCAAACCTGAGTTCCACTAGGTACTGCGAGGGTTCATCATCAGCTCTATCTTTGGTACTGCTTTCCCAAGTGCTCATCAAGACGTGTCGAATGACCAAAACAGCATGTGTCTATGTTGCATCAAACCTGAGTTCCAGTAGGTACTGCGAGGGTTCATCATCAGCTCTATCTTGGGTACTGCTTTCCCAAGTCCTCATCAAGACGTGTCGAATGACCAAAACAGCGTGTGTCTATGTTGCACCAAACCTGAGTTCCACTAGGTACTGCGAAGGTTCAGCATCAGCTCTATCTTAGTAACCACTTTTCCAAGTGTTCATCAAGACGTGTTGGATGACCAAAACAGCGTGTGTCTATGTTGCACCAAACCTGAGTTCCACTAGGTGGTGCGAGGGTTCAGCATCAGCTCTATCTTGGGTACTGCTCTCCCAAGTCCTCATCAAGACGTGTCGAATGACCAAAACAGCGTGTGTCTACGTTGCACCAAACCTGAGTTCCACTAGGTACTGCGAGGGTTCAGCATCAGCTCTATCTTGGGTACTGCTCTCCCAAGTCCTCATCGAGACGTGTCGAATGACCAAAACAGCGTGTGTCTATGTTGCACCAAACCTGAGTTCCACTAGGTGCTGCGAGGGTTCAGCATCAGCTCTATCTTGGGTACTGCCCTCCCAAGTCCTCATCAAAACGTGTCGAATGACCAAAACAGCGTGTGTCTATGTTGCACCAAACCTGAGTTCCACTAGGTGTTGCGAGGGTTCAGCATCAGCTGTATCTTGGGTACTGCCCTCCTAAGTCCTCATCAAGACGTGTCGAATGACCAAAACAGCGTGTGTCTATGTTGTACCAAACCTGAGTTTCACTAGGTACTGCGAGGGTTCAGCATCAGCTCTATCTTGGGTACTGCTCTTCCAAGTGCTCATCATGACGTGTTGCATGACCAAAACAGCGTGTGTCTATGTTGCACCAAACCTGAGTTCCACTACGTGCCGCGAGGGTTCAGCATCAGCTCTATCTTGGGTACTGCCCTCCCAAGTCCTCATCAAAACGTGTCGAATGACCAAAACAGCGTGTGTCTATGTTGCACCAAACCTGAGTTCCACTAGGTGCTGCGAGGGTTCAGCATCAGCTGTATCTTGGGTACTGCCCTCCCAAGTCCTCATCAAGACGTGTCGAATGACCAGAACAGCGTGTGTCTATGTTGCACCAAAACTGAGTTCCACTAGGTACTGCGAGGGTTCAGCATCAGCTCTATCTGGGGTACTGCTCTCTCAAGTGCTCATCAAGACGTGTTGGATGACCAAAACAGTGTGTGTCTATGTTGCACCAAACCTGAGTTCCACTAGGTGCTGCGAGGGTTCAGCATCAGCTCTATCTTGGGTACTGCTCTTCCAAGTGCTCATCAAGACGTGTTGGATGACCAAAACAGCATGTGTCTATGTTGCACCAAACCTGAGTTCCACTAGGTGCTGCGAGGGTTCAGCATCAGCTCTATCTTGGGTACTGCCCTCCCAAGTCCTCATCAAAACGTGTCGAATGACCAAAACAGCGTGTGTCTATGTTGCACCAAACCTGAGTTCCACTAGTTACTGCGAGGGTTCAGCATCAGCTCTATCTTGGATACTGCTCTTCCAAGTGCTCATCAAGACGTGTTGGATGACCAAAACAGCGTGTGTCTATGTTGCACCAAACCTGAGTTCCACTAGGTGCTGCGAGGGTTCAGCATCAGCTCGATCTTGGGTACTGCCCTCCCAAGTCCTCATCAAAACGTGTCGAATGACCAAAACAGCGTGTGTCTATGTTGCACCAAACCTGAGTTCCACTAGGTGCTGCGAGGGTTCAGCATCAGCTGTATCTTGGGTACTGCCCTCCCAAGTCCTCATCAAGACGTGTCGAATGACCAAAACAGCGTGTGTCTATGTTGCACCAAACCTGAGTTCCACTAGGTACTGCGAGGGTTCAGCATCAGCTCTATCTTGGGTACTGCCCTCCCAAGTCCTCATGAAGACGTGTCGAATGACCAAAACAGCGTGTGTCTATGTTGCATCAAACCTGAGTTCCACTAGGTACTGCGATGGTCCAGCATCAGCTCTATCTTGAGTTCTGCTCTCCCAAGTGCTCACCAAGACGAGTTGGATGACCAAAACTTCATGTGCCTATGTTGCACCAAACCTGAGTTCCACTAGGTACTGCCAGGGTGAATAGACAGTAAGATTGAATGTTTACTTATTCACAGAAACTTGTTGTTAAATTGGGAATCGAATCGAAGGTGAGGTGGGTCAGAATCCAAAATTTTAATCATCATGGTGGACAATAAGGTCCCTTTTTACAGAAGATGACACATTTTTCGATTATTTTTAGAAGGCATTGAAAATGATGTGGTGGACAGGTGGATGACACTCATTACAGGTGAACGATGACAAGAAACCAGGTTAACGGCAACGGACACAGGTTAATGACGCCTCTCGATAACCTGTCAATATTTTCATTGGAATTTGTACTTATTTCTCGATAACCTGCTTCTACTATCGATAACCTGGAGACAAAATATCTTTCACCTGTCCTTGATATCATTAACCTGAATTTCAAACGCCTATATCTCCTAAACTAATTGAAGGAATTGCTTCCCTTCCACATTTTCTAATAGTTAAAGTTGCCTTTTAACGATCCCAATAATAAAAAATGCGAAAATGCAAAATTTTTGAAAAACGTTAACGTTAACCTGGCGGTGCCAACTTTTTGAGAAACGACCTCGAGTGGAGACCACGGACTAGCAAGCGCAGCGTAGGACGTCCACCCACAAGATGGACAGACGACCTTGTTAAGGTCGCCGGAAGACGCTGGATGCGGGTCGCTTCCAACCGGCACGTATGGAGGTCCAAGGGGGAGGCCTATGTTCAGCAGTGGATGTCTTATGGCTGAGATCCTGTATATGTATATTTCTCACTTGCCTGTTTTTTAGAAAACTGTATGTACCTCTATTCCGCGAGGTAAATACGCAGGTCATACTGAAGGATTTATTTATTCATTCATCTGCAACCTTAAGGTTGTCTGAAAGAGACCTCTTACAGCAATAAGACCGCCTGTTGCTACCTTTATTTACATTGTACCTAAATCAATTTTTAATTTGTTTTCTTTTGTATTAAGCATGTTATTTATTTACTCGCACAAAATGCATGGAGTAATGTATAAAATAGCGGACATAATGTGATGTTATATGGCATTCACTACCAACCCTGACCGGTGCTTCCTCTTCCCCATGACACGAGTAAGGGCAGCATCCGCTCGGTGTATCCCTCACATCTCATAAGTGTCAAAAGGGGCCCCACGTGTTGGCTTCGGCTCCGCGCACGCCTCCTAAATGTGCGGGCCACAATAAGACAGACTAAAAGTGAATGAGAATAAATGATTTGTATTTGTACTCGTGAATTATATTTAAATGCTTGTATAGGTATGATCTATCTGTTTGTAGGCAATCTCTGTATTTTCTGTAGTGCAGGCGAACTTGCAGGATTAGTTGGTTAACTATCCGAGTTAAATTAATGATAACTTCAAAACAACTCTATGGAAATTTCAATAAACACAGGAAATATAATTATACCTACACAGTTTGTTTGAACGTTCACAAAGTTTGGATGTTACTGTTAGAGAAGAGATACCTTAATGAATAATGTTTCTAGAGTTTGTGTTTGCCGATAGGTACGCTTATTTATTTTAATTATTTCTCAACGGTTTTGACGTTGTACTGTACATAAATACTGTTAAGAACCTTGAAATATAATTTTATAATGCGTAAACTAGCCATAACGGAAAGTTTAGGAGGCAGGCCTTCCAGTAGTGGGACTACTGCTGGGGCATTTTATACCTACCTAGGCATAGAAAAATAAAAACATTGATTATCGTTTACTACTAAAAAGTTTATTGTTTGAAACTGCTGTCGGTCATTTATTTCACAGATTGTACTGCTTGAGTATTTAAATTAGTTCATTTCTTTATTTTCTCCATTTAAAGCTAAATACAATACAATAATTCTTCCGCTCAACAAGCTCTACCCCTTAGCTGGAGTGGCTCCCCCTGATATCCGCCGGGAGGTAGCCTGCGCTGTCGAAAAGCACAAGCAGGAGAACGACCAGCGGCACCCCTTGTATGGACATATCCCACCACCCGCTCGTCTTAAAAGTCGCAGGAGTTTCATGCGGAGCACCAGCCCCCTGCAGGGTGAGCCGCCCGATATGCGCCGCTTGCTGTGGCAGACCCGCTACCCTCCACCGGACGTGTACGTGGAGGCTTTGGAGCAACTACCGCCTGGCCATAAAGAACCTTGGCCAATCTGGAAGTCCTTAAACAGGCTCAGGTCCCAAGTTGGTTGCTGTAGGCAAAACATGGCCAAATGGGGATTGCTCCGTAGCCCCTCGACTCAGTGTACCTGCGACACAGCAACGCAAACCATGGCACATCTATTGGCGTGCCCCGCATGCCCACATCACTGCTCGGAGCTGGATCTGAGGGACGCGACAGCCACGGCTGTCAACACCGCTGCCTACTGGGCATCCATCGTATAAACAAAGTTTTGTACGGAACACTAAAAATGGAACCTCGACACGAAAAGAAGAAGAATAATTCTTTATAGCTCACCAATATGAAAAAGAACATAACATACAAATTAAGCATACTTTTTAAACTATGGTAGATAACAGGCGAAATAAAAAAGTACCGCAAATACCCAAAACGCCGAGCTTATTAGCATTTTACTCATCTAATAATTATAGAATAGAATAGAAATGGTTTATTTGGTGTTGAAATACATGCTTAACCTATAATACATCTTATTCTAGTACAAGACACCAAAATGGATGCCACTCAGCATAATATATGCCGATAACTAATGTCCTTAGCCATGGCGCTGGTTTTCAGGGCAACCACTTAATTCACTCCGCGTCTAAACTGACAAAATTGACGACATTACTGTCGAAAGCAAATTGTTATTTATTATGAGGAAATTGGACTTCCCCCATAAAGCATTGGTTTAAGGCGCTCTTATACTCGAGTTTTACGTTTTCAAGGGGGTGAAGCAGACGTAGCGATAGAATAGGCAGGGGGGCACCCCGCGCGCCCCGCCGCACGATTCCCGCGCAACACGTCTACTTCCTTATTCTGTCGCCATCCGTATTCTGGTTTGTTAGTTCCGAATTTTTTTCGGAAATTTATGTTGAATAAGGTTTATATATTGACGAAATAAATAAAATTGAGATTGTTTATAGGCTAATTCGTATTTTGATGAGTATTTAATGAAATTTACAATGGTGTTAAGTATAGATAATTATATGTAGAGTATTCCACAGTAAAATAATAAAAATCAATCATTTCTAATCACATTTCATTCCACGTTGTTTTATAATTCATGTAGTCTTGTGTGATATAATAAGCTTTAGAAATCGATACTTTTGGGTTCATTTGGCGTAAAGGACATTTTGGCGAAAATGAGTTATATATACAGTTTTATTCAAAATTCCAAGCGCTTTCGTTCTGTATAGTTAAAATTTCAATATATCTTTAAAAGTTGTCAATTTATACTATGATTTTGGAAAAACACCTTAGCTCAGGGGGCGTAAATGACCAATTATAAATTACATAGTATAGTAAAAATAATTGTTATAAATTGTATTGATAGACATAAATAAATAGATATAGATGGTAGGACAGCAGTGATTCTGCTGAAGTAATATAAACAAATAAAAAAAATTGTTTTGTGGCAAAAAAATTCTGTAAGTACATTACGCCCTTTCAATCAATCAATCAATCAATAAATTTATCAATCAATCAATCCTTTTTCTAATAAGACAACCATAAAAAAAGAGGCGTAAGGGTTGCCCTTCTTAAAAACAGTCGTGTTTTTTGGCGTAACGGACACGCTGTTTTCGTAAATAAGTATTGTATTATAAGTTCAAGCAATCAGTTCAAAAGAACTCAAAAAGTTAAGAATAAGCCATAAATACAGACATCCGTTTATTGAAACAAACAAAAAGGTATGATTTTTTTTTCTCAAAACCAAACCGTTTTTGGCTCTCCTAAAAATCGCGTTTTGTCCGTTAAACCCTTTGAGCCTACGGTAGTCAATGTGTACCGTAGTTGGTAACGAATACACCCTGAATTTAGAATAAAAACGTCTTGAGTATGTCACTTACGACCCCCTACTAAACAAGACTCATTAAATTATCAAAAATGTCATGGTCTTAAAGGAAATTCATAGTGTTTTTGACCAATTTTAAAGGACATTAACTTCTTTCGTATTGAATTTATAGATATGATCGCTAATTTAGGTTAAAGAGACTAACATTTTGAATACTTTTCCAATACACATAATATTTCAATATTTACAAAAATATAGCTCTATAAATAAAAAAAATATATCAACATTAAACAAAACATCGCAGTTATTCGCGTCTCCTGAAAAGTAGCATTTTGTCCTTTACGCCAATCGAACCCAAAGGTATCTTCAGTCTTGCCTTGACCGGGCGCGTGCAATATTACACTGGACTGCCGAGATAAGCGAGTGTTCAATAACTAATTTGCGTACGATTTCCTATTCCTAAATGATCGATTTAAAAGTAATGTTAAAAATAGGCTCATATTAATTGTTATATCGTTTTATTGTATAGTGGACATAATATTGTCTATCGTTCGGACAATATTTTATTGAACTTGCCGATATGCTGCTGTCGATCGTCCTATAAGTTATCAAACACAGTCCTTATCCTTAATAATCCCCTATCCTCCTAAGGTCCAAGGTCCTACCTATAGCATTTATTCAGTTCGATGAAATTTAAATCATAATAATATTCAATTGGAACAGTCGTTCAATTTTTTTTTTGTAATAATGGATATTCTTGTATAAGATATATGTGAAAGCTTTTTAGTACTAGAATTTTTAATCAATAGCCTTACCACGACTATGACACTGACATATTCGCTAACGTCTGCGTAACTTACTTTCTATACATCATCGAGTATCTTCTTTTAAAAGATTATGAAACAATTAAGTAAACGAATTAATTTAAACCGATTTGGTCATTAAATATTAATTACTTCTTCGTCCAGATACGTTTCAAACTTTTTAAAATGCTTGAAACGAAGCTTTTTTGTTTTATATCAACGAGTTAGTGTAGCTGAGCTCATGCAATGACAGAAATAATTAAATTACACATAAACAACCACTTCCACTGCTTAGGGACGAATAATAACAGGCATAACATATCCCTGCGCTCGATCAAGCTGCATCTCCGATGAGAATCGGGTAAGCGAGGCGATGAGCAGTCGCTGATACACCTGTTTTGTTCTCTTAATCAACAAAAAATGCGAATCCGAAAGGTACAGAGTGTATTATGTACAGGCCAGTATGTTGTCGCAGGGCTATAAGAGATTCCACTGCGAGTAAAATAACGATAGTTGCTGAAAAAACCTGAGCTGAGGTTTCTAAGCTAAAGGGCAAACATTACATTTTAGTAATAAAGGGCCCATAAAACTATTTAATAATTTGGTATTATAGACCTTTACGCCCATAAATAAAGATAACTGCGGAAAAACTCTTAGCGTAAATGCTTTCAAATTTAAGGACATTATAGTAATAAAGGTCCCAGGAAACTTTTTATTTGATATTATACACCGCTACGTCCATGCTATTTGTTTTGAATTTAGAGTTTAGAAACTAATTTGTGGTAGTAAAAGACACATTATCAAAACATAATATTAGAAAAGTCCTGTACAACCTGGTTCGCTTCATATACTTATGGTAAAATCATTTTTAGGGCGGGTTGTAAATAGGCAAGTAAAATAATATCAATACTAAAATATGTCCCCTATGACCATCTTGACCATACGATATGAAAAATCATCAAGAAAAATGACGGGCTTAAAGGACAACAAAAGACATAATGTGAGTCATTTACAACGATAACATCTATGAACATGTAATTTATAACTGTTCATTTACGGTCCCTGAGCTAAGGTGTTTTTGCAAAATCATACTTAGTAAAAAATTCGGTTGTAAAGGCAACTTTTTAAAATATATCGAAATTTTAACTATGCAGGACGAAAGCGCTTGGAATTCTGAATAAAACTGCATATATAACTAATTTTCGCCAAAATGTCCTTTACGCCAATTGAACCCAAAGGTATCGATAGGTATTATGAATGTCACAAATTTTCCTAAAATTAACAATATTTTTATGTACCTATATACAGAATATTCTGAGGTATAATAATATTATATTATATTATTATACAGAATATTCTAATAAATGTATTGACAGTACGCTGTTATTATGTAAATTTAATGAAATTTATCTCTAAGTCTCTATGGTTCATTTTATATATTGCTTGAATAGCCCTCTTCTGCAGAACAAAAATGGTACTTAGAGTTAGACGAAGAAAAGCTGCAGCGGATTTGATAGCCCACGCAGTGCAAGTGTTATTTTAAATGTCAAACTTCTATGAAAATATGAGTGTAAATAATACTTGCACTGCGTGGGCTATCAAAATCGCCTAAAGACTTTTCTTAGTTTAACTCTAGTAACTATTCGGTCGTATCAATGTTACATAGTATCTGAACGGTTGCTCCTTCTGTCTTATGATGACATAATGCTATGGCAGTTATGAAAATATATACTGATCGAGTTGTTTACACATAGGTTAGCAAACGTTTTGCTCACTGCAAAAGCTGCAAAACTCAGTTTATTTGAAAGAGCAGAAATATGGGGACCCCACTTGAGTTTAGGATCTAGAGTTATACCATGAAAAACTGTAAGTACTATCAACTAATCGTAATATGGAGCGCTTCAAAAATTGGCAAGCGTCCGACCTCCAACGCGTCCCGCTTGGGACTGAGCGGTGAGATGGCAGCGGGGGCGCGAGTAAATGGTGCCGTGAATTCGTAACTTTCGAGTTTAAAGTTATATGTGTTACGAAATTAACAAGATTAAACCCGACGGACATTACATCATTATAAACGTTTATTTTGATGTAATTTTCAATACATAAAGTAGTATAATATTTAAATGAAATGAGTTTTAAGGTGGAAAATAAGGGTATGTTTGGATTTCTTTTCTATCGAGCGATGTTTGTCCAATTATGTAACGAGTACCCGACGTACTTAGGTAAAGGTCTCAAAAACAACATATATTTTTTTCACGTGTTTAATCTTTGCCGTTTCTTAATAAAATGGCATTAAAATTACGTTTCTAAGAGCTTACCTCGCCTT
Source organism: Cydia fagiglandana (assembly GCF_963556715.1). NCBI lineage: Eukaryota > Metazoa > Arthropoda > Insecta > Lepidoptera > Tortricidae > Cydia > Cydia fagiglandana. The sequence continues at coordinate 19,452,084 of NC_085942.1, read as the reverse complement.
AACTAAATTGCGTTTCCATCGTTAGCGATTCAATTTATTGTACAGACACCATCCGATATATTGGAGCGGCCAAGGTGCTCACAAATATCTGAACACGCCTCTTTTGTCGTGGTATTGACGTATATCTCAGGACGGGCCTTACAGACACTAAAAATGCTACTAGTTCAGCGGTCTCACTCATGAATTCGAGCCAATCGTACAGTCTAACGCAACTAGTTGCGACCAATCGTGTGGGTGATGCGAACTCGTCAACCAATCGCGTTGTAGCGGGGTCACACCGCTGTACTGGACCCATTCTTATTGCCGTGAAGGCCAGTCCTTAGATACGAGTAGACGTCTATGTGTCAAGACGTTTACTAAACATATCTGCATAGTTGTAACAGGAATGCATTTACTTAGCACGCAAAGGCAGTTGAAAAACGGAAAGAACTAAATTAGTGCTAACAGAGAAATTTGTAATGAATAATGTAGCGTTTGCATGCAAAAATGGCGCTTATTTGTAGGCGAGGAAGTAATAAATTGCGCTGCTTATCTACATCTATGAAATAAAACTGTGGAAATACGCACGTACTTATCGCGTATAATGAATTTAAAATACCAACCTATAACTAAGCAAACCGAATGATGATTATAGTGTTTGTTAAAATAGTAATTACGTATGTAGGTTTAGGCCCAGTTCTACAGATTTCTATTACAGATTCCCAATTCTACAGATTTTAAATTTTACAGATTCCCAATTCTACATAGTTTAATTTTTACAGAATCTTAATTCTCTCTCTTCTTCCTCGCGTTATCCCGGCATTTCGCCACGGCTCATGAGAGCCTGGGGTCCGCTTGACAACTAATCCCATGATTTGACGTAGGCACTAGTTTCTCGAAAGCGACTGCCATCTGACCTTCCAACCCAGAGGGGAAACTAGGCCTTATTGGGGTTAGTCCGGTTTCCTCACGATGTTTTCCTTCACCGAAAAGCGACTGGCAAATATCAAATGATATTTCGTCCGGATTGAAAGTCGCACGCTCTTACCGCTAGGCCACCAGCGCTTCACAATCTTAATTCTACATATTCACAATTGTACAGATACCCAATTCTACATAATTTCAATTTTACAGAATCTTAATTCTACATATTAACACCTACACATAAACACCGGCTCGGCAATGCCCTCGCAAAGTCAAAACTAACTTCACTTCCACAACAGCAGTCGTACAGCCCGCGGCCATCGTACCATTGACAGTGACAGTTACTTTTTAGGGTTCCGTACCGGAAGGGTAAAACGGGACCCTATTACTAAGACTCTGCTGTCCGTCCGTCCGTCCGTCTGTCACCAGGCTGTATCTCACGAACCGTGATAACCAGACAGTTGAAATTTTCACAGATGATGTATTTATGTTGCCGCTATAACAACAAATACTAAAAACAGTATAAAATAAAGATTTAAGTGGGGCTCCCATACAACAAACGTGATTTTTGACCGAAGTTAAGCAACGTCGGGCGGGGTCAGTACTTGGATGGGTGACCGTTTTTTTGTTGCCTTTTTTTGCATTATGGTACGGAACCCTTCGTGCGCGAGTCCAACTCGCACTTGCCCGGTTTTTTTACGACTTTTCCGCCAACACAAGGACACACAAGACGGCGTAAGTATGCTATTTAAGCTACTCGCATACATAACACCACAATCATGATGACGACCGATGTTCAATGTTTATAAGCGCTAAGAAACAATCCATGACCTTACCTCAATCACTCCTTGACTCTACACGATAAATCAATTTGATCGTATTGTTTGAAGAGCGTCAGTCATCATCGCGCCAGGACCACTGATTTCCGCAACCAACAAGGGGGCCTATTCTCGTTCAGAACTTCATTTTACTGTTGTATTACGTAGGTAATTTGTGACTTTCCATCGGAGAAGCATCCGGAGCATAAAGACCCTTTTCTGATACAATGGTCCTTATGCATGTGAAGCATAACGACCATTCTTTCAAGGAAAGACATATTTTAGTCGCTAAGGACGCAGTAATTTTTGGAAAGATTAGGTATCTTTTTTCAAGTGATATAGTGCTAAGAGCATTTTTCATATTGTTAAATGCACAAGTCAAATGTAACAGTTGTTATATTTTACAAACATACATATAATCACGCCTATTTCCCGGAGGGGTAGGCAGAGACCACGGATTTCCACTTGCTACGATCCTGACATACCTATTTCGCTTCCTTCACATTCATAACATTCCTCATACACGCTCGCCGATTTAGGGTGCTCTTGACCTGGCCTTTCTTCAGGATTTCCCCGATCTGATCAGAGAAAGTCCGCCGAGGTCTACCCCTTCCAACTCCCACTACCACTTCTCCCTCATACACTCTCTTTGTTTGTTTTGTCAGATATTTGTTATATTTTGTATATATTTATTTATTTACAATTTTACATGAACATCCCTTATTGCTAAAAACATTTTTTGCCACAGGGCACTCTTTAACAGCTGTTGTGTTTCTCATAGAGGCTATCCGACAGGCGATATCCGATTGATACTTCCGGTAATTTCAGCCATGTCGGACCCCCGTCAGCTGTCGGACCAATATTTTTTATTTGTGTGAGTATTTGCGTCGGCATAATGTTTATTGTAGTGTGCTCGATTTTGGATTTCACAGGCCTATAAATCCCGGTCTTTTGATAGGGTGCGTGGGGATATAGATCCAACACGTAGAGGCCCCTTGGAGAGCTTTTAATGTCATGTAGAACGCCTGCTGGAAACCGTTCACAGGTGCAACAATATACACCCATGAACCGGTTTCAGCAGGTATTGAGACTATTGTAGTAAAATTTAACAGTATACCGGTCTATAGATTGAAGTAAGAAGATTGGGCTATTGTAGAGAGGTCGGACACCTGCCATAACAATTTTTTACGTGGCTTATTATTATATATTGCTTTGTAACTAATATGCTTGGAGGATAGCCCCCTCAGCTCGAGACGCAGGATTCATTGCACGTGCATAGTGCATCCAAGCGTCTCAAGACGAGCACAGGGAAGTTACTCATACAGGTAAGTACTCCATCAAACTCTGATGATCTCGCAACACAAAACTTTTATAGATAAATGGACCAATTTTATCATGTATATTTTTTTCGTTAAACTTGGATAAATGTAAAAGCGCTGGTGGCCTAGCGGTAAGAGCGTGCGATTTGCAATCCGGAGGTCGCGGATTCAAACCCCGGCTCGTACCAAAGAGTTTTTCGAAACTTATGTACCTACGAAATATCCTTTGATATTTACCAGTCGCTTTTCGGTGAAGGAAAACATCGTGTGGAAACTGGACTAATCCCAATAAGAGCTCGTTCCCACTATGTCGGATGTCGTGGCGATTTTTAATCGTACGTTCCACTGGCAGAACATTTTATATGAAGCTGTTCACACTCGTCCGACAACGATTTTGTGTCGGATACGACATAAAATGTCGTGCGTTTTGCCAGCCCTCCCAGCCCGGAAAAAAATCGTGTCGTGTCTCGCTCGCGTACGAGTGAATATAGCGCTGTTCACATTTTGTTGGATGTCGGAACGATTTCGCCCGCGCCGCCCGCGCAGCACCCCCTCACACACCCGCGCGTCGCTGCCGCGTCGTTGCGATCGCTCGCATTGCGCAAACATATTTTGGCGCAGAAAGAGAGTATTGAGTTTTTATGCTGCAAAATTGTAATAATGGCTGGACTTAATATATATTCTGAAGATTTGATCGCACTTGTTCAGGAAAGAGTTATTATTTGGGACAAGACTATAGAAGAATATAAAAATAAGCATTTGAAGTTGGCTGCTTGGCGAGAAATTTGTTCCTTGCTCGTACCAGATTTTGAGAAGTTAGATGAAAAAGAAAGACATAATACAAAACCACAAACATTTCGTCGACGTTCATCTTGTACTAAGCCTCGCTACCCACTCGAAAAATACACGCCAGCTCTGCTGCGATCGTGCACGACAGACGACTAGTGGGAACAGTACCGCCGACACCCGATTGAAATCCGGATCCGACATCCGACATAGTGAGAACAGCGGCAACGACACACGATTAAAAATCGCCACGACATCCGACATAGTGGGAACGAGCTCTAAGGCCTAGCCCAATAACTCTAGTTTCCCCTCTGGGTTAGGTTAGATGGCAGTCACTTTCGTAAAAACTAGTGCCGATGCCAATTCCTGGGATTAGTTGGCAAACGGACCCCAGGCTCTCCATGAGCCGTGGCAAAATGCCGGGACAGCTCGAGGATAAAATATGAGTTGAAGAGCACATTCTAGGTCGGTCGTAGGTAATAATATGTAGAATAACTATGGTAATAGGTATTTCTTTGCGTTTCTTGTGTATAAGTATAACCAATATATGTATACTTCTATAATATCAGAAGATACTGACCTTCAAGTGAAGTTTTATAAGCGACATGAATATTAAGTCAGTTAATATAAAACTCGTGTTCAAGTTGTCACTAACAAGTTTAAACTATCCTTCGTCAAAGAGTATCGATACACGCCAGGGACTATAGAAATAAGTGGACCAGCCGGCCTAGCGAAGGTTACAATCGCTATCGCTTCGACAACGAAAAGCTTTATGTCTCTCTATCACTCTTCCATATTAGTGCGACAGTGACAGTTGCGTTTCGATCGCTACGGTGGAAGAGTGATAGAGCGCGATCGACAGTGAAGCGCAAGCGATCGTCATTTTGGCTAGGCCGCTAGGCCCCGTAGACAACATGCCAATCGCGAACGCTCCGTAGCGAACGAAACGCAACACTGTCGCAAATATGGAAGAGTGATAGAGAGACACAAAGCGTTTCGTTGTCGTAGCGAGAGCGATTGTCACCTTACTAGGCCGGCTGATTTGATGATTGATAATCGGAATTTCGCTATCTGCCCCTCTATCACTCTTGCGTATTCGAGCAATAGAGCGGTGTAACGAAATTTCGATTTTAGTCTAGTTCTTCCGCTGTGAACAAACTCCCTTTGCCTTCTCGTTGGAGTGATGCGATCACGGCACAAGGGCCACAAATATGTATTATATTATAGTACAATAGATGGCTATTGTACTATCTATAGGGTAGACGCATTTCTCCCGACTGTTATCCATTTGCAAAGTATTTTTCATGGTATGTGTCGCATTTTGACCTATGTTGCGAATTTATTAAGCCAATTGATAATTTTTCAGCGCGAATTTTTTGCAATATTTTATACCTAGGTAATAATAAAATACTTATGACAACTATCCAAGTTAATGATGTTACGCTTTAGTACGACTTTTATTTTTCCTTATAAAATAATTCAGTAAGCAATGTATCACCACTTTATTTTAACGCAAAGCGTCCCATTTACTGACGTCACAACTGTCACGTGTGATCACGATGCACAAAAAACATGGCCACCCAAAAAAAATAAATTAAACATTTCCTTCAGAATCGTTTCATAGCACATAGCACTAAACCTACGTTTCGTTTAAGTTTGCGCTTATATCAAAAATACACGAAGTACTCGTAAATTATCACCTCCACTTCTTCACATCTTGTGGATAACGTTGAAACTTTATCTATGCAGATAGTTTCCTGAAGAAAAATGATAACCAAGTCTTCACAACAACTTCTTAACTTAAGATACAACTTTTATATACGCTCTCCCCAAGTTCATCCCACGGAATTTTATTACCTATCTGTATTATGGATTTTGTTTAAACAACTTTATAGGAAACGTTGCTTTCGTCCCCCATTGACATCGTTGCTTTATTTGTATAGAAAAAGTTAACTTCCAAAAATTTTCAAAATCATTTCTGAGTGGAGCTGTACCATCGCCCACACTACACAGGTGCATCTAATGCCTTTCGTAATAAGGTACAGTCGACGTCAAAGATTATGTTTACACTGTTGTGCCTTACTTCCTTGTAATGAGGCGAAAAATGTAAACATATCTTAGACGTCAACTGTACAATAGCTATCCAGAGAATTATGTAGATAGAATCTTTGCACCTTCCCTTCATAAAAACCCTTTTTATCTTACCCTAGCGCCCCTTATATAAGTATAACTGATAAAATCCATGTAACATTTTCCCACCACACTTTCGCCGGTTAAAAAATATATATTAAAGGATGACTCACATTAGACCGGGCCGTGTCCGACCCGGAGCTTCCGGCGCATCGTTTTCTATGGAAAGCATCACGTGATCGCCTGTCATGTCATAGAAAAATAAGCTCCGGAAGCTCCGGCCCGGACACGGCCCGGTGTAACGTGAGTCGTCCCTTATGTTTCTGCCAAATTTTAAGATATCATTGGGATGGAACATAACATGAACGATCATCCCTAGTAGACCCGAAGCCATCGATTCACTAGGTCGAGTTACTTACCTAGTAGACCCGAAGCCATCGTTTCACTAGGTCGAGTTACTTACCATACCATTCCTAATTGATTAGAGTATCGAATTATCGATATGGTTTCAATATCTTATAATCGTAATTACGCTTAGGAATTGTAATGATACCTATATGATTTTGCCGATACTATACCGGTACCGGTTATTGAAGTAAATAATGGTCGATAGCGTTATCGATGGCTTAGTAGTTTGTTAAGAAATAAAATAAATAAAGAATTATAAACTAAATATGCATAAATTTAATCGCGATGTTGTGAAGTGTGAAGAACGCAAAAATTTTAATTAAGAAATATGCCAAATTAAAATACACAAAATAAACTTATATTTAGGTAATAATCACGCAATTAAAGTAAAAGTACATCACAATCAGTGAAAGTGTTATTTATAAAACATAATTTCATGTAATTTTGACGTTTAAAATAACCGCAAGAGACTCAAGCCTCACATAAACTCGTAAACTGCCTTTGAGAGATTTACAACATCGTTTTTAATCCCTTAGTAGCTAAAGGAACATTAATAATAGTAAATTAGGGAGATAAAGTGTGCGTCGCTACAAATACTCTTTGGCACGTTTAAAGAGCATTAACGTGTTTTAGTTGCATGGTACCGTAAAATGGGGTGAGTAGGGTCAAAACTGAAATTCAAACCTCGATAACATTTTATTTTTACATATGAAAACTGAATGGTGTATACAATAAGTGTTCCGGACGTTTGTATTTTAGTTTTTATTTTATTTTGGGTAGTTCCATTTCAAAACTTTGACGATAAAGAGGAAAACCCACCTCACCCCGTAGTGCCTCGTATTTGGGGTGAGAGAGGTTTTCATACAAAGGTAATTTTGGAAGATTGTTGGATCGATTTTTTTTATGCGTATTACTATAGCTCTATTTTAAATTGGGATACATTATTTTTGTAGCAGTAGCCTTATCCCTTATAATAAATCCCTTCTCACCCCCCTCTCAAACCTTCTCTCCCCATTCATAACCCACCTCTCCCCGCGAAACCTACTCACCCCGTTTTACGGTTTAGGAACTTTCAGTTATGGTCATTTTGACTCGCTAAGTGGGCTTCAGCATAGTAAAATTTTGTCTTAATTTCGGGTTTTTACAATATTTTTATTCGTTTTATTTCGTATGTTTCATACAAAAGCAAAAAAACTGAACTGTTTCTTGACCTATACGAGTAAATATAAAAAATGTCATGAAGAAACGTTTTGTAGGAGAAATAAAGGATAATGTCCGATTCCTGTATTTTTAAATTAGATCACATAAAAGATCATTATTTTATATCAATAAGAACTAGTACCTACTGCAGACTATTTACCTTTACCTAACTGTGAAAAATATCTAGCAAATATATTTTATCCACCGAAAAATACAAAAGCTGCCTCAAGGGTATAAAATGTCCACACGTTCTATCATAAATACACTCATCAAAAGCCACACTTGATACGAAATCTGGCAATACATGGGTATTCGATGTCACACGTTCGCTGTAAAAAACCGTATACACATACACGTCCATTTTATTGGACATTCGAACGTGGAAAAAAGGAAATTGTGCCAATTGGGTTCCTAGTTGTTAAAAAAATTAACCATGGACGAGACCTAACCAGCGACACATCTGTGCCTATTGTGCCTATTAATTCCCGGAATACCTTAGCTAGAAATAAAATAAATCTGACACAATTTATTCACTAGCCATACTGATCTGTCAGACAGATCTTGGACAGATCTGAGGGATACACACCTATTAACCTGTTTTTATTGCGTCTTGATACTCTTGATATACTTTAATTGCGTTGTGAAAATGCGCTTGATTTGTTTGTTTGATTGCGTTGTGAAAAGAAGCTACAATATGGTCACATTTATATACAGAAACTAGTAAGTTTTGAAAGGATCCTTCGGGTAATTCGTATTGAATGCCGTCTATTTCGTTAAGTACATGGCCTTTCAGCCTTTCACCGACCAAGTTTTTCTAAAGCTCAAGAGATTTTTAAAAACATATCACGTACACATACTGTATTCACATTAAAGCTACTTCTAAATCCCTATTTTCTATTCTATTCTGTTCTGTTCTATTCAATGTTTTACGCGTAATAATTATACCCTCGGATCAAATGGTGGTCCCTATATCCCTATGATAGTTCCTTCCAATCTCGTATTTTTATTACTAAAATGTTACATATTCTTATATAAATTTCTGTGCATAAGTTCCAAGAAATGTCTACAAACATATTACGTGACAGCTAACTACTCCATGTAAAAATTAATTGTCATAGAAAAATAATTGTGTGTCAGTCGACGCGAAAGGTATAATAAGTATATAAGACCCTAAGATAGTTTCTACCTAAACCGACCTAATTACAATGATAATGTGGGTTCTGTACTATAAATATTATTAAATCATTTAGCACACGGTCAACAAGTGAGGCATTTACCTTATCTTGCATCGGAAAACCCTCTTGGGGTAACTGCCATATTGGGTCCCTTCCGAACCTTCTCACATCCTGTAGTGCTATCACAGTCAGTAAATAAATAGTAGATAAGTTATCTCAGAAAACGTGCTTAGGATAGAAGTGGGCGGATTCTTTGGGCCCGATTCGGATTTGAAATAGACATCTATTAGATATCTTCTAGACATCACCAAGATACGATAACGATATGTTTAAGATCTAACCTGTCAAATTTGACATTTGCGCGATTCTGGAGACACTCTTGAACGATTTCCAGAGGATATGACTTAGAGATCCAATTCACACCTAATAGATATCTTACTCTATCTAACGTAAAAGTGACATTGGTTGCCCGAATTGCGCTGCAAAAGAGAACTAGTTGATATCTAAACTGTAACGTAAGTAGAAAGTATTCCCCGATTCTGGCCCCGCCTCTCAGTGGTCCCCGATCCTGACCCCAAGGCCGAGCCACCGCCCCTGCTGAACCTAAAAAAAAAAAAAAAAAAAACAATTAGCCCCCCATTTGAATTGATTGCGCTAGGTCTCAGCAGTGCCCGGCGCCTCCTTCAGGGACTTACGAAATACGCTAATTAAACAATACACCTTGTTCACCACGGTAACAATAGGCTTATCGACCCTTTTCTATTGTTCGATCTCGACTCGGGCGCGCTATTGTGTTACCGAGCATACTACCTGCCTGGACCCTTTCCTTAACCCACCGACGTCTCCATTCATGCCTTCTTTATGTGTGTATACTGTAGGTGTTTGTGATAGGTATTTTGCAATAGGTATTAGCGACAGCTATTTGCAATAGGTATTAGCGATAGGTACTTATTTGTGATGCATAGGTACTCTAACTATCAACTCTAATAACCCGCATTATCTTATTACCTCTTGGAGCTATTTCGATTTATAAGGAATACAGTTCTAACCTTCTTCTGACGTAGAATTTACACTAGTAATCCTTTGGCAGCCTAAACTAACCTTAACCTGTTACCAAACCTAACTTATTCTTCGAAAACCTAACCTAAACCTAACTTGACCAAACCTAACTAAAATCAACCTAACTCATTTCAAACTAACCTGCTTTCACCTAGTCTTCCGATATAAAGTAAACTCGTAGTTACTTGTTTCTTTCTATTATTTAAAAAAATAACGAGGCGTGTGAGGCATTTCTTGTGCACTTGTGTTCATTGTTATAGTAGCTTAATTGTTTTATTTATAGACGTCTATTATATTTTATACTGACAATGGATTTATTGTTTCCTATACCTATTCTTTTGATTCGATCCCAATAATTACCCATTTAGTAAATATTTGTTTTGACAAAGGAATTTTTCCAGCTCCACTTAAACAATCAATCATTACACCAGTTTATAAAAATGGTGACAGAGACGATGTCAATAACTACAGACCCATATCTGTTTTACCAGCAATTTCCAAAATATTAGAGAAGTTATTGAATACCAGATTACTGAAGTACTTAAATAAATTCAACTTATTTTCCCCATCTCAATACGGTTTCAGACCTGGAAAATCTACTGAAGATGCTGTATCTGCTCTAACTTCACTAATAGTTGACCATCTTGACAATGGATCGAAATGTATGTCTGTGTATTTAGATATCAAAAAGGCCTTTGACACCGTCTCTGTCCCCATACTGTTACACAAGTTGGAAAGAATGGGGATAAGAGATATTCCGTTTCGTCTTCTCCAGGACTATTTAACAAATAGGAAACAGAGGGTGAAATTGGGTGACTCCAGTTGTACCAGTGAAGATGAAGACGTGACGTACGGTGTACCACAAGGATCTGTGCTTGGTCCAACGCTATTCCTAATCTATATCAATGACTTGTGTGACTTAAAGATCCCCCACGCAGATATATTTTCGTACGCAGACGACACCGCCATCGTCTTCACTGGGTCTTCATGGGAAGATGTTCAGAAATTTACGGAGACTGGACTTGAAACTATTAATGAATGGCTTAAGAACAATATCCTTACGTTAAATACTGCCAAAACAAATTATATATGTCATAGTATATACAGCAATACACAACCTGTTAATAGTTTTGACATTAAAATACATAGCTGTTGTAAGAATATACTGAACTGCTCCCAGCAAACCTGTCCCACTATACTAAAAGTTGATAGCACCAAATATCTGGGTGTTTTTGTGGATCGGGGACTGTCCTGGTACCAACATCTCGAATATGTTATATTACGTTTACGAAAGCTTAATTGGATTTTTAAAAATTTAAGACATGTGGTGCCAAGAAGCGTTCCGGGTCTAAATGGCCACAGTAGAGACCTTTTAAAAGAAATCTACACATCGTTGGTTCAGTCTGTGTTAACCTATTGTTTGCCTGTTTGGGGAGGCGCTGCTAAGACTCGCTTTATAGACGTAGAGAGAGCCCAGCGTAGTCTTCTCAAAATTATGTACTTTAAGAGGATGTGGTTCTCAACTGATAAACTATATCAAATGTGTAAGTTGCTTACTGTTAGAAAACTATATATACTAACCTCTGTTCTAAGAAAGCATAAAACCACAACTTTTGATCGCAATCTCTTGACAAGACGGAGGAAAGATATTGCCATGCACCTACCTAAAACCAACACCACTTTTGCTAATAGGCAATATAATAAACGTTCTTCGCACCTATACAATATTTTAAACAAAGCACTAGATATATACCCAAAGCTACAATACGATGTAAAAAATAAGGTAGTAAATTGGTTAGTAGATAAAAATTACGATCAGGTGGAAGACTTGCTAGGATATGTAGCCTAGCCAAGCCGCACAAGTACACACACTCACACACACACACACACACACACACACACACACACACACACACACACACACACACACACACACACACACACAATAGTTAAGTATATGATAGTATAATACTAAATAAATTGTAAATTAGATATGGAAGAGCGGTGCCTCCCAGCACAGGTTATTTTGTAAATAACTTACAGGGAGACACCAGTCATTGGTAAAAATATGTAATGGTTTTTAATGAAATAAAGAATTTTGTATTTTTTTTTTTTGTATAAAGAAAAGAATTCTTTTATAATTTGGGTTTGAGTAAAGAGAACGACTGTTTAGATGAACTTGTTGATACATGTTACTTTGTGTGATTTAAAAAAAAGAACGAGACATGTCAACTGGTTTCAACATGATTTAGTCTAATACATCAACATTTCTTGTGCGTTGCTATTCATTGTTATAACAGCATAATTGCTTTATTAATAGACGTCTATTATATTTTATGCTGACAATGGATTTATTGTTTCCTATACCTATTCTTTTATAATTTGGGTTTGAGTAAAGAGAACGTCTGTTTAGATGAACTTGTTGAGACATGTTACCTTGTGTGATTAAAAAAAAGGAACGAGACGTGTCAACTGGTTTCAACATGATTTAGTCTAATACGTCAACATTTCTTGTGCGTTGCTATTCATTGTTATAACAGCATAATTGCTTTATTGGTAGACATCTATTATATTTTATACCGACAATGGATTTATTGTTTCCTATTATGCTTTTGAATTTGGGTTTTAGTAAAGAGAGCGTATGTATTAGATGAACTTGTTGAGACATGATTTTAACGGTACTGTACCCTGGTCATAGTGACACAATATAAAAGCCGAAGAGAAATGAGTTTGAGTAAGTATTACCGTCGTGGCAGTCCACTGTATCAGAGCTCCTTGTATCTATTGCAGTATATAGAAATATAGTGTTAATTCAACAGTGAAGTGTTTAAGTGTTTATAGAAAGACCCAACAATGGATGTAAGTATGTCTTTTATTACCGTAACTTACTTTGTTTTGTTTTCACTTGTGTTCTTTGTGTTTTAATTATCAAGATTGTAGACAGTGTGTAAATTATTGTTTTATATTGTTTCAGTTCACTGAAAATACTTTCAAGAACTATTACTACCCGGATAATAATAAAGACGAATCAAGCGATGAAGAGGGTACGCTTGGTTTCAAAGTTAAACAAGCCATCGCAAAGAAACGTTCAGAAAACAATATCGATAGTTTCTTTGAACGACCTAAAAAGCAACCCAAAATTGTGAAACGGTCTTCGAATGTGAGCAAAAGTTCACCAGACGGTGTTGCAAACTTATCATCCGGACAAGACGACGGGGCGTATGCATCACATTTGATTAAAATCGAGATATATGATATGCAAACAATTAAAAACGTCCCACCCATGGAACACTGGAAGCATGCGGACTTCAGATTGAAATATTTTGCGTTGGAAGACGATTTGGAGCTACAAAATACGCGAAATATTATTTATAACATAACAAAACAATTAGCTTCTAAGGACAGTAGTGTGAAATATTTTATAGATAATAAGAAACAGTGATAGTTATAATTATTAATGATAGTAGTAGCTTAATGATTGTGTTAACGTATTTCTCATTTTTTACCTCTCCTTAAGTACATTTTCCATGTAACAGATTATTTTTACTGTATAACATTACAACAAGTTTTAATTTAAACTTCTCACTTGTAAAGGTCACAGTCCCCACTCTTAGAAATCTTATACGTGTAGTCAACTATTTAAATGAAAGAAAGCGCTGTATGATTTCTCATTTCATAATGGACTCTTTGAGCTGTGATGTCTACGATCTTGAACTTATCAGACTCTGTGAAGAAATAGAAGAAAATGAAGATCTATGCGAGGCTGCCCGTCTTGTGAGCCAACTTCATCGAGAGGCGTAAGTAAAAATATTCCTGTTCATACATGTTTATAACTCTTAACCGGTACCTGTTTAACAAAGGATGGGTCCGTAACTTGTTGTGACCTGAACTAATTGTTAGGATAAACGTGGGGTGGGAGAGGACTGGTTATATAAGCGGGGTATCTCGAGTTTATATCATTCAGTGTTTTGGTGCCGTGCTTGTATTGTGATATCCTTTTCCATAATGGTGTTTACTTATTATCATATTGGTCTCACCTTACCTCGTGATAAGATTGAGGAATTAAGTAAAGAATTTATTGTATCATATTTTCATAGAAATATTAGAATGTGGTACATTTCAAACAAATTACCTCACACGTTACTGGAAGATTCTGATATTATACCGTATTATACACCATGTGATGGGCATATAAAAAATTCCAAGGGGAATACTGAGTCATCAGATGTGATTGATGGAGTTTCGATGATGCAGGCCTATTGTCAGCAGTGTCGAAAAGACTTACGTTAGTATATACAACCTACCTTTTTAGTAATTATTTTTATTTTATCTCACATTAAGATATTTATGTTTATTTTGTATTGTTATAGATCTTCTCAAATAGGACGGGGAGTAAAAAGGACAGCTGCAGTTTTGGAGACTGAAGAATTCTTGTTGAAGAAAAACCGTCCAGCAGCTGCTGAACCTGTCACATCAACATCACCCGAACCAGTTCCCGATGTCATTGTGAGTACAAATAATAATCATGAAATTGAATGTTCTGTGTGTAATAAGTTTGTCTCTAAAAGATATTTTAAAAATCATTTAAATAGTAATCTTCACAAAAATAATGTTTTATTTATTTTTATTTTTTATTTTAAACTTTATTGCACAGTAAAAAATATACAGTGACAAAAGGCGGACTTAATGCTACACGGCATTCTCTACCAGTCAACCTTTAGGCCAAACAGAGAAGCATAGTTGGTGCGGGGTATGTAAAAACACTAAAACTTGATGCTTAAAATTAATAGGTACAAATATAAATGTAATACGAAGATAAAATAAATATATATACAACAACGATATATACGTATATGTATACAATAATGATATATATAATATATATATATATACATATATATACCTGCTCCTAATTTACTATGATTTAATTATGAGACTTTTCAAAAAGATACTTGCGCAGCTTGCGCTTGAACGTTAACTTAGTATCGGCTTGTCGTATGCTGAGAGGCAAATCATTCCAGAGACGGATGGCTTGCACGGTGAATGATTTGGACATAGCACTAGAACGGTGATGCGGGACAGCTAAAACAAGTTTACGAGCAGTGCGAAGTTCGCATCCGGGTCGGGCAGTTACAAATTTAAATTCAGATCTCAAGTAATCTGGCGCCACTGGGTCAAATAGAATGGAGAACAGGGTGCATAAACTTTTGAGACTTCTGCGCTCACGAATACGAAGCCAGTTGAGTTTATGGCGAAAGGCGGATACGTGGTCATATTTCCGGAGGCCATAAATGAACCGAATACAGTTGTTCTGTAGTCGGTCGAGCTTGTCCAGTAATTCTTGCGTCACATTAGTGCAGCACACATCACAATAATCAATGACAGGTAACACCAGTGCTTGAATAAGGAGAGTTTTGGTAGAAATCGGTAGAAAATGTTTAAACCTATATAGCGAGCGCAAGGTATACGTAACTCTACGACACACATCGGACACTTGGGGTTCCCAGGTCAGGCCACAGTCAAACAGCAATCCTAAGTTTTTAACTTTGGTGGAAAAAGGGATGACAATATTTTCGAAGAGAATCGGTGCAACATACGTGAAGTCCTTATTTAATACCAGACGCGGATTCCCGATAATGATAGCCTGACACTTGGAGGGATTCACAGCAATTCCGAAGTCTTTGGACCAAGATGAGATGCGGTTGAGGTCATCATTCAATCTCGAGATAGCCTCATCCACGTCCTCAAGCCTCGATTGGGTGTAAAGTTGTAGGTCATCAGCATATAAATGGTAGGAGCACTTAATTTTGGTTGTAATCAAGTTAATAAAAACGGAAAAAAGCAAGGGAGAAAGTATACCACCCTGAGGAACGCCCGAAGTTAGGTCGCACCAGTCGGAAAGCGACTGATCAGCTAATGTTTCAATAAATAAAGTTTTGACATTGAATGGGTTAATGTTCAGTTAATTGAAAATGCTTTTAAGAATAGGGTGGCCACTTACAGAATACTAATAAATGAAAATGTTCACCAACCATTTACTCCCGAATCTATTTTACTAGGAAATAAAGATAAAATCTTTGCATTATTGGATCGTTCCCTCACTGATCACCATGCTTTAAAAGTAAACTTTATTTTAAATGCGGATTTTACTCAAGAGAGCAAACAAGTAAATAATACATTTGATTTCCAATTATGTAACAATGTAGTTGATGTTAGCAGCGACAAAGATGAGATTTTCGAGTCAGTTGTTAAAGATATATTAACAAAATTATTTAACTTTGAGAGAAAAGATAGTGGATGGAGTTTAGTAAAATTTAACTATCTAGATGTCAATGTAAACAAATTTAATCCATTGCGTGGTTCTTCCTATATCGAATTACCACGTGATATTCAGAACAGAAAAGCAGTTATTAATGTAAAAAATAGTGATCATGAATGTTTTAGATGGGCTGTATTGTCAGGCTTGTATCCACCTACAAGTCATCGTTCAAACACTACGAAATCGTATATAGCGCATAAAAATAAATTAAATTTTGGAAATTTAACTTTCCCACTTAAAGTTGGAGATATTCAGAAATTTGAAAAAATGAATGATATAAGTATAAACGTTTTTGGTCTTGAATACAATTCGAAAAGTAAAATACATGACATAGTAGGCCCATTACACTTAACAAAGTGCAAAAAAGCTACCCACTTGAACTTATTGTACATATCCAAAGACAGTAAGGGGCATTATTGCTATATCAAAAATTTATCTAGGTTAGTATCCAAACAATTATCAAATACACAGCATGCCGCACATATTTGTGATGGTTGTTTGTCGAACTTTACAACTCGTGACAATTTAATGAATCATCAAAGAAACGATTGTTTCCATGTTTGTACACATTTACCTTCAGAACAGGATAAAAAGAAAAACTGGTTCAATGAAAACGTTTCCTCCAATATACTTACTTTCGATAATTATGAACGTAAATTAAGGGTACCTTTTGTTATTTATGCTGATTTCGAGGCCTTTCTAAACCCGATTCAAACAGGTAAAATTAATCCTACTACATCCTCAACAACAAATATACAAAAACATGAGGTATATAGTTTTGGATACTATATTAAATGTTCTTATAATGATAAATTGTCAGTGTACAGAACATATAAAGGCAAAAATTGCACCCAGGAATTTATGAAGTATATGGAACAAGACTTAAAGGCCATTTGTAGGAGAAATACTTTTGTAAAAACTCCATTGCCTTTATCTAATGCAAATAATGTGCATATTTCTCAGAGTAGTACATGTTATATTTGTGATAAAAATTTAAACGAGGATTCAGTCATTTCCTATAATTACTATACTGGTCTTTATGAAGGAGTGGCACATAAATTTTGTTCTGAAAAATACAGGGCACCTAATTTTGTACCTGTATTTTTCCATAATTTGTGTAACTATGATAGTCATTTTATAGTGCATGGGCTTGGTTTGATGGAAGGCGACATTGAACTGATTCCAGAGAACAAAGAGAAATACATTTCATTTTCTAAGAACTTGCAAATAAATAATCGTACAGTTAAATTGAGATTTGTTGATTCACTTAAATTTATGTCCAGTAGTCTTGACAAATTGGCAAAAAACTTGTTGCCTGAACAATTTTATGAATTAAAATTGAATTTTTCATGCGAGGAGGATTTTAAACGCTTATTACGAAAGGGTGTAAATCCCTATGAACACATGTCATCATACGATTCTTTAAACTTAACAGCTCTTCCCTCTAAAGATGATTTCTTTAGTTCCTTGTCTGATAGTCACATCTCAGAGGAGGATTATGATCACGCAAAAGATGTTTGGTCTCATTTTCAATGCAAAAATATGGGTGATTATTCTGATTTATATTTAAAAACTGATGTTTTAGTACTAACTGATATATTTGAAAATTTTAGAAACCTTTGTCTTAAGACGTATGGATTAGACCCCGCTCATTATTATACTGCTCCGGGATTAAGTTGGGATGCAATGTTAAGAACTACAAAAATAAAACTAGAACTCCTAACTGATATCGATAAAATAGCTTTTATAGCGAAAAATATTCGAGGTGGCATATCACAGTGTAGTAATAGATATGCGAAGGCTAATAATATTTTTTTGTCAGATTATAATCAAAATATCCCATCGTGATTTCTTATGTACTTTGATGCAAATAACCTTTACGGGTGGGCTATGTCTCAATGTCTTCCTACCGGTAAATTTGAATGGGTAAATACAGATACTGACTTTAATATATCTGATGACGCTGATCATGGTTTAATTTTAGAAGTTGATCTCGAATACCCTAACGAGTTGCATGACTCTCATTCAGATTTGCCATTCTGTCCTGAAAACGTTTGTTTGGGTAATTCCAAAGAAAAAAAATTAATTACTAATTTAAATAAAAAAACGAATTATGTCATTCACTATAGAAATCTAAAACAGTGTTTAAAAAATGGTTTGAAATTGAGTAAAATCCATCGCATTCTTAAATTTCAGCAGTCTATGTGGTTAAAAAGTTACATAGATTTGAACACCCACATGCGATCACAGGCATCATCCGATTTTGAAAAAGATTTCTTTAAACTAATGAATAATTCAGTGTTCGGTAAGACCATGGAAAATGTTGCAAAACGTGTAAATGTCAAATTATTAAATAACTGGGAAAATCGAGGAAAAACGCAGGGGGTTCAATCTTTGATAGCGAAACCCGAGTTCCATAGTTTATCCATATTCTCTGAGAATTTAGTGGCCGTTCAGTTGAATAAAACTAGAATATTTTATAATAAACCGATTTATTTGGGATTTTGCGTATTAGATATATCAAAAACTTTGATGTATGACTTTCACTACAGCTACATGAAAACCAAATATCCTGACAATCTTAAGCTTCTTTATACAGATACTGATAGCTTAGTATATCAAATTTTCACGGAAAATTATTACGCAGATATAAAATCAGACCTTAATTTATATTTTGATACATCTGACTATCCTCCTAACAATAAATATGATTTGCCGTTAATTAATAAAAAGCGATTAGGGTTTTTCAAAGATGAAAATAATGGTAGAATTTTAAAAGAATTCGTAGGTCTGAGATCTAAAATGTATACCTTAGATGTTGAAAAATATGACGAGAATGATGAGAAAACTGAAAAATACGGTGTTTTATCAAAAGCCAAAGGAGTCAATAAATGTGTTACAAAAAAATTTACTCTTGACAATTACAAAACGTGTTTATTTAATAAAAATTTGCAACGCGCTCAAATGCTAAGATTTAACAGCCGTATTCATAAAAAATCCTTAAATGAGGAATGATCAGCTTATTAGCTAATCCGCTGTTTAGGCTTAGTAAGCCGTTGATAAGAACCATGATTTATAAACGTTTATTAGGGGCTTCTTAACTAATAACCAGATTAGACGCGTTATGTTGGCATCTTGGCGCATCATAGACTAAAATATGGCTGAACATTAAATTAAAAAAAAAGTTTGACAGCAGCACTAGCGGCCAATCGTAATATCATGAAGAAGTTGATTTACTATTTTGACTAATTTTCGGAATTATCTCTTATTAAAATAGCTTCTGTGCCACAAAAATAATTAAAGATTGCTGCATGGCCGGAAATTTTATAAAACTTGGTGAGTAACTACGTTTACAGACAAGTATCTTATACAGCAACAAGTAATAATATGAGTTCACTGCAATGTTGATATACCTATATCTTATTGCTTTTAGTTTAAATATTATGTGGAATGGAGTCGAAAGAAGTGGGGTTCTTTCAAACTAACCGAGAAGTGCATAATTAGCGAAGAGAAGAAGTCGAAGCCAGATACCGTACCAGACCCCACTCGCCTCCGCAAGAAGAACCATTGAATAATGGTTCATGAGTTCACACTAATTTATTCTGGTTGCGGCAGAAATTCACAACGGGTCAACAAAACGAAGTCCATTCAGACTCACTAAATCAGGTATGAACAATGTCCTATACTTTCTTGTTTACCTTACATACCTGCAGTGTTTAGAGTTAGACAAAGAAAAGTCTGCAGCGATTTTGATGATAACTCTAGGTACAGTTCAAATTTTGGGCATGACCATCTATTTATAATATATTATAGACATAGGTACGTAACATAAAATGTAGTATCTGAACATGTTAAGATTGACACTTGCATTGACGGCTTTGACATTATTTAAAGGTTATAACACTTATAAATTTGGTAAATTTATCCGTGCTTTGTGGAGCTTGGTGTATTTGTTTAAAATTATGCATAGGTACCTACCTATTATAGGTATTATATTTCTTAACCATACAATGGAACCAAATGATAATTATATGTACAAGTGATGTTTTATTGTAACAAGCCGTTGTGTCGCGAGTTTACTTCTTGTCATCGTGTCATTAGTAATAATTTTGTAATGGTATTTATTTTATGCATGGAACAATGCGATGGTTATTATACTCGATCACCTAGCCAACCTACTTACTACGAGGAAGGATGGTTCACAAATTAGGCAGTATTTAAATACCAGTGTACGGGTGTGTGTATAGATACTGTGTACCTGCTGATTAAAAATAAGATGTTTTCTGCGTACAGTTTGTTATAATTAAGTTGGCTAATCTATATCTCATCAGACAGTTTGGACATCTATTCCAGAGAGTTTGCAAGGTCAATGTACAATGATATCATATTATAGTACCTAATAGGTAATGAATAATAAATGAAGTCATATTGATCTCTGTCTATAGCTTAAAATGATACTTAGTTACCATAACTATATTGAATCATGTGACCCTAACTTAAGTACATCCATTATATCATAAGCTAAAAATTAAAGAAAATTGTTGAATACAAAAATACTTTTATTCAAATTATTGCATCTTTTCAGATCCTGAAAGTACCATCATTAGCCACTGTTATTGTTGAATAACTCCAGGCTTTGGAAGAAAAGCTGTGGCCTGTGAACAGCTGTGAATATTGGTCAGAGAAGTGTAACTGACTCCGTACACTGCAAGTCCCAGCAGGAAATCAGCAAGAAACCTAAAAGAAAAAAAACATCAAAATGAAAACCTAGCTTGATTTAGGTTGAAGTAATAAAATTGTTCTAATTTAATTGGTGTTTTATTTTACTAATTAAATATATTTTTTGACTTACAAGGTTAAGGTTTGTACAATTTTTATTAATGATTTACAGTCACCTGCAATAATATGTTACACAACAAAGGCCCATAAGAGCATTGCACATTTTTGCAGCCTTCGAAGAGTAACATATTATTGCAGGCGACTGTACCCATATTGAAATACTCAAAATTCCATTTTTCTAATTACAATGCAATAAAATCTTAAATGTATCTAGCAGTCTAATAGGGATGTTTCCTGTACTTAAAATAAATTATGTCACACCATACCATGTATAAAATAAAGCACCAGATTATTATTAGAAAATAAATTTTCATATAAATACCATAATAGCAAATCATTTTGAGAGTTCTAAATAGGAAAGTAGGACCCTATTTTGCACATATTTATGATATTCATGTGTTTGCAATATTGTTCTGATGAAAGTGTACAATTTATATAAAGTAAAGTAGATATTCATAGGTAAGTTCATGCTATGTACCTAGTTCAAAGAAGTTCAAAAATAATATTGGTAATTAATGGTTCTTATGTAGAATAAAATTAAAAGGTATTTTTGAATACCAGACAATGACAAGGACAAGTTTAGTGCTGCCCATCTGATATTAAGCACTGCAGCCTACAGGCAACTAGCGGAGTTACAAATAACCGACAGTGCATTTTTGGGAGCACTGGAAACCTTAGCGTCAAGAACAGGTAGGTATAGAATCCAACCTGGATGACTATACTGAATAATTAGTTGACATAAATGAAACTTTCATTCTATAAAGTTCAGCTTGCAATATTTTTACCTGGAGGCCAAATTGTTATGCTCAAAGCCAATATTGAGCAAACTGCCTATGCAATGACTGCATATACCCGTGACTTTTTCAGATTTTTCATCACTTTACCAGACTGACAAGAGTGCACACTTCTTTTACCTGTAAATAAGTTGATACTTTTAAGTAGTGCCTACTTACCTGTGATATTTTTTATTAAACACAGTCGGTTAAATATGTCTATAAAACAAGTTAACTTATGGTAAATATTATAATCTCATTAGGTATAATGGTTAGTTATTCAATTGCAAACTATGAACGAGATTGATGTACTCTTACAGGGTCTATAATATTATATAGGTAGGTATAATGTGCGCAAGAAATGCAATTAAATTTAAGTTTGCGAAATGCGAACACCCTGATCTTAAATTAAAAACAACGTTTCTGGCAAGTGGTAATAATGAATAACTAAAGGGTTTACGCACAAATATAAGTAAGTCCTCGCCGTGTCCGACGATGGCGACTCCTCCAAATATTTTTAATTAGGAACATGGAACGCTCTAATATTACTTGCCAAGCCAAACTTGGTTTCGAAAATGCGATTGTATGGCGAGCAATGAAGCTGGCCCGCATAGATTTAAGTGAATCTGGCGGTTTACCTATTTCTCCAAACGCCTAATAGCTGTGAGGGAGGAACTCGCTCCGTTTATGATGCATTTTTCCGACTACGCGATCATAGAATTCTGTTGCCTTCTTCGATATTTTGGTTAAACGAAAATCACCATACACAAAATCACATAAACAACTTATAAAAAGCGGGATATTTAGGTTTCGCGCCATTTTCGCACTATATCCAGGTATGTAATACGTAATTGCACATATTAAAGTTGTTTTCCATTCACATTTGGGATTTTAACCAAAACGTACTATTTGCTCTTGCTCTTGTCACTCTTGCCAAAATCAGCTGTTTCGTGACCGCCATCTTGTAAAATAGCAGATAATAAACAGATAAAGAAGGGTCCTCGGCTCCGTAACTTTCCGAGGATTTAATAAAGAGATGATCAACTGTTTAGCGCTAAAAAGTGTTTATGAATCACGTTTTGTGACATCCGGTTATCAGCAACTGATGATCAATGCTCTAACTGTTTATGAATACGGCTGTAGTCTATAAAACATATAATATTCACTCAAAAAATAAATAAAATATCATTATCGCATGAAGATACAAAACGATACTTATTAGAAAACTCTTCTGACACTCTTGCGTGGGGTCATTATAAAATACCGCAATAATTAAAAAGTTTCAAAGTTGTAATTTAATCACACAGAACATTCGAATTCCAAATTATTGTTTGTACATTATATATTTTTAAGATATTACTTGTAAACATGTAAAAAAAATGTATGAATTTTATTTTATTGTATCTTTTAAGGTAGTTTTGTAAATAAGAAACAAAAAAATTAATGTTAAAAGTGTGATCATATATAATAAATTTATTTTTTTACGTAATCCTTTTGTTTTTTTCTACTATATCTGAGTTGTTTAAATAGTAATCTTCTTTCTGAATATTACCATTTAAAGTCCATCCGTTAACATATCAACACTCACCCACACACACACACATAGACATAGATTACGATATTTAATAATGATTCACTTTTATCATCCTTTCACCACCATTGTCGCAGGTCCTAGTGGCTGTGGTAAAACTCAATTTGTCACAAACTTTTTGAATAACTCCAAAGAGATATGTAATGTTGAATTTGATGAAATTATTTGGTGTTATGATGAAATGCAACCTCTCTACAATCTGGAAAATGTAAATTATAGTCAAGGAATACCAGATTTTTCAATTTTTGATGGGAAGAAACCTAAACTTCTTATTATAGATGATTTGATGAGAGAATCAGATGGACGAATCGTTGACATTTTTACGAAAGGTAGTCATCATAGAAACTTAAGTGTTTGTTATATTGCACAAAACATATTTCATCAAGGTCGAGGTTAACGTGATATTTCATTGAATACAAGCTACATTGTATTTTTTAAAAATCCCAGGGATAAAACTCAAATACGCTACCTGTCACGACAAGTTTACCCAGAAAACTCAAAGTTTGTGGACGAAGCCTACAAAGATGCTACAAAGGAGGCTCATGATTGACCTGAAACAAAATACAAATGACATATGCCGTTTCAAAACAAAAATATTTCCGTTCGATGGGCATTGCACAGTGTATGTACCTAAAAAGGGGTTTAAATATGATAAAAATCAGCATATTTTAGTCAGTTCTACATGATGCATGCAAGAGTAAACACATATAAACATTTACTTGAAGCATTGCAGTTGCTTAAACCCAAATATCGTACTGCGTTACTTAAATCTTGTGACGATGAAGAGATCAACATTATTTGTGAGTGTATTTATAACGTCCTAAATGGGAAAATTCCATTAGAAAAAAAAGAAAAGACGAAACTAAAAAAATATAAAGATATTTTAAGAAAATTAGTTTCGAAAGGGAAACATAAAATAAGAAAAACTGTTATAGTTCAAAAAGGAGGTGCATTTCTACCTATTATTTTAGGTGCAGTTTTAAGTGCTTTAGTGAACTCTTTATCATAAACAAAATGGAAAACACAAAAAAAAATTTATTAGTAGAATCAGATTTTATTGAAAGACTGAAACGGAATGAGAGTCCACCCGAAAATTCCTCATCTCGGCTAGATGGAGAGATGCAAAAGATCCTTAAATGTAAAATGAATGATCGCGAAAAGTGGACGTTATATTCTCAAGCATTACAAAGATTTCTACATTTTATTGAAACAGATCGAAAACCGTTTAGAATACCCATCGTGATGGAGGGGTAGATCAAGTCATCAACGAAAGTAATGATATTATAAAAACAAAAGTGAACAAAAAGGCTAATGCCAATTAGTCCATCAAAAATTATAAACATATTACCTAAATCTTATGAAAAAAAAGCTCGAACGTTGTTAGATTACATTGTTTCAAGTAAACCGAAAATTTGGTGGAAACAGACTGGTGAAGTTGTTATAAATAACCAAACCATTCAAAATAGTAATATTACTGATTTGGTAAGCGACACCGTTAGATGTCTTAAACGTCCTAAGCCAATTGGATGGGAAGTGTTTGCTTTACTTTTAAAAGATATCGAAGTGCCTAGGTCATGCATAGGTAATCCTACAAATTTAGCATTTATTAATGGTACTCCTTTGATTGAACCCTTTACCCCCTCCACATCTGTGAAGACGAGAGCCTCAACAGATAAAGATAATAATACTTCTACACCTCTTGCTACACGGGAGCAAAAGCGATCCGGAAAGAAAATAGAGTGGGAAAGATGGACTCCTTATTAGACATTAACAGAATCTACTATGATGTCTCTAATCCAGCTGGCTATAGCAGTTTAAATAATTTATCAAAGGAAATGAAAGGTCAAATGAACAAAGAGGAAGTGAAAAAATGGTTACAATCTCAAGATACGTACACGTTGCATAAACCTACTCATAGACGATTTACTAGAAATAAATACATTCTCTCGAACTTTAATGAACTTTGGCAAGCCGATTTAAGTGATATGAGTACTTATAGTCAATATAATGATGGGTACAAATATATTCTTTGTGTTATTGATGTATTCAGTAAATATGCTTTTGCAAGAGCCATGAAGAAGAAGGATTCAGCAACTGTTAAACAATGTTTTGAAAGCATATTTACTGAAGCCAACTCTGTTCCCCGTCACATCCAATCTGATAAAGGTACAGAATTTGTTTCAAGGGCGGTTAAAGATTACTTTAAGAGCAAAAATATTAATTATTATACCACTAATAACCCCGACATTAAAGCAAGTATAGTAGAAAGGTTTCAAAGAACACTTAAAATGAAAATGTGGCGTTACTTCACTCATAAGAATACATATAACTACACAAATATATTACAAGATCTTTTACATTCTTACAACCATAGCTATCATTCTAGCATTAAAATGCGCCCAGTTGATGTTAGCTCTAATAATATTATGACTGTTTGGTGTAATTTATATGATCGCAAAAAAGATAGGCAAATTTCATCAGAAACTAAAAAACTAAATGTAGGTGATCATGTTAGAATCACTAAATATAAGCATGTGTTTCAAAAAGGTTATGAAAGTAATTGGAGTGATGAAATATTTATTATTGATTCGATTATTAACAGATCGCCACGAGTTGTTTATACAATAAAGGATTTAGAAGGTGAACCCATCATTGGTACATTTTATTCTAAAGAATTACAAAAAGTAACTTACCTCCCCTCCAACGAGTATAAAATTGATAAAATAATACGCTCGCGTCGAGTTGCTGGCAGAAAGGAAATACTAGTTAAGTGGCAAGGTTATCCTAATAAATTTAATTCTTGGATACCTGAATCAAACTTAAAGAAAATATGAGTGAAAATAGTTTTTATCTAACTTTGTTTCATCAGATTACTACACGGATAACACGACTGCATATTTCTTAACTAAATTACCAAAGACCATTAAATTGGATGGAGAATGGGTAGTTGGGTTGGTGGAATTTCAATACCCTTGTTCCATGTATAATGTTCAAGAGCACGAAAACATCATTTATTTAAAGAAAACGGTGTTATCACCCACCGATAAAACTACAAAAATAGTGGATATAAAAACTCATATACCAGCCACTACATATGATAATATAGATCATTTTCTTCAAGCGTTTAATGAAAACCCACAGTTAAAAAATAACGTAAAATTTCGATATGATGGATTAACAAAACTGGTTGGAATAGCAACAACAAATAAAGAAATAACATCTATCATAACAACTCCGATACTAACAGCCGTATTCATAAACAGTTAGAGCATTGATCATCAGTTGCTGATAACCGGATGTCACAAAACGTGATTCATAAACACTTTTTAGCGCTAAACAGTTGATCATCTCTTTATTAAATCCTCGGAAAGTTATGGAGCCGTGGACCCTTCTTTATCTGTTTATTATCCCTAAAATACAAGATGGCGGTCACAAAACAGCTGATTTTGACAAGACAGCATTTCACAAATTAGTGCAAACGTCGATGAGACTTGTATCGTAATTTAGTGATTTGGGTGTTCTTTTTGTTTAAAAAACGTCTAAATTTAATAAATGAGTGGTTTAATATGTGTAAATAAGGAGATAAACCATTACATACCTAGATATAGTGCGCAAATAGCGGGAAACCTAGATATTGTGCCTTTGCTAGGAGTTGTTTGCACGATTGTATGTCGCATTCATCAAGATGCAAGCAATTTATGCGATACGAACTGTTATACCATAAGACTAAACTTCTACGACTGGGGCACCGGCGTCGGATAAAGCACCTCACCAACCTATATACCTATCATAAAAGAATGAAAACTACTCCCGGAACTCCTACAGCGCAAAGAAGTGAGTATACCTACTTTTGTTTCATACTCATTACCTGCCATAAAACGTTGATTTATTATAAGATCACGGTATTCTCAAGCTCTAACTAAAAAGTATTAATTGCGCACATATTACATAGCAACCTGTAAGGGCACAGCAATACTGAAGATACTTAATTGAATAATATGGGCAGGTATATAGGTACCTTTGTTGTGGGACATATCATATTCCAATTTGTAGGTGTATTATCATTATCACTATAAAAAACATAAACTGTGGTTGGCCTACTTTGGTTGGATTTCTAGGCACTGTTAATGCTGCCGCTGCACTGAATGCTGTGTGGTGCTATTTGCTATGAAAGAAGGGTGTACTCGGTTAATTGGTATTAATGCTAGCATACTTGAGTTCTGTGTTGAAGTCCACACTGAGCAGAGTTAATTTTTTACATTGTGATAGATAAATAAAACAAGTTCATGAGTTTTTAACTGAGATTTTTATTATAACATATCAACATATTTCATGTGTTAATTTAGGGAAATCAAACAACCCACTTAAATAAAACAATTTTATTACATTTGACAATCATTAAACTAGTTAATATTTTTTCTTTATTTCAGTACAACCAACTTCATTTGATGGCGGTGTGCAGGCCGGTTAGATGCCAGAAGAGTGTGGCCTCCGGATTGTGTAGCCAGCTCCGGACAAATAGCTGATGATGGAATACTCACAACCTGAAAAGAACACAGTTTCAATTAATATACTCATTGAATCAACCTATATCATCTTTTATTTTAAGCTTAAGTATAACATCCTAATGGATATGGCAATATGGAATAATTTCCATATTGTTGTGGTAACTATATGGAATAATGGATCTCCATCCAGGCAGAGATTCTGTTGTTGTTTGTCAATACCATAGCTATCTCACAGCAAAACTAAAGAATTACATACATGTCTGTTTTGTTCATACATACTTCTACCTAGCGTACCTACAGACACTGTTTCTTACCGGTAATTGTAGTTTGATAAAATGAAATTATACAATAATAACAAAGTTATGAATTGAAACGCTAATATACTTTTAAACAAATAATTAACCTACAATGGTGTGTTATGATTGATAAGTACCTTATGTAAAAATCATATTGATATCTTTGTTGATTTAAAATTATATAACCTACCAACAGCGACACTCCTGTGAATAATGAACATTTCTGCCTCATTATGAATTGTGCAGTTTGCCTTTTAATGCGGCTATTGGCTGAGATGTTTCACTGCAAACATTGTCATTGTCAAGTTGCATATATAAGCGCTTATCTTTAACTCTGCGCCCTAGGCGAACAAAAAAGGTTTTTAAGATAAATCACCACTTCACTGATAAATTGGTTCCATCGTGTGGTTGGTTAAGTATGTTATTCACTAATTCTAATTATAAACAGCTCCTAACTAGCTTAGTTAGCTCTGCTCTTCTAAAAAACACCGATAGTACGTCAAATTAAAAATGATGAGGCCATAATTTTTTGGGTGTCGAGGTATGTTCATAAAAATACTACAACATTTTACGTTAAGAAATGAATAACCAAATCTTGCTCACCTGATTTATCTTCACCGATCATTTGATATGAATAGTGTCAATATCGTTTGTGTTTCGCCACCAGAACAAAATGTGTTGGAATCCGTGGTATTACGGTGGCGATGGCGCGCAGGCAGAATTCTTGACTTGAGATGTGCAACTGCCCTCTTTCCCTCATTCCACAATATATTGAAACTATAAGCAATAACACATAGTTTTATCAATATTGCTTGCAAATCTTGCAATGAACTTTACTCGTAACATATCTGATTATCAGACTATGATATAGGTGGTTGCTTACCGAGTTTCGTAAAACTTCCGGCCGTGCAATATTATTTATTTGTTTTTGTGATGCAGAGGCTATTTTAATATATAATAACCCAGAAAACTGGTCAAAATTGTGCATCGTATTGTTCAGGATTTTATGATTTACCGCTAGTGCTGCTGTCAAACTTTTTTTTTTAATTAATGTTCAGCCATATTTTTGTCTATGATGTGCCAAGATGCCAACATAACGGGTCTAATCTGCTTATTAGTTAAGAAACCCCTAATAAACGTTTATAAATCATGGTTCTTATCAACGGCTTATTAAGCCTAAACAGTGGATTAGCTAATAAGCTGATCATTCCTCATTTAAGGATTTTTTATGAATACGGCTGTAGTCTGCAATTGGGTTTTAAACCAAGAACAAATTTAAAACAAAATACATTAGGAAAAAACCCTGCAAATTTATATTTAGGTTTACCATCTCAAATATTTGTTTATACTGATATAATACATCCACAAGTAGTCGGAGATGTTATTACTTCATTACTCAGAATAATACCTTTAGATCCAACTAAGTTCATTTATGGAGCTTATAAAACTCACATCTTCTCACCCGCTCATTATGTACCAGTTTTACGAAGAGAGTTCGATACAATTGAAAAAGATATAAGAACAACGACTGGTGTCAGAGTACCATTTCAATTTGGATCTTCTTGCGTGAAGCTACACTTTCAACGAGTAAAATGATTTACAACAGATCGTCAGTCTCTTGTCCTTACGAACATTATTATTCACACCAAGCCGGCTCTGGGATAGGTATTGTCTATAAGGGAGTTCCATACCAACGAGGACATGGTATAGGCAGTTTTTTGGGTGGACTATTTAGATCAGTGCTCCCTTTGTTGTCTAGCGGTTTAAAAACCATTGGAAAAGAAACCTTAGGGGCAGGGGTTGGTCTGTTATCTGATATGGTAAATTCTCGTCCTATGGATAGTTCCATTCGATCACGATTTAAGGAAGCGAGCGCTAACCTAAAAAGAAAGGCTGATGAAAAAATTGATTCTCTCATGTCAGGATCTGGGTATAAAATGTCGAATAAAAGAAGAGAACCGCTCATTACTCGAAAAGCATCGCGACGAAGAGGAAGTAAAAATAATAATAAAAATAACGATATATTTTCAAGTTAAATAATGTCATTTCTACACAGTCATTCATGTGAATGTGCAAAATCAGAATTAGATA
The DNA here is from genome assembly GCF_963556715.1 of Cydia fagiglandana. Taxonomy (NCBI): domain Eukaryota; kingdom Metazoa; phylum Arthropoda; class Insecta; order Lepidoptera; family Tortricidae; genus Cydia; species Cydia fagiglandana. The sequence continues at coordinate 19,421,869 of NC_085942.1, read as the reverse complement.
TATTTGCCCTTCCATCAACTCAAACAAGTATTGAAAGCGGACATTGGATTCATTACAAACCAATTTCATCTTTAAGTGATGATGGCCCCATTGAATTTCAAGTACCTGGATCAGGAGATGACTACATTGATCTATCACACACAATGTTACATATTACTGCTAAAGTGTTGAATCAAGATGGGACAAAATTAAAAGCAGATGCCGGAGTTGGACCCACCAATAACTGGCTACATTCCCTTTTCAACCAACTTGATGTATATTTAAATCAAAAACTCATATCACCCCCAAACAATACATATGCTTACCGTGCTTATATGGAAAATCTTCTCAACTATGGACCGGCAGCCAAAAAAACCCATCTTACTTGTGGGTTATGGTATGAGGATACCCCAGATTTTATGGATACCGTTGACGCCAACAACAAAGGATTTCAGAAAAGACTAGAATTTATCAAAGAGAGTAAGCAAGTGGAAATGATTGGACATTTGCATGGCGATATATTTAACCAAGAGAAATTCTTGATAAATGGCGTTGAATTGCGTATTAAGTTAGTCCGATCAAAAGAATCGTTTAATTTAATTTGTCATCAAGATAAAAAATTTAAAGTACAAATAACAGATGCTAGTCTCATTGTTAGAAGAACAAAAATTAATCCTAGCGTTTTGTTAGCCCATCAAAAAGTATTGGCAACAACGACTGCGAAGTACCCCATTACGAGAGCAGAAGTTAAGGTTCTCACAATACCATCAGGGGTTCAGGGTAAAACATTGGATAATATATTTCTCGGACAAATTCCTAAACGGTGTATTATTGGATTTGTATCAAATTCAGGTTTTAATGGAAATTTAGCTTTGAATCCATTTAATTTTCAAAACTATAATATGAATTCTTTTAGTTTGTTTGTAGATGGTCATGAAATTCCTTCTAAAACATTACAACCGTCATTTAGTTCTGGTTTAATAGCGGCGGCATATCACACCTTATTTTCCGGAACTGGTATTCATTTTCACAACGAAGGTAATGGAATAAGTAGAACAGATTATGGTGGAGGTTATTGTTTGTTATGTTTTGATTTAACCCCAGATTTATCTGCTAGTTCAACTTCACATTGGAATCTTGTTAGACATGGAAGTGTTCGGATAGAAGTACGCTTTGATTCGGCTCTAACTAGCACCATTAATTGTATCGTTTATGCAGAATTTGATAACATTATTGAAATAAACAAAAACCGTGATGTATCTGTAGATTATAATAGTTGAAAAACATAATTATATAAATACAATGTTTTCTTTCGTTTACTTTATTTTGTTGTAGTCATTGTTTGCAGCATCATCAAGACAAAAATTGTTATTAATTAAGTAATAATGGATACTAATGAGATACAATTTTGTATGAAGAAATTAAACCCACTTTTTGAAACAAATGTTTTTGCTGCTAACAAAATACCTATTTGGGTCGATCTACCTGTCTTTATTGTTAGTAATTTGGACCCTGACACGAAACCAGGCTCCCACTGGGTTGCCACACATTGATGTTACTGGTATAGGAGAATATTTTGATTCCTTCGGAAGGAAGCCTTCAGGTTACCATAACTTATTTTTAAAAAGAAACACCAGACAGTGGTTTTATAACAATATACCTCTTCAAAACCATTTTACTTCAGTTTGTGGTGAATATTGTTTAGTTTATTTGTATTTTAAATATCATGGAAAAACTATGAAAGATATGCTAAGTTTGTTTTCTGATAATTCTGTATGTAATGACCTTATATTAAGGAATATGTTTAAAACATTTTTTTGTGAAATAAAATAATACGTGTACTTAAATAAGATTTTTTATTTTTTCATATAATACAAAGACCATTCTAAACTATACATTTTTTTTTAAATTTTATTATTTACAAAATATTTCTTAACATTCTTTGTTACTTAAAAACGAGACGACACAAAAAAATCTGTTACATGGAAAATGTACTTAAGGAGAGGTAAAAAATGAGAAATACGTTAACACAATCATTAAGCTACTACTATCATTAATAATTATAACTATCACTGTTTCTTATTATCTATAAAATATTTCACACTACTGTCCTTAGAAGCTAATTGTTTTGTTATGTTATAAATAATATTTCGCGTATTTTGTAGCTCCAAATCGTCTTCTAACGCAAAATATTTCAATCTGAAGTCCGCATGCTTCCAGTGTTCCATGGGTGGGACGTTTTTAATTGTTTGCATATCATATATCTCGATTTTAATCAAATGTGATGCATACGCCCCGTCGTCTTGTCCGGATGATAAGTTTGCAACACCGTCTGGTGAACTTTTGCTCACATTCGAAGACCGTTTCACAATTTTGGGTTGCTTTTTAGGTCGTTCAAAGAAACTATCGATATTGTTTCCTGAACGTTTCTTTGCGATGGCTTGTTTAACTTTGAAACCAAGCGTACCCTCTTCATCGCTTGATTCGTCTTTATTATTATCCGGGTAGTAATAGTTCTTGAAAGTATTTTCAGTGAACTGAAACAATATAAAACAATAATTTACACACTGTCTACAATCTTGATAATTAAAACACAAAGAACACAAGTGAAAACAAAACAAAGTAAGTTACGGTAATAAAAGACATACTTACATCCATTGTTGGGTCTTTCTATAAACACTTAAACACTTCACTGTTGAATTAACACTATATTTCTATATACTGCAATAGATACAAGGAGCTCTGATACAGTGGACTGCCACGACGGTAATACTTACTCAAACTCATTTCTCTTCGGCTTTTATACTGTGTCACTATGACCAGGGTACAGTACCGTTAAAATCATGTCTCAACAAGTTCATCTAATACATACGCTCTCTTTACTAAAACCCAAATTCAAAAGCATAATAGGAAACAATAAATCCATTGTCGGTATAAAATATAATAGATGTCTACCAATAAAGCAATTATGCTGTTATAACAATGAATAGCAACGCACAAGAAATGTTGACGTATTAGACTAAATCATGTTGAAACCAGTTGACACGTCTCGTTCCTTTTTTTTAATCACACAAGGTAACATGTCTCAACAAGTTCATCTAAACAGACGTTCTCTTTACTCAAACCCAAATTATAAAAGAATAGGTATAGGAAACAATAAATCCATTGTCAGCATAAAATATAATAGACGTCTATTAATAAAGCAATTATGCTGTTATAACAATGAATAGCAACGCACAAGAAATGTTGATGTATTAGGCTAAATCATGTTGAAACCAGTTGACATGTCTCGTTCTTTTTTTTAAATCACACAAAGTAACATGTATCAACAAGTTCATCTAAACAGTCGTTCTCTTTACTCAAACCCAAATTATAAAAGAATAGGTATAGGAAACAATAAATCCATTGTCAGTATAAAATATAATAGACGTCTATAAATAAAACAATTAAGCTATTATAACAATGAACACAAGTGCACAAGAAATGCCTCACACGCCTCGTTATTTTTTTAAATAATAGAAAGAAACAAGTAACTACGAGTTTACTTTATATCGGAAGACTAGGTGAAAGCAGGTTAGTTTGAAATGAGTTAGGTTGATTTTAGTTAGGTTTGGTCAAGTTAGGTTTAGGTTAGGTTTTCGAAGAATAAGTTAGGTTTGGTAAAAGGTTAAGGTTAGTTTAGGCTGCCAAAGGATTACTAGTGTAAATTCTACGTCAGAAGAAGGTTAGAACTGTATTCCTTATAAATCGAAATAGCTCCAAGAGGTAATAAGATAATGCGGGTTATTAGAGTTGATAGTTAGAGTACCTATGCATCACAAATAAGTACCTATCGCTAATACCTATTGCAAATAGCTGTCGCTAATACCTATTGCAAAATACCTATCACAAACACCTACAGTATACACACATAAAGAAGGCATGAATGGAGACGTCGGTGGGTTAAGGAAAGGGTCCAGGCAGGTAGTATGCTCGGTAACACAATAGCGCGCCCGAGTCGAGATCGAACAATAGAAAAGGGTCGATAAGCCTATTGTTACCGTGGTGAACAAGGTGTATTGTTTAATTAGCGTATTTCGTAAGTCCCTGAAGGAGGCGCCGGGCACTGCTGAGACCTAGCGCAATCAATTCAAATGGGGGGCTAATTGTTTTTTTTTTTTTTTTTTTTAGGTTCAGCAGGGGCGGTGGCTCAGCCTTGGGGTCAGGATCGGGGACCACTGAGAGGCGGGGCCAGAATCGGGGAATACTTTCTACTAACGTATCTAGAATGGATCTAGTACGTATCGTCTCTTGTTAATATCTTGAAGTTCGAATACGGCAGTTTGTCGAGCAAATAAAAGACCTATAATAACATTTTTGTGGTTCACGTGAAAGTCAAAGTTCACGACATTCGATAAATCTTTGACGATATTGAATTAGAAAATATCTGATTAAGCGCCTCTTGCACCATCCCACTAACCCGGGTTTAACCGGTCGAACCGTTAACCCAGTGTCCAATTGTACTGGTAAAAATGGTAACTCCTGGTTTAACCGGTTAACCCCGGGTTAGTGAATGGTGCCAGTGGCCCTAAGATATATATAATTATTATTACTTGAATTATTATGACTTGCAAACCTATTTTGTTAGTCACAGTAGAATAAAAGGGTGTAACGTAACAATAGTAACATTGTCAACGTATTTTTGAGCCAACCTGCATTAAGTTTTCCTTTCCACCTAATTATAAAAGTATCAAAATCTTATGTTTTTAATTAAAAAAGAAAACCCACCTTAATGCCTTCGGTAACAAAATTAATTTTGGCTTTTCATCTCCTTAATTTTACCATTGTACCATGCTACTTTTGCTACTAGAACGACCAGCTCCACTTTACACACCCAGCTGACCCATCTCTTCTCTGTCGTATCGCTCTTGACAGAGCGGTCGTGGTCACGTTGAGGCGTCCGCATCGGTAGTAGAGGCGGACACAGCTCTTCGCACGATCTCCCGCCATCTCTCCCTGTTGGCAGACTGTCTGGCACAGATACGCGGTTTCCCACTACGGATTTTATTTGGTCAGTCCAGCGCACAGGTGATCTGCCGCGCGATCTGGTTCCCTCCACTCTTCCTTGTATGACCAGTCGCTCTATGGAGTCGTTATCTCGCCTATACTATAAGCTGACCCATACATCGTTTAAATTTATATAACCCTTTGCGGATAAGATGGTCGTTCTTGTCTACGTGACAGCGTGATAAAACGGTGTCGGTCACTTTCTATCCCATGGTGTTATAAAAGTGACAGTTATTTTATCACGTGGATAAATATGGATAAAGCCATCCATAATACGCCGGTTGCACTGGCTAAACTATGAGTAGGTAAGCTAACTGGCTGAACGCACTGCACCTTAAGCAACGAAAAATAAACTATTTAAAGTTTCGTAAGTCTCTTTACCCCAGTTTCAAAAATGGCTGATCAGTCTGTCGACGTAATCGCGTCATTTAAAAGTTAACGAGCAAATCTGCGCCGTGCGGTTCATTAGCATGGCTTATGTGTAGTGATGTGCGCCATGTTTCCCCTTTTCAAATTAATTGATCCCCATTTAACCTCGTGGGGCAATTTTGGGGATTTTGAATTTGGAACTTTCTTTAATTTCTATAGTTCAAAACTCGATTTAATTCGTACAAGTAGGTACACGGGGACTTACGATTAAATTGATTGAGAGCGAATGAGTGCAAAAGGGGCAAAATTAATATGTAATATGTAGATGCATATTCATTTTGCCTCTGGGTAAATGCACAGAATGTAATGTAGCTTGCTTGGCTAACGAAAGTTCCTACCAACTAAAGTTTCCTATATTATAATATTCCTAAGCTTCTAATATGGTAATAATAGCCTAAAAGAAAGCAATATCTACTGAAATGAAGATATTGTTACTACGTCATTATTGTAACACCACAATGGATGTAGTAATATCACAACCAAAAAACCGGGCAAGTGCGAGTCGGACTCGCGCACGACCATAATGCAAAAAAAACGGAAAAAAAAGCAAAAAAGAACGGTCACCCATCCAAGTACTGACCACGCCCGACGTTACTTAACTTTGGTCAAAAATCACGTTTGTTGTATGGGAGCCCCCATTTAAATCTTTATTTTATTCTGTTTTTAGTATTTGTTGTTATAGCGGCAACAGAAATACATCATCTGTGAAAATTTCAACTGTCTAGCTATCACGGTTCGTGAGATACAGCCTGGTGACAGACAGACGGACGGACGGACGGACGGACGGACAGCGAAGTCTTAGTAATAGGGTCCCGTTTTACCCTTTGGGTACGGAACCCTAAAAACGACTAGGAGACTGATTCTGCTAATACCTATTTGATATGGTTTAGCTCATTTTGATACGACTTTTAATTGTACGCGCCAATAAGTGCGAGCGAAATGCCTTATGGGACAACTCCTGACTGCATTTCGTCAGCGCTGATCAGCGTAAGCCGCTTTCACATGACGCAGTTTATCGTAAGCAGGTTTTTAATTTTCAAATATATTTTACGTTACCCCTTGTAAGAAAGGGCTTAACGAAGTTCCCGGGCACGTGTCACATCACTAATCACGTGCCTCCATTGTGCTCTCTGTTTGGTCATTCATGCAGCTTTGCCGGATGTGAGTATGTGCAGGCACTTTTAATGGGAATTTCCCGAGATTTAAATTACATTTGCTGGATGTGAGTCTCTGCAGGCTCTTTAAGTGGGAATTTCCCGAGATCGAAATTACATTTGCTGGATGTGAGTCTCTGCAGGCTCTTTAAGTGGGAATTTCCCGAGATCGAAATTACATTTGCTGGATGTGAGTCTCTGCAGGCTCTTTAAGTGGGAATATCCCGAGATCGAAATTACATTTGCTGGATGTGAGTCTCTGCAGGCTCTTTAGCGGCCATCCATTAATTACATCACACGTTTAGGGGGAGGGAGGGGGTCAAGAAAATGTGACATATTGTGACATGGGGGAGGGGGGAGACACAAACTTTGTGACGTCGCTTTAACTTCATCAGTAACCGAAAATTTATTTAAATTATTTGTCGCTGTACATTTAAATAACAAGTTTCTAAAACGATAATCGTTTTTATTCGTTTAATTTTCTTTCCTAAGCAGTTTTGGGTTATAAAATTACTAATATTTATATCGTCAAAAATATTTTGATAAAATATTAATAATACTTAGGTACTTACTTAATTCGATTTGGCGATTTCGTAGAAAAAATGTGACGTCACACTAGGGGGGAGGGGTTTGCCAAATGTGACCAAGTGTGACAAGGAGGGGGGGAGGGGTCAAAAAACCTAGAAATTCGTGTGACGTAATTAATGGATGACCCCTTAAGTGGGAATTTCCCGAGATCGAAATTACATTTGCTGGATATGAATCTCTGCAGGCTCTTTAAGTGGGAATTTCCCGAGATCGAAATTACATTTGCTGGATGTGAGTCTCTGCAGGCTCTTTAAGTGGGAATTTCCCGAGATCGAAATTACATTTGCTGGATGTGAGTCTCTGCAGGCTCTTTAAGTGGGAATTTCCCGAGATTGAAATTACAAGACAATATTTATAATCAATTTTGTAATGACTATTTTAGAATATTTCAACGGTGTCAATATTAAAACGAATGCCCTAGGGCCTATAGTTTTCCCTCTGGGTTGGAAGGTCGGATGGCAGTCGCTTTCGTAAAAAACTAGTGCCTGCGTCAATTCTTGGGATTGGTTGCTAAGCGGACCCCAAGTTCCCATGAGCCGTGGCAAAATGCCAGGATAACGCGAGGAAGAGGATTCTTGAATAATAGAACGAATAATGGTTAAACAACAACTTTGCCCACTTGGAAAACAAATACCTAACTGTTTTAACGCGAAAAATTCTTATTGTTAAAAAGGATCCTTAGTTAGTTTCACATTAAAAAGAGATTTAAGGGGCTTCAACCGTCATTTAGTTTTATGATTCAAGCTCGTTCATGGATGATGAGGGAGCTTTTATTCTTAACGTTCATTTGAAGGCGGTTTATCTTTTAACCTCAATAAAAAAGAGAAAAGAATCTAAAGGAAATTAAAGGAAACATGGTCTTTGCTTGTCTAATTATCTTTGGGTTTGTAAAGAAGTAAGTACAATAAAGTACAGTTGTAGTGCATAGGTAGGTAATTTCCATCGTATTTTCACGAAAACGTACGAACGTGTCTTGCTATTTCAGTCAGTCTTGGTAGGTACAAAATATACTGAGGTTGACTGTATTAGCATGACAAATGCGAGCGTTTCCGAGAAAGTACGATGTAAGAATTTTTCACTAACCGTCTCATTCAAAACGCTCTCATTTTAAAACCATATGCTTAAATTACATGAAAGTCGGTATGAATCATATATCTATGACTGATACGAATTTTCCATTGCTAAACATTTTAAAAGGTAATATAAAGAAAATATAGCGAGTAGAACTTTTGTATGTAAATGTACACACATATCGGTATGTTACAAGAACGGCCATGTAAAATTTTCCGATATTTCTGAATATCGTTTAAATGAGAGCGAACCTAACATCGATTGTTTGGCGGCGGCTGAGTTCGCATGACTCTTAAGTGGTAAACTTCCTTTTTTTTTTTTTCAAGAAGTACTAATTACTTAAATTATAAAAAAATAAACAGTATAGTTTTGTTGTTTCTTAGTTGATTCGGGTTTTTAATGCACGGTGTGATTGTTTACCACCCTCGTCTGTGAATCAATAGCGAGCGATTAGTTGGCTATATCGCGGCGGGAAATAGTTGCCTTCGCGTCCGGCGCCGGGAACAATACGTTTCCTGGCGCGCCTGACGGGGCCGGGAATTGTACGATAGCGAATATCGATATTTTCGTAGGGGGCAAGCGGGTTGACATTTCGCTGCCTCTTGCTGCTTTGTCGCATGTACTAGTGGCTGAATAAGCTGTAGACCTCGCGGTAAGCTTAAAAAAATTGGCAAAAAACGAAACGTCCGAAAAAATCTATCTAACTACCGAACCCGCTTACAAAAAATCACTAGAATCGGTTGAAAAATACGACCTGGAGAGAAAAACATACGAAAGCATTTTTGCAAGCGTACCTTCGATTATACGGGAGCAATTTTTGGGGAAATTTTTTTTTGGAGATCTGGGCGTCTTAGTTATATCGCTGGAGCGATGAGGTCGTGAAATATCTGAACGAGCTCGGTGCCGTCGATTGGACAGAAACGGCACTAGACAGAGAAGCATGGCGTTCCTTAGTGTCAGAGGCCAAGATCCACTTCGGGTAGCTGCGCCATGGCAGTAAGTAGTAAGTAATTTTCGGTGTGTTAATTAAAAAATAAAATAAATTGTGTGTGTGTAAATTAAAAATCGACAACACCATGCAAAGCACATCGTACATCTAACAAAATCAGTATCGCCTTTGCTGTAAATAATAATTTCGGTGCGTATTCTAATATCCAATCTCGCTTCAATTAATCACAAAGTAAAATTTAGTGATTCTAACGCTTAATAAATAAGCTTCAAAAACATTTATCGCTTTGAAACCAAAAGACAAAGCAAAGGGCATCTCAATTTGTGACAGATAACATGACAAGGGCAGCTGGGTCACTATCTCTCATTCAAAATCACGTGTCTATCAGTTATGCGAAAATCACTCTTATTTCCTTTACTTTAAAGTAGAAATAACAAAAGGCATATCCCAAAGAGCATATCTTTACGACAAGCTTTCAAACAATACTAAGAACAAGTATTTTAACCGAGTTTTAAAACGAGATTCTCAAAAGGAAAAAGGGAATGGGGCCCCTGTTTTTAAGTACCTTACTATTGCAGTTGCTACAGGAAATACAACCGGTAAATATCTAGTACGAGAAATAGTGGTAATTTACCGGTAATTTCTGTACAATATTTTACCGGGTTGCATCTTCCATATAAATAACGAAATATTAGAACTGCGGATTGAGGATTTTAGAGCTAATTACATATTTAATTTTATCAACCAAAACAGAAAAGGCACCACACAAAATAATTATTAAAGAGTTCTCGCTTATTAATTAGTAATTAATACACAAAGTTGTAACGTATATTACGTATAGTTAAATTTAAAAATGATAACCCAGTGTTGCCAATAATTACTAGAATAAAAAAAAGGTAAAACCTGCCCGCCAAGCCCAAATGTTCGATATTGGCTTTAATCGTCGGGGCGGAAATTTCGTCCATATAGCCTCGCCTACAACGCCAGGGCGCAGGCGCAAAACGCGCCGCGCATGCCCCTTGAACACTCACTCAAAACTCCACCAAAAACAAATACATTTTAATATGATTTCTGTAACAAAATCCTTATCTAAACAAGTATTTTCCATTCCAAAAGTGATGTTAAAAGTGTTCAGATAAGCAAAGTCAACGGCGCGCCAATCGTAAGTAAGTCAGACTTTGTTGATCATTAAATATAACCTTCAAATGTTTTGATAATTTTATTTTGATAGCTGTCTGAAAGCTTCTTTGAGCTCGAGATTATGTTTGTATTGGTCTCTTTATTCGTATGTATGTATTATTTGCTTTGGTTATTGTGATATTCTTGAAAAGTCCCTTTTTATATGTATACACGTGCTCTTTGGTTTTACGAGTACTCTGTACTATGCTGATTGCCATATGTTAGTAGTAACAACGTAGTAGAACGTACTAAGAATCCACCTACACAAAAAAGAGAGAAAAGATATATATTATAGACCTAATTATTCGCTTAAAGAGGCGAAAATGTATATCAAGAAATAAGAATTGGATTTTTATATCTGTCTTGAAAGGATCTCATTACGAGGAGACAAAATGAAACCGTGTGCGAGATGAGTAATATTTGAGGCCCTCGGAAAAGGCTTATGGACCAAAGGTAGGCTTGATATAATTAGGATTTATTTTTGGTTTAGTTATATTTGGTTTAGAAAATAAAATTACATAACAAAATGGTTTGAAAGACAGTAGTATTAAAATATTATTTTTTGATCAGTCTGTTAATGAATGATCAAGTGAATAAAAGCGAGATTTTATTTAAGTATTCGTAAATTTTACGCTTGCTTTTTGGCAAAGGTAGTATCTAATAGGACCTATCTATAGGTACATAATCATTTAATTTTATCTTTTATTCAATACTTTTAAAATGTTATTATTATTCGATTTTTAAACACACTAATTAGTACGGTAGATAATATTTACTAGGTACGTTATAACGAAATGTTTTAATAGGTATTATATAGTAAGTTAAATTTAATATTGTTGAGCCCTAAAAGGGTGGGGGGATAAATTGGCCAACATAACTGTAAGATCTAATGTGATTATCTGCCGTATTCGAACTTCAAGATATTCACAAGAGACGACACGTACTAGATCCATTAGATACGTTATATAACAATTAGTTTAGATATCAACTACCTAGTTCTCTTTTGCAGCGCAATTGGGGCAACCAATGTCACTTTTACGTTAGATAGAGTAATGATTCGGTCAAATTGTGTTTTTTGAAAAACTAATTATAGCCAGCATTCTATGAATGTAGTATGATACCTTTGGGTATGGTGCTTTACGCACACTAGCGTCCCTCCCCCTCCCCCTGACGCAACCCCCCCTTTTAGCTTGAAATATGTCCCGGTTGAGAGTGTTTTTTGTTTTTTGGGGAAAGTATACAATATAGGAAAAAAGTGTCAATGAAAGAAATGTTCCCTATTAAATTCTTAACAAAAAAGGTTATATTCATTTTTTTAATACGACGCACCATATTGATGTTTTAGCTAGATGAACTTCGACAAAATTTTACCGTTGAAAAACTTGTTGAAGTTCATTATAACATAGTACGTGACAGTACTGAAAGAAATCTTCACGAAGAATAATCTTGCAAGCTTAGAGTGACATTCCATTTCCAACTGCAGCTGCAATACTGTTCATTTTACTATGGAAACGCGTCGCTGTCATTGTCAATTGCCATAGAAAATGAACAGTATTGCAGCTGCAGTTGGAAATAGAATGTCACTTTTATTCTCCGTATTAGTTTTATTTCAGTACTATCACGTACTAACTTATATTCAACTTCAACAAGTTAATACATGAATATGGTGAGTCTTACCAAAAAGTTGTATATAACCTTTTTTGTTTAAAATGTATTAAGGATTATTTCTTACCTTGACACTTTTTTCCTAACTCTAATACTTTTCTCAAAAATTAAAAAAAACCGTAAACCGGGACATATTTCAAGCTAAAAGGGGGGGTTGCGTCAGGGGGAGGGGGAGGGACGCTAGTGTGCGTAAAGCACCATACCCAAAGGTATCATACTACATTCATTGAATGCTGGCTATAATTTGTTTTTCTTGCCCATACATTAGAACATAATTTAACCGAATCATAAGATATATTATTAGGTGTGAATTGGATCTCTAAGTCTAATCCTGTGGAAATCGTTCAAGAGTATCTCCAGAATCGCGCAAATGTCAAATTTGACAGGTTAGATCTTAAACATATCGTTATCGTATCTTGGTGATGTCTAAAAGATATCTAATAGATGTCTATTTCAAAATCCGAATCGGGCCCTAAATATGTAATAATGTTCATGACTTTGCAATAAATGAAATGATACCTATTCCGATTTTTGTCGTCATTATGATATTAGACAGGCAATCATAATCTAGACCTGTGGTATAATCTGAAACCGATAACACAACAAGTCTATTATCGTCCACCTCTCTCTTTTCTATTACGCACAATATTGCAAGTAATTCCATATTAATAATAAATATTAGCCACTATCAAAAGGCAAAATGAAATAATAACAGATTTATTCCCCGTATATTGGGTATTGAACGTACATTTTTCCTTATTGAACATATGATGAACTCTCATTATTTCTTAAGGTTTCAGTATGAAAGAACGGTCATTAGTTATGTTCTGTGTAATTTAGTATTATTATTCAGCTCGCTTTTATTATCATTAACTGGATGCGGGTGGCGCAAGTCCGGTCATTGTGGCATTCTTTGGGGGAGGCCTATGTCCAGCAGTGGACGTCCTCTGGCTGATATGATGATGATGATGATGATGATGATGATACTTATTTAAGACTAGCCTTTGCCCGCGAATTTATCTGCGTGGAATTATAGTTGTTCCATCAGTTAGAGTAAGTTTTTCTGCTCTTCGTCTCTCCGTCGCTACCTAGGGCGTCCAGACGGTCCACCTTACCTCAGACCTTAGCGAATTCGGCGTCGTCGACTGGACAGAAACGGCTTTGTACAGAGTAGCGTGGCAGTCTTTGGTGTCATAGGCCAATATTCACTTCGGGTCGTCGCGCCACAGTATTAAGTTAGAGTAAGTATAGCGCCTGGATAAAATCTAATGGCAATAATTTGGAGCAGTATACGCTTGATTGCTTACATTAATGAATAGGCAATTTATTCATTATCTCATTTCCACCCCCCTTGAGGGGTGAGTTCTGGGATAAAAGGTATCCGATGTCCTTCCCCGGTACTCAAACTACCCTTTTACTAAATATGAACTAAATCAGTTCAGCGGCATGAGCGTGAAGAGGTAACACACAGACAGAAAGACAGAGAAACACACTTTCACATTAATAATAAATAAATAAATATTATAGGACATTTTTACGCAAATTGACCAAGCCCTACGGTAAGCTCAAGAAGGCTTGTTTTGTGGGTACTCAGACAACAACCATGACTCTGGAACAAATATCTAATAATATTTGTTAAGGTTGTTAGGAGTGTGTGTGTGTGTGTGTGTGTGTGTGTGTGTGTGTGTGTGTGTGTGTGTGTGTGTGTGTGTGTGTGTGTGTGTGTGTGTGTGTGTGTGTGTGTGTGTGTGGGTGTGGGTGTGTGGGTGTGTGTGTGTGTGTGTGTGTGTGTGTGTGTGTGTGTGTGTGTGTGTGTGTGTGTGTTAAGTCAGGATATTAAACACAAAAGTTCTGAGGCGCCGCGCTTAAGTTACACTGTTTTGTTGGCCCCCTCTTCAAAGCTTTCAGTATCTCTCTACTTACTTAATTGGTTATTATGAAAATTAACCTTTCGATGGCAAAGGTTAAAGTCAAAAGCTAGGCGATCGACTTATCTATCTAATACTTAGGTACCTTGAAACGAGCAATTCTTGTTTATTTATACATATATATATATTTCGGGGATCTCGGAAACGGCTCCACCGATTGCGGTGAAATTTGCTATTTGGGGGTTTTAGAGGACAATTACACGGTGTAACATGAGTAAACGGAATAATTTTAACAGCGTCATATTTAGAGACAAAAATGTCCTATAAACTTTTTTGATATTCGCCTAGTTTCAGAGATATTATGAATTAAAAAATAAACAAGTTTTTATTGTTACCTAGTGTAAAAGGCCTTTTTGATGGTGATGTTGGTGCTATGGGACGTAGTCTAAATATCCTTATTGATAGATGTCAAAAAGTGACAAGTAACACTTTGCAAAAAGTAGGTTCTACGAAAAAAAAATGTAAAAATCAATTTTAAGTGACAAGTTTATCAATAACATTTATTTTTTATGTACAAATACATTCAAAAAACTGAAAAAAAAAAACAAAACAAAAAAATATTTTTTTTGGCGAAATTGACCTAAACTCATATTACATTTTTTACTTCTTATGGCCTCAGAAATGCGTGGTTAAAATTATTCGGTTTCCTCATGTTACACCGTGTATATTGATCTAGTTCTAGGAAAACGCACATTTTTGAGTTCTAATATATTTTCCTAGCAAAGCTCGGTCTCCCAGATATTTATTAAATCTTTACGAACACTGCATTAAATATCGAATGCGGAAGGCACTCGATACGTAATAACGAATATACCGAATACGTAACTTCGATTGTACGGGAGCGGCTTTTTGGTTGCGGGTTCGTGCAGCTCTTAAAAACAACGAGTTAAGAGCTTCCTTTTTAAGTCGGCATCAAACCTGAGCAGCTATGTGACCCAGTGGCCTAGCCACTTCACCTTTTGCCTTTTAACACCGCAACGAGTGACCGCTTTTGTTGCCACTGCCACTTAATTTGTAAAGGGTGACCTGCCTGGCTATACAGTATGGAAAGATAAGTCGGGCCCTGGAGGGAAACTACCTTAAATCCTTAAGCCCCTCATTATCTAATGCGAACAACTTTTATTACTGGGACCAAACCCGAAAACGCGATAAAATATAAACCAGCACCCTTCAGAATATAGTCGGAAATAACAAAAGTCCTACTTATTTCAATAAAATCAATTTATTATTACATTCAAACATTTCAAACATAATCAAACACAAAAGTAATCTGCCACATGTTTCGTCTTAACACAAACGTAATCCGCACAAGCATCGTCATGACATGACCTTGTTCTACATACCTACTAATTTCTCCATTACTCCTTTGCTATATTAATGATGAAGATTTCCTCACGATGTTTTCCTTTAGCCAAAAGCGACTGATATGTATCAAATGGTACATTACATCGTAGGTATATTTAAATTACGAAAACTCATTCTGTCACAAACAAATATGTATCTAAATAGTGTTATGTTGTAAATTTTAATTAGCATAGTTTACTCTGTAGAACGTAGAACGTTATGCAGAGGATATGCAATAAAAGGAATTTATGATCCAAAGCGTGTATGAAACACGGTTGCAGCCACGATTTATTCATATGAATTTATTTTTAACTGCCAGAAGCATACAAAGATGAACCATGTAATTTTTTTTACAAAATTTTACCACGGGTATCAGTGTATCCTATTGTTTAAAAATATATAATCCTCATAACATCAACTCGCTTCTACTTATTTGAAGCGAACCAGGACCTTAAAGCAATCTCAGTGACCGCAAAATGGGAAACTTATTATAACTTCAGCATTTCCGTATAATGAAAAACCCGGGAAACTCACATCTCGGCGACCGATTCTATATGTTACAGTTTGATATTGGTTTCATTTTGTTTTGATACGACCTTGACCTTGACCGTGAGCACCAATCAGCATTAGCTGATCACACTGAGGGCGGCCACTAGATGGCGCTGTTGTACGGAGCGGGTGAACGGGTGAGCGAGTTAACGAAAAAAAGTGAGCAACGCTAACTGGTGCAGCTACGTGCGATGTGACGGATTTCACCTACAATGGCACCCGCATGCGAGCGCCCGCTCCGTGCACCCGCGCCAGCTAGCGGACGTCCCGATTGGTGCTGACGAAAAGCAATCAAGACTAAAGAGTCGTATTATAGCCTATTTCGCTCGTACTTATTGGTTCGCTCGCGTGAGATGCTTGATAGCTCTGCTCAATGAGATAAAAATCTAATCATCTTATGCTTTTGAACGAGCAATTCTGGTATATATTTATACATGTATTTGTATATTTCGGGGATCTCGGAAACAGCTCTAACGATTTCGATGTAATTTGCTATATTGGGAGTTTTCGGGGGCGAACAATCGATCTAGCTAGGTCTTATCTTTGGGAAGACGCGCATTTTAGTTTTTATGTTTTTCGAGCAAAGCTTGATCTCCCGGATATTTTTATTTAAACAGAATCAACCTCTTGATCAACAAATTAATTATTGACTTTGGAAGTGACAAGTTTGATAGGGCGCCACTTCTAGTTACAATTCTACAATAATTATAAAGTTTTGGCATGTTCAAAGTAATTTTCATAAATTACTTACATTTCTAATTAATGTTTATTCGGTAAGTCAGGCTTTAGGGAGGATTTAACAATATTATTATAGATTTTTAAATATACATTATTTTGTAGATTAGTATCATGAAAGTGTGAGAAAAATGCACATATAATTTTTTTCAAATCCCAGTAGGTACTCTGAATAGTGCTCATTTCAATCCTAGGGAGTTTTACTTTCCGACTATGTTTGTTTTTTTCATTTTTTTACGATTAGCAATGAAACCTCTGATATTTCATTTCCGATTCCTTAACTCGGGTAAAAGAACCCTTTTCATCCCTTGGTTAACTATCTACTATTAAATAATATATAAAGTATATTTAATATATTAAATTAGATATTAAATTACTGTGAGACTTATGCCTTATAGATAAAATATAAATATAGGGTTGTTGTGAACCATTATAGGTACATTAGATACGTAAAGTACGTTTGTTTTTTTTTTGCAATTATAACAAAATTTCGCTACGCTAACATTTGGGGACCGAATCCGTTTGAAGTCGAAAAAAATGCAATTAGTAATCAGAGAGCTTTGATGTTCCCTGTTCCTTTAAAATTACCTTGATTGTAAACAATTCCATTTTATTTGCAAAACTTAACATTCCGTAACAATAGGAAATGAGTGTAATCTATATGTTTTGTTGCAGACTCGAATTACCAGCGTTAAACCTCAGCGTCGAAGCTCGTAAAACCGACAATTCCAGGCCGACACTGAATAACAATCGGCCTCCGATTCGAAATGAACTGGACGCACAATTATACACTCGAAGAAAATTTGTTCAAAGCTCGAAACACATCTCACTTCATAGAAAACATCATCGACAACAAATGGGTCCAAAGCGGCTTCTGCATCTTCTACACCGTCATCTTCGTCCTCGGCCTTCTCGGCAACCTCCTCGTCTGCTTTGTCGTCATTCGAAACAAAGCCATGCAGACCGTCACCAACCTCTTCATCACCAATCTAGCCTTGTCCGACATACTACTCTGCATATTTGCCGTCCCATTCACTCCGCTCTACTCCTTCCGAGGCACGTGGGGCTGGGGCAGTATCTTATGTCACATAATGCCTTTTGCACAAGGTTGCAGCGTATACATATCTACATTGACACTTATGTCTATAGCTATCGATAGATTCTTCGTGATTATTTATCCGTTTAGGCCAAGAATGAAAATAGGGACGTGCGTCACCGTTATTTTTATGATCTGGTCGTTTGCAGTCACTGTGACAATGCCTTACGCTTTATTTATGACTTACTACGAAGTTCCTGGTGTCGGGAAGTATTGTGAGGAGATGTGGCCCTCTGAAGAGCTCAGACAAGTGTTTGGCTCTATAACTTCTATCATGCAATTTGTACTTCCATTTGTAGTCATAGCCTTCTGCTATACGTGCGTCAGTTTCAAACTGAACGATAGAGCCAAAGCTAAAGCAGCTGCAAAGAATTCCCGTAAAGAAGAAATAGATAAGAACAGGAAACGTCGAACGAACCAGATGTTGATCGCGATGGTGACTATCTTCGGCCTGTCGTGGCTTCCACTCAACGTGATAAACTTATGCAATGACTATTACAAATACGCTATCCATTTGAAGTATTACTTGGTGACATTCTTCATCTGCCACGGCGTAGCTATGTCGTCAACATGTTACAATCCTTTCATATACGCTTGGATGAACGAGAATTTCCGTAAGGAGTTTAAGCAGTTGATTCCTTGCATGGATTCGTCAGCTCACTTGAGGGCTAATATTCAGTTGGATCCGATGGGTCCTTCGGAAAAGACGTTTAACGGGAATACGACTACTGATAGTTACTTGGGGTCTAGTTCCCAGAGGGGGACGTCGTTTAGGAATAAGAGGAAGCCAAGTGCGGCGGCGGATGTGGAGAGGAGCGGGGTGGAGCTGAACGAGGACTTGCTGACGGTGGACGTGAAGCACTGCCACATCTCGACGAGCTACAACCTGCGCCGGGAGTCTGTGAAGCTACGACTTATCAACGAGGAGTCGTTTGATGGCACGCCGCCCCAGAGTCAATTCTAACGCTTGATTTCTTGGGTAAACATTTTTACAAATGACATTTTTAAGACGTCTCTTGCCTTTCTAGTAATGTTAACTCTTTTCAATTATGCCCCATTTACTGAAAAAATATTTACAGAGAACATACAGTCACTATAATAAGTACCTTAATCAACGATGCTCGCAAACATGTCTGACATAATCTAATTTGTAAAACGTCCAATCGTGACATATATTATAGGCGCTTCTTGAACAAATAAAATATTTTCTAGATCCTGTAAAACCCAAAGAACAAGTATACCTAGTAGTAGTGCGACACAAAAAGTTTGAATGCATTCTAAAGATCGCCAGTAACTTTTGGTACCTCTCAGTCCTTGCAATATTTTCGCTAAAGTCAATAACAGGCATCGCGAACGACCCGAACCCAATTTCCCCAGTGTATATTTTTGTGAACTAATAACAAGTTTTGCCTCCATTCGCAAACAGCCATTTTCAAAGTTTCCCCAATTGAATTTTTATCAGGTTATTCAATTAATTCTGTTTTGCAGGTGCGGCAGTGGCGGCGCGCCCATTTTTAATCATAACACTGACTTAGAGTTTACAATATTTTTGGAGTAAGATTTTCTGAAGACATTTTTGGACTACACAAATTTATGGACAACTTCATGACGCTTATGAAATGTATGTTAAGGTAAAAACGTGATATTTTTTCATTTCTACCATTTTAATATTGTCAGGAGGAACATACTTGAATAGGTATTTAAATATTTTTCGATTTTACGAAGTATTATGTAGCAAAAACCGATTTAAAAATATAATAGTGCGGCCAATCATTCACGTCAGTAGGAGAGCAGTTAAAATATACTCATCCCTTTCTATTTGGTTGTAGATAGGTACTTGTTAAACTTAAGGAAGATTCTTCTTCTTTAGTGACCTGTGATTGGCCAAACTATAAAATTCAAGTATT
This sequence comes from Cydia fagiglandana, assembly GCF_963556715.1. NCBI lineage: Eukaryota > Metazoa > Arthropoda > Insecta > Lepidoptera > Tortricidae > Cydia > Cydia fagiglandana. The sequence continues at coordinate 19,402,250 of NC_085942.1, read as the reverse complement.
TATCAGAATTAAATTTAATGTATGTATTTTGGTAACTCATAGTTAAGCTAACGTCCCAATTATCGTTCAAAAACAAACAAAAACGCTTACGAAAGCGTAATAAAAAGAAATTATAATAGAGTAGGAAGTAGGATTTTCCTGTTTTGTTGTTATTGTAGTAATTGGGTAGATTCGGTGTATTATGTTTATTTTTGACGTTCTCGTGGAAAAGGACTTACGAAAATTGGTTTATATAATACCCACTTCAAGAAAACCTCAGCAAGTAATAAAGTCAGAATGAATCACCATAACAATCCGTAATGTGATTTATTTAACATACAATAATAACATTCGATAACAATAAAAATTAATAAAAAAATACTATAAATTAAATCCGTAATCCGTAATTGGTTGTTGCTTTAAATATAGTATATTAACTATCTTTATGTCAATCATAGGTATGTAATAGGTCATACTGAACATCTTTTCCTATGGGACCAACCTTGTCTGATAAAAAATGGCCAAATCACACGTTTTGTCTGATGTCGAAGTTTTTTTAACAGACAGCCAATTTTTATTCATAATTTCGTGTACTTACCTATGGTTTTTCTTTGTCTTTTCTTTTTTCTTTTGTAGTTTCACAGTGCCTTGGTTTTTTACTATGATACTGTGTAACTTATTTGATCAATAAATAAATAAATAATTTTGGGTTTAATCCAATAATGACAATTTTCCAGTAGGACTAACCTACATATTAACCTCGCAAGCAAAGTTTATAACACTCTGTAAATGCAAGATAAATTAAAAACGTTATTAAAGTCCTTTTTCCGAGAGAAGTCGATAGTTTTACGGAATAACTGTAGTTTGATTCGTCAAACTTCACCTTCGAATTTCAAACTGCCATGATATGCCAATACATAATATACATTGTCCGGATTTTTTATGAATCTCTAAACTTTCGTAGTGAATCCTCTAAAGCAGGGCTCTCCAAACCCCGGCCCGCGGGCCAAATCCGGCCCGCGAAGCGTTCTAATCCGGCCCGCCGACAGCGGTCCAATCCGGCCGCGGGAGCCAGGCTCCAGGTGTTCAGTCCTATCAGTATCAGTTCAGCAGCAACCAGACATACACCCCCGCCCGACGGCGGCCCGCGCAAAAATTCTGAGGCGCAATATGGCCCTCGGGTAAAAAAGTTTAAGAGACCCCTGCTCTAAAGCCACGAAAATTCCGGACTCTGTATGTTAAGCAACTTCATATTGGTATTCATGGCAATGAATAGAGTAGATATTCCCACTGCCAGGTCTTTTTAAAATTTTATCTATGTCGTGTATTAGACGCTAGATGAGGTTTAAGGAATCCAGGATAAAGTTACACCATTACTAGTAAATAAATACAGCTACCGAAAGGTTGGAAGATATTGCTTTTTATCGATGAGATCGCTTGTTATTTGCTTCTTGTATACAGGGTGTAATCGTTAAGTGGGCGATAATTCCGTAAATATAACCGATATCAGAAAACTTCAAATTGATATCGAAAGTGCGTTATCGAAATTTAATGTTTGGGATATTTCGGCTTTTATTAAAAAAAAGTTATTAATGTAATTTTACTCATTGGGTGACGCACTTTCGATGTCAATTTGAAGTTTTCTGATATCTGTTATATTTACGGAATTATCGCCTTACACTTAACGATTACAACCCTGTATTACCTCTATATCGATTTTTTGAAGTTTTTATTTCAAGGTGTGTGCAATAGCGTTTTTGTATTATAAATGATAAATGATTATTTTCAGTCAGTACCATGACAATAGAGTATTTTACGGTATAATCAAAGTCGTAAAATGTCAAGTTGCCGGCAAAAAAGTTCTAAAAGTCATAAAAAGTTTTATTCGAATTTGAGGGACTAGGTCAAAAATATTCAAGTGACTCTTAAATAAAACAGTGTTGACACTTAATGTGTCATTCTATGTAACTTGCTATCAATGTAAGCAAACCGCCTTATTGAGGCACTTGTCCCACCGCCGACGATGAGCGATAAGCGAGTAGAACGATAAACTAGAAATGAGTGGCTAGAAGCGAGTGTTAGCTCCAATAGTTTTGTCGCTCGGCTATAGGCGAGTGTTCGAGTGCGATGGGCTATTACTCGCGTCACTCGCTCAGGCGGTGCAGCGTAGCCGAACACGCAGGCTGATTGGTCTCGCAGCTTGAGTTCTAACTACGAAGCGAGCATCGCCGAGCGAGTACCGCTGAGCTAGTTTTATCTTATCGCGGCGACAAGCTAGTAGAGCGAGTGTTCTCGCCGGCAGTGTGAACAGCCAGCGATGAACTATTAATATATGTGTCTCTTTTACTAGCACAGAATCCTAATCTTTTGTTCGTTTCTTGGGCGAGAAAATCGCTTACTCGCTCTTGGTGGGAGAAGGGCCTGAAATTGTCTCTAAATTATAAATTTACTAGTGACTATTGTTTACATAGTTAGCAAGTTCCATAGAATGACACTTTAATGTTTAAAATTTAAAACTCAGTACCTAATTAATGTTGAACTACTTACCTACTCAGACTAACATTGACTTGAATTATCTACAGTTTTTGTCATTAAATTTTTTTAACGGGATTTTTTTTTACCTACTTAAATATTCTTTTTCGAGTAGATTCCTGAATACATTTGACGTAGAATTAAAAACAATCTATTTTGCTATATGAGTGAGAGATTTTATTATATTCGACTAATTATTCTTATGAATTTTTTGACCAGATGCACTTTTAAACATTTTTGAAATCGAGATCAGATTACTCCTTTAATAAAACCTAGTTGATAAACGAATTCCTTAATAATAAATTACTAAATTATATCTACGATACCTAGCTTATAATTATAACAATTCAACTAGTGTACGAGTATATATAAGTAGAAAATTAAGGTAATGTCAATGAAGGAAACAGGGATATGAAAGGTCAAATAAAACTAGAAATCGTACTTTTTTAGACCTAAAGGGGCTCACTGATTATCGGCCCGACGGACGGTATCGGCCTGTCAGTTGTTCGGAACTGTCAAAATTTTATTTTAACTGACAGGCGATACCGTCCGACTGATAAGGCAAAGCAAGTCCTCAAAGGCAAAGCAGTCCATCTGATTCCTAAAGATGCATCCACACCGAAGTTAACTTTTACATAGCATCACTGTGCAGTGTGCAACTCGGTAACATTAGGTAACATCTGATTCTACGGATAGTTACCTAATGTAGCAGTTACTTGGTTACTTGGAAACGAAAACAAAATGTAACTGCGGCGGCACTTCAAACGAACCGGGGCATGATAACAACCGTCTATCGACAAATTCCAATCAAAATTATGTACCTATCAGGTTGATATATGTAAATTGTGAACTAAAAATCACTTTAAAATCATTTCTACACATTATTTAAGTTTTGATTGGTCGTCTATAAGCAACTTTGGGGGCCTAGCCAAGTTGATAATCGTTGATACACAACGCCAATCGAAGCTTAAAAAATGCATGGAAATGGTCTCGTGACTTTTCGTAAGATCTGTCATCCTTTGCACTTTTTCTTTTCGTTTGGCATTGGTCTATGTACGATTGTCATCTTGGCTAGGCTCTCTGGAAAAAAAAGAAAGCTTTTGTATTTACACGTACGATTACTAGTTTTATAGACCTCTTTTGAATGGTGATTAGAAACGTAGAGAATGTGTAATGTAGACTATACTTCCATACAGTCTAATTATATTTCAAAACACGAGAATTTTATGATGACTTGAACATTATTACCAACATCGTTAGAATACATACATGTGCAACTGGCTTGGCTTCAATTTTGCATAGCTAATTTAATTAAGTCGTAAAATGTAATTTACTATCGTGTAAGGGTTAGTGCAGGCCACGTCTGAAGCATAAAATACTGTCACAACGTTTAAGCAGCTAAAATTTACGGCGAAGACGCGACGCTTAAACGCCACTGCATATAATATATTATGTTAGCTGCATTAACCTCTAGCCGCCCATACGGCAACCCTTGCCAAGCAAAATAAAATTTTATTTTGTCAACACAAAGTTCAAATTAGGATGGAACAGGAGACCTTTTTATAGGACTCTGGGCGGCTAGAGGATAAAACGGAGTTAGGACAAACACATTTTAGAAAAAGGTCTCTTCTGTGGAGGATACAATAAAAGTTAATATCAGGGTACTATAATGCGAGTCTTAAAAACCGAAAAGAAAAACGCATGTAAAGGTGCAGCGTAAAAATTAGCTTTAGAGTCTCTTTACTTTTGCGATATACCGAGCTGCGCTGAGTTTTATCTTTTGTGTAAAAATAATGTACCGTTAATCTCAATGGCACAGCTTTTTAATCATCAGTATACTTTAATATACTATATACTATACTATACTAATTAATATACTATACTAATTTAAATCAGTATACTAGTGACGAGTGTTTTTTTTTCAGGTTTGTTTTGATTTTTGTACAATAAAGTGTTTAGTAATTATACTCGTACTACTACTACATAACCAGTTGCATTGTGTCTAATTATAGAGCTATTTATTTGTGAAACGCAGTATATTTTTCACATAATTTGTAATTGTAATTGTAATTGCGGCGGGGTGGCCATTCTGCTACAGAAACACATCAAGTATAAAGAACGCCCAGACATCGCAGCTTTATCTCAAGAATGTATTGTGGAATGTTGCGGAATAGAGATCCCTGAAGAAAAAATTATATTAGTCTGTATCTATAGGCCTGATCGAGAAATAGACATATTTTTCAATTGCCTCGATAAATTACTAAATAAAATTCGGTGTTGTGAACAAAATAAAAATATCATTATAACTGGTGATTTCAACATTAATATAAATATAAATAATATGTATTCAAAAAAATTAATAGATATTATGATGTGCTATAACCTTAGACAAATAATAAATAAACCAACTCGAGAAGTTAATAATACAAGTACCTGTATAGATTTAATATTTACTAACATGATAAACTATAATATCGATGTAAAAGACCACGGCATATCGGATCACAAGGGCTTAATGTATGAAATTATAAGTAAGAGTGCAAAGACACAATCACAAAACAAACAATGGTTTACTTGGGGTAGAATTTTTAGTGAAATTAATATGTTGCAATTCAAAAATTCTTTAAATGACATTGAGTGGGATAAAATAATAACTAAAAATAACGACACTAATACAAATTACAATGCATTCATAGGTAAATTAAAAGAATGTTTAAATATACATACAGGGTGGAAAGGCACGACGATCCTTCCCGGAAGTATTAGGTCGTTTAAGTGATACAGAGCACATTGGTAATGATAAGAATCGTTAATTGAGTAAAAAATAAAAATACCAAATTTTCTACTTTTTAACTGTGGTGATAACCCTATAGCATGTGCACATGACGGCTAGGTTAAGGATCTTAGTTGACAGAATCGCAATGATGTATGAATGACGCATAATTGACAAATAATTCAAATGAATGCAAAAATATTACAAACAATTTTATTACTTCCTTAGATAATTACTTTCACATACGGTTTTCAAATGTACCTCCGTGTCTTATAATGTACGCCGCAGCCCGCACCCGAGCCCGCGCACATTGCCCATGCGATAATGTATGCTCTTCGTCATTTTTCCTCCGCAGATTGTCAAAAGCAGCAATTAGCTTTTAATGTCTTATTTCGTCCGCAGTTTTACATTCCGTTTGGTACACCATAGGTATCTTTTACACAGCCACACAAATTTAACCACGACGAGCATCTAACAACGGCATTTTTATTTGAAGAATATGACATTAGACAAGTAAAGTTCAATGACAATTTAATTTCAAACATCAGACGTCTTGTCTATTTCCTACCACGCAAGAAGGTTTGTTAGTTAGGTATTTAAAAAGAAGTATTTATTCTTAATTTATTCTTAGTATTTCATTTTTGCAAGTTGATTTGGAGCATAAAACACAACTACTTGTATTTTTTTATTATTTTAGATAGTTTCCAATTATTCGAAAATAATTTTGTGAAACGTGTTAAGAAACTAAAACCTTTTTATCAGTCAAGGAAACCAGAGATATAAGACGATTGCGTACTTTTGAGTGGTTGTCAATGTCACAATTTGAACTGTCGTTGTAAACAATATTGTGGTTAGTATTATTAATATTAAGGAATAACATAACTACTTCATTCAAGTATTGAACAAGTGGAACTACTAAGAAAGCGAAAATCCTGCAACGATTCTTACCGTGTTGTAAGCAGACCTAAGAATAGTTGGATGGCAACAAATTAGTACAATTTCCTGTCGAACACTGATTGTTTACAAGTAAGTTCATTGACCCTGTCACCTGTTAGGGTTATAACAAAGTAGTTTTTTGCATGGATGTTTAAAAGGCCATAATTTAGAAACGGTTGCCCATATTAACATAGTTTCTATGGCGAAAATATAGAGCTTAGGCTAAACAATCCGCCTTTTGCGGAAAGGATCGTCGTGCCTTTCCACCCTGTATACCTAAAAGGAAAATAAAATTGCAATCAAGCTTTAGACATACAAACACGTGGTTAACTAAAGGCTTAAAAAAATCATGCAAGAATAAACGACTACTTAAAATATTCGTGAATAAATCTAAAAACGACATAATCAATAAATATTATAAAAAATATGAAAAACTGTTAAAAAAATGTATATACCAATCGAAAAAGAATGCATACGTTAAGTATATGGAAAAATCAAAAAACAAAACAAAGTCAATGTGGACTATCATAAAGCGCGTTACAAACAGAAACACAAAAAAATCAAATAAAAATATAACTTTAAAACTCGGAAGAAATATTTTAGAATCGCCCAAGAAAATAGCAGATGCATTCAATGAGCACTTCGCAGCGGTGGGTGAGTCATCGCCGCGACCGGCGGCGCGAGCGCCGACTGCATCGGCCAGGCCGACCGCGCGCCCTGACCCGCGGCTGTTACCTCCGCGCTAAATTCCATATTTATACATCATACTACTACTCGCGAAATACACAATATTATAAAAAACATGAAAAATAAAAAAAGCTACGGCACAGATGAAATCCCGCCGACATTAATTAAACTTTGCGCTTCAGAACTAAGCACTCCGATAGCTTGGCTAGTAAACCAATCTTATGATGAAGGTACATTTCCGGACGCCCTTAAATTATCTATAATAAACCCAGTTTTGAAACCGGGTGGCGATAAGTATGATGTAAGTCAATACAGACCTATATCATTGCTTCCGGCCATCTCGAAAATATATGAAAAAACAATGTCAAATCGTATTTATTCTTTCTTTGAAAAATATAATTTATTAGACACCAATCAATACGGATTCAGAAAGAAACGTTCTACGGTTTTGGCAGTGTACACATTTATACAGTCAGCTTTAAATCTAATAGACAAGAAACAATACGCAGTAGGGCTACTATTGGACATGTCCAAGGCGTACGATAGGGTGTCCCACCCCATCCTACTAAATAAATTATACGCTATGGGAATCAGGGGTTTAGCATATCAGTGGCTAAAATCATACTTGCAAAACCGGTACCAACAAGTGCAGATCGAACACTACCACAGAGAATCGAACGAAATTAAAACAGTAAAATCGGAAATGCGTCTAGCTACCTGTTCTGTCCCTCAAGGATCAGTAATCTCTTGTCTGCTATTTATTGCATATATCAATGACCTACCGAAAACAATAGACACAACATGTATTATGTTCGCCGATGACGTGTCACTACTTTTAAAGACTACAAATAGCACGGAATGTACCGACCACCTACGGAAAACCCTAGAAGACGTAACTAATTGGCTTACAGACCACAATTTACAGATAAATCTCAAAAAAACTAAAATCATTCAATTCAAACCGATACAGAAACAACCCTTGGATATCAAACTTGAAATAAACGGTCAGGCTATTGAAGAAGTTAGTGAATTTAAATTATTAGGTATAACGGTAGATAGTAGCGTTAACTGGAAAAGCCACATTCAAAATGTAAAAACTAAATTATCACGATTTGTCTATGCGCTAAATATTCTAAAAAGAAACACAAATTTTGAGACTGCGCTAACAGCTTATTTTGCATATGCGTATGCGTGGCTCCGATATGGTGTGGTTTTATGGTACTCAAGCACTGATGCAAATGATTTGTTTATAATGCAAAAGAAATGCGTCCGTATTCTGACAAACACACGAATACCAAACAGCAGTCGCCCGCACTTCGTAAAACATAGATTACTTACGTTACCGTGTATATATATATACTTGAGTCCGCACTTTTTGTTAGAAACCACTCGGAATTGTTTAAAACCAAAGGAGAAGTCTGTAAAACTAATAGTAGGTCTAAAAATCAGCTAGTCTTACCAAATACTAAATTAGCTATGTGCAGAAAGGGGCCCTATTACCAATGTATTATAATTACAAATAAACTCCCTGACAGTATAAAACAGGAACCGAGCGACAAACAGTTTAAAAATACGCTTAAAAAGCTTCTTCTAGAGAAAGCATATTAATAATATTATACAATAGACGAATTTCTAAACGATCAAACACTGGAATAATATTGCTATACTATGTATTTACCCAAATTAAATTATTTAAGTTTTTATTGAAATATTATTGTGAACATCTATCGACATTCATGCATTCTCTAAAAGTTACTTAATAGTTAAATTAATTAATAGTGACCATATTGTTTATTACTTGAATCTATTTATAAATTAACCTGGACATTTAATATTAATAATCATCATAATCTTGTTATTTTATTTTACTAGCTTTATAAATGAACTTGACATTGAAAAATGCATAAACGTCGATAAAATATAAAATATCAAAATTATGAATATAGATTTTATTGCTATTAGTATAAGATGCATGCATGTACTAAATATTTAATACCTAGACTTAAGATATATTGAATGCCCTTACAGGGTGTCATGTACCTACTATCCACAAATTGTAACACCTAATGTAATTATGAACATGACTGCAATACAATAAAGAATAAAGAATAAATATTTTTTGTGTACAACATACGCAGCGAGCGCGCGTCAACGCGCGTTTGGGCGCAAACAAAAACAAATTAATATATATAGTATTAAATAAATGTAACTATAACTGAATCGAAGCAATACATATAATCAAAACAAAGTTACATAACAGCATATAATATTGTCTCCCAGTTTATTATTATATGTATTTTGTGATCATATGTATTGTTTTTTGAATAATATTTGAAATTTATGATAAATAATAACTAAGTATAAGTTGTTCAGTTAAGTTCAGATAAGTTCAAGTAGTGAGCGGGACTGCAATATAATAATGCGCGTGCGTAGAGATAGGAAATGGCGGGTGAATGTACGAAATCCTTCGTGCTTAGGGTCCTTACTTTAACAAAAACTACAAAGGGTCATAGCTAGCAGCAGTCACACCAAGATGAATAAAAACATCGCGAAACAACATCTCTTTCTAGTTATTACAATTAAAAAGTGAGGAGTAGAACAAATTAATACATTCTTACTCTACAAGAAAAATCGCATGTGTGTGCAGGCTGTGTGTTTCCAGAAGCAATACTATATTAAGATAAGATAAGATAATTAAATTTACTCAGTTATATGTTCCCTTTTAGTTGTGAAATCGTATAGAATGTTTGGTAAATTAGATGTTTACGACGAATTTGCATATATACTTGCTTTAAGATTTAACTGAATGATAAAGCGAAATGTTTCCTTAATACTGGAATCAGTTATGTAACGCTGCCATACATGACCCAAAAATTTTTTATTAAGCTATGAGCTTCATCACATCTGATATTTGAGTAATTCTAAGCATTTCTAGCCTGAAGTGGGGGGGAGGGTGGGGTACTAAGACGGCCGCCACCCGTCATCTTTAAAAAAAATCTATTCTGATGCTGGTGGGTACTAGGGCAAGTTTGGTATCATTTTCGTATAAACCAAATACGTAGAATTCATTGCTGATATTTGTTTTTTTCAGTTTCATAGTAATTTTACAAGAAAAACGTAAAAAGGTGAAAAATTTGGTTGGAGATTTTTGCTACGCGGAGCCGAAACTACAAAAGGTAGAAAGTTGAAATTTGCACACTAGATTACATTTATAAAGTGTACAAGAGATAAGAAGCGATTTTGAGAAATTCAACCCCTAAGGGGGTTAAAAAGGGGATGAAAGTTTGTATGGGGTCCAAGTTTTATTTTAAGCTAGGAATTTGAAACTTCGTAAAACGATATATTATTAGAATACAAGAAAACTAATTTCAGCGTTTTTGAAAATTCATCCCCTAAGGTGGTGAAAAAGGAGTTGAAAGTTTGTATGGATATCAAAAAAAATTTCGAACGCGGGACTTGAATCTTTGTATTTGGGAATATTATTAAAAGACAGGAAAAGTAATTTCAGCGTTTTGTAAAATTCATCCCCTAACAGGGTTAAAAAGGGGTTGAAAGTTTGAATCCATTACAAATCCGAGTAGACACACATTTCTTATTGCCTCCCAGGCTTGAAATGCTTAGAATTACTCAAGGAACATATGTGATGAAGCTCATAGCTTAATAAAAAAATTTTGGCTCAACTTTATAACTGCTTCCGCTATTAACCTCCTAAGGCTCAGCCATACAAATGCGAAACCCAAAATTCGCCAATGAAATTTGAACCTATAGTGCAGGGAATAGGGTTGAATTTTATTTGTATGAAAATTTAACGAAACAAAATAAATGCAACTCTATTCCAAATGAATATGGTTTAAATTTCATCGAACTGACTAAGTGCCATAGGTAGGACCTTGAGCCTTAGGAGGTTAATATATCCTTCTTATACTTGTGTTTGGTGTCTATTACTGATTATTTGATTATAAACTGTCGTGAGTCATACTAATATTATGCTGATTATAAGGTTTTATGAAATGAATGAAAATCTTTATTTCAGGCAACTAATGGCCCATACATAAATACCTTAAAACTAGCATACATATTATATAAAAAATGTATTTTAAAACTAAACACAAATCACTTTATAACATCATAAATAATCACATATAATCACATTATTTTTAACTTACGTATTTTAGAGATAGTCACTCGCGCGACATGTTCCTTTAAAAAGCAATAAAAACGAAAAGATACGACGTGTTTTAAAAATGTACCATCCATCAAGAAATAACTCATAAACAATTATTAATATTTTATGTGGTTGCCTAAGGATTCTAAATTGCAAACCACGCGGTTTAAACTTTTTGAAACCCCTTGTATACATACTTCCCATAAAAAAATGCTTTTTATTTTATTTTTTACAGTTTTTAGTTTGTTGGGACCTTTAGCTCTACTATCAGTTGGCAGAGTATTTTTCACTTACACTTGGTGAATAAACGTGCCGTGAGTCACGTTTTACGTTTCTTTACGGTCTTATGTACCTAACTTCACTCCACTCCAAACGATGCTGTCCCTTTCTAAGTATACTAAAAAACAGAGCAAGAGTTATATCGGAGTTTTATACAGCGCCTCTATGATTCACCTAAAGAACTAAATAACAAAATCGACACATTTTCTCACGTCTACGTAATTTACTATCTATGCATCTCGCTCTCGCATATTAGTGCAAGTGAGATGCACAGAAAGTAATGTTACATATACTGATGGTAGCCGTGAATATGGAGGGTAGAGCTAAGGAGAATCCTTTATGACTAGGGCTTGCAATATCGGATGGTCTCCAATTCCGGAACTGATTTTCGATATTGGATTCGAATTCCGGAATTCCGGAACTGGTTCCGGAATTAGGGGTTATCGTATTTTACTTAATTTTTTTTGTAAAATCCAACAAAAAATGTGAATATCTGATACTTTACGTTTATTAAAGTTAATATTGTTTAAGAGAAATTAAATTTGAAGTACTACAGATAATTTCATCTCTTTTTTACCACCTTATTAAAATGGTTACTTTTATTCAATTCAATTCAATTCTATGATACGCGGTATTTATTCGGGGAAAATTTAGTTGCTAGCAAACCATTCATTCAATGGATAATTTTATAAAATAGTTAAATATAACAGCTCTATAATCAGCCTACTCTTCGTAACATAGTACGTAGTGGTGTTGTTTAAGAAGTTGAAGGTCGAAATTTGGCTTTTTCCTTCCTAGATCCTAATTATGATTCAGAATATCATATATTATATGCTTCTACAGGATCCGAAATCGTTGATAGAGAAAACCTTCTATCTAAATCGAAGATTCGCTCATGTAGGATTGAGACTATTCTGACTATTCTAAGCAAGTAAATCACTTTGCTTTTTTTTTATGAGCCCATATTGTCCCACTGCTTTATCAAACCGAAAAGTAAAATATACCCATACTATAGGTCACTGAATGACTAAGAGGCACTTATTAACAACAAAAAACATCAGTATAGTGTAGTTTCTTAACCTGAAAAAAGTACTAAAATCCAATTCCGGAATTTTCGATATTCAGTTGTATCAATTCCGGAATTGTAATATCGGAAAATTTGTCCGAGATTCCGGAATTTCGAGATTCCGGAATTCCGGAATGCAAGCCCTATTTATGACTTTATGAGAAAACTCTTTTATGGGAGAATATTTGCAAAAACTGGGCACGCTGTCAGCTATTATAATTTTTCTAAATCTCTCCAGAGTAGCGAAAAAAAGAAAACCCATAAACCTAGTAAGTAAGTAAGTAAGTAATCATTTATTGTCAGATTATGCAATGTCAGTATACAGATGTTACAATATTATTTGATTAGAGAGTGTCACAAGTCACAATCAACCGGTTTACGGTATACAAGTTACCAATACCTAGTTTTTCATTGTATCAATACCGTACTAAAAATCATGGAGAATGGAAGATACTCGTATTTACAAGTGGAAAAACGTTTTCTCTTTTTGTATGGACGATTACGTAGTATACTTCCCTCTTAAGGTTTTTGACGGACACTTTTTCATTATTAATTACATGGAGATTGTATTCCCTACCTCTACCATCCACTAAGAGCACTTAGAAGGGAGATGTCATCGCTGTCATTTTCTTTACAAAACAGTCTGCCGATTTTTGCGGGGGAGGGGACGTCAAATGTATTGCTATTTCTACATGATTTGTACGTAACGTACAAATAGCCATGTCAGTCCATACAAAAGTTTGCACAATTGTGCAAGTTTTTCGGCAGAGGGGTAAGTAATAATGTCAACAAAAAAATAAAGAGTATACCTTCGAGACTACTACGACTATGAGGGCATTTCTCAGGAGGGCCGTTTTTACGTGTCCGGGGCAGTAATTGATTGAATTTACTGTTCAATAAATCTGAATTAATTTAGGCATGATCTTCAGCTTATATTCTGTCTGGGACACTATCAAATTATTTATTTATTATTTATATAATACAAGAAAAAAAAATTCAAATGCCAAAAATGATGGTCGGTGGGCGTGTCCCGCACCCAGATTTTATGAAACAAAAAATTATTACTCAAGATGGGGCATTAGATCGGAGTTATTGTGGGTATTCACGCATAGGGTATTAGTTAGCTTATCATATTCTTTATATCACAATAATGTGTTTGCTCAACACATTGAATAAAACCAAATTTACGATGTGTCCCGGGCTAGTGACTGATATCGGTGTAATTTGCAAAACATGTCAGTACTCCTTCAAAGTTGTAGACCAGGAACTCAGTGTCTCAAACATAGTATGCTTTAGTTGTGCCTTAACCGTTGAATAAAGTAGAGGTACAGTCACAGTACAATAAAGTGATTTATTAAACGTTTCTCCGTCCTTCGCTGGGTTTGGTCCTATGTTTTTTTGAGATCGGTGGTGCAATTTACTCCGAAAGTTTTAGTGCAATTATCGTTATGTAAGTGATTAAGAAGTCATCGAAAGTACGTAAATCCACCATTATTACATCTCTTCTGTATCGTTCATGCTATTTCTGTAATTGCTAAAAAGCGATTAATTTTGATATCGCTGGTGTTGATTTCCCTGGTTTCGGTGGATTTTTTGACCACCGATATCAAAAAAGTGATCACTGAATTCAAATCCTGCTTTGTAAACTAGTTTGTTGTACTAATTTATCATGTCTAAAAAGTGAAAGATACGTTGTACAAACGTAAAATTATGTTTGTAAGTAAATTATGTCATAGTAGGTACACAAAATCACTAGTTCACTATGAGTAGTTTTTTAAACCAGACGTATAGACCCAATGTTTCTTTCTCTGTCTTGATATTCTTTTCCAATCAATTAAGTAAATTATGTTCGTTGTCCTCTGTATCATGTTAAATAAATGTAGGTAGTCAATTAGATCCCTCTTTTTTTTAAATAACTTGTGTATGTAAGTACTATGCAAGGTGAACCCAAGGGACAGGATGTACAGAACAAGGGATTAAAAATAAAATAGCATTCTAATGTCGTGATCGCTTCAAAGGCACTTAGCGTACCTACTGATCGATGTTTCTAAAGGATAGCCATAGAGACAAATTGAACACAGCAAATGTTTTAACAATCCTCAATATCTTATGTCTTTGTCAACAACTTTGTTACAATTTAGCTCAAGTGTTTGAGGGTGCTGGAGATCATAATTAATTGGTAATTGGATCTTCAAGCATTACTCGACTACTTCAAATATTATAGTTTTAAATTGACGGAGTTCACGCTTTTAAACTCTTTGATTAAAAAAAATACTTGTTTTCCGTATTGCATCACGTTGCTTTATAAGTACATTAAATATTTAATGAGCATTGAACACCACTCAAGAGTGTATTGTTTATCGGGTGCAGGTAACATAAGTTTTTTTTTAGATGCGTGTGCGGTCGAATTGCGTGAAACAAATATCTTCTCCTTCATGGATATAATAATGCAATGAATAAATGATTATAATGTGCGAATTTGTGGTCTGAAACTCGTTTCAGGACCACCCATCACCCTATTATATGAGGCCAGTCATATAGTGTGGGATATCTTCTAGAAATGTTGATTTACAAGCCGTAATTTGGTTATTTTAAAATCTTGAGTCTATATCTATTAAATTTATGTAAGCTTTCGAGATCATTAGCCTTGTTTTACATCGCTTATCAACAAATAGGATTGAAAAATATGATTAAAATAATTATATAATTGAGATATAAAACTTAAATGTGATTTTGGTGTAAGCATTATTGAATTCGGTGACGCAAATTGATTTCAGTGCCTGCACATGATTTCGGTGTTTTTTAAATCTCAAATATCTTGAAAACTATAAGGTTCTAATGGAGGCCTCCACTACCAATATTTTTTATATTAAGGGTAGATTTTAGGAAATAAACTCGCATATTATATAAGTTAAAAAAAAATGTTGGCACCGAAGTCAGGCACCGAATGTCATCTCTGAGAATCGCCCATGATATTTGATTTATTCGGTTGTCAATATAAAACAAATGTAGGTGTTCTTTCTTCCCGTATGAGACGCCATTACTATGTAGTCTTGCTTGAGATTAATAAACATTACCAATATGGTGTTAAAACAAGCTTTTCTTTCCTGCTTGGAATCCTAATCCTAAATCCTAACAGTAAGCACTCAATGGCCACTCCAGTTATTGCTCTAAGACCAATTTTGTCACTTTGTTACTGACTCAACCTTCATTCTACAATTTTTTAAAGATTTGACATTGCCATAGTTACGAAAATAATAAACACATCAATGTTAGTAAACAATGTATAAATTAAAATATATTGTATTCAAGACAAAAATTGCAAAATATGATAATTACGTAAACATCATTAATAATCGAGTTAAAATTATGACTTTGCGTGTTAAAAAATAGGAAGCAAAGTATACGGCGCGATTATACAGCCTACTTTTGGCTACATATTTATTACCTATGACGAAAATAGTACACACATGAGAAGAAATCTTAAAATATTAAAATAGGTATGTATTATAATGGTCCGCTTCAGTCCGCATCATGACAGCGGCCGTCTCCTACTGCTAAGTAACATTATCTAATAGAGTGTGCGGAAAGAGAAGAGTCGTGAAATTTAGGGGAGCCCATACATTATACCTACGACTCTTCTCTTTCCGCACAGACCGTAGGGTCCATAACCGTAATAGCGATCTTAATTTTATAGTACCTATATGATCTCGAGTATATTTCAGTGCCAAGCGCCCCATTTCCAATACAAAATGAACCCACGCAGCGGGTTTTTGGCAATAAATGTGTTTAAATCTTATTTAAATTTTCAGATTCTGAACCACCAGCAAAAGTTTTTGAAGGAAGTTTTATATTTCCTGTTACCAAGTTGACATGAAAAACGATTACCTAGGTACCAAACACAATAATTTGAACAACGGAAAATAAAATAATACTTACTTAGTACTTAAAGAAAAATAAATAAACTCACAGAACATTTGTATGTTTTATTTTATTTAAGATAATAATGCTTAATAAAATACGTAGCAATTCTTGTGTAAATATTATAATAGGTCTTGCGGTATGTTCTTACTACATATGTGTTATGTGCACCCAGCAACAAAAACAGCAACATGTCTATGTACCGCTCCTTGTATTGAGCCTTAATTCTTAATACATATGTAACTTTTACATGCATATGCATGCATACATGATGCAATCCGGGTTTTCATGGAAATGTTGTTTTCAATCAGCTTCTTGCCTAAAACCAAAAATTGCTCGTAAGCAATGTGATTTTCGCAAATGTAGCAGTAGTAATAGGAAAATATGATGTCAAGTATAACTCATTACCTTTGTACTAAATCAGCCTTTTATCGAACTATTAATTGATTTATCCCTTAAAGTTTTGCTTGAAGTTCACACACTGTTATAAATGTATACATATTACGTTGAAAATTGCATTAATATTCGTGAAAAATCTGCGTATTTGTTGTGTTTACAAGTTGACAGAAATGTCACGTTGGAAACGCACGTATATAGCACGTATTTTTCCATAACATCTGTCACGTTTACTCGCGTAAAGTATTTACGCAGAATAATTCTGGCTCAGTTTTCATTATATAATAAGAAAGAGAGCGTTTTAGGTGTGAAGTTAGGCAAGTATGGAAAACTCGCGTAAAAACGTTTGTAACTCATGGTACAAATTGAAATTTTTAGTTCTTTACGTGACCGGTAGAGGCACTGTACAATTACTCCATACATTTTCCTTAACTTTCTCACTATCTTCACTTCTTACTGTCATTCACGGAACTCATAGTAGAGCTACTTGTTAGAATCGATAAAGTGACAGAAGGTGAGCTGATAGTTAAAAAAATGGCTACCACATCGGTATTCCGTACGGTGGAACTGCAATTTTTGTCATATTTATGGTAGCCGCTGCGTCATCTTTTGTCACTTTTTTGAGTCAAATGCGGTTTATTGTATACCATAGTACTAGACATACTTACAATGGGATTCCAAATATTTTATAATTGGTAACTAGAAGTAAGAAAAAGACCCGTGATCCTTTTTTGTAACTGCTAATCAAACTATTTATACCTGCAAATACTCGCAACACCAAATTTTTATATTATACCCACTATATTTTTTTACTATAATATCTGTATCTTGCATATTTTCTTGGTACCTAAGTAGGTAATTACCTAATTAAGAAAATTGATAAAATAATGTAATGTAAGAAAATATTATGTATCGTTATAACATTCCGATATATTCGTCTTCCGCGGTACTATCTAACGCATACATATTAGACTAAACTGGGATTACTACTACAATTCGAGATAAAATGCAAAAATGGTATGAGATAAACACTATGCACCGATTTGGCAGCAATAAAGTGTGCCAGGGCTATAAAACTACTATACTATAAAAGTCACCATTTCACAGAAATTTGACATTTATCAATAAAACTAAAATAAGTAATTTATTACTTTTAGCGCCACTTGAACCATCCCACTAACCTGGGGTTAACCGATTGAACCTAAAGTTACCATGGTAACCAGTATAATTTGACACTGGATTAACGGTTTAATCGCTTAACCCCGGGTTAGTGGAATGGTGCAAGTGGCCCTTAAGGCTTAATATTTTAGTGTCTGTATATTATATTATATTAGAAATGGTAGCGTATATATTCTATTTGATGTTCCTAATTCGTCTCCGTATTTACTAATTAAGTTAATTGAATTTTTAATTTGCATAAATTTACTTATTTACGTAAATAGAAAATTCAATAATTATGTCTTCGTCATATACCTACATATTATAATTCTATTTACAGGATCAGGAGGTATATTCGAACTTTGTGGAATAAAAACAAGCAAGACTCGAACTCATAGCCAATAAAAATTACGAGCTTAAATTTGATCGCGATCATCCAATATATTTATATATTTTATTCCTAAAATTATAGCAAAAATCGAATATGTCTCTAGTCCTTATTTATATTTACACCTTTACAAGACGACGAGTTATTTCATGCCTTAAACTTTGTCTATTAAATTTTATATTACAGCATTAAGTATAAAAATATTGCAATAATAATTGTACAAATAGAATGTACCTACTTATAAACCAAGCTTCATATTTTCAAAAGAATTATATTTATATTGTATCCCAAATAAGATCATTTTTACAAATATCTACGTCTGTTAGTTTAATATTTTCCCATCCTTTATATAATATAATGTTTACAAAATTGATGTTTCAATTATTTCGAAACCTTAAATAAAAAAACGAGATTGAATTTATCGTGAAATAGTTGATAGAATATTTTTAGTTGAGAAAGCAAAGATACGCTCGCTCGCTATAATTGTATTTGATTCAAAATAGAAAGTAAATGAAGCAGAAACCCTTTATTATATACTATTGCTCGTCAAAAACTAGAGAATTACTAATTTACTATTTAGATTTGTTTATGACATAGGAGACAAACAAACAGACGAATAGCCTGACTGTAAGCAATAACCGTCGCTCATGGCGCCCGCAACACCAGAGAGGTTGTAAAGCCTGACCAGGAAAATATAATTATCATCACGCGCCATGTTGCGGAATTTCACTGGAACTAAAGTTTTCATACTATACTGAACTGTCACCCTATACTTACATGAGAATAAGTTTTTAGCAAAAATTTCATTTCTGGTACAAGCTTTTATCGCTGACTGTACTTTTCTTACGACAGACAACTATATAACTAATACTCATCGAGACAATTCTAAAAACCCCTAACACAATTAGGTTACGTTGTTTCATCACAGAGTTCCTATGGCCACCTCCTGTCTCCATCATCAGATCAGCTCGATGGTATCATAATATTGCATTGTCATCTGATTTATACGTGCATGCAAAATTTCAGCTCAATCAGAAACCGGGAAGTAGATCAAATTTAACTTGCAAGATTTGATTACACACAGACAGACAACGGTCGGTGAAACTAAATAAAAGATTGTAATAACAGCGCCCTCTTTACAATATCCTCTCTCCTTTTCCTATCCTCTTTACTTTTCAGGCTTTCAGTGCGTTTCCAGTCTTCCAGATGGGAATAGGTTCTTTTCATGAAAGTTTGTAGGTCGTATCGGTCAAGAAATCCGCAGGCGACAGTTCATTTCACAGTTTAGTTGTACGAGGCAGGAAGTATCTGGAGAAATGCACATTTTAGGACTACCGACCATTTATATGGTGAAGATGGCAATGTTGTCGCATAGAGCGATACCGGAAAGAAACGGCAGAGATTAACCCCGCTAAATAACATTATCTATAATACTTTTTATGTTAGGCAATGTAGACACATCTCAGAGCCAAAACACACTGTTAATTAATTAAATGTTCTGGCCGCGTAGCCAAGATGCACATCGCTTACGCTCCGTAGCGATCGAAACGCAACTGTCACTGTCACACTAATACGGAAGAGTGATAGAGAGACATAATGCTTTTCGTTTTCGAAGCGATAGCGATTGTAACCTCGGCTAGGCCGGCTGGTTAACAGGAAATTTAATTATGTTTTCGTTTATGAGGAAATAGGGAAATAGACCACAGATAAATCTACAATAGATACTCCACTATTAAATAACTTAATCAGTAATGAAGATAAAGAAACAGTGACTTTATCTTGCCTTTAAGGGTTACGTGCCAAACAAGTAAAAATATATGGGATCGCTTAAGGTACGACTGTGATTATCTTTAAGATTGCGCTAAAAATACCTACTTTCAAATAAAAATAAATTGAAATCGTTATATATGACAAATAATTGTTTTTAAGGCCGGCAATTCACTTGCAGTCCTCTGGTGTTGCATATGTCCATGGCGACGGTAATTGCTTACGATGAGGCGATCCGTCTGCTGGTTTGCCGCATATAAAATAAGCAAATTATCCTGGCCTTTGCATTTCTGATAAACTTTTCACCTTTACATATCACGGTGGCTAAAAAATAACTGCATTCCCGTTGCTAGGGAGGTTTTGAGGTTATACGAAGCAACATTTACTATGGGATTTCGCGTAAAAAAAATTTACCCTCCCATATAAAATGGACCAGCCAAAATGTATGAAACAGCAAAATTTGGTAGTCCCATAGTAAAAATTGCTCAGTATAATCCCATAACCGAATAAGGACCGAATAAGGAGGAAAGATAAGGACCGATCAAGATAAAGACTCGTCATCCTCTGCTTTCTACGAGGTCGTCAGAGACGCGTTGGACAGAAACCGGTGGAGAGTGTGGAGACATATCATCCGCTCCAGATGCAACTCTGATACTGACCACGATTCTCAGACATGAGGGACCGACCAAAGAGACAGAATCCCATAACCTCCTTGGAAAAGGGAATGTAGTTATTTTCTAGCCGGCCTGTATAATCTGTGCTAGTGCCATTGTACATAAACCCCCGCTTTACATGCAACGTACGGAAATGTAGCGTGTTTGAAAATGTGCCGCTAAAATTATGCAACGTTTAGTATTTATATGGCATCTAATTATGCAAACAAACAATTTAATACCATCAAATGAATTACTGGCTTTACTGCAAACAGGATTATTAGTAAATATGTACCAACCTAATTAACAGGTATTTCCACTGGGTTATATATTATATTAAATTTATCTCGATATCTATTTATGTACATCGTTAGTGCTAAAAAGCTGAGCTGTAATTTGGCATGACAAAAATACAATTTGCCGAGTTGATAAATGTCGTCAGACTTTTAAAGTATGACTCACGTTAGACCGAGCCGTGTCCGGGCCAGCTCTCACGGCGCTTACTTTTCTATGACATGACATGAGGTGATCACGTGATGCTTTCCATAGAAAACGATGCGCCGGAAGCTCCGGCCACGGCCCGGTCTAACGTGACTCATCCTTAATTCGGAGGAGGCGGGTTTAAATCCTGGCTCGTGACCAATGATTGTTCGGGGGATCCTATCTCGTCGCATAATAATTGATTGTCATAATGTAATGATACGCATAAAACTTTATTGGCATATTTTTTCTCCAGCTGAAACAGAAAGTATTTTCGAAAATATTTTGCATAGGTTGTGTAGAATAGGGTAGGTTAGGTTAGATTATTATGCGACCCAATATGGACCCATTTTTCGGAACTGATCTACGGAATATCATTCGTTATTCACCACTCGCTTTTCAGTGAAGAAAAACATTGTGAGGAAACATGCATACATCAGCGAAGAAATTCAAAGATATCGTGGAGTCTCCGATCGGCATTGGGCCAGCGTGGGGATTATGGCCTATAGTCTAATAAAACATGGTCTTCTCTTCCCAGAGTGACACAAGCCTACGTCACAATAACATGGCCGCTATATATAGCGCTATCGTATAATATCATATAGCGCTGTCGCATGACGTAGGCTTGTGTCAGTCAGGTGACCTAGAAAAGACGGGAAGAGAGTACCAGGCGGAGTATATTATTATACCATGTTATGGCCCAAGAATACAGTAGCGGATTTGCCCTAAGGTCCAGTAGCCCCGGGCCTAGGGCGGCAAGATATTACGGACGGCAAATTGTGATAAAAAATTCGCTGAAGAAATACCTAACTCAAAATGTAGTCAATATGATGGGTGCTGAGAAAGGGGGGGCTACAGGACCTAGCACCTAGGGTGGTAAAGACTGCAAATCCGCCACTGGATGTATTTAAGCTAAATTATTATTATTTATTTGCAGTTAAATGTAAAGTGGGTATAAAATGTTTTACCTTCGTTTTCCCTCCACTAATACTTCAAGCCAAAGTAATCTCAATTATAAACTTTACCATTCAAAACCGAACAACAGAAAAACCAACGTTCGAGGCTTTTCTATTCCAAACCAATATTACTAAGTATAAAGTTTTGGATCTTAACTCAAAGGAATAAGACTTAATATTTAATATATATTATTAAACAAGTGATTTGAAGTACTGGGACGATTGAAGAAAATCACGAGTGTTTCTTAATGGGGTTAGTTTGGATTCCTTTTCAAAGTTCCTTTCAGCAAGAAATTGAGAAGGAATACCGATTTATTGTGATTTAAATTACTTAGGTCGTAGTTTTACTTCCAATATAGGTTTTTAAATTTATATATTTTAAATGTGCTGTAAAGTCGGATAGAATCCGTTCAAGCCGATGATAGTATGGAAGTGCCATTATAAAAGCGTCATACCTTTATAATAATTTGACTGGGGATTTCCGGTTGATCTTGAAAATGGCGAAGTCAAAATGTACATATTAAATTAGTTTTTAGGGTTCCGTACCCAAAGGGTAAAATGGGACCCTATTACTAAGACTCTGCTGTCCGTCCGTCCGTCTGTCACCAGGCTATAATTATCTCACGAACCGTCATAGCTAGACAGTTGAAATTTTCACAGATGATGTATTTCTGTTGCCGCTATAACAACAAATACTAAAAACAGAATAAAATAAAGATTTAAGTGGGGCTCCCTTACAACAAACGTGATTTTTGACCGAAGTTAAGCAACGTCGGGCGGGGTCAGTACTTGGATGGGTGACCGTTTTTTTTTTGCCTTTTTTGCATTATGGTACAGAACCCTTCGTGCGCGAGTCCGACTCGCACTTGCCCGGTTTTAACGTACCTACTCCAGTCGTATTACGGAACGCTAATATACTAGAAGAATGTAGTCTAGTAGAATGTATGTAATAGTAGTTTATGTGATTACTTCATAATGAAAGGCATTAAAGTGCGAGTGTGGGTTTATGAAACGAACGAAGTGAATTTCACAAAAGGATTGCACGAGTGTGTTAAAGCAAAGCCTAATTATGTGCAGTTATACTGATTTATCTACCTTACACACATATTACAAGCTCTGAATCATATGTTTAGAACCCGTATGTTACGACCGCCATTGTGGCATTTGATCAAACGCTCAATAAAACGTCATCTCAACTGATTCTACAAATGAGGTTTAATCGAGTTCCTTTGTTTTTCAGAGATGTTAGAAATTTTAATGTAATTATGAAATTGATATAGACGTTAATAAATATTACGTAATAATAACATTTTCACAGATAAAATATTTGTTGTAACAAAATATTTTATCTTAATGCTGACCGTAATTTGCGGTTTTTGAACGCATCATTATGATATCCATGTATTTTAAAATAATCAGACAACATTTTGTTTGACGTCACAAATCCTATCACATGCTATAAATAACTTTGCTTTGCGAAAAGTATAAAATGTGCAAAAAACAATTTTAAACTCTGAAAACAATATTTAGAATGTCACAAAACACTATTACTCAAGCGCGGTACCAACGTTTGCGAAATCCTCGAAATAAATGGGCGTCGTAATTTTATATAGTGCCACTGGAAAGCAATAAAGGTTTTGTTTACTTCGTGGGTTTTAATAAAATAGTTATTTGTTTTACAACGGGGAAAAGTTGTTTGACTTTTCGTGCTATACATACCCGAACAGAAATTCAAGTTTGAAAAGTGGAATCTTGAGCTTTGCGAGAGTTCAAGGCACTGCCAATCGTTACCGCTTCGTAACGTATCGTAGTCATCACTCTTCCACACTAGTGTGACAGTGACAGTTGCGTTTCGTTCGCTACGATTGTTTTTACCATGGTGCAATAAATGATTGATTTCACGTTGGCTACGCGCCCAGGAGGGCTATGATGGTTATGTCACCGTATCATTAATCATTTAATGCATGATATGACGACTATCTGATAAATGATATAATTCGGTAAAAAGTCGCGAGGATAACGTATAAGTGGCTAATGATAGCGTGATATGTTTTGAGGTTTATAAAAATCAATTTAAAACTCGATGACTTAAGGTGTATATTAAAGAAAAGATGGTTAAATCACATTCTACCACTTATTCACATATGTCATTGAGAGTTAAAACTTATCCATGATTTGAGCTTTTGAAAAATCAATTCTAAACAAGTTTACTTAAAGCGTATTTTAATTAATAGTTCGCGAGGATAACGTATATGTGACTAATGATAGCGTGACATGTTTTGAGGTTTTGAAAAATCATATTTATACTCGATGACTTAAGGTGTATTTTAAAGAAAATATGGTTAAACCACATTCTACCACTTATCTAGATATGTCATTGACAGTTAAATTTATCCATAGTTTGAGCTTTTGAAAAATCAATTCTAAACAAGTTTACTTAAAGCGTATTTTTTAATGAATAGGCTAAATGACATGCCGCACACACCACTTATGCACATGTGGCATTGATAGTTAAAAGTTATTGAATGGTTTAAGATTTTGAAATATAGATTCTAATTGAATTTATATAAGGTTTTTTTTTAAGTGAATCTTTTATTCCATCGCCTCAAATTTAACCGTCTTTATCATGTCGCAAAATCTACTTTATTTCTAGTACTTAGAATTCATAGTCTTTGAAATAAGCTAATACATTATCGGACTAAAGGCTGATATTTGCTTGCAATGTCATACAAAATTTTAAGGAGAGTAGTCGACCTTATTAACCTAAAAAACGGTGATCTGTCAAATCAAATAAATAATTCTGCCGTGCTTATTAAGAGCAGTAACTCATTTTGAAATCTCTTTCAATTGTGAACATAATATTGTACAAGTACAAAGTATCCAATTGAATGATACTTCAAAATGAGTTAGAGTCGGACCAATAAAAGTCTGCAGCGGATTTGATAGCCCACGCACGCGCAGTGCAAGTGTTATTTATACGTTATAATTTCATAGAAGTTTGACGTTTAAAATAACACTTGCACTGCGTGGGCTATCAAATCCGCTGCAGACTTTTCTTGGTCTGACTCTACTGCTCTTATTATAAGCACGGCCGAATTGTACAATCACCCACGCTGTTAACTGCACATCGGTGGACTTTATGCCTTTTGAAATAAGGTCCACCGATGTACCTACAGTTAGGAATGTTGCAGTTTAGAAAAATAAATCGTTTTTTTTTAAATAAAACATAACCTATTCGCTGGGTGCGATATGACAGCGGACTTTGAAGTGTCACATGGCTGGCTGTCATTACGAAGAGAACAAATAATTTCAATGAAATATTGTAATTTACATATACATATTCTATTCGAACATGTAAATCTTCATTTCCCCTCTAAATGGCACAATCAATAAATTTCAGGTAGTACACACACACGGACTTACTCATGGCTGACTTTACGAGAAGTAAAGAAATAAAAATCGAATAACGCATTTCATATAGGTAACTAAATATCTGGGAGACCGACCTATGCTCGGAAAACATATAAAAACCTAGCTAGATCAAATTTTTCGCCCTCGAAAACCTCCATATAGCAAATTTCATCGAAATCGTTAGAGCCGTTTCCGAGATCCCCGAAATAAATAAATAAATATCCAAGAATTGCTCGTTTAAAGGTATTAGATATGACTGTAGTGTCGTTAATAATGCAGACTTTTCGTGTTTTTCCAAAGGGATAATAATAAGTTGGCTTAACATGTGCAAGATGTATAACGCTACGTCTTACGTAGGCGAACAACGCGCGAACGCGGCGCGGCGCGGCGCGGCGAAAGCGGCCGCCGCCGCGCCGCGCCGCGCCGCGCCGCCTGACATTCGCGTGCAAATCGCGCCGCACCGCGTTCGCAACGAGATCGCTTACGTAGGACACTTCTATGGGCATCAAAGGATTGATTTCGCCGCGCCGCGCCGCGCCGCGTTCGCGCGTTGTTCGCCTACGTAAGACGTAGCGTAAGAGCCACACCATTGAAGCTCGTGTACCTAATTCGTCAAACTTCAGTGACAAACGTCCTTGAATGTAAGGTGTTTTTTTCTGTTTTTGCAATCTTTGACGTAGTACATACATAATATTATGATCCATTAATGTAATAGAAAGTAAAGAAATAATTTATTTTTTACAGATTGATTTTAGTCGTTATGTTACGAGTGGAAAATGTGATTGTGTGTACGTTAGGAGTAAACATATCGCGGCTCTGATATACTACATCAACTACTAAGAAAGCTTCCCAAAAACCAGTGAAGAGCAGCAATTGGGCAGACCTAGTGCCAGATAGTTCGCTAATGAAAATAACTCAAAAGGGAAATACCTACTTTGAAGAAATGTATGCACCTGCAAAGAAAATTAGGTGTAATCCTTTACCGTTACATGTTGGAATTGAAGGGAGAGTCAGCATTAAAATTAATAATGGAAGCTGGTGCTTTATTTATTATTATTACTTTAAATGCACAGATACGTAGGTAAACCTCGCTAGTAAAAAGTGACAGTTGGTCTGCCGAAAGTTTCTTTTTGGGCCACGGTGCGCGTTGCGATCGATTCGTGGTTCTCCGACCCAGCGAATAATATGTACTGTAGTTCGTTTTTTTAAGCATTAGAAATAACTTGGAAGAAGGTAAGCGATCTTGACATGTCTTTTAATGGAAAAACGCGTTTTAAAAATCAATAACTATTACTTATGAAAGCAGAAGAATATAAATGATCGTATTAGATTCATAATTGTTACATATTTGCAGTAACTTATTTTTAAAATGTGTTTTTCAATTAAAAGATACATCAAGATTGTTTACCTTATTTCTAATGCAGAAAAAAACGAACTATAGTAATAAGTAAAACTAAATGACTTAACAAGTACAATATTACCCCCACTCGGATTGTACCCCGGACGTAATGTGCCAGTGATATTTGCTGGACAAGAAAGAACTTTCCCGTAAGCGTCGCCTTATACTAGCCCTATATGTTGCGGCAGGAGCAAATATCGTCAGTCATCGCCTCCCGCTTAATACTTTGTCTGAGATGATAGTTTCTTACATGCTATCGTGAATTAAAAAATTGTCAGTCGGTTGTATCGCTGTGAAAAGACCGTCAGTTGAACACATGAACATGCAAATTTTTTTTTTTAATCATCGCCTCCTGATACTTTGCCAGATGATAGTTTAGATGCTATTATAAATAAAAAAAACCGCCAGCCGGTTGTATAGCGGTGGAAAGACCGTCAGTTACTTGCATAAACATGTAAAAAATACGGGCCTACCATTTCATGCCTTAAAGGGGTGAAATTTTGTACGGGGAATTAAACAACAACTGCACAACAAACATTGTCAATAGGAACTGTCCCGCCCGCGCGGTGTAGGACCAGCGCTGGTGCAGAATTTAGTCGAGATTTGGTACGGAGATAGTTTGAGTCCCGGGGAAGGACAAATGGTAGTTTTCATTCAAGAAGTCACCCTTTAAGGTGGTGAAAAGGGGGGTTGAAGTTTGTATGGGGAATCAACAAAACGCAGATTGAACAAAATAATAGCTACGTACCTAAATTAATAATTCCACGCTGACGAAGTCGCGGGCAAAATTTAGTATTATAAAGGCGAAAGGGTGTGTCTGTCTGTCTGTTCCTCCTCTTCACGCTTAAGCCGCTGAATCGATTTAGTTGAAATTTGTTATAGAGAATAATAGAGATAGTTTGAGTCCCGGGGAAGGACATATTATATTACCTAGGATAGTTTTTATGTTGGAAATTATCAAAGGAAGGAAGGAAAAAATCAAAGGGGGTGGAATTGAAAGAGTTGATGAATTACCTAATAAATGAAGTAAGCAATGCGTGAATTAAATAATTGCTATTAGCATTAACCAGGCGCTATACCTACTTTAGCTGCTGTCACTAATTCCACGCAGACGAAGTCGCGGGCAAAAGCTAGTATTATAAATGCGAAAGTGTGTCTGTCTGTCTGTCTGTCTGTCTGTTACCTCTTCACGCTTAAACCGCTGAACCGATTTAGTTGAAATTTGGTATAGGGGTAGTTTGACTCCCGGGGAAGGACATAGGATACTTTTTATTTCAGAACTCACCCCTTAAGGGGGCGATAAGGGGGTTGGAAGTTTGTATGGGCAATCAATAACCGCTGAACCGATTTAAATGAAATTTGGTATGGTGATAAAGAATGTTTATGTATTTGTGACCAATTTTATTAGCCATACCTACCTTTAAGGGTGAAAAAGAGATGACATGGGGGTGGAAGTTTGTATGGATAATAAATAAAAAGCAACTTTTAACTTCTCCAACTTCTTTATCTTCCTAACCTTCTTCAACTTCTCCAACATCTTCATCTTGTTGAACTTCAACTTCTTCAACTTAAACTTCTCCAACTTATTTAACTTCTTCAACTTCAAATTCTCCAACTTTTTTAAGTTTTTCAACTTCGACTTCTCCAACTTCTTCAACTTCAACTTCTCTAACTTCTTCAACTTCAACTATTCCTACTTCTTCTCCATGGTCTTGTCCAGTTCCTCTTTGGTAACTACCGTCAGCCAGTAGATGCAGTGATGTTAGAACCTAAAACAAAGAGTTGTAAGTTGGTATGTCGTTATTAAATAAGGTGACAAGAATGATTTGAGGAATAGTGCAACATAATACGAGTATCTTTACTTTAAAATGTGCCGGCAATCCATCGCCATGTTGAGGCTTGAGGTCAGCGTCGAGTTTGGCACACAAATAGAGTGCCAATTCTTTGCGCACTCTATATTTATGTGCCGAAACTCCTCGCTGGGCATATGAAATGGGTTGCATGTAGCCCTTAATGGCCCGTCGTTGGAGTTATCTATGCTATTTTTCTTCGATAGCAGCAGCTGCCAAGAAGAAATGATATTAATAATGTACGTATTGATAATGTTATATGTAAGTAAATTCAAATTTAATTCAAAGTTAAAATTGTATATACATATTATATTTAAGAAAAAAAACAGATACTTACCTACTGATATTTTAACTTGCATTTTTCACCACTTATATACCACAAGAGCACTTATGACTTATGAGTGAAGTGCAAAAAATTTGTACATAGTTAAGCACCTGTAATTAGTCCAAAGTTAATTGATTCCATTGTGTTACCACAGTTAAGCCATTTCTATTTAAGTTAGATGCATGAAAGTGTGTTACCGAATGCTATAGACTTATATGTGTACGATTTAAGTACAATAAAATACAAACAATACAATTTACATAGTTAATTTTCGTAACACAAATGAATCAATTAAGTTAAGACTAATCACAGCTTCTTAACTGCGCTTATCGTGACCCAGTGAGCACTACGATAAATTAATCAAAGGCTAGCCGTCAAAAATCGACTATATGTCTAATTATCCAACAATCGTAGCCATTTACCGTGTATTGTTGTCCAAGTGGACAAAACGGTATGAATGTTATAAAACTGTATAAATCTAGACAAGTGGCATTTATATCATTTAACTTATCCACTTATCCACTAAGTTTAAGTTGGAAATGTAGACAAATGACATATTATCCAACGACCATGTTATGCAGTTAAGGTGCAGTGAGTTCAGAAAACGGAGTTTTTTAAAAGCCGTAGCTCTTTTTTGGATCACGATACAGCTGCCATACATTCAATTAGCAAACTTGAGGGCTTTTTCTACTGATTAGAGTGATTAGAATCCTAAGTTTTTGACTTTTGCTCGATAGAAAATGATCACGAACATAGGTCTAAAACGGACTTTCAAGATTCGTAACAATTTGTGCACAAAAGATAAAAATTTGAAAACTGCTTCTAATAACGCGCAATTGTATGCTTGAGCGACTACCAGGATTACTTTTTTTTTAATTTCACATTCAATAAATAAGTTCCAAAATATGATATCAGCGGTTCCGTATACGCAACTTCTTTGATCAGATGCCCGCTGGGCTCGGATCAAAGCACACGTATCGCAAATTTAATTAAAATGACAGTTGATTTTGGCATTTATTTCGACATTAAATCATATACATATACGAAAAAGTATACCAGTAGACAAATACTATTTAAAAAAACAGGGTAAATAATTATCATCAGATGGAGCTCGAGTCTCATCTTAGATTTGATTTGTTGGGGCATAATGGTTGAAAAAGGCAGTAAACTATCTTAAAACAATACGATTCCAATATCATTTAAGTAATTTGCTCCTTGAAACCCGGCTTAGAATAAAAAAAGTTTGAAGACTCATACTTACTGATTGGAATTAATTTTCATTATGCTGGTATTAATATTGCATACCTATTTGACGTACTTTTGTACGTCAACGTCAATGAACTGTGAAGACAATGTTGTGATCTTGTATTTATGTTACAGAACTTTTGATCTTCAAATATTACCTATTAATACGGAACATTATGTAAATATTTCGTGTACTACTTGAAAATCGTGCAGTGGTAAACCTGTTTTGTTGCTGTGAGGTCCGTCTAAGATAGATGTATAATGCGGTTACGTACTGTTCTGCAAACCTTCATGAAATCAAGAATAAATAAACGGCTACGGTCTAGACTCAGTCCTAGCGAGTTTTTGCGGCTTGTGAGGCCGATATATACCTACTGGCCTACGAGGCTTACAGCCCAAAATCACTGCGGCCTGGATTGTGATTGCCTGTGTATCGAGTGTTATACTAATTTACTATAAAATAAAACAAAGTTTTTAATTCAATGATATTCTGTGCATATTTAATTTTATTTTTTATACCTCGTCGCTAACAAACAAGCATACGGCCCGGCCCGTCTGATGATAAGCAATCTTCGTAGCCTTTGGACGCCTGCAACTCCATGCGCGTTGCCGAGTCTAACACTCCGCACCCCTCGTTGATAACTGGCAACCATACTCACCGGCAGGAAGGACACTATGAGTAGAGTCTAGTGCTAGTGTTATTTGGCTGCAGATTTCTGTAAGGTTGAGCTCTGCTCTAGATCTGGAATGACATTCGCTGTGCTGTGCCCTACCACACGAAGCGAGATGTCATTCTCAGTTCCCATTCCCATACCTCTCTTTGGACGTAGTTCAAGGACCAGAGGTATGTCCATATATTTTAAATATTTTCGTCTTAAATTAGTATAGAGATTCAGAGTCTGAACATATAACCGTAAGTTTACCAAAAAAATGCCGTAACAGCTATAGGTACAGTCAGATGCAGAGAGAAAGAATCCGCCAAAATGAAAGTTCCACCCTGCCAGGACTTAATTTATTGATAAAGATAACCATATATTTATTTGCAAAAAATACATATAGTGATGAACATAGGTGGACAGTAATTTTGGATGCGTAGGGTAGAGCGGGGAGAAACGTAACACTTTGTACTTTGACCTTAGTTTCTGGTTAACCCTTATTATTTTGATGAGTTTAATGTATCATATATAATGTCAGTGCATGATCTGTACATTAACGTCTTGACTAACATTATAATTGTGTATTTTGTTTTTAAAAAATCCTTTTTTGTTACAAATCACCCCGTTGGCGTGCAGAAAGTAACACGTTGTGGGTCAAAAGTAACAAGACACAGTGGGCTGTAATTTAATATAATATGACATATCAAATCAAAATAAAAACCGGTCAAGTGCGAGTCGAACTCACGTCCCAAGGGTTCCGTACTGCACACATTTTTGAACGAGCGAGCAAAGCGAAGTTCTTAAGTACATTCAACTGTTTATTCAATTTGTCCACACACAGCTGGCTATCTTAGGATAGTTAGTTACCCATTTTTTTTGTTCAAGTATTATGTTAAGCATAGTGCCTACATTTTTTTTTCATTGTTAGGTGTATCTCTGTTAATTCAAGATAACAGGGCTATAACCGCGGAAATCGAAGCTCGAAGTTCGCAAATTGCTGGCATTTCTCTCTGTCACTCTAATTACCTACGGCTTCATTGGTGTAATAGAAAAATCCCCGCAATTTGCGAAATTCGATGGTCGCGATATACGGCAGTTCAGCCTTCTCACTTAGCTACTCGTACTTAAACCAATTATTTGTTCTGTTTGAGCACTAACCTCCTAAAGGTCATGCTTCGACCTTGCGTGGAGGTGCACCTCTCTCGGATGCGTCAGGCCTTCGGCCCAACCTTCAGAGCTTGGCCATCAACCTTCGCACTAGCTGTCCGCACCACGTTTCACGTAAACAATTGCGGTTGTGGCCCTGACAGAGCTTATCCACAATTCTTATTATCAAGACCTGCTCACGCTTAGTTGCAGACTTCTTACGCGTTTTTCCAGTAATGTATAGGTATTGGGCCCAATCGCTTAGGGGTCATCCATTAATTACGTCACACGAATTTCTAGGTTTTTTGACCCCTCCCCCCCTCCTTGTCACATTTCAGACGCACGGCCGGTTTCCATCCTTACTTGGTAGATATTCCACCAATTCGCACGAAGCGCTTTGCTTCTACTTTCCTTATGCGCACTGCCAAGGAATGGAATTCCTTGCCGGCGTCTATATTTCCGTGTTCTTATAACCCGGCAACCTTCAAATCAAGAGTGAACAGGCACCTTCTGGGCGAGCTCGCTCCATCGTAGGCCACGTCTACGCCTCGGCTAGTCTGTGGCCATGAGTAAGGCCATTCATAATAATAAAAAAAAAAAAAACTTGGTCACATTTGGCAAACCCCTCCCCCTAGTGTGACGTCACATTTTTTCTACGAAATCGCCAAATCGAATTAAGTAAGCACCTAAGTATTATAAATATTTTATCAAAATATTTTTGACGATATAAATATTAGAAATGATGACTTACGGCTCCGAAACGTGGTCTTTCACTATCGGCCTCATCTCAAAACTCAAAGTCGCTCAACGAGCTATGGAGAGGGCTATGCTCGGAGTTTCTCTACGTGATCGAATCAGAAATGAGGAGATCCGTAGACGAACTAAAGTCACCGACATAGCCCACCGGATTAGCAAGCTGAAGTGGCAATGGGCAGGCCACATTGCACGCAGAGAAGATGGCCGATGGGGTCGAAAAGTGCTCGAGTGGAGACCACGGACTAGCAAGCGCAGCGTAGGACGTCCACCCACAAGATGGACAGACGATCTTGTTAAGGTCGCCGGAAGACGCTGGATGCGGGTCGCTTCCAACCGGCACGTATGGAGGTCCAAGGGGGAGGCCTATGTTCAGCAGTGGACGTCTTATGGCTGAGATGATGAAATATTAGTAATTTTATAACCCAACACTGCTAAGGAAAGAAAATTAAACGAATAAAAACGATTATCGTTTTAAAAACTTGTTATTTAAATGTACAGCGAATAAAATAATTTAAATAAATTTTCGGTTACTGATGAAGTTAAAGTGACGTCACAAAGTTTGTGTCTCCCCCCTCCCCCATGTCACAATATGTCACATTTTCTTGACCCCTCCCTCCCCCTAAACGTGTAATGTAATTAATGGATGACCCCTTAGCAAAAGATAGAACAAAATCGACAATCTCCTTTCAGGGGAGCATGCACTTGTCGGAGGCTCCGGGCCTTCAGGGCTTTCGACCTTCGCATTCAGACAATTGAACTATAATTGTTCTGTGTTTGAGCACTAACCTCCCGCAACTCGGCCTTCGGCCGTGCGTTTTAAAAAGCCTCTGAGGGATGCTTGGGCCTACGGCCCTACGCGTAGCTCGGCCATCGGCTTTCGAAAAAGCTGTCCACAGCTAGTTTCACGTAAACCATTACGGCTGTGTCCTTAAAACAGCCCAACCGCGTTTTCTTTCTTAAGTCCGGCTCACGCTTGACTCTAGATTTCTAATAGGTTTTCCTGTCATCTAGAGGTAGAAGGTTGTGTATTTTTTTTTTTCAAAATTTTAGACCCTATATTATCGGAGATAAGGGGGGGGCCCGGTCATTTTTTGCCTATTTTCTTAAATAATTTCTAAACTGTTTTATATAAAATTATAAAAAAATATATATTTGAGATCCTCAAAATAAGCCCTTTTAATATGTAACACGATATGGTTTGCAAAACTTGGTTTTCTAATTTTCTCATATTCCCCTTAAAATAGCCTATACTTAAAATTCATTTGTTTATATTACATGTCCGTCTTTGGGTAGCAGACTTCCATATGTGTACCAAATTTCAACTTAATTTGTCCAATAGTTTTGGAGCAAATTGGCTGTGACAGACGTATAGACAGACGCACGAGTAGGCGTCACAAACCCGGTTTCACCGAAATCGAAAAAACCGGAAAAACCGGGTTTACAGCCAATTGTCAAAACCGGGTTTTTACTTTAATAAAACCGGCTTTTTCGAGTTTTTCGATTTTACAATTTTGTAAACATAGTTTCATTATTTTGAAGAGCAAATTAAAAAAACAATACATTATACGCACTAATTGTATAAATGAACAGCTTTTTAGTCTCCAACGTTATATCTATTTGCCCAGTTTTGCAGATAGACTGCTTTGATGGTCCTTGAAGTTAAGGCTTCAATCCAGGATGCTTCGGAGATATTTAGGAAGAAAGTTGTGTCGGAGAAGATTGCCTCTGAATTTTAATATCAGCTCCGTGTTGGCTAGTTTGTTGCACTGGTGAACGCAGAACACCTCGGTCTTGGAAGGGCAGGGGCACAAACGCCACTGAGAGAAATAGTCATCTAATAGATCCAGGTCCTTTTCCGGGATATTTAGTTCAATTTTCAAGCT
The DNA here is from genome assembly GCF_963556715.1 of Cydia fagiglandana. Lineage (NCBI taxonomy): Eukaryota > Metazoa > Arthropoda > Insecta > Lepidoptera > Tortricidae > Cydia > Cydia fagiglandana. The sequence continues at coordinate 19,367,443 of NC_085942.1, read as the reverse complement.
GTCTTTTTGTGTCACAAGGGCATCATCAGCATAAGCAAACTTCCGCGATGTGGTGTTAGGCAGGATACGACTCAGACCTTTTCAGACCTATGACAACTAATACTAGGCTGTGTTGAGAGTGTGGAAAATCCGCTAGCGCGTACAGCTCGGCGGCCACTGGGGTACCGTCTATTGCTCTTGTTGTGAAGACTAGGTCCGGGTTCACTTCTCCATCGAGCTGATTTGAAAGTTCCTTTGCCTTTGTGAGAAACGACTAAAACAGTGTTGTTTTGTTCCTATCTGCCCAGTCCATGATCGCCTTCTCGTTGGCGTCAGATTTCCTTTATCCCCAGCCGGTATGGTGGCTATTCAAGTCTCAAATGTAAAGGGATGGGTGTTCCAAGTAAGGAAGGCGTGGAGTATGCCAGCAGCTACGTGGAGGATTATATATGCTGCATATCCGCGTTCCGCCGATTTGAATAATCGTGGTGGCGATATTGTTGCCATCGATGTTATTTGAAATCACGTTGACCAGGGCAGTAAGAGAAGACCGGCCGCATGTCGAAGTTCTATATTAATTGTTTATGGTATTATAATGCCGCTACCAAATCAAATCCCGGTATTTTATCTCGTTTAGCGAGTTGGGCATCATCAGCGGTGTATTTCCAGAAGGAGGACTATGTCAACACCGTTGTCATATAATAGGTTGCTTAGGCAAACCGGTTTAGAATTACTGCTTAGTTAAAAACTTTATTGATGGATTTGGATTAATTTATTGATATGGTCTTGGTAAAGTAAATAGAAATGTCGTGGAAGACGTAATATCAAAACATTGAACCTAAAAATAATTGCTTATTTTACAAATTATACGTAAGATCGAAATCATCGAAAAAACCGAAAACCCGGTTTTGCAATCTCACAAAAACCGAAAAACCGGTTTTATAAAATACGCACGGTTTTGTGACCCCTACGCACGAGTGATCCTATAAGGGTTCCGTTTTTTCTTTTTGAGTTACGGAACCCTAAAAGTACCTACTAATCATGTAAATTATTATTGATAACACACTTTAATATTTGCATTTCAACTAAATAAACATTAGTATTTTAAGAAAACAAATCAATATTAATTCCTCGTTAGAAATTGTTTTTATTTCAAGTGATGAGATCAATTATTGTCTTATAAACATGTTATCTAATCAGATAATTCAGGGGTCAGAGTTTTTTCACTTACAAATATGGCATACATCGTTTACTAATATGGCATAGATCCAATAGGTATATTGTATGGGATGTAAATGTTACTTTTGTATGGCTTTGTTACTTTTGTACCCGACCGCATTTTTCTGAAAACATGAAAGATATCTTTGAATTTGAAACGCAACGTGTGCGAGAAAAATAAATTGCAATCAATCTAATCAATATCCCTTCGGGTGGCAGGGCCTCCGGTTGAACGGTAGGAAAAATGGCGCGGCCATTTTTAAAACATGCCCCTGCGTGGCAGAGGCCGGGAGCCAGACACTCCCCAATTAGCGGTGAACCGGGAGACGGTTCCGTCACAACAAGCCCGTGTGTGGCAGAGACCGTCTCCCGGCCTCTGTGCGACGCCGTATTTTGCGCCTAAAATAAAACCATTAAAACTATGCCTTGCTTGCTCACTTTTGCAAGATGCATTCTTCATTAAACAAGGATGGTATTCCTTAAAGGTTGAATTCCCGCGTAAAATAATGTTTTTTAGAAATGGCGTGATGTTCACGCCCCACCAGACCTCGTACGCACCGACCGTCGAGCCGCGAACATTCAGAAACCAGAAATTTATTTGCTAACAACATTGTCCTTACAAAGGTACACAAATGGAATATGCAGTGATAAAAAGTGAAATAAACTGTGTGAATCGTGTTAAATGTAATGTTTTGTCATAAAGACTGCTTTTTTTCAATCAATTGTTTTATTTCCTAATTATACATATTTTTATACATGAAAGAAAAAATAATTGGTAATATGAGATTTGATCAAGTCCAGCATAATTCAAATAAATATAATGAAATTCATTGGTACCTATACAATCAAAAAAGCTATTTTATGCTGAATTCAATTCAATCATACATATTTTTGAGAATTGGTCAAATTTCTAGCACACGTCAAATTTGCGATGACCACCCATGGAGGCGCCGCCACTTGACGTATATTTTTCTAAATTTGCCGCACCACTCAACCTCAAGCCACCGTTAAATCTGAGGCGCCGCCATTCAACGGCTTGTTATATCTGTCCATCTCCCGGCTCCCCGCCACCATAGAGACCTAGCCAGACAATGCCACTCTAGGGGATATGCAAATATTCAGAAAATGTATGAATTTTAATACAACATAAACAACAAAGAACTAAAAGTCAAAAAACGTACTTTTGATTCGAAAAATTTTGCGTCACGTTGCGTCCTCTCACACAACCTAATAGCACGTGGCGCTCGTTTCGACTGAATGCGCTGACTGAGTGAAGGGGGCACCACTGTCTATCGCTTAATAGCAGCGGAGTGGTATTTTGTCTATTAGATAAACCTACAGAGCAATAGTTACTTTCCACCCGCAGTTACCTTTGTCCCCGCTCTCCCCTATATTTCACTTGAAGAAGCATGCAAATTTTGCTTAGTAGCTAGGTAGTATAACTAAATATATACAAATTGAAGCTAAGCTAAGGTAAGTTATATAATAATAATATCATCGGAATACACATATGATTTTAATGAAATTGTCATTGGATTGATTTGTGCCTTATCGAAAGCCCTATTAATTAGAGTAGTACCTAAATAACTTTTTTCATTTGACGACTTCTGTATTTATTCGGTTTATTTAGTTCGAGTATCTAATGAATTCGATTATTTAGTTAATTTACATATAAGTACGTCACATGTGACATGAACAGACAAGGAGAGCAACATAAAATATATTGTTTTGTCTTCCTTCTTTCAATGGAACTTTTTTAGAGTTTCTCTTCCTGAAAGGAGGCTAGTTGTTAAGACGAAACTCAAAATACTCTCATTTGCATCTTAAAAAAAATAGGATGGGTCACTGACCTGTCCCGGTAAAGTGAGGTAGTGTGCGTGACGTGTGCTTGTGTGTGAAATGGGGTAATTTGACAGAATCTGAAAATTTTCCCCGGGCATACCTCACCTTAATCATTTAACGACTATCGCTGTCAAAAGTGGAAAAGACGACAAATCAATAAAAACTGGATAAAATGTCAGTTTTATCATCATTTATACAGCCATATCATTTATCCAGTCGACCATCATAGCCTTAGGTCAGGCGCTTGTTTGCCGTGGCATAAATAAAACAAAAATGGCATTTCAATCTGTTTGAGATATCGGTTCTTTTTTGTTAAAGCATTTTTTGTACTCTCCAATAAAAGCTTATGAAAGAAGCTACTTTTAATGAAATGGTAGAAAACAATCGACAACAATAGGGCTGTCAACCGCACGTTATTACTTCAACGGACTGGGTTTTGTGGCGCCGGGCGCAATGCAGACGAACGTTATTTTGAAACTAGACGGGCCCGCAGCTCCGCTCGCGTAAATGAAATAAAGAGTTCGTCTTATGTTTAGTTAAATACCGACATTATTATGTATTCAACCCTGCCATGGTTTAAAACTGTGATAGGGATTTCTTATTTGTAGCCGTTATTTGGATAACTCAATTCGCAAATTTGTCAAAAAATGATGTGATTTGATAAAAGGCAAGATTGTATTTTTTCATCTACACGTATTTATTTAAAACTTGTTTCAAGATGAAATTATTATTTGTTCTTATAAGCCTAGTTGCAAAAACGTTCAGACGAATATGGACGACCACCGCCCTTAAATCGCCTTTTCATACAAACATAGGTAGTCTAGTCCTCTCGGTCTTGCGATAGCTCTCGCCAGTCGCCATGGCCGTGGTGGAGCAGGTCTTGAGCAACTACGTCGTTTCAGCGGTACCTAGGACGTCCACTCGGGCGTCTCCCATTTTGTTGTCCCAAGTACCTACCTGCGCTCTCTTCACTGCACGATCCTCTCCCATTCTCTCTAAGTGTCCGAGCCACGACTGAATTTAGCCGCTTTTGTCTCTCAATATTTCGCCACTATATCGGACCACATCCTTATTTCTATGACAACAAAATTATATTACGATATTTGGCTGACTGCTGACTGTATATTTGCTTATTTTTATCAGGTCGCTCAATAATATCTGAACATGCACTTTAATCTACCTACATAACTTACTATCAACTTTGTATTTTTGGCCCATCTCAGCATTCTTAGCCCGTTCCCCGGACGAATGGCAATGTTTGCCGAAGCCGTGAAAGTCAATCTGAATAATATAACTCAAAAATAAATTTAAAACAACAAAATACAAATTGATAACAATAATATAGTAATTACTTTGATTGATAAGAATGATAAGTCATATATGACATAAATCACTCGTATGGGCTCTATAGACTAAGGTTGAGGTTGACAGCACTTTTTATTTTAGTTCGTGTAAAAAAACTCAGAAATACCTGTATACCAACATGACAAACATAATTTAGTTTACTTTAACTTACGGATTTTTTGGTCTAATCTGTAGCCCCGCCAAACGAAAGCAACCGAGAGTTGCCGAGAGATGGCCGAATAAAGTTATTTTGAAAATTTCATTTGCTTATTGTAAATTAAATACGCATCGAAAGCGATAAATTTTATGTTCTAGTTATATTCTCATATTTAGATAATAGATTGGAACAGTTTTTTCTTATCATACGTGCGTCGTATTCGAGAAACGTGTCAAAAACTTTTTTAGAAATTTGTAAGGCGCCATCTCGCTTCTTCTTTCGTTTTTTATCCCGTTCTGGTTTTTCAATTTTATATATATGATTAGTTACTACTCGATTCAAGATATCTTAATATTTGCACCATATTTAGAAAATATAGTATTAGTTTCGAAGTTGAAGAACTAGCTGCTGAACCAAACATCATTGGTGTGACAAAGGCGCAAAGGCTTCGGTGGCTCGGCCATCTTGAGCGAATGGGAGGTGATCGGGCGGTGAAAAGAGCGTTTGAGGGAAAACCGATAGGACGCCGCCCGGTCGGTCGACCTAGGTATCGATGGCCGGATGTGGTGGACGCTGATCTGCGCGAGCTCTGGGTTGAGAACTGGCGATGTACCTTAACCCAATATTAGCTAATCTACTTTAATAAAACTCATCCAGAATTAATTATAAATAAATAAAAATAAATAAATTTGGCCATGTGATCGTCTAGTGAAATTAATACGTTGTGAACCTTAGTACCCTTCGTCTTTTATGTGCAGACTGATTAGATTTGGATTTAAAATACTACCCCTAAAATACCCTATGTAATTGTAAATATTTCTACTGTATTTCTATATTATAACACTATCATATGAAAAAAATTAAATAATAAATTATATTTTTTAGAATTTATCTTCTACCGAGCCCTACCGTGACCAGTTACCATGAACAGTAGTGTAAGCCCTTGTTGTTTGTAATTATATTTTTCTTTTATATCCATTCGCTAATCTAGCTAGCTAAAGGAAAATATATATATGTAAATGTTGCAAAAATTAATACGTACAAACATACTTTATCTACTGTCACGCCTCGGATGAAGTCGGGTCTCTAAACTAAATAATACCTATTTTATTTTGTTTTGTTTTTAATAGGTATTCCTAAACACTATGTAATATTTACTTTTATCTGCGTTTCGGAACCTATTTTCAGACAAGAAGAAACGCCAAGAAACTTATCTGAATATACTATAAATGTATGGAATACTGAAGCGATCGTCTAATAAACATGACTTTTTAACCCTTAGATACCCAATATAGAAAAGCTCAAATTGTCACTAGTGAACTGCTTCGCCTGTCACTAGCTCCCTATAACAAAATTATTTAGTATGTCCTCAAATAACTTTGTTCCCCTATCTCACCAAATATAAAAATGTATTACCTTTAAATCATATTTAATATACGAGCCTCAGTAACCCATCCATATGCTACTAAAACTAGACTTTAATTTATTCTGTATTTTAAAACAATTAACACTCTAATGATTTTAACACTGTATGTAACCAAAATACATGTGAAAGAATAAATAATAATAAAGAAAGAAATAATAATTAACCCTAACACCCAAATAATGACTCTACCCTAACTCTACCCCAATTTCACCTATTCTAATGTGTAAGACTAGAAGCGAACCTCTAGTATTACAGGGGGGGAAGTGTGTGAGAGGGACCCTAATTTAAGCTGTAAACGTTCGGCCGACAAAACCGAGGTATTGCAAACCCTAGTGTCTGTGTAATTTGCCTCCCTCCGCAGTATAGGCCGTAGCCAAGGGTACTGACGAATAAGACGCCCTATTCCAAATATAAAATGTGATTATATAAATATATATAACAAGACCACGCTTCTTCAATTACCAACAGATTTCAGTGAGTAAAGATTACTCTTAATGATCCACACGTGAGATCCTCACATCCCTCTGTCAGACCTTGAAGATAACGTAAGAGGTATAATCGTCACCTGTGTAGGTAAAAAGGTTGACGCCAGGCCCCTCTCGCGACCTGGACCTAACACTACTGGATTCCCGGAAAAGCCTGCTTATCACCGCTAGGTTAAGCGTTTTCGGTTGATTGACCGTGCAATCAGACACTAATCTGGCTCTAAAACACAAAAACACCAAAACACACGTAAGTATTTACACTGAACTAGCAATTGAACAGTCTGACAAAAAGCAGCATAGTAGCTACGTAATGTCAAACATTCAACCGTAAAAATAACACCTTTGTTTTAACGTCTACGGGCGAGCCAGAGATCGTGACAATCCGACGGACAAAAATAGAATCAACCGTTCCCAGCTTGGCGTGGGGGTATTTATAACCATAAAAGACATTAACGAAACGCGTTTGACGCATTTGACGCGTTAGGCGCACTTCAAAATTAAAACTTTGTTATTTATTTCCTTTAAACTCGAGTTCCAATCTTGAGTAGTTTTAGCAAAGAGATGTGAATCCCATAAGACAAGCAAAGTCAAAAGAAACCCCTTGCCTCGGAAATCAAGACAAAGCCACTCTCTAACAGATGGCGCCACTCTCTTGATATTCAACAATTCTAATGCACATCAATGTAAAAAAAACATGGATCAAAACACATGGCGTTCCTAAATTAATAAAAATCATTTATGTCTATATGTAAATATATATGTTTTATTGATATTTTTATACATTTTCATCTTTAGTTTCAATACTGCGTCAACAGATGGCAGCATAATCTTCGTGACTACAAAATTCACCGACAGTAATTCTCTATACACATTCCATTCTCTTTGGATTCAGCGAATCAGTTTTTCTGATTAATGGCCCACTACAAACTTGACTCAGTTAAGTTTTTGTTTGTTGTTTCGAATTTCTCGTGAGAATGTTTTGCTGTTATTTAAAATTAATTTACTGAATGCATATATTATAGTTACTTACATGTATTTATTTTAATTAACATTTGTATATAATAATTGAGGTTTTAAAGTTTATGAAAATAATATAGATCGATTGATCAGCTGTGTCAATCATTATTTATGTTAACTAGATCAGCTAGTGCGTCTAGTTACAGCGAGACACGGCACAGGACCGGGATCAGTGGCGAGCAGTCGTGTTGGAGGCCAAGACACACTTTGGGTCGCTGCGCCAGAGGAGTAAGTAAGTAAGTATTAGTTTCGAACATGGTTTTAATTTCAAAAAATTGACCACTCCTAATAGGTGTAGGTCTAATAAAATACAATACAATACAAATTCTCTTTATTACACCACCTTAGAATTTTACATGGAAACACAAATTAAACAATCATGAAGACAGAGGTAAACAACAGGCGGCTTTATCGCTACTGAGCGATCTCTTCCTGACAACCTCTAGTTAGTGGAGAAATGAAACTCATAGTAACCAATTCACAAAGCCTACTAATCTTATGAACTTCATCTGTATATTCCGCATTTTTATGATTTTAATGTGGATTTGTAGATGCCTGCTTTTCTTGATCGGTTAATGGTAGAATAATTCACAAGTATCAAACCTCATCTTTTTTGGCGTTGTCCCGGCTTTTGCCACGGCTCACGGGAGGCTGGGGTACGCTTGGCAACTAATCCCGGGAATTGACGTAGGCACTAGTTTTTAAGCGACTGCCACATGACCTTCCAACCCAGTGGGTAAACTAGACTTATTGGGATTAGTCCAGTTTCCTCACGATGTTTTCCTCCGAAAAGCAGCTAGTAAATATCAAATGATATTTCGTACATAAGTTCCGAAAAACTCATTGGTACGAGCCGGGGTTTGAACCCGCGACCTCCGGATTGAGAGTCGCACGCTCTTACCGCTAGGCCACCAGTGCTTGAGTTATTTGATCAATGTAATTAACTAATTATAAGTTACTAATTATTTAACGCTGTCTGCTACCGACGTGGTATAAAAATAAAAAAACAACGGGTTGCACTCCGGGAGTGCCGATAGAAGTGAAAACTCAATGACTAGTCCAAAATATCTGCAGCACTATGTATAATTGACCCATCCTCCTTTCTATTGAAAAACTTTAGTTCCGAAATTGCTGGTCAGTGAGCATGTTTAAAATTACGCTGTCGCGAGTTTATAATTTTTTCCCCACCTCAAAAAGTTCTCAGCGCCGCTAAAGAAGTTTTCACTTCAATAAAACCCACGTTCCAACCGCCGGTCTGCACCATCCGCAAAGTCACCGTCATCAATCATAAAACGCTCGCGGTTTATTACCGCTCGTCTGTCATCCGCGTTGTCGGCCATTGATGCCTGGCTACGTGAAATACGTTTTTTATATACCTACTTAGGAGGCAAACGGGCAGACGAATCGCTTGATGGTTAGCCATTACCGTTGCCCATTTGAACACCAGAGTGTCAAGTAATCAAAATTACTTAAAATTTACTCATAAATATTTTTTTCATGTGTGGTGCCATTACTACACTCGTGGACAGATTTAGAGAACCGCAACAAAAAAGTTTAATTACTAATTTTCAAGTCACTGCACTTACTTTAGGTGCATAATCCAGTAACTACCTAAACATTTGTGACGTTCCACGGGTAAAGGTACCTTATGGCGGTTGGCTCTCATTCATTAATAAGAGCATTAAGCGTTACCGCCATAAAGAACCTTTGACATTGGAACGTCACATTTTTTTTGAGTTCCTCTTTCTTCCATGAATATATAATAAGGAAACAACGGTTCATAAACTTTTCAACAAAGATTGTTTTAAAAGGATCGGTTATTAACCGTCTATAAGCTATCGTCAATAAAAATGTGAATGCCGTGAAGATGAAAATAAGTGTTTTTTTTTGACTAATACATTTTCCTATATTCGTAACGAATAAAGGCACTGAACCATTGTGCCTGGTCCGGAATGCCAATTATTCAAACCGGAATGTGATTTTCCCGTCTCCCGGCAATCTGAATACACAAAACATCACCCACAACCTCATTCCGACGCTTCCCGAATAGAATTTCAATGGAACGCCTAACCTAAGAACGTTTTCACGTTTCCCGATCCGATATACGATGTCGGATGAAAGTAAAATGTATGTATTTAAGCTAGTTAGAGCACCGTACAAAACTTTGTTCACGGTGCTCTTATGGGATCACTTCGGTCTTGCAAATCGGTTAAATGCGTTTTTCTCAAAGACCGTTTGATGTAGGTACCTGAAATTTGGAATAGTTATGGCAGGTACCATCATTAACACTGTGAATAAGTCGAAACTGCTTATTTCTGATTTTAGGGGGAAATTTAGGGGTTAAGAGGGGTAGGCTGAATTTTATTTTCAATTGTAAGAATCGTGTGAGGTACCATTAGAAAGCTTGCAAAAAATTGAGTCGATGGACTGATTTTGACTTCATTTTAGAATGCAATAGTTTCGATAAAAAATGCATTTAAAGTTGCAAGTTTTCATACAAAAATTTTCACCTCTGTCCTGGCGATTTTCGGGAAAACTATAGCTAACAGGCAGCTGACCAGTCAATATCCAACTAAAACGAGTATGGAGACGGCGGGAAAATTATCAGGTTAACTCTAACTTTATTAGTTTTTAAACTGCAGCCTGATCTTTGGTTGCTTAGGGCTAGCTAACTGATGCTTACACTGGTCATTCATATTAAGAATTAATTTTAGTAAGAAAGATCCTTACTTAAAACTTTGACATTGAAATTTATGACTTATGTCTTTGATACAAAGTTTAATTCTACTTACTTACTTTTGTGAGATATTTCATTTTTTTTCTGAATAGCCTACTATAAGTATGAGAGAGTAAAAGATCTGCAAAATGCATCCTTATTATAAAGCAAATAATTAAACTTATTTGAAATAAGTTTAAATTTCGAACGGGCTTTCCAACCAATGGACTATCGCAGTGTGCTCAGTAAGAATAATATTTATTATTGGAGTTTATCAGTTCAAATTTAAATTAAGAATTCCGTTCTTCACTGTCGTTGTGTTTTTTTTTCACATTAGAGTACATAGAGTTAGTAAAGCGAATAGATATAATAAAGTCATTCAATATTTATTAACAGCTATGGCGTCATCTACCTATAGATTTTACTGAGAGTATCTGATTCGTCGAAACAGTACCTATTCCTTTTCATTAAGTACCATTACATTTATGTATTAATTGTATAAAGTATGTATATTTTTGAACCGATCGGTGAGAGCAGCAACTAGATACTGTTCTGTTACGAAAAAAAATTAAAATTCACAATTCACAGTTTTTGGAAACAAAGGTAAAGTTGACGAAATATAAAGTAAGCCGATCTTGATCAAACTTGTTTGAGTGACAAAAATGTCAGTTAAGATTTGGTACTCATGAATTCCAGTTCTACTAAAATATTTTTGCTTTTAAAAACTGATGTACAATAAGTCCAAAATTGTCCGGTAAGTTAGGTTTATATTCAAATTATACGCAATTCTTTGTAGCAACTCCGCCAAGTGGACGGAAACAGGTACTGGACGGCAACCTGGCGCAGTTACCCTACTTGTACTAAAACTTAGACATGTATTATTAGGTACTTATTTCTGTGACTTATATGAAACATGAGCAAATTGATTAATACTTTACGTTAATTATATTTTGAGTCAGAAACAAGCCTAACGTCAAAAACCGAGAAATGCCGAATCACAGACTTAATTGTAATATTATTCCTTTTTGAGTCGTGCCTGCCCAGTCTACAAGTTTAAAATACAACAATTGCGACTATATCAAAGATTATGAGGTTGTATGTATACCCAGTATTTTTGACGGATTTAGTTTTTCATGCTCGAAGTTGCCTGTCAACTCACGTATATTAAATTGTCAACTATTTTATGACTATTTTGGTGTTTGAAAGAATCAATAATTGGCAAAGTGCCGTGGCAGAAAAAGCCATTCTCACAAAAAAAGAATCAATAATAATGAAAATGTTCAGACAAGTGGAAGAATATCATACTTCAATATGTTATGGATGCTAGTAAGATGTAAAAACAACAGTTTAGCGGAATGTCAGTTTACGAAATGGTTTGTACAAATTACAGAGAAATTCATAATAATTTGTTCCTACTAGAAATGTGCCTTCACCAAACGTTTTAGATAAACGGTATTAGGCCTATATTATATAAACGTTCTTGATTTCGGTTGGCCGAAATGGGACTTACGATTTTTCCTCTTTTCACCTCCAAGATGAGGTTGATTGTTAGTGTTAGAAAGCTGTAATTTGGTATGGATATACAATCAACCCGACAAGGTGGTAAATAAAATCTTTAATCTCTAAAAAATATATCTAAGGTAGAAGCTTTGTAACTTCTACATTACCTATACTAGCCCAGAGGACTTTAATAAAAGTCCAAACTCCAAGGTCCCAGAGCTCCCAGACATTACCTTCTTATTTCCTAGTCAATAAAATGTACTTATGGGATAAATTAGTATTAGTATCCAAACTTAAAACCACCTAGGGATGTGTCGTACGGTGCTCTGAACACCGTAGTCTTGACTTCGTGCTTGGCCAATTATTACTAATTTGTTTACTAATACCACTGTGTATATCTTGTTTGTAAAAAAAATATATTTCAGATAAAAAATAATGTATGTATATATACATATGTATCTCTGTTATGTTAATAACACATTTGATGCGTTTTTCTTGAATTAAGGAGTTTTTATTCATTCAATAAATCATAAAACTAAATAAAAGATAGATGACGCAAAAAAGGCAGACTTATATACGGTACTCTCCTGCAGCTATTTTTTTTATACATATAATTTCAGCTATGTCGGAACCGGGCTGCCAGCTGTCGGACCGATAATATTTGTTTGTGTGCGTATTTGTAGTATGCGTGACCGCTAAAGCGGCCTGACTACTCAAATATAGGATACTACATTCAATGTCGGATCGGATATTGTGAAACCGCTCTAATTCGAAACACGTTCTGATTTTCTGAAGTCGTATGGCTTATAGTCCCAAATTCGTATCCTGATGCCAATTAAGAGCGCAAAGCCATGTAATTAGAATTAGAAGGTGACAATAGATATGGTGCGCTGCGCGAAACTTGTCACGTGAGATATTTGGGTCTAATGGCTCCTCTACACGATGGGCCAACGCTGGCCACTCCAAGTGACGCAGCCTTGCGGTAGAATGAGATAGCAATATCACTTGCTCCCTCTAACGCATAAATGCGTCCCTTGGAGTGGCCGGCGTTGGCCCATCGTGTAGAGGAGCCATATATAAAGTCGGGATTTGATGGCACTGCTCAGAAGTTATCTGTAACAAAAAACCGATTTATGTGACAGTACATTAGGTGCCACAAAGGCCAGGAAATAAGAAATTATACTTCCTATCCAAATCCAAGACAACAAATATAATTTACAAGCAGCCGTACATGGAATCATGCCGTCCTTGTCACACATTTTAGCCTAGTCGGTAGTGACCCCGCCTACGAAGCAGGAGGTCCCGGGTTCGAATCCTGGTAAGGGCATTTATTTGTGTGTTCATCACAAATATTTGTTCCCGAGTTATGGATGTTTCCTATGTATATAAGTATATATATATATATTATTATGGTGTATGTTATATATATCGTCGTCTAGTACCCACAACACAAGCCTTATTGAGCGTACTGTGGGACTAGGTCGATCTGTGTAAAAATTGTCCTATAATATTTATTTATTATTTTAATTACTATTTAGTATTTTTCTCCTAAAATGGGTCGGTTTTCTCCTAAAACTACTATATCTAAATAATAATAGCACGTGACGCGGTCATGGTCTCTTTGCCGGTCTAGATTAGCGAATGTTCGAAAATCCATTGCCGGCGCACCTCTCTCATGGCTCCTCTACTCGATGGGCCAACGCCGGCTACTCCAAGGGACGCATTTATGCGTTAGAGGAGCAAGTGATATTGCTATCTCATTCTACCGCATGGCTACGTCCCTTGGAGTGGCCGGCGCGGGCCCATCGTGTATAGGAGCCATAAAGACGGTTGTAAACAACCGCTTCTTCATACAAACGTAAGAAACGTAGGTAGTCCCCATTTTCCTACCCTGCAAATTTTATAAGCGTTTTTTTTAAATTTCTTATCTCTTATAAAAGTGGGGACTACGGGCCCGATTCGGATTTTTAAATAGACATCTATTAGATATCTTTTTAGACATCACCAAGATACGATAACGATATGTTTAAGATCTAACCTGTCAAATTTGACATTTGCGCGATTCTGGAGTTACTCTTGAACGACTTCCTCAGGATATGACTTAGAGATCCAATTCACATCTAATAGATATCGCGTAGATAGCGTAAAAGTGACATTGGCTACCCGAATTGCGCTGCAAAAGAGAACAGCCGGCCTAGCCAAGGGTACAATCGCTATCGCTTCGACAACGAAAAGTATTATGTCTCTCTATCACTCCTCCGTATTAGCGCGACAGTGACAGTTGCGTTTCGATCGCTACGAAGCGTAAGCGATTGGCATCTTGGCTACGCGGCCTGGCCGCGTAGCCAAGATGCCAATCGCTAGGCCGGCTGGTTGATATCTAATCTATAACGTAATATCTAGAATGGATCTAGTACATGTCGTCTCTTGTGAATATCTTGAAGTTCGAATACGGCAGTACGCTTGGTTACACGTCGCGTCGTCACCTTTCGCCTTAAGTGCGCGCAAAATCATATTTTGCGACCTGTTTTTACGAATACAAAGCATTTTTGAGGTGTAATAATCTAATATATGCATAACACTCTCATGTCAACGCCAAATTACAATACAAATTCCAAAATACAAGAGCAGTAGCAACCCTAAACTTCATTACTTTTCACGACAATGCTAAATTGAACCCTATCACCGCGTGATACGGTTGTAAATCTCTTTGAATAATTGCGGGGTTTTTTCCTGAGAAATTGTTTCACATAATAGATTTGCAGGTAAGCGCGCAGTGACAAGAAGAATAGGGTTGTGAGAAGCGATGTTTCATCTTTTTTTCGCTGAGTTGAGGCGTTTTTCGTATTAGAATGGAGATATGGTTGAGTTATGTACTTTTGTGTGCAAATATTAGGAACATTGGTTGGAGTACTACTATCTCAGATTTCTGGCAAACGCACAAGAATAGGATGGGCCAATTTGGAAAATACCATCTTACCACACCAACGGGTAAAAGCTCTCTTGATTGTTCAAAAACTGATTTAAGAAAGTTTCATTTTATCCACATTTGAGGCAAAGTAAACTGATACAAATTTTGCGTTGTTTCCTTATGTTGGCCAGTAGAATTGACTTTTAAAAAATGATTTTGAATAATAAGTGGATGTCTGATTTTCTTTGATATTTTACGGTTAGAATTTTCCTCACATTAGTGCTGGTCAAAAATTCTGTGTTTTGTAAAAATTGGTTTAACCTTCGTGCTTTAAAACCCTTTCCATTTAGCTTTACATAGATATCAAGATAAAGTTGAGAGCCCCCCCCCCTAAAAATTTACATCAATAATCTGGGAGGCTCCACTTCTTAAATCCATCCTTGGGTCCTAAGGACCAATCCTTCCAAAGGAAATCTTTTTGTTCATGCATCGCCGTGGTTGACCTTTTTATGCTCTGAGCTCATTTTATTTTATTCTATAAAAATCTAGCCAATCACGCGTATTCGGGAAACGAGATAATCACAAGATCTAGAAACGATATAGAAATCAACTAGATTTACATTAGATATCGACTAGATGTGACTTGGATATCTAAGTCATAACTTGTCGAAATCGTTCAAGAGGGCCTCCAGAATCGCGGAAACGTCAAATTTGATATATCTATCTTACAAATATCTTTCAATTATCCATATCCTAACTTGTTGAGGTCTAGTAGAGATCTAATACATTTTCAGAATCGAGCCATATAGCATTATTTGTTAGTTTAATTTATTTATGCACTCATCGTACAAATCACACGTTTTTTAACAGGAACTAATATGTGACACACTAATTTATTATTGCGTAATTCTATTTATTACTATTTACTATTTTATTTATTAAATACCTACAGTACAAGACGTTCTCGTATTGTGTGATACACAATATTACACAATACGTGAACGTCTGTTGTCAGGGCTATAACCGCGAAAATCGAAGTTCGCAAATTGCGGGCATTTTTCTCTGTCACTCTAATTACGCCTTCATTGGAGTAAAAGAGAAAGATCCCCGCAATTTGCGAAATTCTGTTTTCGCGGTAGCCCCTCTGATTCCGTACTCCTCCCTCGACATCATTAGTGCCCCAAACTCGGGCTTTGAGTAATCATCCCAATCCGTTGCACAGTGGGCTTAGCATAGGACACGTGGACACAGAGATGATAAAGATTTTGGTGATAACAGACATTTTTATCACACCTTGTTTTTATATCGTTTAGTTACTAAAATCAATTATTAAAATCCGATTTGCCAATCCATAGAGCAATCTATTTTTATAGTACAAAATAGGTACAGAAGCAGGATACATTAGCCAATTTGAATCCAATTACTTCACGGAGATCTGGGTGGTACAGTCGAAGAATTTAAGTTCTTGCCATTTCGTACTTTGTCAGGGGCAAGTTGTCACAGTGACAATCAATATAAAAGTACGTCATACTGTGACAATGTACGAAATGGTATAGAAATTAAATCACGTGACCGTACGAGTATTTTATTTCACATTCATTCATAACTTTTTTTTCTTTCAGAATATACAAAACTAGCCCTTTCATAATATGATAACCCATTTAACTTTATAATTAGACTTTGATTTTGTCCTCATATTGGAGAACTAAAAAATATTGTTTTACATAAGTTTATAAGTACCTATTCCTATTTTTAAATCTATATTTCCCGGGATATTTAGTAATGTGACAGTGTTCATTTTTACCTGCCCGAAAAAAGTGCAATGAAATCGTGACTCTCGTTGTTTTCGTAGAATGACCAACATCCTATATTCAGCCCACAGTGCAGTGACCTGCCCACAGTGATTCTGCCACGTGTCACGATTACAAAGGGCCTACCGCGAACACCAAAGTTCGCAAATTACGGACATCTTTCTCTTTTACTTCAATTAAGGCGTAACCAGAGTGACAGAGAAAGATGATCGCAATTTACGAACTTCGGTGTTCGTGGTACGCCCTCAGAGAGTTACGTATTAACAACTAGGTACATATTACCTTTCTCAGGCCATATGAACGTTACCGAGAAAATTCAATGGAAAACAATTATTATTAAGCACTACCTGCCGTGTTCGAACTTCAAGATACTCACAAGAGACGACACGTACTAGATCCATTCTAGATACGTTATAGTTTAAATATCAACTAGTTCTCTTTTGCAGCGCAATTCGGGCAACCAATGTTACTTTTACGTTAGATAGAGTAAGATATCTATTAGATGTGAATTGGATCTTTAACTGCCGTATTCGAAGTTCAAGATATTCACAAGAGACGACACGTACTAGATACGTTATAGTTTAGATATCAACTAGTTCTCTTTTGCAGCGCAATTCGGGCAACCAATGTTACTTTTACGTTAGATAGAGTAAGATATCTATTAGATGTGAATTGGATCTTTAACTGCCGTATTCGAAGTTCAAGATATTCACAAGAGACGACACGTACTAGATACGTTATAGTTTAGATATCAACTAGTTCTCTTTTGCAGCGCAATTCGGGCAACCAATGTTACTTTTACGTTAGATAGAGTAAGATATCTATTAGATGTGAATTGGATCTTTAACTGCCGTATTCGAAGTTCAAGATATTCACAAGAGACGACACGTACTAGATACGTTATAGTTTAGATATCAACTAGTTCTCTTTTGCAGCGCAATTTGGGCAACCAATGTCACTTTTACGTTAGATAGAGTAAGATATCCATTAGATGTGAATTGGATCTCTAAGGAAGGGTACCCAACTGTCCGACTCCGATTTGATTTATTTTGATTTATTATGTTATAGAGTAATCTAAAATAACGGACACGTATTTTTTTTTATCTGCCCAAACCCTGTTACCTGTTAGGAGAAAATGGCCTTCAAAGTACTGAAAATTGACCAAACCTTCTAATTTCTGAGAAGAGACGTGTTCAAAAAAATTGATAATGACAAAACACGTCCCCATTCTTTATTCATGTTCTCCAACATATAACGAAACCAGTAACACGTCCCCATTCTTTATTCATGTTCTCCAACATATAACGAAACCAGTAACACGTCCCCATTCTTTATTCATGTTCTCCAACATATAACGAAACCAGTAACACGTCCCCATTCTTTATTCATGTTCTCCAACATATAACGAAACCAGTAACACGTCCCCATTCTTTATTCATGTTCTCCAACATATAACGAAACCAGTAACACGTCCCCATTCTTTATTCATGTTCTCCAACATATAACGAAACCAGTAACACGTCCCCATTCTTTATTCCTGTTCTCCAACATATAACGAAACCAGTAATTAATTATCAATTTTTTGAACACGTCTCTTCTCAGAAATTAGAAGGTTTAGTCAATTTTCAGTACTTTGAAGGCC
Organism: Cydia fagiglandana; assembly: GCF_963556715.1. NCBI lineage: Eukaryota > Metazoa > Arthropoda > Insecta > Lepidoptera > Tortricidae > Cydia > Cydia fagiglandana. Next base: position 19,349,395 of record NC_085942.1, on the reverse strand, counting down.
ATTTTCAACTAACAGGTTGAGTTTGGGCAGATAAAAAATACGTGTCCGTTATTTTAGACTAGCTGTTGCCCGCGACTTCGTCCGCGTAGAATCTTATGTTTAACATTTTACATCTTTAGTACCTACATATAATTTTCATATCCAAGCAATGTTGAAATTAAGTACTTTTCTTTTTTAGCAAGTTGTATGAAGTTTTAAGTCAAGTGGATTCTGATGTTGGTTGCTGAAATTACTTTTCTTGTATTCTCATAATAGGTACCTATGCCCTTATACAAAGATTCAAGTTCCGCATTCCGCACTCACAAAATATCTGATCTCCATACAAACTTTCAACGCCTTTCTCACCACCTTGGGGGATGATTTTCAAAAATGCTTGAATTAGTTTTCATGCTTTTTAATTTATTACCTTTTTTTCCAAAAAGTTAAAGTTCCTAGCTTAAAATTAAATTTACACCCCAAGAGGAATTTTCATCCCCTTTTTAGCCCCCTTAGGGATTGAATTTCCAAAAACGTTGCAATTACTTTTTTTTTGTAATCGGCTATTATGTCTTTCTAAGAAGTTTCAAAGCATTTGTAATGGATTCAAACTTTGAACCCCATTTTAACCCTGTTAGGGGATGAATTTTACAAAACGCTGAAATCACTTTTATTGTCTTCTAATAATATCCCCAAATACAAAGACTCATGTCCTGCGCTCGAAAAAATTTTTGATATCCATACAAACTTTCAACCCCTTTTTCACCACCTTGGGGGATGAATTTTCTAAAACGCTGAAATTAGTTTACTTGTATTTGAATTTGATACATTTTTACAAAGTTTCAAGTTCCTAGCTTAAAATAAAATTTGCACCCGAAGACGAACTTTCATCCCCTTTTTAACCCCCTTAGGGGTTGAATTTCCAAAAACGTTGCAATCACTTTTTTTTGTAATCGGCTATTATGCCTTTCTAAGAAGTTTCAAAGCATTTGTAATGGATTAAAATTTTCAACCCCTTTTTACCCTGTTAGGGGATGAATTTTACAAAACGCTGAAATTACTTTTCCTGTCTTCTAATAATATCCTTAAATACAAAGATTCAAGTCCACCACTCGAAAAAATTTTTGATTTGCATACAAACTTTCAACCCCTTTTTCACCACCTTAGGGGATGAATTTTCAAAAACGCTGAAATTAGTTTTCTTGTATTTTAATAATATATCTTTTTACGAAGTTTCAAATTCCTAGGTTAAAAGAAAACTTTAACCCCATACAAACTTTCATCCCCTTTTTAACCCCCTTAGGGGTTGAATTTCTCAAAATCGCTTCTTATCTCTTGTACACTTTATAAATGCAATCTGGTGTGCAAATTTCAACTTTCTGGCTTTTGTAGTTTCGGCTCTGCGTTGATGAATCAGTCAGTCTGTCAGTCAGGACACTTGCATTTATATATATAGATAGATTACTCTATAACATATATCAAAATAAATCAAATCGGAGTCGGACAGTTGGGTACCCTTCCTTGTAAGTCATATCCTGTGGAAATCGTTCAAGAGTATCTCCAGAATCGCGCAAATGTCAAATTTGACAGGTTAGATCTTAAACATATCGTTATCGTATCTTAGTGATGTCTAATAGATATCTATTTCAAAATCCGAATCGGGCCGTGACAGTGATCCCCTCATTGTAGGTACTGATTTTATTGAAATTTATGTATTACTTAAAATAAATATATTTCGAATTTGAATTTGTTATTCCGAATCGGGCTCAAGTTCAGCGTTAATAGTAACTTGATTACACTGACATATCAGACCGCAGAGAGCGTGTAATTGCCAGAACGAGTTCTAACCTCTAATATTAAGCGGAACTCATGGACTTATATATATGGACTCCAAGCGTGTTCGACAGTGACCCCTACGAAGCTGGAGGTCCGGGGTTGATATCCTGCTAAAGGCATTTGTATGTTTAATCACAGTTATTTGTTTCTTAGTTATACAGGGTGTTTGGTACATCGTTTGCCAAATTAAAACGGCAGCAGATAGCTTGAGTCATTTGCTATCTTCTCATGCCTAGAAAAACAAAATTAGCCATGGTTTTTTTTACTACTACGCAAGTAAAAATTTTAAATTTACGAAATCTGTCATAAAGGTGAAAAATTTTTTTTTGCACCACATTAAAAATTTCTAGGCCTGAGAAGATAGCAAATGACTCAACCTATCTGCCGTTTTAATTTGGCAAACGATGTACAAAACACCCTGTAGATGTTTTTATGATACACACATAGTATGTGTGTATCCGAAGAGGTGGGCTACCTTAGCCAAGTGGATGGGCAGGCCCAAACGGAGATGGCGCGATGACCTGGACAGCTCCCTGAACAACTGGCCGGAGGAAACACCAAATCGGGAGTCGTGGAAATCAAGGGGAGAGAATCAGTGGGACACTCAAATAGGCTAATAAAAAAAATGTGTCTCCAAAAATTTCCTGCATCTCACAACTAAACTGTGGAATTAACTCTCACCTGCGGTATTTCCGGATTGTTACGACCTTCACACGTCCACCACCATCCATCCACCATCAACCACCACCATCACCACCACCACCACCAACCATCGTAAAGCCCGACAACACGCAACGCCTCTGGTGTTGCTTTTATCCATGGGCTACAGTAATCTCTTACCATCAGGCGATTCCTCTGCTTGTTTGCCTCCTATACCATGAAAAAAAAACAATCATTGCTTTTGAGTTAAATGTCAATCGGTGTATGATTATTCACTTTTAAGAAGATCATTTTTAGGTTTCCGTACCCAAAGGATAAAACGGGACCCTATTACTAAGACTCTGCTGTCCGTCCGTCCGTCCGTCTGTCACCAGGCTGTATCTCACGAACCGTGATAGCAAGTTAGACAGTTGAAAATTTCACAGATGATGTATTTCTGTTACCGCTATAACAACAAATACTAAAAACAGAATAAAATAAAGATTGAAGTTGGGCTCCCATACAATAAACGTGATTTTTGACCGAAGTTAAGCAACGTCGGGCGGGGTCAGTACTTGGATGGGTGACCTTTTTTTTTTGCCTTTTTTGCATTATTTTGTCTGCCTCTGCCCTGAGTAATCTGCGCTGTCCATTTGGTCCGCCGATCCGGGTGCATACGGCAGACATGTCCCGCCCAAAAAGATGCTATTATCATTTAGGTAACTATAGTATTTTACATTTATTCTAAACATAATAGCATAAGTCGCAGACGTTTCTGCTTGTTAAAAATTAAATCATTTAACTACTCGTAAGTCCATACGCTATAAGGTCGTTGGTAACCGCTAATATAGCGAGCCGTAAGCTGAATTACGTTAAAAGCTAAAACTAATTAAGGGTAAAACACGTAGAAGGGGTAATTAACGCTAAAACGTTGAGAGATATGTCATGTTCCCATAATAAAGTTGCTCACTGAAGCGGTTTGAAACGTAGGTTTGCGTTAGTTTTGACGGTCCATAAAAAATACACGAATCAAGCCTCATCGCATCGCTTTTTTAAAGCCCTAAAAAGTCTGTGCAAGAAAAAAATACAAAAACATGATGCTATAAAAAACATATTTTATATCGGACAAAGTGCATACGTATGTTACATATTAAAATAACAAATAAATACTACAATTATATACAAATAAAATGAAATAAAAACTTCAATTACAAATATGTACCGTGTTGTGTTATGGGTGATTATTTTTGCCGCATCATAAATGAGTAAACTATAAAGGGTTAAACCAGATTTCATATCCTCGGAAAATAGCGTAGGATAGGTATGTTTTCCGAATACCTACAGGTGTTTATGTACCCCAAAAATATCACGAAAATCATATCCACATGGTTTTACGTTGGGAATTGATAGTTTTATGATTTTATTGAGCGGGAAAGTCGTAAAAAAATATTAAGGCTCTCTTAATAACACGTGGGGCCGAAATTTACATATAGAAAGGGATCGGGAAGTACCCACTGTATATTGCTGAGAAGGTAATTGTGCATGAAATGGGTGTGTTGAGAGAAACCGTCTGAATTATAAATGAAATGTGAAGCGAGTTGAATATTTCCGCGCTCTCTTGCGTAGAGTACCTGAACGTTCGAACTTCCTGTGAAAATCTTCAATATTACTTTCGTTCGTACAGTTCGAATCAGGTTGTAGTCTGACCTGATTCGAACTTTAGATTCGTCAAAAAAAATCTAAATATACGACTCAAATGAATGGCAGAATGAACGTTATAATCGCGACAGTAGCGGCGGCGGACGTCACTCATCTTATCAAGGGAATTGAGTATTCGCATCAATCGCATTTTTCCTGTAGTAATTTCATTTGAAAGCTAAGGTAATTTATTCTAATCCGGATATTCCGATATTTCTTTATTGCTCCTTATCAATTCTGGTATTGCAATATCATAAAAATTTATACGATATTCAGTTATATCGGGATTCCTGGATTCATCCCTTAACTGCAATGCAACCGGTTCCAATGTCCAATTTTAACGAAGGTTTTAAACATGCATACCTCCACATCTATACCTAATCAAAACGAAAACCATAAAAAGCTGCTGAGTTAAAGAAAACTAAACCTTCCACCATTTACATAAGAACTAGGATGCTAGCAAGATTTTTGTACCCGTATAATTCTTATTGGCACCAATGCCTTTCCGATTTTGGAACTGCTCCAAGTGGCTAACGGGGTCTAGATGCTTGGAATTATTCAACACTGGTTTTATGGTTATGCTAATAGTGGATTGCTTGAATTTTTGGCAACTATGATACTTTACGATTGGCTTTTCAGTCACGCTTAAACTTTTTTACGAGTTGACAACCCTAGAGCAACATTCACAGTTTCAAAATTTCTAAAAGACGCTTACTACAAGGATTCTCGACAATGTCACTGCGCAAGCGTGATAGCAATATAATTATGCGCGTGCAATAGAGATAGCGACAGGCGCGTCAAAGTACGAAAATTCTTTAGGTTAGCGTCTTCTCTTTAGTACTTCATATCCACGAGTTCCGTGACAGAGGGGCTACCGCGAAAACCGAACTTCGCCAATTGCGGGGATCTTTCTCTTTTACTCCAATGAAGGTGTAATAAGAGTGACAGAGAAAGATGCCCGCAATTTGCGAACTTCGATTTTGGCGGTTATAACCCAGAGCGATAAAACAGTGTATGTATTTAGTCATCAAATCATTCGAGTCAGTGTTGGCCGAAACGTTAATGCAATTGACTATTCTTGACCATTAACCAGTACAAATTGAACCGTCAACTGAAACCGTCCGTTACCGTTTACGGTTCAATTTATAAAGCCCGCTCCACACTCGTGCGCGAATCGCGGCGCGAAGCCGCGAACGCGAGTCTGGAGTCGATTTCGCATATCAGCGAACTAGACTCCACACTCGCGTTCGCGGCTTCGCCCGCGATTCACGCGCATAGTCTGGAGGGGGCTTAATGGTTAATGGTCAATTGCAATTAAAGTTCGGCCAACACTGATTCGAATGATTGTGTGTATGAAACCCACACTCATCTTATTTAGCAGTCACATGAACCTTCTGTTGTGTACATTGAAAATGCTTAATAAAATTATGCAAATAAAATTATATGTTTTGATGCATAATATCCTATTGGTTGCTAATACGATCATTTATATTCTTCTGCTTTCATCAGTAATAGTTACTGGTTTTTAAAAATGCTAAAAAGCGAACTATAACCTCAAGAAGAATAACATTCTTACCGGAAACTTAGCTAGTTAGGTATACCTACCTACTTTATAGTGCACGGTAAAGAATATTTACTAGTGTATAAGAAAACACATTAAAAGATCGCTACAACTTGCGCATACGGAACTAAAAGTGAATAGTTTTACGGGAAACTTTCATAAAACCGCGTGGGAAATTGTTTTTGATATTAAAATAGCAGCATAAATTATAAAGTTGAAGCGATCTTCGCATTTTACATTAAGGCGCTGCTACACGACACTGAACTTATCATCAATAACACGGTAGCCCATAGTGAAACATGTCGTTAAACATAAGTAATCTATGTAAATAAAATTTTCTACGTATCGAAGATTATGCACACTTTTTCGCTAATAGGACCAGTATTAACTAAGTGAATGTAGGGAAACAGATGAACAAGAAAGAGAGATTTTACAGAGGTGTGTAAGAAGTTACTATAGTTGTTTATAAGTTTTATTAATACAGAGGATCAGAAGATATACTTGGTCAAGCAAATCTTGTCAGTAGAAAAAGGCGCGAAATTCAAATTTTCTATGGGACGATAAGCCTTCGCGCCTTCATTTTTTAAATTTGCCGCCTTTCTCTACTGACAAGATTTGCTTGACCATCTATAATTTACCCGTAGTTTCCTCTTAAGACAAAAATCCACTCTCATGCTCAATTTACCTGCGACACCGGGTTGTCCGACAGTGTGACACGGCCTTAAATACCCAGGCTATACGTCGGACCGTGCAACACAGACTTAACTCGTTGCTTTTGATCGTGGCGTGGAGCCAAACAGCAAACACCCTTTGCAAGTTAAAAGGCAGTCTGGACCAGTTCTTGCCAGAACTTAGTATGTAGATTTAGTGCAGCTTAGTATGGAAATCGGACTAAATCAGAATATTTAATTGATAATTTGTGGCTGGTACCAGCTGTTTAATAGCGATAAGGCTCTATCTCAGTTCCTAAATTTTCAATATTATTTGGCATGTGACCTATTTTTTATAGGCAGTAATAGTAAAACGAATCTTACCATAGCACACTGATTTATACTTTAACAATTTTCAACCATTGTTATATTTTTACGAATATAATTAAGCTTTAAAATTACTCATTAAAAACACAACAAATGCAACATTAACGTTTTATTTACTGAAGCAAGTATACTTAATCATTTCTTATTGTTCGCAACAAAAACAAAGGAAAAGAACATTCACAATCCGGCTTCATTTCGCGATGACTTCCAATTCGGCCGTTTCCCTGCGGGTTGAGTCGAAGCAAACCACCGTTGTAACGTTGCTAATGAAAATGAAACACGGCAGGCGCGCGTTCAATATTAATTAATGTAATGACATCTTATTGATAAGTGCTGGTGGCCTAGCGGGAGCGTGCGACTTTCAATCCGGAGGTCGCGGGTTCAAACCCCGTACCAATGAGTTTTTCGAAACTTATGTACGAAATATCATTTGATATTTGCCAGTCGCTTTTCGGTGAAGGAAAACATCGTGAGGAAACCGGACTTATCCCAATAAGACCTAGTTTCCCCTCTGGGTTGGAAGGTCAGATGGCAGTCGCTTTCGTAAAAACTAGTGCCTACGTCAAATCATGGGATTAGTTGTCAAGCGGACCCCAGGCTCCCATGACCGTGGCAAAATGCCAGGATAACGCCAGGAAGGAGAAAGAAGAATGACATCTTTAGTAACTGTGAACAAATACGTAGGTTCTGCTTTATTTATTAAAATAACCAATTTTAAATTATACCAGGGCTGGTTCGCTCTGCCTCCCCTTGCCAACGCCCTTTTCACACAAATTTATAAAAGTACGAAATTATAAACTGAAATAAATATGTGTCTCAACTTGATAAAAACAAATTAAAATATATTCTGAAAATAAATTAAATACAACAAACAAATTTTTAAGAACAAGTTTTTTAATTTGTAGTAAAATTTTGAAAGTAACTTCATTAAGCTTGTACTTGACCAGGAATTACCTATTTCCTGCCTCAACAACTGTGATTAAATTCCAGACATCTCTTTGTATCTAAATGTCAGTTGTCAAATTACCCAAATCAAAGTTTCTTTATCCCTAATCCTTTAGAAATAGAAACCTCTCTCAAAGTATGAGCATTCAACAAAGAAACGTTTGACAATAGGTGTATCTGTAATTTATAGCCTAAAAGGCCAAATCTCGCAAAATTGTATTGAAATGACAGGTGTCAGTCATCCTACCCTTCGAGTTTGAATAATATTATAGTGAGGCTGAGCTTATAAGCTCAGCCTCACTATAGTTTGTTCGAGCAGTTTCACACTAGCTTATTTTTATACGCTCGTATACGGTTGTTTCGGCAAACTACCGTTGCTATACGCGCGCTACTATTCGCGCTTCAAAAATCCGGACGCTCGTATGTTATACTTAGTTCGTAGTTTTGTAACAGAGCCCGGCGGCTAATCCTATTGTCTATTGTTAAGTAAAACCGCACGTGCTACTTACCTGCAAAAAAAGGTCATACTCATTCTATTTGGCACCTGAGCGCGGGCTAGTCCAACGCTCAAAAAACCAGCCGCTCTTTGTTACGCATCTGGATAACACATTTTAGACTGGTTCTGTAGTATTCGACTCGCCGGCACTCAGTAACCGAATTACGCAGGTTTTTATGCAGGTGGTTGTGGCAACAACGTGACAACGCTTTACGAATGGCACGCGTGGGAAAAGACGAGCGTATATGCTCCTACGTTCGCTTCTAAAAACGGGCTTATACGCTCTTATAAAACGCTAATCTGAAACCGCCCTAAGCGAAATTTGCTTTGACAGGGCTAGAAATACAGTGAAACCTGGTTAAGTGGGACCTGGATAAGTGAGAAACCTCTATAGCTGGGACTCATGGTGCGGTCCCGACACTTTAGCACTGAATTACCTCTGTTACTGAGAAAAAACGAACCTCTATAACTGGGATTCGTTGTTGTGATTTTATAGTCACATTTACCTCTATAATTGAGACAGAGAGTGTATTTTACCTCTTTTACTGAGACTATATTTATAAAATTACATTTTCCTAATTGTTTTTTAGAATTTTATAGGGAATTGACTTCTGTATCTGAGATAACGTCAATCTATGACCTCTCTAACTTGGACTTCATTGAACAATTTCCGTATTCTTACTAACTCTTAGTCTATCCACAAATTCCGCATTTGCCTAATTGTGTCTAAACGACTTCAAGTTTGGTTTAGTTAATTTATGTAAGTAGTTAAAATTATCGAAACGAAAGCTGAAATTTTTATATTTATTTATTTATTTATAGGTTCACCAACAGTTATTACATTGAAGCTTACATCTATACAAACAATGACAACATGCTGAATGTATAACTAATTACTGGTAAACACCACATGCAAGTAATTAAAAAAAGCAAAGTCAACAACAGAGCCGGCACATTTAAACACCTTATTATTGTAGAATAAGGAGCAAAGCCCAACCATGATGTCAACTGGTTAAGTGAATAAACTAGATAAATATGGAATTAAAACTAAATATATTAATTACTAGTGAATAAATTTCTAATTTTGGTCAGAGAGTCAAAGTGAATATCGAATCTGTTGCTATATTTATTGATTAAATTGCTCAGGCGTGGTACCGGGGAGTTTGACCCTAACACAGTTCGGCGCTTAGGGCGAGACAGTGGTTTGATAGCAAAACGCGGTGTTCTTCTAGGCACTGAGAATCGAAAGCTACTCAAAAGTTGTGGACAATCTATGTTATTTCTTAAAAGCTTAGTGAGAAATTTTAAATCCAGTAGATCTCTACGGTTCTCAAGGGATAACATTTTAAAATGTTTTAACCTATCCTTATAAGAGAAAGATCTATTCGCAAGACCTACCGATCGAGACAAGTGCCACATAAATCTTTTTTGCAATCTTTCAATCCGAAGACAATGAGTTGCATAATGTGGTCGCCAGACGATACTACCATACTCTAAGTGACTGCGTACTAGACTATAATAGAGAAGTTTTTTGGTTTGTATCTTACGAAATACCTTTCCGTTTCTTATGACAAATCCTAACATACATGAAGCTTTTTTTACTATTGCATCGATGTGAGGAACGAACGTGAGTTTTGTGTCAAAAATAATTCCCAGGTCACGTATGGTTTGCACTTTAGGAAGACATTCGCCAGCAATATGATATGATGAAGAAACTGTATTGATTTTACGAGTAAAACTAATAGACGAGCATTTTTTGGCATTGAGAGACATACCATTTTCTGAACACCATTTGTTAAGTCTGTCAATGTCAGCCTGGAGAAGGACGACATCAGAAGGACAATTTACCACTCTAGCGAATTTGAGGTCGTCTGCATACATGAACGGGATGGAGTGATGAAGTTGGACGGGCAAATCATTTATAAATATATTGAATAATATAGGGCCAAGGTGGGAGCCTTGTGGAACGCCGGAAGGAATATTATAAGTCCGAGACGAAAAACCATTAATAACTACATAAAATGATCGGTTATGGAGATATGAGTCAATCCATTTTAGTAGGGGACCCGTAACGCCGTAGGAAGAAAGCTTCTGAATCAAGACCGTATGAGAAACTCGATCAAAGGCCTTACTAAAGTCAGTGTAGATAACATCGATCTGCTTATTAGTATCAACAGCCTTAGTGACATACTCAGAGAAGGAGACAAGATTGGTGGAAGTTGACCGTGAAGTGACGAAACCATGTTGGTGTTCGGTTATATACTGTTTGAGGTGACATTGAATAAAGGGACAAATAAGGGATTCAAAGATCTTGGCAAAAGTGCAAAGTATAGATATCGGTCTATAATTCTTTACTACACTAATATCATCGGCCTTGTGTATTAGGGTAACTTTAGCCCTTTTCCATATATCCGGAAAAATACCAGTTTCAAGCGATTCACGGTAAATAATATATAGCGGATAAGATAATGTTTTTGAACAATTAGATATAAAAAATGGGGGGATGCCGTCAGGGCCAGCTCCTTTAGCAGCATCTAGGTGTTTCAGTTTTTTATTAATCGAGTCAAGATTTAAAGGTACGTTATTAAGACATTCAGATGATCTTGTGATACTGGCCATATTGAGGTTATTGCTATCACCCTCCCCGTAAACTGATGAAAAGTATTGAGCAAATAAATTACAGATCTCAGGTCCTTCCGACCTTACAGTAACCCCATCTGTCATCGAAGCAGGAAAGCTACTCGCACCTCCTCGTTTTGCTTTTATGAAGGACCAGAAATATTTTGGATTATTATGTATGTTATTTTCAACGTGAGAAATATAGGAGTTATAGCAAGAAATTGCGTATGCATCACATCTTTTTCTAAGTAATTTTAATTCAATTAGGTCACGCGGATTATTAAATTTTTTGTAACGTTTTCTTGCACTATTCTTTTCTTTTAATAGTTTTATAAGAGTACAATTAAACCAGATAGGATATATATTCGAGTGTTTTTTTTTAGAAAAAGGGACCAGTAACATAATTGCGTCCTTAAGTACTTCATAGAACGTTGATACCATTTCATTAACATCTTCGCATTGACCAAATAATTCATCCCAGTTTTGACGATCTAAATGTTTATTTATGCTTTCATAATCAGCCTTACGAAAGTTTGGAATCAAGGGAAGATTGTTGCTCTTTAAATTATTGGTCTCGATTAAGGGAATAGTGATAACAATGGGCGGATGATGAGAGCCAGGATTAGAAAGAATCTCACTAGCATTGGAAACAGATGTAGTTATAATATCTGTCAAAACCAGATCGAGTGTTTTGCCGAAATTATTAAGAATGACATTACGCTGAACAAGGTTATTTAAATTTGCAAAATCGACTAACATCTCTTCTGTTACTGACAATCTAACGTTAAGTGATTGCTGATTATTCGGTTGTGCCCAGTTTATCCGTCCTAGATTAAAGTCTCCTATAAGAATAGTCGAGCTATCAATTGACTCCATGACCTCATTACAGTTTGAGAGGAAATAGTCTAAGGTAGTTTTCACAACAGGAGGAGGTAAGTATACAGCACATAAGGCAATTTTAGTCCTGGCACATGAGTTATGCATGGGGAGATCGAGAGTGACCCATAGATCTTCACAGTTTGTTTCCCAACTATACATTCTTACAGGCGCGAACCTTTTCAATACTGCTACAAGAACACCACCACCCTCCTTACAACTATCAAAGCCGGTTGACTCTCGATCCCTCCTGAATACAGTGTAACGGTCATCGAAAAGCTCATGTGACGAAACACTTTTGTTTAGCCAGGTTTCAGTCCAAACTATAACATCATAATTAGAACAGCAAACTTTGGTATAAATACTATGAGTTTTGGTTCTAAGACCACCTATGTTTTGATAATATATATTAAGGTTCGAGAATTTTAAAATATTTGTAACATATCCGCTTGCTAGGTATCTTAAACTATCTTATTTAAAGAGTCCATATCTCTAATAAGTATATATTCGGAAACGTCAGATTTTCTCACGAAGACGCGGCCTCCTCTCACCCAGACATGCTTATATCCCTTCTCTTTTGCTTTTATTCGTGTTGCCGCATGAAGTGCCTTGTTTGCGAGGCTCAAATGTTCCATAACGTATATCGGGGTTTTCTCACCCACAAACCCCAAGTGTGACGTGTTCAATTTTTCGGAAACAGGTCTAGATTTGTTGAAGTTAATAGCAGCAGCTAAGAATGAGTCTCGAAGTCTGGGTGTATTAAATTGCACAATAATGGATTTAGGCCGGTTATTGTTGTTATTTGACTTCATAACGCGCGTGCAGTGAGAAACGTCAGCTTCTTTTACCTCGCTTTTTACAACCTTCCCCAAGTCCATAACAATTTTAATCAAATTTTCATTACTTTTTTGGGGTACACACTGTATTTCGACGTTGCTGGCCCGACTCTGTTGTTCTAAATAATTGAGACGGCCTGTCATATCTTGCAAGGTAGTTGACATTTTATTGTTCTGGTCTTGCAGTTCCTTAATTCTTTTTTTATCTTCTTTGTTCTCTTTTTTTATGTCCTCGTACTGAAGGTTCATAAAAGTTACAGATTCATTAATCCCTTTTATCTCATCTCGCATTGTTTTTAATTCTCTGTTTAGAATCGCTCCCATGCTCAACGTAAATTTTGCCATTAATATCTCAAATTGGTTCTCCATTACCTCCTCTTACCTAAGTAACACGAAAAAATAAATTTTCATTTATTAAATTTCTAATACGCAATGAAGTCCGGACTTCATTGCCGTATCAAATTTAATTTAATTTTGAAATATCTATCCTTTGGAGAATCATTCAAAATAAATTCAAAGAAATATTTAAACAGACTTAAAAAATATTTAGGAACAAGGATTATTTTACCTTATTTATTTTTAAAGATAATTACTAAATACCTTATTAACCACATCTATAACTTAAATATACTCTATTCTCACCTTTATTAATGGAACTCTCTGTAAATGAGACAGAAATTTATTTGTACCTGGCTAACTGGGAGCCTGTGTAAGTGGAAAACCTCTTTAAGTGAGACAAATTTGCTCGTCCCTTGAGATCTCACTTATCCAGGTTTCACTGTACCTACATCAAGACCAAATCAAGACGCTTTGTAGTTACTATTTATGGACCTCTTTGACATTTCCTTTTGGCTGAAGATAGGTCTGCCCTTTCTTTAATCTTTTATAAAAAGTAAAACACTAGCTTCTCCTCGAGTGAATTGCAGAAAATATGTCGCTTTTGGATTTCGTAACTAAATTGAGGGCAAATGAAACTGATAATTGCTGAAACGAAACTGATAAAGTAAGTGTAGGAAACACGAAAGAAACTAGTTACCTATGTTGCACGGATTCGTCCACAGAATTTGAAATAAAACATTTGAATTTCAATCAAGATTTTGAATGAATCCATATATTTTTTCTCAGTTTCGTTACGTTACGAAAAAAAAAAGAAACTGAAGGACATAATGAGAAATTAAACTCTAAAAAAATATTTATCGTCAAACACTCTCGAGTTGTTGAAAAGCCTTCAAAACAAAGTATTATTTTAAATATTTTTCCTGCCCGAAGCTCTGAAGTGATTAATTGAAGAATTTGCGAACTCTCATTCCAGTTATTAGGGTTCGGCATATCATACTTTGGAACCTTTTTTACAATTACTTTTCGCTTTCTGCGTCAGCTGTTAATCTGCGACTATATCTCAGTAAGGCCAATGTGGCTAATTCCGTCATAGGGACTATTCCGTCAACTAGCGTTTTTCGCGTACAACGAACAACATTGATAACTTCGTCAATAAAGCAGCGATTGTTTTTAGTTTCAGCAATAAAAAGCGAACTACCTACGCTCGTGGACGGAATAGCCCCATGAAGGAATTAGCCGCCTTGACCATAACTATGAAAATATTTTTGGCATAACTTGGATACGGCGACCGTCATAGGCGTAAATACCCACGGTGGGGCAAGGTGGGGCAGTTGCCCCACTCTGGTCTGTGGTCTGACAAGAAGCAAAAAAAAATTAGGAACAATTAAGGCACGTAACCCTACTTATGCCCCACCCTGTAAAAGATGCTGGGTACGCCTATGGCGACCGTTGTCATCTTCATACCTATAGTTAACCGTAAAATGAAAATTTTATTGAGCTTTGTCACGTAGTTACATCGCAAATAATCTAAAGTATTTTTAATACATATTTTTCGGTGCAGGCTGCATACATATTTTCAGTACTTTAGACTCAAATAAGAAAAATGTTACCGAGTCATTAACTTTTATTGCTTTGGCCACAGAAGTGACCTATTTTACATATCGTAACTACTTTGAAAAATAAAATATAATAAAAATCTCGAATTTCGCTTTTCTACTCAAAGTTACCACATTTTTCTTTTGATTGACAGAACAAGATACGAGTACAAGGTACTTAATTAATAACGCTGTGGTTTCCGTATATCGGTTTAATTTGTGCATTTCTTTATAATAAACGAAGTAAGTACTGAACCTTACACTGAACATGGCTTGTTATGCTCTTGACCGATTTTTTATTAATTTTCCGCCCTTGTATTTTCCTAGGGTACTCGGGAATTCATTTGCGTAATAATTTTCACATTATTCTTACTTTATTCCGCAAATATACAAAAACGCCGTATAAATCATGGGCTGGTACATAATTTGTTTTATGATAGACTGCTGTAAGCCCCACTTACGTAAGGGAAGGCGGAACAAAACGAGGTAGCGGGCAAAACGGAATACCCGCCCTTTAGTCAAAGATGCTGTTGTCCAACGGACATCTTTTACCTTAGATAAAGAATGCATTTATTTTTCATACAAAATAGCCTTTTTAACAAAAGCCCTAAGGGCAAAGGTTGAAATATCATAAACATTTATTTCTGGCCTTACAAAGTTGTTTCCTAATTTTTTTTTTTATCCTGAAAATATATTTTTGACGTCATTAAGAGGAGATTTTAATTATAATATCATTATATCACAGATGCGTTTTTACACTAACTTAACTTCATAGTTACAAGTCGCTTTAACTCATTTATTTTTTATTTA
Organism: Cydia fagiglandana; assembly: GCF_963556715.1. Classification (NCBI taxonomy): domain Eukaryota; kingdom Metazoa; phylum Arthropoda; class Insecta; order Lepidoptera; family Tortricidae; genus Cydia; species Cydia fagiglandana. The sequence continues at coordinate 19,334,132 of NC_085942.1, read as the reverse complement.
ATTTTTTAAACGAGTAGCTGATTTTACTGCGTAGCATACTACCTAATCTGTTACTCATATCTATGGGAAACTAGTTATTTGTTATTTGATACAAAGGGTCGTGTGATGAAAAAAAAATTATATCAAAATTTGCATAAAAAACAGGCTCAAATTATTCACAATACGTTGATTTAGAAAAAGTGCTTCCATCCGCTTTTTGCGTTCGTTATCTGGTATTGAAATTCTGCTCCAATTTAGCGTGAAACAAAAAGCTTGTGTTGTTTATTTTGGATCCTTTTATTTATGTTACTATACAGGAAAGGATGCGCATCCAAATCATTTAGGAATATTTTGAAGTGTTGCAAGGTGGATGTCAAACAAAAACCGGCATTACCTAATAAATTTTCAAAATGCGAGAATTTTTTGTATAAAAATATTAAAAATGTTCTGATTAACGCTCTTAAGGTACCATTTAGGTAGGTACTAATTACTATTTTTTCAGTTTTCATTGGTCCTAATAGTTATATGGTTACATAATAACCTCTTTTCGTTTAAGTTTAAAACCTTTTTAATGCGAAAATAACTATAACCAGCTTACGTACCTACCGTAGCTTCCCAAACTCTGAATAGTTTCAAGTATAAAATTGTTAGCTTGTACAATCGCCATCAGCTATTTCGAAGCGGTATCAGTGCTCACAAATATCTGAACACGCCTCTATTGTCAAGGCGTTAATAGAATGCATGTCCAGATATTTTTGAGCATCTCAGCCTCTCAGATAATACCGATAAACGCGTGCGCGACATTTTGTATAACAAATGGTACCTACAACGTAAAAAGGTAAGGGTTCAAATACACTTTCGAGTACATTTCACACTCCATCCAGGAGGTATGAGCCCCTCTGAGCCTAGTCAGGAATTGAGATTAATGACCTCTGCCATCTATCACTCGGTAAGTGGATTTGTGAAGCCGGCGGGATCTGTTCCAACTGCTTTGCGAGCGCAAGCGAGGCCGTTTTTGGTGAACCTACCCGCTAGTTTTTTTTTTTAATTAAGAATATATTTATCTAACTTAAATGTTTTTCACAAAATGTTATTAAAAAGTAAAACTACAATCATTTAACTGAAGCTATACGTATTTCCTTCTAAATATTTCCCATCAGCTTTGATAAATAAACGCAAACGTAGCAGTAAAAATATTTGTTATTTTTTATAAAATCAATGGTAGGTGTATAATTTATAGATTACTGGGCTCTAAAGTCTTGTTTATAGAAACTACTTAATGCAGGGATTGCAGGGTCTATTAACAGTGGGTAAGTACCTGTACCAGTGTACCTACCTTACACTCGCTATCAGATACATCGGAGCGGCCAGGGTGCTCACAAATCTGAACACGCCTCTATTAATTGTCAGGGCGTTAGAGTGCGTGTTTGATATTTTTGAGCACCTTGGCCGCTCCGATATATCTGATGGTGTACCTTCGACTACGTGTAGTCGGTATGCGGCTGGAATACCCTCGCAATTTGTCTGCTCTCATATCGGAAGAGATGAAAGGACTCGGCGAATGTATTAATCACACAATTTTCACTGTAAAGCGGTTTCACACATATACGAGTATATCGCTGAATATGCAAAAGCAAACGCCTAAGGCAGGCCACAGGTGACCCTCGCGCGGGCAGCTTTCTCGCGCAAAGATTGGCCATAGCAATCCAGCGCGGGAACGCTGCCTGCGTGATTGGCACCTTACCAAGGGCGCAAAATTTTGATAGGTATTTTTAATTTTTAGCTTTAGTTTTTAGTTGTAGTTGATTTCAGTTTTGTATTCATTTTATAACACTTATTTTACAATAAATGAGTTTTTTTACCCTTTATGCAAAAGTGACAGATAACGAAATTTCAATTTTCGTGTTGCGCGGACTTCGCCCTCTGTTTTTGCTCGTCGCAGAGTTTTAAGTAAGTAATAGGACTACAGGATGACTCATGCCACGCTAGACCGGCTGCCGTATTCGAACTTCAAGATATTCACAAGAGACGACACGTACTAGATCCATTCTATATAGATACGTTATAGTTTAGATATCAACTAGTTCTCTTTTGCAGCGCAATTCGGGCAACCAATGTCACTTTTACGTTAGATAGAGTAAGACATCAATTAGATGTGAATTGGATCTCTAAGTCATATCCTGTGGAAATCGTTCGAGAGTATCTATCTCCTGAATCGCACAAAAGTCAAATTTGACAGGTTAGATCTTAAACATATCGTTATCGTATCTTGGTGACATCTAATAGATGTCTATTTCAAAATCCGAATCGGGCCCCGGGCCGTGGCCGGACCGGGGCGGACCGGAGCGAGCCGACACAGGGGCTGTCAGGAGCGCCACCGTGACCGGGCCGTTCCGGGGCCGGGGCATCAGGGCCATGCCACCCGACACTAGTTTATTAGGTACATTCATCATTATCATCATCATCTCAGCCATAAGACGTCCACTGCTGAACATAGGCCTCCCCCTTGGACCTCCATTCGTACCGGTTGGAAGCGTCCCACATCCAGCGTCTTCCGGCGGTCGACTATGGACTCGAAGTCGACAAAATTCGTGCAAGGCCCGATCTGCCCATTAATACAGACTTAAGAACTTTCAGATCGCCAAGACTTAAGTCCCGAAATCCACCAGCCTTACTCGTGCACGAGCCCTCGACTGATTGGAACGTCCAAACCGCCTGGATAGAGGAGTGGGCAGCAAAAGACGAAACCACAGATCTATTTCATCTCGATCCCCGTAAATTCCCGCGTGGTTTCAAAGAGGCCCGTCGTATCTGGTGTTCCTTAAACCATATAAGAACCGGAATAGGTCACTGCGCTTACCTGCGTAAAAAATGGGGCTGGACTGACGCTGAGAAATGCGACTGTGGAGACCCTAAACAAACCGTGCACCACATGGTTTTCGAATGCCCCATAACCAAGTATGACGGGTCACCCATGGATTTCAAAGACCTCACGAGCGACGCTATCGACTACTTACGGAATGCTAAATTTAAGCTATGATATGCATGTTAATATTTAAAAACACAGTGTATAATGCCATACGATAAATAAATAAATAAACTCGAGCACTTTTCGACCCCATCGGCCATCTCTGCGCGCAATGTGGCCTGCCCATTGCCACTTCAGCTTGCTAATCCGGCGGGCTATGTCGGTGACTTTAGTTCGTCTACGGATCTCCTCATTTCTGATTCGATCACGCAGAGAAACTCCGAACATAGCCCTCTCCATAGCTCGTTGAGCGACTTTGAGTTTTGAGATGAGGCCGATAGTGAAAGACCACGTTTCGGAGCCGTCAGTCATCATTGGTAACTTAGGTACATTAACACTATTCCATATTTACAAAATTGGCACGCGGCACGCGATTCCATGTTACAATAATTATTTTCAGGGATATCGAGTGACTGATGGAGGTCGAAATAAACAGTGATTTATTTGTTTAAAAATAAATATGAATCCTGTCTAATAATCGACACCAGGGAAGCGCAGATCGCAGTCGGAGAGATTCTCGCGCATCCACTGCTGCGCTTGCGCAGTCATCTCTTCGTCGAAGTGCTCTCGCCAGCCCCCTGATTTGCCTGAAGCATAAATCTAATGTGTGACCGAGGAGGTGTTTGTAAAGACATAATAAATTTGCAATTATTTGTGGCTTTACATAGAGAAGGGACCCCATTCTTTATGTATAAGAGGAGCTTTCCATCAGAAAAGGGTCCTTAATTAAGCTCCATTTAAGTAAGACCCACTTAACCAATGCCAACCAATAACTTAGACCATGAAAACTCTGCAGCGATTTTTATAGACCACGCAGTGCAAGTGTTATTTTAAACGTGAAATGTCTATGAATTTAAGACTTATTATATAAAACTTTCACTGCATGGCCTATTAAAATCGCTGGAGACTTTTCTTGGTCTAACTCTATTTGACCGATGCCAACGGCAATGCCTAATGAATGGCCGAAGACCTTCTAGACGTCGTAAGGTACCGCAGAAGACTGCAAAAAGTCCTTAGTGAACTTGGCGCCTTCGTTTGGACAGAAACGGCTTTCGATAGCGAAGCATGGCGGTCTTTGGTGTCGTAGGCCAAGACTTGAAGCAAACATATACATACGCAGTAGGGAATGCAATAACCGGCCAAACTTCATAACCGGTTTCGGTTACGGTTATGCCCGTAAAATAACCGAATAGGTAGGTATCGGTTATAATCGGTTACGGTTAGTTTCGACGAAAAATTACAAATTTACAATGAAGTAATTAAAAAAGTACAAAAATCTTTATTTTAGTACTACAGTGTTAGGAACTCTGAGTAAAAGTCTTCGTTTTTTAATAAAACACACCAAATACAGTAAAAGTAAAATATGGACACACCTTGGACGTGATACAATATTCAATAAAAATATTTCATAAATAAGGGAAGTAAATTTGGTATATTTTAGTTATTAAAGTCCAGGAATTACAGAAATTATAATCACGTCACAGCCAAAAAAGGGAGGATTTCATAGTCATTAGATGATAAAAACATACAATTTAAGTCATAAATAAATAACCGAAAATAACTGTAACCGGTTATTCGAGTTTCCAATATTCGGTTATGAAATTTTGTCAAAATATTCGGTTATAATCGAATATTTCGGTTACGGTTATAACCGATTTGCATTCCCTAATACGCAGTGAAGCTAAATAAAAGTGTGTAAAAATGTTCACAATCAAAAATGTAGGGATGATACCTTTCCGTATGAAGCTCTCAGCGTCAGGGTCACCAACTCTTCGAGTCAGCCATTCCAGATTCACAGACTCGTTCTTGCGAAAGTTGTCTATGTTCAAATGTTCGCAGAGCTTCACTACTTGTTCATCCGTTACTTCTTTACCGAGAAATGTTGCCATGCGTTTAATACATGAGGGCAAATCCTGCAAGGAAATATTGAAATATAGTGACAAGGAAGGAACACAAAGGGTTATGCTTTCAACGTGACGCCAATCGTGCGCGGCGCGTCACGTGAATCTTGCACGAAGCTTGATATTGGGCTGTAGCCAAGCGCATCATTTGACGTCAAACTTAAAAAATTTGGCATTTAAAAAAGGGTTAATAAATTAATTACAGAAGCGCCCTTTTTAACCGACTTCCAAATCCCAAAGGAGGAGGTTATCAATTCGGTTGTATGTTTTTTATTTTTATTTTTTTTATTTTTTTTATTTTTTTTTTTATTTTTTATGTTTGTTACTCCATATCTCCGTCATTACTGGACCGATTTTGAAAAATATTTTTTTGATTGTATGTATATGCATACAGATTGGTCCCGTTTTTGTCAAAATCCAGTTCTGATGATGGGATCCATGAGGAATCGACGGAACTTCTCAAATCTTAAAGGCATACATATGGTGATTTTTGTGTTTTTATCAACAAATCAAGCATATACATTCAAAAACGTGACATTTCATGAAGTGGAACTGCTGATGATGATCAGAACGGAACTCTTCAACGACGCATAGTTCACCTTTGGCGATTTGTCCTCTTCGTTATGTTTGTTAAGCAAGTTAAGTTTTTAAGCCACAATTTTATCAAGCTTGAGTTCTGATGATGGGATCCATGAGAAATGGAGGGAACTCCTCAAATTTTAAAGGCATGCGTATAGAGATTTTTGTATTTTCATCAGAAAATCAAGCATTTTCATTAAAAACTGTCGCATTTGATGAAGTGGAACTGCTGATGATGATCAGAACGGAACTCTTCAACGACGCATAGTTCACGTTTGGCGATTTGTCCTCTTCGTTATGTTTGTTAAGCAAGTTTAGTTTTTAAGCCACATTTCTGTCAAGCTCGAGTTCTGATGATGGGATCCATAAGGAATCGAGGGAACTCCTCAAATCTTAAAGGCATACGTATAGAATTTTTTGTATTTTCATCATAAAATTAAGCATTTACATTAAAAACTGTCGCATTTGATGAAGTGGAACTGCTGATGATGATCAGAACAGAACTCTTCAACGACGCATAGTACATGTTTGGTGATTTCGAATTTCGATTTTGACTTGGACTGGGACCCGGACTTATACCCGGATCCGGTTCGGACCCGGACTCGGACTCGGACTCGGACCCGGACTCGGACCCGGACTCGGACCCGGACTCGGACCCGGACTCGGACCCGGACCCGGACTTGACTACCATAAAATGTGGGTATGATGATGCCAAACCCCTCCCGCTCAAACTCCCGTACACCGCACCGCATGCGCCGTTAAGTGGGTTAGGTTAGGTTTGAACTGCGATCCTCACAGAACCGAACAAAAGTGGGTTAGGTTTGGTTAGAACTGCGAGTCTTACAGAAACGAAATACTACTAGAAAAGTGGGTTTGAGTAGGTTCGAACTGCGATCCTCACAGAACCGAACTGCTATCAGAGAAGTGGGTTAGGTTAGGCTAGATAACTACGACCCTTACGGAAACGAAATGCTACTAGAAAGTAGATACTGGTTTTACCTCCTTTTCTACATAGTGCACCATCTACCATAATCTTTCACCGGGCCCCATAGAAGTCGGTTTTTTTTCTTAAAAATTATTTGAAGTAAAATTCAATATCTGGGAGACCGAGCTTTGCTCGGAAAACATATATAAAATATAAAAACTCAAAAATGCGCGTTTTTCCAAAGATGACCTAGAGATCGTTTTTTCGGCCCCGAAAACCCCCATCCATATAGCAAAATTGGCAACAACATTATCGTCTAATCCAGGACATTGATAATAATGCCATTTCTTGAACAATGCCAGCAGCAACAAGGCGCTGTAATGCTGTCATGATTGGACTTTCATTTTCTAGTGTATTAAACCTAAAATGTACCTTTGATAATTCCTCGTAAAAGATGAAGAGCATATTTGGATGGTGACGTAATGCCCATGCTTCCTTTAAATGGGCGAAGAACGGAGTATAATGGACTGAAAAAATAATTAATTGCGTGTAGGGTTTGCAATCCGGATCCGAAATGTATGAAATTATCCGGATCTGGATCCGGATCCGCGGATCTTCCCATACATTTCGGATCCGTCGTGCAAACCCTAATTGCGTGGTTTTAGGAAACCACGATGCAAGTGAAAATTTTCGAATAATTATTCGATTTAGGGAATAAAAGTGTAACGATGGTACAATTATTACCTTTTTACCTTCGAGAATATCCAAACCTCCCGGCATTGCCTTCAGCCATAGATTAGGAATCCTCTAGACCGAGTTTAGAGCAATTATTTCATGTGAGCGAAATCCCGTGTCGTGATTGGTCCGTTCAAAGACACGGACGTCACACAAAGACACGTTCGACTCGAACATGGAGTAAAAGTACCGTATGACGCGACTATGCTCAGTCTGGAGGATGTTTTGTCTGTGCCTTGAGCACTATTAAAATTTTAAGCCTCCAGTGTTTTAATATTGGAAGGCTAATTTCCCTATTTGAATCATTCTCCTGTTTAGTACCCTATCCTGTGTGTGGTAGGCTGATAGCCGACAGACTTGACTCAAAAAGTCAAAAAAGTCAAAAATACTTTATTCATGTAGGCCTAGTAACAAGCACTTATGAACGTTTTACATAATAATATATTATCTTAAGCTAATTATCAGAGCAATTTATTGAAGTTAATATTATTCCATAGTAATATTGGATTATTATACAGATCAAATTTAATACTAAGAATTTCACAAAAAGATCGTCAAACATAAAAAAAAATTGTATAAAAAATACTAGTCTAGAATGTTTCTAGAATAAAATCTAAATGTCAATAACAAATGTCAATAAAACTTAACAAAGAAGTACATACATTGAATTATCTATTTCGAGTCACAATTAATCCCACGTTGTTTTATCACTCATGTAGTCTTGTGTGGTATAATAAGCTTTAGAAATAAGTTTACGCTTTACATAATTTTTAAATTTATTAATTGATAATTCAGTAATATGGTTTGGAAGTTTATTATAAAATCTTACACAATTACCCATGAATGATTTTTTAATTTTATGGAGCCGTGTGAAGGGCACTGCGAGCTTATGTTTATTTCTAGTATTAATATTATGAATGTCACAATTTTTCCTAAAATTAACAATATTTTTATGTACATACAGAATATTCTCATAAATATATTGACAGTGCACTGTCATTATGTCAATTTCCTTGAATTTATCTCTAAGTGAGTCTCTATGGTTCAATTTATATATTGCTCGAATAGCCCGCTTCTGCAGAACAAAAATGGTATTTATCTCTGAAGCACCGCCCCACAGTAAAATACCATATGCCATAATGCTATGGAAGTAACTAAAATATACTAATCGAGCTGTTTTCACATCAGTTAACTGACGGATTTTGCTCACTGCAAAAGCTGCAGAACTCAGTCTACTCGAAAGAGTAGCAATATGGGGACCCCACTGAAGTTTAGAATCTAAAGTTATACCAAGAAAAACTGTACTATCAACTAATTCCAATTCCTCATCCTTCACAATGACACTTGTTTGCACATGCCTTACGTTACTACTAGTGACAAACTGAATACATTTAGTCTTTTTCTAATTTAACAATAAATTATTAACATTGAACCAATTTACTACCTTTGAAATAGCATCGTTTACATCATTGTACGCTTGTTGCTGTCGTTTGACTTTGAAAATAAGTGAGGTGTCGTCTGCAAACAATACTATGTCATGGTGGGTCTTTACAAGGAATGGCAAGTCATTTATGTAGATAAGGAACAGGAAAGGCCCCAATATTGACCCCTGTGGTACACCCATAGAGACCAATGACCCCGGTGATCGCTGTCCACTCACATCGACCCTTTGTATTCTACCATTTAAGTAGGACTTAAGTAAATTCAGTGCCGATCCTCTAACTCCATAATAGTGTAGTTTCCTGATCAATGTTTCATGACAAACGCAGTCGAACGCCTTAGACAAATCACAGAAGACACCTAAAGCATCTCGTGACTCCTCCCAGGCATCGAAAATATGCTTAATTAGCTCAACACCAGCATCGGTTGTTGAGCGACCCCGTGTGAAACCAAACTGCTTATTATGCATTAAATTATTGCCGTTAAAATGTCGTACTAATTGTGAAAGAACTAATTTTTCAAAAATCTTGCTGAATGTTGGTAGCACAGATATCGGTCTAAAGTTAGTGGGGTCAGAGCTGCTACCAGATTTAAACAAAGGAGTTATTTTACTATGTTTCATTAAATCAGGAAACTCGCCGCAATCGACACTGTTGTTAAAACTCATAATCATTATAATCATAAATTGACCATAATGTTCAGAGAAAGTGCTCAACTGTCTCAAAACTAAGCAATAAAACAAGAGTTGAGTTCATTGGACGCTCTACTTACCAGGGCTCGGAACCGGTATTGAAATACCTGTTAATATAGTTCCAATACCATTATATTATTTCGTTCATTAAAAAACCGGTTACTTGATGTAACTATAAAAATACGTTCTCTCTCCTAACCGGTAAGAAGAGGGAACGGAATTTTATGGTTCGCAGGAAACGATATAATACAGGTTACTCTTGGCATTCGGAGACTCGGTTAAACTCGTGATACGTGAAAGAGATAGCAATACTTACTCGTTCTATCTCGCATCGATATTTTCAATTTAACCGGTTAATTTCGTTACACAAAAACGTAAGGCGAACGAATTAGGCATAAATTAGCACCTATCTCAATCGAACAGTTATTTAACCGGTAACCGCAAACGGAAACGAAATCCTTTTCGTTCCTGGGTGAATGAACGAAACCGGTTTGAAAAATAAAACGGTTTCCGAGCCCTGCTACTTACTACTTACACTTATTTACTTATCAAAGCTTAGTGTAATCAGAGTGCCATACAATACTTACGTAAATCTTGAATGAAAGATTCCAATACAATTTAAAGTTTCCTTCATAATTTTTAAACAATTTCATGAAATCAACGTTTCAACGTTGTATGAAATCCAAAAATTTCAAGTTATCATTTTTTGAGTTTTATGTAAGAAGTAGTTTTCACATTATTTCAAAGTGTGATTTAAAAGTTATTTGGTGAAAAGCCATTATTATTTCAATTTTTTATGATTCGTGAAATTCTAAAAAATCTTACTTTTGAAAAATTATAAAAAATAGAAATAAAAATGATTTTCTACTTAAAAACTTAATTAAGTACATAATTATTATTTTACTCTTTTTCAGATTTTTGCTTTTAGCCTGACGCCGTCTCGTCCCTTCGTCTTACTCAATTTAAAGTTGTTTTATGTGATTTTAATTACTTACACGTTCTTCTAATAAACATATTTTAAAGAATAAAAGTTTAATACAAAAATAAACTTTATACGAAGTGTACGAATAGTACTGATGCCCCTCTGATAATAGAACGAAATGAAGTAGCTGTAAATAATAAAACAAAATCAGTTCTGTCGGTTTTTGACTGATTAGTACCTTCCACATCTACAGTTTGTTCTTTTGTATAAATATGTAGTTAATAAGATAAATTTAATCCGGATAATAAGTTAATTTCGACTTAACTAGAATGATACTCTTCTATTTTAGTTTTTACACTTATACCCGTAAAACTGTTTTAATATTTTTGATCACTTAAAGCAGTTTACTGGATCATTAACTGACACATAATTATTTATTACAGCACGCTACATTTATACTTTACTATTTATACTGTTTTTATTAGTATTTAATTCTAAAAATATTTTGGTGGAAACTACTGTGAAAAAAAATTCTCACTTTTACCAGTGGTAACTACTGGGAATAAAAATTCCCAGTAGTTACCACCAAGCCGAGTTGGTGGTAACTAGTGGGATTATTTCCCAGTGGTTACCAGTGTTAAAAGGAGGGAAAAAAATTCCCAGTAGTTACCACTGGTAAGAACTTGGTGGTAACTAGTGGGAATAACCCAACTTGTCCTCGCACATTTTAAATGTCAAACAAAATTGCACCCTTGAAAGTCTTGAAACTGCGATATATTTATATATGTAGCCCATGTAGGTTCCTTTATTTATATTCGTCTCAAAAAAATGAACTAAGTAAGTACTTTAATTCGAAGAAACTCACCCGATATAGATATATCTGTCCCCCAGCAAGCTTTTCGATGCCTTGTCGTAATCGAGGTCGTTTTTAAGCAGCCAAACCAATTCTTGAGTCCATGTTGTACCTGGTATACATGAAAAATATACTCCAGTTTTTTACCCGAACATGGCAAGGCAGGAGAGTTATGATTTTGGCCGGTATGTACGGTCGAGGCCGAGTTGTTGCAAAGACCTATTTGCTGAATAAATGTTGGAGTTTGAAGTTTAAAGTTTGAGGAAATTGATTCTTTACCAATTTACGGTTCACTTTACATAGGACAGCTCTTAGTATAAGTATGTACAGTCACCTGCAATTATATGTTACACAACGAAGGCCGCAAAAATGTCTGACACGATCTTATTTGTAATAGAGAACGTGTCACATTGTGACTGTACAAACAAATTTACTTGATCCGCAAATTGCTAAAGAATCAATTTCCTCGACTGTACCTACGTGTGTATGTTGCAGTTCTGTATGTTTATCTGTTCCCTCATAACTTCCGAAGTACACTGAGAGAAAAATCATCACCAGGAATTAAAAAACAGTTCTGTACTGTGGGAAAAAATGAAGTTTTAGTAATAATTATGGACGTTTCACTATTTCTGTAAAGTTTATTTATTTCTACAAACAGCTCAGTAATCCCAAATATAATTTCAACAAACAGATAATAGAAATTGCAAGAACTAATAGAAATTGCAAAAGTCAATTTGTTCCTATTAGTTAACTCTCCTTGTCCCCGGATTAAGTTTATTTTTGTAATTCTAAGGCCCACTTGCACCATTCCACTAACCCGGGGTTAAGCGGTTAAACTATTAACCTAGTGTCAAATTGTATGGCTAACCATGGCAACTCCTGGTTTAACCGGTTAACCCCGGGTTAGTGGAATGGTGCAAGTGGGCCTAAGTGTATTTTTGTTGTACTTTTCTCTCAGTGTACATATTAAAAGAGTCGGGCCTAGCATCCAGCCGGGGCGCATTGTAATGTTGGGCGTTGGGCGCCTTGGGCGCCCTCATACTAAAAGAAAGAAAGAATCGGGTGTAGCCCGTCGTACGGGGCGAACTCCAATGCCGGGCGCCTTTAGCCGGGTACTCACTAGCGAGCTGTAACCGAACATGCGTGATACAGTAACGAGGTTCTAGTGTGTACGCGTGTTACAGTTTAGGCTCGCGACGTCGCCGGAATGCTTTCACCGAGCGTACTCATTTTGCGAACCGTAACTGTTACCAAACAGATACCGTAACGAGGTTCTAGTGTGTACGCATGTTACAGTTTTAGCTCGCTACGTCGCAGGAACGATTTCACCAAGCGTACTCATTTTGCGAGCTGTAACTGTAACCAAACATATACAGTAACGAGGTTCTAGTGTGTACGAGAAGGCCACTGACAAACCGGATCCACGATGGTGGACGAGTATTTCTCGCTTGTTCAGAATACATACTAGATGCCTACTCAATGATCATAAACGGCCACGAAGATATGGGATTCATAGAATGTATTGGGAAAGTAGTTCTATAGAATACTACATAGTACACTATTTTTCCTGTAAGCGTCTATCAGCAAAATACATTTATCCTCTGACCATTCAATCATGACGAAGAAATACTCGATATATAGCTGGTTCGCAGCGGCTAGCAACAACTGATCTTGACGTCCACGAGCGCAGTGCAAGCGTCCTTTGGTTCGCGGCAAAAACCGACAACCGTCGGATTGCTGCGAGCCGCTTGTGTAGCGTTCGTTGCAGGCTCGCGAGCCACGTACACACTATATTTTTGGCAACAGTAACGGTTACAGTTACGTGCAACGTTACGGGTTCAGAAATGAGTACGTTGTAAACGTCGGCTCGCTGCGAGCCGCTCGTGTAGCGTTTGTTGCAGGCTCGCGAGCTACGTACACACTATGTTTTTGGCAACAGTAACAGTTACAGTTACGTGCAACGTTACGGGTTCAGAAATGAGTACGTTGTAAACATCGGCTCGCTGCGAGCCGGTCGTGTAGCGTTTGTTGCAGGCTCGCGAGCTACGTACACACTATGTTTTTGGCAACAGTAACAGTTACAGTTACGTGCTACGTTACGGGTTCAGAAATGAGTACGTTGTAAACGTCGGCTCGCTGCGAGCCGTTCGCGTACCGCTCGCAGCAGGTTTGCGAACCACGTACACACTATGTTTTTTGGTTACAGTACATGCAACGATTACGGTTACAGCTCGCTAATGAGTACCCGGCTTTAGATGCATACGAAAAGAGAAGTGTCAGAAGCCTCGACCAGGACCCGGATCTTTCTAAAGTCTTCCTTTCGGTGAGTATTATATTGCGATATAAACTCTTACCGGAGCGAGGAAACGTGGTAACCCAGACGTCATCAGGCCGAACCTTCATAGTCTTGAACTGGTCGGCGTCATCCTTGTACGTGGTCGGTAGCAAGTAACCAGCATCGCCGAAACGGCTCAAATCGGACCAACCTGCAAATAGGGACTCAAACTATTATTATAAAAAAAATACATTAAAAAAATGTGGACGTCCAGTCAGCGTCGTATAAGTTGGTGGCATCCGAAGTATTCAAATAGTTCGGTATGCTATAGGTACATATTATTATATGGTGTCCCATACAAGGAACTCATTAGGATCGCCATCTTAAATATCTCAATTCCGGTCAAGATTTCGTTTGGGCAACCGGCAAATTCGGATTCAGCAGGGACAAATTAGGTTAAAAATCCCGGTTGCCAAAAAGTAATATGATTTATTGCCAGTCGAAATCGATTGTTTCAAAAATAAACATAGATAAACATAATTTAAGGACCCGGGTATGTCCTTAAACTGCGTCCAGGACCCGGGTATGTCCTTAAACCACGTCCAAGACCACCGGTGGATGGGCAGCAGCGTCCCTCAAATTCGGTGTACTCGACTGCGATCGCCAACCCGCCTGCCAAGCGTGGCGATTATGGCATTCACCCCCCAAAAAAGGGGGAGGCCTATGTTCAGCAGTCGACGTCTTATGGCTGAGATGATGATGATGATGAAACATAATTTAATTAAAAACACGTATTTCATGGTTACATTCATATAAAACAATGACTTAAAAATAGTGATGGTTTACATGTAAAATATAACCAGACTAGTTATATAAGGAAAATGGGCCGATTTTTATTTTGTTGTCGTTTTTTAATTTTTTTTTTAAGATTTGGCGCACTCGTAGATTTTGTATTGAATTTTTTGGTCCAAATTAGGATTTCGTGTTTATACCGACTGTGGAAGCTCTTCAGCCCTACCAATTTTTATCGAAATCTGACAAAAAACGGCCCATATAAGGTATATGTCTAAAATAATTAGTTCGAATTTTAAAATTATTGTTCACGTCTTGTGTTAATAAAGAGACAAGATCAACCAACATCAATAATTTATAAATTTTATAATTTAATGATGGAATCTTAATTGCCAAGGTTACAAAACACAAGAGATGAGCAAACTTAAGCTGCCGAGTCGAATAAATAATTAAATACTTGGAAACAGGCCCGATAACATTTTTACTGTGGGTTCATCCAGCGCTTGAAATTTCACTTTGTCAGCCATTGTTTAATACAATACAGCACTTTTAAATAAATACCTAGGTACTTAATTAGTTTCTTTTTCGCAAAGACGCAATACTTAAATAATGATTTTAAGGTATTATAATATAAACACGTCCCTGCGCCCAATATTCCTAAAAGTGAAGAGGAATATTTCTTAAAAATAATAGTGCCTCTCAAGGTTGAACGCAACCATAACATGAACACATAACGGCTGCCTAGCCAAGATGCCAATCGTATGCGCTACGACAACGGAACACTATATGATCTGTCTCTGTAATATCGCACTAAGAAAAAAAGAAAAAAAGAAGAAAAGAGTAAGAGTGATAAAGAGACAGAAAGCGTTTCATTGTCGTTGCGCACACAATTGGAATCTTGGCTAGGCCACCAGATGTATGGTAATTATCGTATTTATTAATTATTACAATTAAAACCATCTGAGTAAATATTGTAGAACAGTTTTAAACGTTGGTAAATTATGTTGCAAGGTCTTTTCTAACACGGAGGCGTATTCTAATTACATAATTTACCTATATATGACAGGAAACCCTATTACAAATGTGCAGTCAAGCGTGAGTCGGAATTAATGTACGAAACGGAACCCTTGGAACGCGAGTCCAACTCGCACTTGGCCGGTTTCTTGGTAATCATAGTGGTTTATTTAGGTGAAATTTTCGCATTAAAAGTGGGTCTTCAAGATTTTGTGATCATTCATTATATTTGGTGTTTGAATACAATTTGAAGTGCAGTCGTGATTGAAACAGCTGTGTGATATTTCATAAGATTTCAAGAATAAATTATAATTATTTTATGTGAGTTATGTTAAACTTATGGCATTCAGTGGGTAGTGATTAGAAATGTGATTTGTGTTTACCCGAATATTTGTTAATTAATCTGTTGGTAGTCGCGAGAATGACCCTTCTCTCCTACCCGCCAATTCAAATGATGAAAAAGTATAAATGTAACTTACCATGGGATGGAAGGGGCATTCTCGCTTTGGCGCTTGAACCGGTAACATTGAGTAGGAAGGCTTACTGCGTGTTAAGTTAAGAATGTCGAAAGTGTTGAAGTAAGAACTTGGAGCAGAATAAATGTAATTAATTGTACCCAGGACTTTGAATCATCACAAGCCAGAAGTGGTAATAAACTGCGCCCATAAAAGGACCAGAACGTGTGAGTACCTAGTATATCTACATATTCATATTTTATATGCTCTGACGTTATGGTAGTAAGTTTTAAGTCGTGTAATGCTTATAATCTCAAAACCTGATTAATGATATGCAGATACACGATCACGGTCAAGTTGAAGTAATGAATGAAGACTTGTTACGTAATTTAACCACCGTAGCGTAACGTAACTTAACGTAACGTTACGTGTTTACGTAATTTTTAAGACCGCCTGTTGTTTAGCTCTGCCTGTATTTCTGTTTTCTTTTGTATTGTCTTCTTTTATTGAGGTGTGCAATAAAGAGTATTTGTATTGTATTGTAATTTACAACTCTGCGGGTAATCAAAATTAATACAGGCACTAAGCGAGTTGAAAGCCTAACTTTTTACAAGAGTCGTGTTACGATTATCGTACTTTTTACAAGAGTCGCGTTACGATGTCGTGTCTGCAGTGCAGTAGTATGCTATTATTATTTAAATTTTTGGGTAATATCAATGTTTAGCAAAGTTGAATACAATGGATACGACTTGCATAAATATTTAATGAATCCGTTATCAATTAAAATACAAACATATACTGTACGTGTACCATTAAAGGCAAGTACGTTTATTGTCGTTAAAAAGGAGCAATTTTATTTAACTGAGAAAGGTTTTTAAATTTTAATATCCTCATATTGTGAAGACATGCAGAAGTTCTCGGTTGATATGCAGATTTATTTGAAATACGCACTGTCGTTAAATGAAAGTGTTTACATATATTTACATCCTATATTTTAGTTTCGAATACTGAACCTAATCTGTTAAATAGTATGTTTAGTATGAGCTAAATTCTCCAATAGCAAGTCATGCTTGATTAACGCCTCTGGTTAGTTTTGAAATGAATATATATATTATAACCAGATATAATGTTAAAGTTGCATATGTAGATAGGTAGAGGCGTAGCTATAGTCACCATATAGATGGTGTACTATACTCTGACCTTAATGTTTCTAGTTGTCTATGTATGATATTTATTGTCAACAAGGTTTTTTCAAATAAATAGTATTCTATGTATGCGAACTATGTATGTTATTAAGATATCATGTAGGGGGTATCATATGTAGGTTGATAAAAGTGTAGTTAGTCATCATGTATGTGGTGTACTATGGCCAGACTCTAATGGTTCTCTATGTAGGTGGGTAAGAGTGTAGTTAGCATGTAGTTAGTCACCATGTATGTGGTGTACTATAGTCGGACTCTAGTGGTTCTAGATATCGTGTAGGTGGTATCATATAACCGGGTCTAATGTTTAGTTACCTATGTATGTGGGTAAGAGTGTAGTTGGCATGTAGTTAGTCACCATGTATGTGGTGTACTATAGTCGGACTCTAGTGGTTCTAGATATCATGTAGGTGGTATCATATAACCGGGTCTAATGTTTAGTTACCTATGTATGTGGGTAAGAGTGTAGTTAGCATATAGTTAGTCACCATGTATGTGGTGTACTATAGTCTGACTCTAGTGGTTCTAGATATCATGTAGGTGGTATCATATAACCGGGTCTAATGTTTAGTTACCTATGTATGTGGGTAAGAGTGTAGTTAGCATGTAGTTAGTCACCGTGTATGTGGTGTACTATAGTCAGACTCTAATGGTTCTAGATATCATGTAGGTGGTATCACATAACCGGGTCTAATGTTTACAGCTATGTAGATGTGCTGTTTGAGTGTGGCCATGTAGTGTGCTACCAGAGAATCCATTTTAGTGGGTTTAATAAGAGTTTGAGTTTAATACGGGTTTGAGTTTAATAAGAGTTTGAGTTCAATACGGGTTCGAGTCTAATACGGGTTCGAGTCTAATACGGGTTCGAGTCTAATACGGGTTCGAGTCTAATACGGGTTCGAATCTAATACGAGTTCGAGTCTAATACGAGTTTGAGTCTAATACGAGTTTGAGTCTAATACGAGTTTGAGTCTAATACGAGTTTGAGTCTAATACGAGTTTGAGTCTAATACGCTGAGTTTAAATGAGTAAAGAGTTTATGTTGAGTTTAAGGTTTATTTTGAGTTTAAAGAGTTTATTTTGTGGTTAAAGAGTTTATTTTGTGGTTAAAGAGTTTATTTTGTGGTTAAAGAGTTTATTTTGTGGTTAAAGAGTTTATTTTGAGGTTAAAGAGTTTATTTTGAGTTTAAAGAGTTTATTTTGAGTTTAAAGAGTTTATTTTGTGGTTAATTATGTGGTTAAAGTGTTTATTTTGTGGTTAATTATGTGGTTAAATTGTTTATTTTGTGGTTAAAGAGTTTATTTTGTGGTTAAAGAGTTTATTTTGTGGTTAAAGAGTTTATTTTGTGGTTAAAGAGTTTATTTTGTAATTAAAGAGTTTATTTTGAGGTTCAAGAGTTTATTTTGAGGTTAAAGAGTTTATTTTGAGGTTAAAGAGTTTATTTTGAGGTTAAAGAGTTTATTTTGAGGTTAAAGAGTTTATTTTGAGGTTAAAGACTTTATTTTGAGTTTAAAGACTTTATTTTGAGTTTAAAGACTTTATTTTGAGTTTAAAGAGTTTAAAGGGTTTATCTTGAGTTTAAAGAGTTTAAAGGGTTTATCTTGAGTTTAAAGGGTTTATCTTGAGTTTAAAGAGTTTAAAGGGTTTATCTTGAGTTTAAAGAGTTTAAAGGGTTTATCTTGAGTTTTAAGAGTTTAAACAGGAAAAAGCATTGTTATGCTGGTGTAGGGTGAAAGAAAGTTTAACGACCAATCATGCAGCGCACTGAAATTTAATTACAGGGTAAAATGGATTCCGATATTGACACCCCGAGATCATCTAGACTGCCGTCACGAGCAAGACTGATGCAGAGTCGCAGTAGACGCTGGAGGTCAGCGACGGTCTACCACAGAGGACGCTGTGGACTGCGACAGCCGAGCGTGAGGGGCCTGAAGACAGATGTCGTCACCACAGCAGGCGCTGACGATGCTCAGATGACCCGTACGAAGAAGGACCGCGGGAGTCATGGCGAAGCTCAAGAAGGACCTACAGTGGAGGATGTCATCAAGCATGTAACTAGTATTGTAATTTGAAAAAAATGTTTGAATTCAGAGAGAAAACATTAGATAATTGCAACTGTTAATTACAAACCTGATTAAGCCATTAATGTAATTACGTAGCTTCCCATAAACAGTTCTTACATTTACCATAAAAGGTCTAAAATTTTATTATTGATGTCAGTTATTATTGCTTATGCTGTGGTAGTTGTCTTTCTTCTTATTCTGATATATCAGGCTAAATTTTATTGCGCGTGTCATGTTTGTTATAAGTAGAACTTAATTGAAAATAAGTATGTTACAGTGCTAAATCAATACAATAAAATTTGGGCTTATCTATAAGTACGTGCCGATAATAATGTCTGCAATCCTGCGTGTAATTAGCTAAATTAACAAATCGTATAGGGTTGACAGTGTGGACGATGTATTTCGTGAACGTTAACATGATCAGTAGTATAAGTAGGTATTTAAATAGGTATCCCTTTTTATGTAACAGCAATACTAGTCTGAAAAATGAATACAGTTTCCATCTGCAGTACCTGATACCATGAGTAAATTAAATAATTTGAAGTTTTCCTCTACTAGAGTTGCTGTAATTCTTTGTATTATTTTATTCTGGTGTACAATGAAGAGTACTGGTATTATATAAACAGACTAACTATAATAGGATTGAAAAGGCATTGGGCAACACGGCAGAGTGTGATATTATTGTTGATCGTGCACCGGAGGTAGCACGCAGTCGGATGGCCGAGTGTGATATTTCATAAGATTTCAAGAATAAATTATAATTATTTTATGTGAGTTATGTTAAACTTATGGCATTCAGTGGGTAGCGATTAGAAATGTGATTTGTGTTTACCCGAATATTTGTTAATTAATCTGTTGGTAGTCGCGAGAATGACCCTTCTCTCCTACCCGCCAATTCAAATGATGAAAAAGTATAAATGTAACTTACCATGGGATGGAAGGGGCATTCTCGCTTTGGCGCTTGAACCGGTAACATTGAGTAGGAAGGCTTACTGCGTGTTAAGTTAAGAATGTCGAAAGTGTTGAAGTAAGAACTTGGAGCAGAATAAATGTAATTAATTGTACCCAGGACTTTGAATCATCACAGCTGATACTTTTGTAATTTTAGACCTGTCATTTGGTGTTGAGTATTTTTTTTTGGTAAGAGAGATTTCTTTATTTAGGGTTCCAAAG
This sequence comes from Cydia fagiglandana, assembly GCF_963556715.1. Taxonomy (NCBI): domain Eukaryota; kingdom Metazoa; phylum Arthropoda; class Insecta; order Lepidoptera; family Tortricidae; genus Cydia; species Cydia fagiglandana. The sequence goes on along the minus strand of NC_085942.1, from coordinate 19,314,104 downwards.
TATTTTTGGTGGTCATTATATATTTGTAGCCTTATTTACCTATACCCCCTATACGGAGTTACATATACATACTTTACCACAGTGTAAAAAGTAACTGTGGACCGACGCCTTTAATGTTTGCGCAAATGCCGACACCGCACAATAACACAGTGTTGTCACAGACTTTAATTAAGGACGCGTAGGGTTTGCACGACGGATCCGAAATGTATGGGAAGATCCGCGGATCCGGATCCAGATCCGGATAATTTCATACATTTCGGATCCGGATTGCAAACCCTAAGGACGCGTAATAACTTAATCCCATCAAAAACATACAATACATCATCACCATCATCATCATCATCATCATCATCATCATCATCTCAGCCTATATACGTCCCACTGCTGGGCACAGGCCTCCTCTCGAGCGCGAGAGGGCTTGGGCTATGGTCCCCACGCTAGTCCAATGCGGATTGGGGAGTTCACATACACCTTTGAATTTCTTCGCAGATGTATGCAGGTTTCCTCACGATGTTTTCCTTCACCGAAAAGCGACTGGTAATATCAAATGATATTTCGTACATAAGTTCCGAATATGGTTTGCAATCCGGATCCGAAATGTATGAAATTATCCGGATCTGGATCCGGATCCGCGGATCTTTCCATACATTTCGGATCCGTCGTGCAAACCCTAGTTCCGAAAAACTCATTGGTACGAGCCAGGGTTTGAACCCGCGAGCTCCCGATTGCAAGTCGCACGCTCTTACCGCTAGGCCACCAGCGCTCTACAATACATCAAATACATGGGCCTTTTCACTTAATTGAACACCTTTAACGGCCGGTTAGCAATCGTTACAAAACTGACGGTCAATGTCAAATCCCATACATTTTGTCAGGAATGTAACGGTTAAACGTTACTGAAACACAATACCTACTTGTAAAAAGATGCAAGTCTCGCAACGCAATTCATCATCATCTCAGCCATAAAACGTCCACTGCTGAACATAGGCCTCCCCCTTGGACCTCCATACGTACCGGTTGGAAGCGACCCGCATCCAGCGTCTTCCAACAACGCCACCATCCAACGCAATTCTTCTACTACAAACATGTTTTGAGATGTACCTAATTAATATTGCCCAACTTCACATTAGGTACATCTCAAAACTTTTTTGTAGTAGACGAATTGTGTTGCGAGACTTACACCTTTTTTACGCCACTTGCTTACCTATGACCAATAAGTTTATTTCACGCATTACAGTTAAAAAGTTTAATCAAGTGACACCTTATACGAAATATTTATCAAGCCTTCTTGAGCTTACCGTGGGGCTTAGTCATTTGTGTAAAAATGTCCTATAATATTTATTTATTTATTTTATTTATTTATTTATATAATTTATTATGCATACTTATGCAGTTTTTTTTGCAAACTGTACACGGAAGAAGGACTTTAAAAGGTATAGATAGTTTTTAGTGTTCCGTACAAAACTTTGTTCACGGAACACTTATGGGATCACTTCGGTCTTGCAAATTAGTTAAATGCCTTTTTCTCAGAGACCGTTTGACGTAGATACCTAAAATTTGGAACAGTTATAGCAATTATTTTTATTATAGCATGAGTCATCCTTTGCTTTGTGCAGGGCGTTTGCATTAACAACATTAGCTACGCGGACGACATGGTGCTGTTGAGCGCGTCACCCTGTGGTCTCGCGAGGCTTATAACGGTCTGCGAGCAGTACGCTGCCGCACACGGTCTTAAATACAACTCTGTAAAGAGCGAAATGATGGTGTTTGGAGTCAGAGGTAAATGTCCATCAACAGTCCCAGTATTACAACTAAACAATAACCCGCTTAAGTTGGTAGACAATTTTAAATACCTGGGACATATGATTACCTCTGACCTCAAGGACGGTTCCGACGTCGAAAGGGAGCGCAGGGCACTGGCTGTAAGGGCGAACATGATTGCCCGCAGGTTTGCGTGTAGCTCACCGGCAGTAAAGATTACGTTGTTCCGAGCTTTTTGTACATCTTTTTACACCAGCAGTCTGTGGGTGAACTACACGCAAAAACAGTACAGTGCCCTGCGCGTACAGTATAATAATGCGTTTAGGGTGCTGATGGGGCTCCCTCGCTACTGCAGCGCGTCAACAATGTTTGCGGAGGCGCGCGTGGATAGTTTTGCTGCCATTATGCGCAAAAGAGCCACTTCATTGTTATGCAGAGTGAGGAACAGCACCAACAGCATCCTAGCCATGTATGCAGATAGGTTTGATGGGGCCTACCTGAACCACTGTGGTGCACTCCACATGTGCTTAAATTAAATTAATTAATTATATTATTATGTAAATATATATGTAATAGATAGTCAATAAGTTGTGTGTGTATACCTACTAACATTAGTTGTAAGATTAAAATGTGTCACTAACGAAATTGATCCTTTGTTGGTCTTAAATAAATCTAATTTAATTTAAAAAATTTAATTTACCCCCATTGACCTTATACCTACAATACGTTTAAAGATCGATATCGGAAGCGCAGGTCGCAGTCGGAGAGGCTCTCGCGCATCCACTGCTGCGCTTGCGATCATCTCGTCGTGGGACTGAAGACACTAAGAAGAGAAAGATTTTGAAAGAGAGAGATAGACAACACAGGTGAAGAAGTTTTATAGCTATGAAGAGTGATTTATTAACAAGAAGTTTATTATCATTCAAAATTTAAAAACACATTACAAAAACACGCAAGTAAATTAAACTTATGCTAACACAAAACACAACTTGAAACTAAATACTAAATATAGAAGACTTCCTCCAAATCACTCCCTTCCCTCATGGTCGCAAAAACGCTAGCGGTGTTGCCCCTCTGCACCGCTAGTCTCAGCCTCTGGGCGAAGAAAGCGTGATTTATTTGTATAATAGTGTATGTCTAAAGATCGGCATCAGGGAAGCGCAGGTCGCAGTCGGAGAGGTTCTCGCGCATCCACCGCTGCGCTTGCGCCGTCATCTCTTCGTCGAAGTGCTCTCGCCAGCCCCCCGATTTGCCTGAAACATAAATGTTAGTGTGTAAACCAATACGTTTGGAGACACAGGTTTAGGCATCCCTGCGTTTCCTTAATTCCGTCCCAGGTGGTGTAATGTATGTTACACCATAAATCGTCTGTAATAGACGCAAAGGCCAATGTGATGAGTGTGTGCACCTTCTCGTCTTAGTGTAAGTATATACATATGTATATAGTTAATAAGAACTTTGCTATTATTTAAGTAAGACTCTTAACCAATGCCCAACAATATTTAACAAATGCCAATGCTTAATGCATGGCCGAAGACCTTCTGGACGTCCTAATAGGTACCGCTGAAAAAATACTTACTACTGAATTACTGCTGTTGCGCACCCGAATTGGATCTTAATTGGCCTCCGACTCAAAAGACCGCCGTGCTACTTTCTCTGTCCAAAGCCGTTTCTGTCCCTTCGACGGCGCCGAGTTCGCTAAGGTCTTTTTGCTCTTCGTGTTCCGAGCGGTACATACCTAGACGGCCTTCGGCAATAGTTATTGCGCCCTCTATACTGCACGATCTTAATCAATTCGGACTACGTGCCCGAGCCATGGGAGTCTGACATCGGAGCTGGAGAGATAAAGTGCAAAAAGACCTTTGCGAACTCTGCTTTGAACAGAGAAGAATGGCGTCTTTGGCATTGGAGGCCAAGATTTGACACATATCTAGATAGAATATAAAAAATGCTCTAAAGATTACACGAACATTTTTTGGGATGGTACCTTTCCGTATGAAGCTCTCGGCGTTAGGGTTGCCAATGCGGTTAGTCAGCCATGTCAGATTAACAGACTCATTCTTCCTGAAGTTGTCTATGTGCAAATGGACGCAAAGCTTCGCGATTTGCTCATTCGTTACTTCATTATCGAGAAATGTAGCTATGCGTTTTATAGCTGAGGGCAAATCCTGCAATGCAATGAGAAAGAAATTATTGTGAGAAATGGGAACCTCGCTCTGGTATTTTCCTGGTCGTCAAATATCGGCGAGGAAATGCCGCCAGTATAGTTACTTGGCCCTTTTGTTCCGTATCGAAGTGGAGTGTAAATTTGTACTTGCCATACAATTTAATATAGGTAGACAGTTGACGAATGCATTGTTATATGTATCTTTATCTAAAATTAGGCAGGTGCGTTGAAGTTAAATCATAAAACATACTAGGACCCGAAGATTCCAAAGACGTTTCCGCGATGGAATGCTGCCTTCTGCTGCGGAAAATCTGCGATTTCCTGACCATTGCCGTCATGGTTGAAGATCACGATTTATTTTTTCTCAATTTATCAAGTACAAAAATGTAATCAAGTTTATTTATCAGAAATTGACCCAAATACCTTTAATAAGTCCTCATAAAAGATGAAGAGCATGTGTGGGTGCTGACGGAGTGCCCATGCTTCTTTTAAATGCGCGAAGAACGGAGTATACGCAACTGCAATAAAAATAGTTTTTTATTACAGTGGCCATACTGCTCATGGAACGCATCGGTCGCGTCAGTGGTCAAAGCGGTCGTACCGTGGTGTTAAGCTGCCTTTCGACTGAGGCGAAGATGAACGGAGACGAGAGGAGAACTGCTGACCATTTGACCCCCCAAACTGACCTTAAAGATGGATCCGCACTTGAATAGCATTGGGAGCGGAGAAAAGATGTGGATTACAATTTTATTTACAACCAATGCTATAAGTTGACTCTCGCACTTCTCCCGTCATCTCCGCCTCAGTGGAAATGCAGTCTAAGTTGGCTTTAGAGGAATACTACAAGCCGTACTTACTCAAATCATTAATGAAAAGATTCCAAAACAATTTAAAGTCTCCAACATCACGGTCCATCAATTTGAAGAAATGATAAAAAGAAACTGCTACGTCCCTAGGATCACGAGCCACGTACACAACCCTAGCAGTATCCAGGAGATTTCCAGGTAACAGGGACAAAGGAAAATGATTTTTAATAAACCGGGGAGAAGGTGCATTTTCCAGTGTTTTTATGACACTGGGCCGGCTTCCGAATGTTTTTAGCAATTCTGGAAACGCCAGTTGTCTAGTTCTGTAACAAGGAGGTAAAATTAGATAAATTTGGAGCGTCAATTTTTTACCCGACTACGGCAACGCAAAAGGAGGGTTATGATTTTGACCGGTATGTATGTGGGTATGTATGTATGTATGTATGTTCATCTGTTCCCTCATAACTTCTAAAGTACTTATTATAATTTAACAAACGATGTGTCATTCGAATCGTCTTAATCGTCCGCTGGTTATAGGCTATATGGCGTCCCAAAAAAATGAACACTGCGCCCTCTAGAGGTCATAAAGTCACGAACCAAAAAACTAAAATTAAGTAATGATGATGTGTTATACATCATTGGAAAGAGCTCAATTAGCACATTTCAAATATATAAATATTGTTAGCGTTTGCACCCGGATTTGCTTGCATGCGCCAGATAAAACATTAAATTTTCGGTTAGGTGATTCGAACTATTAGCGGAAGCAGTTATAAAGTTGACCCAAAAATTTTTTATTAAGCTATGAGCTTCATCACATATGTTCCTTGAGTAATTCTAAGCATTTCAAGCCTGGGAGCCAATAAGAAATGTGTGTCTACTCGGATTTGTAATGGATTCAAACTTTCAACCCCTTTTTAACCCTGTTAGGGGATGAATTTTACAAAACGCTGAAATTACTTTTCCTGTCTTTCAATAATATCCCCAAATATAAAGATTCAAGTCCCGCGTTCGAAAATTTTTTTGATATCCATACAAACTTTCAACTCCTTTTTCACCACCTTAGGGGATGAATTTTCAAAAACGCTGAAATTAGTTTTCTTGTATTTTAATAATATATCGTTTTACGAAGTTTCAAATTCCTAGCTTAAAATAAAACTTGAACCCCATACAAACTTTCATCCCCTTTTTAACCCCCTTAGGGGTTGAATTTCTCAAAATCGCTTCTTATCTCTTGTACACTTTATAAATGTAATCTAGTGTGCAAATTTCAACTTTCTATCTTTTGTAGTTTCGGCTCCGCGTAGCAAAAATCTCCAACCAAATTTTTCACCTTTTTACGTTTTTCTTGTAAAATTACTATGAAATTGAAAAAACAAATATCAGCAATGAATTCTACGTCTTTGGTTTATACGAAAATGATACCAAACTTGCCCTAGTACCCACCAGGATCAGAGTAGATTTTTTTTAAAGATGACGGATGGCGGCCGTCTTTGTACCCCACCCTCCCCCCCACTTCACGCTAGAAATGCTTAGAATTACTCAAATATCAGATGTGATGAAGCTCATAGCTTAATAAAATTTTTTTGGGTCATGTATGGCAGCGTTACATAACTGACTCCAGTATATGAATCTACAAGCGCTCTGGTTTCTATTCGCGTGTTACGCGACTACGGCGATACAAGAAGGTTTTTGCAAAAGAAATTTGTTTGGCCGCTATACATGGTGATTTTTAATGTCCTGCTACATTTTATACCGTGAATAGATATACAGGGTGATTCCGGGGTCGTGGAGCAAGCGATCAAGGCATGATACACAAGCCCATACTGAACAACTTTTACTATGGGACCAACTCCGAAATCGCGAAAAAAAAATTGGTAGTTTCATACATTTCGGCCGATCACATTGGTAGTTTCATACATTTCGGCCGATCACTGTATTATGCCTTGATCGCTGGCTTTACTATGGGACCAAATCCGAAATCGCGAAAAAAAACTGGCCTTCCCATAGAACACGACAACATGTGATCGGCCGAAATGTATGAAACTACCAATTTTTTTTTTCGCGATTTCGGAGTTGGTCCCATAGTAAAAGTTGTTCAGTATGGGCTTGTGTATCATGCCTTGATCGCTTGCTCCACGACCCCGGAATCACCCTGTAGAAGTCCTGATCAGCCAAAATGTATGAAACAGTCAATTTTTTTACAAGATACGTACGCGTTGTACTAAAATTGTCGGACGGAGCCCGACGTACGCGTTGCAAATCCGGGCAACTTCGGCGCCCTCATACTAAAAGTGTCGGGCGTAGCCCGACGTACGCGTTCCAAAGCCGGGCGCCTTTGGCGCCCTCATACTAAAAGAGTCGGGCGGAGCCCGACGTACGCGTTGCAAAGCCTAGCGCCTTCGGCGCCCTCATACTAAAAGTGACGGGCGTAGCCCGACGTACGCGTTCCAAAGCCGGGCGCCGAAGGCGCCCTCATACTAAAAGTGTCGGGCGTAGCCCGACGTACGCGTTCCAAAGCCGGGCACCTTCTTCGCCCCCAGACTAAAAGAGTCGGGCGTAGCCCGACATACGCGTTCCAAAGCCGGGCGCCGAACGGCGCCCTCATACTAAAAGAGTCGGGCGTAGCCCGACATACGCGTTCCAAAGCCGGGCGCCTTCGGTGCCCTCATACTAAATGAGTCGGGCGTAGCCCGACGTACGCGTTCCAAAGCCGGGCGCCTTCGGCGCCCTCATACTAAAAGAGTCGGGCGTAGCCCGACGCACGGTTCCAAAACCGGGCGCCTTCGGCGCCCTCATACTAAAAGAGTCGGGCGTAGCCCGACATACGCGTTCCAACGCCGGGCGCCTTCGGCGCCCTCATACTAAATGTGTCGGGCGTAGCCCGACGTACGCGTTCCAAAGCCGGGCGCCTTCGGCGCCCTCATACTAAAAGAGTCGGGCGTAGCCCGACGCACGCGTTCCAAAACCGGGCGCCTTCGGCGCCCCCATACTAAATGTGTCGGGCGTAGCCCGACGTACGCGTTCCAAAGCCGGGCGCCTACGGCGCCCTCATACTAAAAGAGTCGGGCGTAGCCCGACGCACGCGTTCCAAAACCGGGCGCCTTCGGCGCCCTCATACTAAAAGTGTCGAGCGTAACCCGACGTACGCGTTCCAAAGCCGGGCGCCTTCGGCGCCCTCATACTAAAAGAGTCGGGCGTAGCCCGACGTACGCGTTCCAAACCGGGCGCCTTCGGCGCCCTCATACTAAAAGAGTCGGGCGTAGCCCGACGTACGCGTTCCAAAACCGGGCGCCTTCGGCGCCCTTATACTAAAAGTGTCGAGCGTAACCCGACGTACGCGTTCCAAAGACGGCCGCCATAGGCGCCCTCATAGGCACTAAAGGAGTCGGGCGTAGCCCGACATAGGCGGCGCTCTGCGTGCATTTCTGTACTGAGGACGCCCTCGCAAAAGTAATATAAAGTGACTTCAAAAAGTTAGTAACAAAATCATGACCCCAAAATTAATTAAATAAAAAATAAGTTTAAAAACTAAAACCCGACTACTGCAAATCGCGCTCTAAAAAGTATGAAACAAGATAGAATTCTTATCTAGAATTATCAAGCAGGAAATATTATAAATGCTACTATTTTTTTTATATAAAAATATAACGTAATATAATTTATATTAAACTTTCGTGAGACATATTTTAAATTGTTTATACGACAACGGTTTCACTCACTTGAATTTTTTTTAGTCGCTATTGGCGACATGTTTCGGGCCCGTCGGGGGTCCTTCCTCAGGCTCGAGTGCTCGCGGCGGCTGCAACTCGTGCACTGATCGCGCCGCTCGCCTCGTCGCTCGTTGCGCGCGCGCTGACAGAGCGGGGGCGGGGGGCGCGGTGCACTCCGCAGCCGGAGTTGTCAGGTCAAGGTCTGGTAGGGCGGCTGCATCGACTGGCATCAAGCACACTGCACTCACTATGTCCACGCGATCGTCACAACGCACATCCCGCCTAACTGGAAGGAATGTCTCCACGAGGTTGTCGGAACACATACGCAGCGTAAAGAACATGGATACCAGGAATTCAGCGGTGGCAGAGCACGCGTACGATACAGGCGCGTCCCATTTCATTCGATTCGATAGAGCGAGATTACTAGTACGGGAGAAATGTTTTGTGCCGCGTAAGATTCGCGAGGCGATTGAAATTGGACGCCGACCTAATTTCAATCGAGACGGAGGCTGGATGTTGCCACCTGCATGGAAGCCTATAATTCCTGGTATTAGGCGGGATGTGCGTTGTGACGATCGCGTGGACATAGTGAGTGCAGTGTGCTTGATGCCAGTCGATGCAGCCGCCCTACCAGACCTTGACCTGACAACTCCGGCTGCGGAGTGCACCGCGCCCCCCGCCCCCGCTCTGTCAGCGCGCGCGCAACGAGCGACGAGGCGAGCGGCGCGATCAGTGCACGAGTTGCAGCCGCCGCGAGCACTCGAGCCTGAGGAAGGACCCCCGACGGGCCCGAAACATGTCGCCAATAGCGACTAAAAAAATTCAAGTGAGTGAAACCGTTGTCGTATAAACAATTTGTAATATAATTTACTGAAATTTTTATATATTTACAGAGATTCAGAGGATCGCCGTGGTCGTATGCCACATTACTTTTAAGTTTATAATCGTGGCATACGACCACGGCGATCCTCTGAATCTCTGTAAATATATAAAAATTTCAGTAAATTATATTACGTTATATTTTTATATAAAAAAAATAGTAGCATTTATAATATTTCCTGCTTGATAATTTTAGATAAGAATTCTATCTTGTTTCATACTTTTTAGAGCGCGATTTGCAGTAGTCGGGTTTTAGTTTTTAAACTTATTTTTTATAAATCCAGTTATTGATCTGTTATTGATGTTTTTTATTATTTATATACCTAAATACGAGCGAGATGTACAGGAAAAAAACCGGACAAGTGCGAGTCGGACTCGCCCACCGAGGGTTCCGTAGAAATACATTATTTTTTTTACAAATTTATAGTCATGAGATTTTTCTCTGTACCTACTTGTAGTGTAAGACGATATTACTTGCCAAATTTCATAGTTCTAAATAAACGGGATGACCGCATACATTTTGATTCCCTTGAGAGTCTCAAAATACCTACATATATGTTTTTTGCGGCATTTATGGTCTTTCACGTTAACATAGAAGTTTGATTTTTATCACAGCTTCAAGGAATCATAGATCCACGCGTTCCCGAGATAAAGGGTCTTGACAGACAGACGGACGGACGAACAACAAAGAGATCCTATAAGGGTTCCGTTTTTTCCTTTTGAGGTACGGAACCCTGAAAAATGTCAAAATGAGTAACAATTGCATGAGAGGAGAGGTGTGCCCTGCAGTGGGACGCACCTATAAAGGGTCGGGCCTTATTTAAGTATCCCGGTGTTGAGCTAACATACAAAAGTGACCGGCATCTTCCAAATGTCGTCCACCCAACGAGCTAACAGAATGCCAGTGCATAATACATCCGAAGCGGCCACCATTCAGTTTTCATTTTGGTCCACCTGCGATCACTCTGCCTGGCAACATGTCCTGCCTAACTCCACTTTATTTGGTAATTAAGTAATTACATATCACTTGCACCACAGAATAAATAGTAGTACTAGGTACAGAAGACTCACTCTCTAACAAAACGCGTCTGTTACGATCAGCACAGATATGACCGCTAGGTGGCGACAGCGCCACGCGCGGCTTATGGGTTTCCCCAAAATTAGGGTGGAACGGATGTACTTTTAGCTACCTGTAGCAAAGCGACGAAATCGCGGAGTGAGTCACGCCTGCTTGCACCTTGGTGCGGCATCAGGTCTCGACATATCTCGTCTAGTCTTAAAACTAAGAACTACGTAAAATAAAACGCACTGCCAACTTACCCAGTGGAAATATATCTCAGTTGCAAGTCGGATTTCGATGCCTTGTCGTAATCAAGGTCGTTCTTCAGCAGCCAAACCAATTCCTGTGTCCATGTTGTACCTATATAATAGAAAGACAATAAAATTGCAGTTGTCATAAGCGCTATAGTCCGACAAGAAATTGTAGATTACCGTACACTAACCCATCTGATACCACGATGAAATCAATTCCAGTGGGTAGGAATGAACCCTCATTTCAGGAATATTTTTTTATTTAGTAATTAAAACTTAAATCTATCATTACAGGTTTTACCTAATGCGATAGATAAGCGATAAACCAATAAGTATATAAGTCTGCCAGGGCTTTTCCTGCCGAAACACCTTGGCAAACGAGATTATAAGCAAGATGACCATCAGTTACCGATACCGCACATTAACCCATGATACCACCATGAAACCAATTCCAGTCGGTAGGTATGCACCCTCATGTCTGGAATATATAAGTCTGCCAAGGCCTTTCCTGCCGAAACACCTTGGCAGACGAGATTATTTTAGCAAGATGTACATCAGTTACATGAAACCAATTCCAGTCGGTAGGTATGAACCCGCATTTCAGGAATATATAAGTCTGCCAAGGCGTTGGCAGACTTGACTTGGCAGACTGGACTTGTCAAACAAGGTCTCAGATGGGTAAATGTAGGGTAACTGATGTACACCTTGCTAACATAATCTGTCTGCCAAGGTGTTTCGGCAGGAAAAGCCTTGGCAGACTTATATATTCCTGAAATGAGGGTGTATACCTACTTACTGGAATTGGTTTCATGATGGTATCAGATGGGTTAGTGTGCGGTTACGGTAACTGATGGTCATCTTGCTTATAATCTCGTTTGTCAAGGTGTTTCGGCAGGAAAAGCCCTGGCAGACTTATATATTCCTGAAATGAGGGTTCATACCTACCGACTGGAATTGATTTCATCGTGGTATCAGATGGGTTAGTGTACGGTAACCGATGGTCATCTTGCTTATAATCTCGTCTGCCAAGGTATTTCGGCAGGAAAAGCCTTGGCAGACTTATTCCTGACATGAGGGTTCATACCTAACGACTGGAATTGGTTTCATGGTGGTATCAGATGGGTTAAATTAGGGGTCCCGGTGGCCACCTTTGAGAGCGTCTGCTAAGCACTTCCGGCAAAAAAATACTGGCAGACTTCGCTTTTATGTGTTTACATGTAAATTTCTAACTGCTGCCATAACTATTATTTCGGTATCAGATTGGTTAAATCAGCCCCCTTTTTTCGCACCGGAAGTGGCCTTCTTTTTCGTACTTTCGGCAATAAGTTCCGCCGTGGCAGACTATCGAATTCGGACTTAGCATCACTTTTATGGGAAAACATTGTGCATTTCATCGTGGTATCAAGTCGGTTAGAAAATTTGCGGCCGGCTCTTCTACTAAGGCCCACTTGCACCATCCCACTAACCCGGAGTCAAGCGGTTTAACCGTCAACTCAGTGTCAAATTGTACTGGTAACCATGGTAACTCCAGGTTTAACCGGTTAACCCCGGGTTAGTGGAATGGTGCAAGTGGCCCTAAGGCCCACTTGCACCATTCCACTAACCCGGGGTTAAGCGGTCAAACTATTAACCTAGTGTCAAATTGTATGGCTAACCATGGCATTCATAATTAAAAAAAAAAAAAAACTCCTTGTTTAACCGGTTAACCCCGGGTTAGTGGAATGGTGCAAGTGGGCCTAAGAGAATTACCGGAACGAGGATAAGTGATAATCCAGACGTCGTCAGGCCGAACCGTCAAAGTCTTGAACTGGTCGGCTTCATCCTTGTAATTGGTGGATATTAGACAACCGCCGTCTCCAAAACGGCCGAACTTAGGAATATCTGCAAACAAATATAAAACTAACCGCCGAAAAGGTCAATTGATACCTACCTCCAAACCACTAACTGAGTGATTCTTAAAAAAGTGGCATCGACAGGTTAAAGTAAATGAAATTTCTTTTTGTATTTTTTTTTACTTTTAATAACGATAAATATGTTTTACCACTTCAAGTACCCCAAATTTTCAAAAGGGAACGGAAAATGAAGAAGGTATTTTCAAGACGTACAATAATCTATACATTGAACACAGATTAAAGATAAGCAGGTTACAGTAAAAAATACATTCATTTTTATTTTCTCCCTTGAACAGATAATAAAACGAATGTCTCACTTTTAGCATAGATGAATAAACCTTCATACATATTAAAATGATATTATTATATTTAGGCCCCATACCAAATTCGTAAAATAATCGAGACAAGTTAAAGTTAACATTCCGTTACAAAACCCCCGATTTCTGCCTTTAACCACTTGTCTCTACGAAACTACGACATACTTACCTAATATTTTGCCATAGTTATGATCTAAATACATTTTTCTGTGTATGAGTCACATGCAATACCGCGCATGTACAGGTTGGTACAGTTTAACAGAGAAAATATCCTTGGACAAACTTCGTGCGTGAATATTGTTGTAAAAAAATATATATAAGGCCTGTGTAAAGTACATTTTAAAAGGTATTGTTTATGTTATTAAATAGCATGATATTTTATTTACATATATAGGTGCTTAAAAAATCTAAAGAACTAAAACTGGGAGTGCGATGCCTTTAGACAAGACAGGTTACAGTAAAAAGTGCTACTCTTTATTTTTTATAATATAAGTATTAAATTTAATTAAAAATAATGACTTGGCCTCGATAAACATTGTTTTAGTTTATCTAGATTCATTTTTTTTTTCATATGAAAAAGAGCAAATAAACATACATTCAATTCAAAAACTCGATGGCAGGTTAAGATGCCACTATTTTGAGAATCACTCAACTATCAGCTTGGTCCCATAGTAAAAGTTGCTCAGTAGGTATGACCCATATATTCACCCGGTAAATTATTGCAGGTCAAAGTCAAAGTTCTTTATTCGCATAAAATAAAATATGGTAGAGTAATAGCGGTATGGTAATGGTAAGATGACTAAATAAACAGCCTGATTTAATATGTCTGGGTCTTACGGAATTTTTGTTACCTATTAACATTGACAAATTAGTTGAAACTTTTGCTTATAGGTACTATGAATGATATTATATTATTTGTAAATACCTGGACATAGACCCGATAACAATTTTGCTGAATGTGGATCCAGTTCTTGAAATTTCACTTTTTCAGCCATTTTTCAATACCTACTAAATAAAATAAATAAACTAAATATAATAAATACCTGGACATAGACCCGATAACAATTTTGCTGAATGTGGATCCAGTTCTTGAAATTTCACTTTTTCAGCCATTTTTCAATACCTATTAAATAAAACAGTAGTTTTAAAATCTAGTTTTTTTGCAATGAGATAATTAAAAAAAATATCCGACTCGTAAATACTTGGCCGCTATTTTCTGTAGAGATGTAAAATAATTGATGCAATCATATTGTCAAGTTCAAAATACATTTCGTAATTAATACTCGTAATGTACCAAGTATAAAATGGGTTATTCGCGGATGGTCTAGAACTAGGGTTGCCAACTTTTTTTTGGTGGAATATAGTATTTTCCAGAATAATAAGGCGTCAAAAATATGGTACATTTCAAAAAAATATAGTACTTTTAGATAAAATACTAAACATGAGTGTAATATATGTTCAGCGGTGAGGTTGAGTAGCTGGTTCAGTTGAGGTTGAAGAAGAAAACTCGGTCTTGTAGTCACAAAACTATATATTTAATATAAAAAGGAAATTAACACATACAGTTAGTTTAAGGTGAAAATGTGAAGTAAGTGTTTTTACGGTTACCATAGTAGCGGAATAAAAAGTTCTGTGGGACTTGCCAACAATATACGTTTAATCGGGAATATAGTATTTTAGCGTACTATATATTTTTCCAAATTATATAGTACAGAGAGCCAAAATATAGTACAATACTATATAATATAGTACGGTTGGCAACCCTATCTAGAACGCAAAATGACTAGTGTAATATTTTGTCTATATCGCAATTAGTCTACATCGCAAACGGTCTAGAACGCAAAATGCCCACATGATTTTTTTCCGTTATCTTAACTTTATAGCGATGTCGACGGAGCCCCGCTTCCGCGGGGCTCCGATTCTGTGCTGTTTGGCCTTCGGCCATTTGAAGATACCTATTGAATCTAACCTACCTATGTAAAATGTGGGGTGTTCTGCCTTTTCGCAGAACTATTTTTGGCGGAATTTCATTTGCCAACCAACATTTCGCCGACGTTTCACTTTGACAACTAACGATTAGCAAATTTTTGAATGAAGACGTTTCAGTTGGTAGAATTATTGTAAAGCAGATTTTTATAACGCCTCTAAACTTTTAGGAGACTTATCATTTGTCAAATCTTTCACTTGGTCGAACAACTCTTGGACGAATAACGTTTCGTTGAAGCTACAGTTCGTTTTTCATACATTAGGCAAGTTACAAATAAGAAAAAGATACCTACTTACCAAAAAATCAAAAATGGCCGAGTTGTTGGACTTTTTATAATGTATATTTTAATATTTGAAGCCAGTGGCAGCGAGCGAGCCAAGCGAGCGAGCTAGACCTTCCTGGGCAGAGCCGACTTGGATATGATTAGGTTAGAAGACTAAGGCGGGAGCTTTGCTCTTCGAGGTTATTTTTTTTTCAACAACCCAAAAAACGTAATTACACAGCAACTTTCGGGTCAAATATCCCAAGTTTCGTGTCAAATATCTCGGCCATTTATGATAAAAGTTATTCCTACAAAACATGCTTATTTTAGCATATTGTCTACGATTACACAATAAAAATTAGATGTTATAATGACACAACATCCATCGTAAATTTGACTAAGTCCTAGATTTTTATCAACTTTCGGGTCAAGTATCTCAGCTATTTTTTATTTTAGAGAAAAGCTTATTAAGAAAAAAGTGATTATTTCATGTGTTTTGAAACCCCTATGTTTTTCTCAAAAAAATGTCTAAGTCCCAGAAACTGTACCAAAGGTACAGTCTGGCCAAATGAAACAATTGGTAAACAATAAACAACTAAGTATAGGTATATTATGCCAACTAAAACATTCTACGACATGAAAGTTGGCATTTTGAAAATTGACCAAACGTTTAGTTGGTAACTGTGCGGTTGGCAAATAAAAAAAACATTTGATAAGTTGGGAAATGAAAATTCGGCAAAATAATATTCCGCCAAACGTGAGTTGGGAAGTGATAATCGGCCGTACCATTTTCGGCGATAAATAAGAGAACCAAAATGTGGCGATATAAAAAGTGGGCATATTGCGTTCTAGACCGTTGGCGATTGACCCTGTGGTATTTGCAAAGCTATTTACACGGATAACAGTATTAATAATTATCAAATTAAATACGTAGTTATATTAAGCATTTCATACAGTTTACAATGGTCACTTACACCATACAATTTAAATGAATATCGTAAGGAGTAATAGAAAATCAAAGTTCCTTTTCGAGCCATATACCTACGTAACTTGTGATGATGATGAGGCTCTCCTGACTGGTTTCGGCCACAGCTAGCGGCTGTGGGCTCTGGAGTAGGCAATTTTGAATTCGTGTTTTAGAGTGTAGCTGATCCACATAACTTGTATGAAATGTTAAAGACTCCCGTTAGTGCCTATTTATACCACCTTATGCGCTGCGATCGCTTTACTTACCCCCACCATGCACTTCACAAGGTGCCAATAATTTACAATTTTTCATGATTCTTCGGCGCCCGGCTTTGGAACGCGTACAGCGCGCCATGTAGGTACGTGCCCGACTCATTTAGTACAATGGCGCCCGGCTTTGGACCACGTGCAGCAAGCTTCGTACGTTAGTACGAGTGCGCTTCGGATTAGGAACGCGAACAGCGCGCCACGTATTAGGGCGCCGAAGGCGTGCGGCTTTGGACAACGTGCAGCGCGCCTACTACGTCGGGCTACGCCAGACTCTTTTTGTATTTGGACGCCGAAGGCGCCCGGCTTTGGAACGCATACAGCGCGCCACGTACCTACGTCGGGCTACGCCCGACTCTTTTGGTATTAGGGCGCCGAAGGCGCCCGGCTTTGGACCACGTGCAGCGCGCCACTTACGTCGAGCTACGCCCGACGCCTTTAGTATTAGGGCGCCTTAGGCGCCCGGCTTTGGACCACGGGCGGCGCGCCACGTACGTCGGACTACGCCCGACTCTTTTAGTATGAGTGCGCTTCGGATTTGCAACGCGTACAGCGTGCCACGTACATTGGGCAACGCGAGACTCTTGTAGTGTGGAGGCGTGTAGTGTAGTGTGTTCAAATTGTTCTGACATCATATAGCCTTAACCATTAGCGGACGATTAAGACGATTCGAATGAGACATCGTTTGACAAATTATAATGAGTACCTACTTTAGAAGTTATTAGGGAACAAATAAACATAATACATACATACACACGTACATACCGGTCAAAATCATAATCATCTCCTTTTGCGTTGCCATAGTCGGATAATAAATGTATGACTCGACCGTTTAGAATAATTAGAAATTGAAAATGACCAAAAAACACTATTTTTTTAGGGATAGTTATATAGAAGCTTGTAAAAATGAAACGCTTACCCCGTGCTTGATCAATCAACAATATAAAATTTTTAATTTACTCAAAATAAAAAATACAGGGTGATTCAGGAGACGTGAGCAGGACTAACACTGCGCATTTCGTAAATTATAAGCAACTGTTTCCTATCAGTATTACTGTGGTTAACGTTAATTTTCTAGTCGTGTTGAAAAAAAAAGTTATTAATTTATTTACGACATGGATGGTCACCCTAACATTAGAATACTAAACTATCGATATTCTGTGTCAAATTGAATGTCATCACTGTCATCACGGTCTGGTTACTTTTGAAAACTCGTATCTCACTCAGGTTTGACATTTTATTTTCTTCGAAAAAGAGGTTTTATGTTTATTAATTAGGTCTTGTAGGGTGACCATGATTGTAGAGAATTAAATTTGTCCTCACCAAAAAATTAAAAAATAGGAAAAAGTGTGGTTGTTTCACCTAAATACGACGGTGATCGATCAATTATCAGTTACTGAGTGTGCAGCATTAGTCCTGCTCACGTCTCATGAATCACCCTGTATAGTAAATTAAAAAAAAAAAACAATACGAAATTTAAGTGTAAAAAAATACATAAAGGTATATCCCAGCATATAATTACTGGGGATCCAACCCAGACCTTCTGTGCAAACAAAAAAAGCGAACATTTGCAAAATATGCCATGATAGTTCTTAGTGTTGGCCGAACGTTAATGCAATTGACCATTGAAAAGGTTAATTGCCATTAGCCATTAACCATTGAAGGAAAATTAATTATCAATTGCATTGAACATCAATTTGCATTAATGTTAATTTATTACGAACCACTAACAATTAAAAAGAATTAATGGTTATTGCTTTACAAACCATTAAAAACTAAAACAATTTTTAATGAAAATTAAACATGTGATTGATAATTAACAATTAACAAGAATAAATATCGTAATTTTATAAAGACGTCCAAGGGATCAAAGGTCTAGTGCAGCGGTCGGCAACCTGCGGCCCGCGGGCCGCATGCGGCTCGTGAACCTATCACTTGCGGCCCGAGTGCCGCCTTGGCTATTTTGTATGTAATAGTGACAAACGACAATGTCTCAAAAAGTCATAAATATTAACAAAGTACGGCCCGCGTCACCATTTATTTTGTTTATTTTATGTATTTTATATATTTTATATATTTTATTTATTTTATATATTTTATATATTTTATTTATTTTATTTATTTTATTTATTTTATTTATTTTATTTATTTTATTTATTTTATTTATTTTATTTATTTTATTTATTTTATTTATTTTATTTATTTTATTTATTTTATTTATTTTATTGATTTTATTGATTTTATTGATTTTATTTATTTTATTTATTTTATTTATTTTATTTATTTTATTTATTTTATTTATTTTATTTATTTTATTTATTTTATTTATTTTATTTATTTTATTTATTTTATTTATTTTATTTATTTTATTTATTTTATTTATTTTATTTATTTTATTTATTTTATTTATTTTATTTATTTTATTTATTTTATTTATTTTATTTATTTTATTTATTTTATTTATTTTATTTATTTTATTTATTTTATTTATTTTATTTATTTTATTTATTTTATTTATTTTATTTATTTTATTTATTTTATTTATTTTATTTATTTTATTTATTTTATTTATTTTATTTATTTTATTTATTTTATTTATTTTATTTATTTTATTTATTTTATTTATTTTATTTATTTTATTTATTTTATTTATATTATTTATTTTATTTATTTTATTTATTTTATTTATTTTATTTATTTTATTTATTTTATTTATTTTATTTATTTTATTTATTTTATTTATTTTATTTATTTTATTTATTTTATTTATTTTATTTATTTTATTTATTTTATTTATTTTATTTATTTTATTTATTTTATTTATTTTATTTATTTTATTTATTTTATTTATTTTATTTATTTTATTTATTTTATTTATTTTATTTATTTTATTTATTTTATTTATTTTATTTATTTTATTTATTTTATTTATTTTATTTATTTTATTTATTTTATTTATTTTATTTATTTTATTTATTTTATTTATTTTATTTATTTTATTTATTTTATAAGCACCCATTATAACTAACAATAATGTGTGTATTCCCATTTGTCCCCACGGGGAACATATAGGAAATATATGTGCAGTTTGCATATAATTTATTCCCATTTTTCCCCACTTTATTGGTGTGGGGACAAATGGGAACACATCATTATCCGATATTTTCCCATTTGTTCCCGCCTGGAGCAGATGGAATAAGCGCTTCATATAAATGAATTATACCCATTTGTCCCCGTTTCCCATTTTTCTCCAACTCACATATGACAGGGACAAATAAAAATACACCAATAATGAGTGTATTCCCATTTAATAGTTTCAAGCAAAATTAACATTAATTATTAGTTTATGAAAAAAATATTTAATTCCATTAAACGTTAATGCAATTGAGAGTAATTCTAATTAATTTTTTGAAACTTTAATGCCATTAAATAGGCAATTAGATTGACAATCAATGTAATTAAACCTCTGAAGATTCAATTCTAACTAACTTTAATTAAATTGATGCGTAATGCAATTGATTAATTGCGGAATTAATGGTTAATGCAATTGATTAATTGTTAATTAGAATTAACCATTACGGCCAACACTGCGTGTCTTACTTAAGGTGACGAAATTTAGCTACTCATTCTCAAGTAAAAACTAAATATCTTAATACCTCCAAAACCAGCGAAATAAAATTTCTGAATTTTTGGCCATTTAATCTATCTCAAAAAGAATACACTCTCATGATACCGATACAACTATTTGTTTAAGCGTGAGCTATCACAACTCTTCAATTTTGAAAAATTTCCAAAAACCGGCTCGACAAATTTTTTTTATGGAATCATAGAATTCGGTTAAAAAATTTCACGAGAATCGGTTAGGAATTGCGACCTGTAGAGGAGAACATCCGGACATACAAAAGCAAAATGCCCGAGTCAGAACGTAGACCTTCTCTACGCTTCGGTCAATTATATATGTCTGGAAACGTAGTCCAAACTCAAAATTTTAAAAATCCCTGACATTTTATATCGGATAACCCCAGAGTATTATACCTATTCGTAGTTCTGTATAATTAAAATTATAAAAAAATCTAAATGATTACCTATTACATCGACGTAAATTAATTAATTTTTAATAGTAAAAATTCTGCGTTTTCTGCGTTTATTTCAAAACCGACTTTTTATATTTAATATGAATGAATGTCGTTTACTCACAGTATCACAATAACAAAGTAAAGATGTTCCTCGTCAAAGCATTGTACCCCGTATTGAAATGATAAAAATGCAGTAATTTTTAGGGTTCCGTAGCCAAATGGCAAAAAACGGAACCCTTATAGATATTATAGATTCGTCATGTTTGTCTGTCTGTCTGTCTGTCCGTCCGTATGTCACAGCCACTTTTTTCCGAAACTATAAGAACTATACTGTTGAAACTTGGTAAGTAGGTGTATTCTGTGAACCGCGTTAAGATTTTCACACAAAAATAGAAAAAATACAATAAATTTTGGGGGTCCCCCATATGTGGGTGTCTATGGATAGGTCTTCAAAAATGATATTGAGGTTTCTAATATCATTTATTTCTAAACTGAATAGTTTGCGCGGGAGACCCTTCCAAAGTGGTAAAATGTGTGTCCCCCCCCCCTGTAACTTCTAAAATAAGAGAATGATAAAACTAAAAAAATATATATGATGTACATTACCATGCAAACTTCCACCGAAAATTGGTTTGAACGAGATCTAGTAAGTAGTTTTTTTTTTAATCGTCATAAATCGTAAACCGCAATTTTATTATGTTACTTGCTGCTACGGAACCCTTAATAGGCGAGTCCGACTCGCATTTGGCCGCTTTTTATATTACTTATCTACTAGCTTTTGCCCGCGATTTCGTCTGCGTAGAATTAGTCATTTGGATAGATTATTTTTTATCTAATCTGCTTGTTGTTTCAATAACAAAAATAAAGAGATTAGCGGTTTTGAATAGGGAATATTACGCGAAATTCTGCATGTGGGCGCCGCTACCACAATCTATCACAATCTGGGGGTCTACCGCGGGACAAGAAACTCGAAATTTCGTTAACTAACCTCTCTATCACTCTTGTGTATTCGGGCGATAAAGAGGCACGATTTTCGCGTTTCCCAGTAGGCCCTTGTTACTACAAAAACTAAACCGCCTTGATGTATCAATGTCATTTTATTATCTATGAAAACTTGTCAAAACACAGTTTAAGGCACAGTATCATCTCCATACAATGTTTAACCGAAGAACCCCTAATTTTATTAAGATAACATCTGTTACCGTACCCATCGTTTTTGAAAAAAAATACTATATAGCACGTTATGATTTTTTAGGATTTTTTAACCGCTTTCAGTTCCAGTTGGGAGAACGTTAGACTGAAGATCTAAAGGTCCCCGGTTCAATCCCGGGTTTCGGCAATTGCTCTTTTTAACCGACTTCCAAATCTCAAAGAAGGAGGTTATCAATTCGGTTGTATGTTTTTTTTTATTTATTTTTTATTTTTTTTTATGTTTGTTACTCCATATCTCCGTCATTACTAGATCGATTTTGAAAATTATTTTTTTGATTGAATGTATATGCATACAGATTGGTCCCGTTTTTGTCAAAACCCAGTTCTGATGATGGGATCCATGAGGAATCGAGGGAACTCCTCAAATCTTAAAGGCATACATATAGTGATTTTTGGGTTTTCATCAACAAATCAAGCATATACACCCAAAAAAGTGACATTTGATGAAGTGGAACTGCTGATGATGATCAGAACGGAACTCTTTAACGACGCATAGTTCACGGTTGGCGATTTGTCCTCTTCGTTATGTTTGTTAAGCAAGTTAAGTTTTTAAGCCACATTTTTGTCAAGCTGGAGTTCTGATGATGGGATCCATGAGGAATTAAGGGAACTCCTCAAACCTTGAAGGCATGCGTATAGAATTTTTTGTATTTACATCAGAAAATCAAGCATTTTCATTAAAAACTTTTGCATTTGATGAAGTGGAACTGCTGATGATGATCAGAACAGAACTCTTCAACGACGCATAGTTCACGGTTGGCGATTTGTCCTCGTCGTTATGTCTGTTAAGCAAGTTAAGTTTTAAAGCCACATTTTTGTCAAGCTCGAGTTTTGATGATGGGACCCATGAGGAATCAAGGGAACTCCTCAAATCTTAAAGGCATGCGTATAGAGATTTTTGTATTTACATCAGAAAATCAAGCATTTTCATTAAAAATTGTTGCATTTGATGAAGTGGAACTGCTGATGATGATCAGTACAGAACTCTTAAACGACGCATAGTTCACGTTTGGCGATTTTTCCTTTTCGTTATGTTCGTTAAGCAAGTTAAGTTTTTAAGCCACATTTTTGTCAAGCTCGAGTTCTGATGATGGGATCCATAAGGAATCTAGGGAACTCCTCAAATATTAAAGGCATACGTATAGTTTTTTTTGTATTTTCATCATAAAATCAAGCATTTACATTAAAAACTGTCGCATTTGATGAAGTGGAACTGCTGATGATGACCAGAACAGAACTCTTCAATGACGCATGGTACACGTTTGGTGATTACGAATTTCGATTTTGACTTGGACTGGGACCCGGACTCGGACTCATACCCGGATCCGGTTCGGACCTGGATCCGGTTCGGACCCGGACCTGGACTCGGATCCGGATTCGGACCCGGACTCGGACCCGGTCTCGGACCCGGACTCGGACCCGGACTCGGACCCGGACCTTGACCCAGAAATCCACTATGATAGGTACCTTAACTAAATAAACAATTATGATTACCTACCATAAAATTAATGTAGGTATAAAGTACGATGATGCCAATCTTACTAGCCCCTCCCGCTTAAGGTGGTTCGCTTTTCATACAAAATTCAATCAAAGCTCATTAAGTAACTACACACTATTAGTACACAAATATTTCCGCATTTATCTTCTTTCGAATATTCGTTTGCGCGAAATTAACAGGAAAACAATGTTTCATACAGAAATCATGCAAAAATCATAGTTAACTTTTCATCAATTTTACGTATGTGTGTGTCACAAATGTCGTGTACAGATACATTTGCGACGTTGCCATACCATTTCCGACGTTGCCGAGCCGACCACGGCTCGAATTTGGAGTGCCGTCATGTTTAGTGCAATTTTGTTGACACTGATATTTGACAGGTAGTTAATTGACCTAAGCGAGAAGTTCGTCAGCTTAGCTAAGAACTATCATGGCGTGTTATGCAAACAGTCACTTTTTTGCTTGCAAACGGAAGATTCCCGGTTCGATCCCCAGTCATTGTATGCTGGAACATAATTTTTTGTATTTTTGTTACACCTAAATTTCGTATTGTTTTTTTATTTTTATTTAATTTTTCTTATTATCATAAATCGATTATTAAGTATGGGCTACACGTATTCTTTTATTTTTACAAAGATAATTAGAAATTATACTCTTCCTAATCTCTCTGATTTTTACAATCAGGACATCCTCACTGCAATAAAAACCGGGCAAGTGCGAGTCGGACTCGCGCAAGAAGGGTTCCGTGCCATAATGCAAAAAAAAAAAACAAAAAAAAGCAAAAAAAAACGGTCACCCATCCAAGTACAGTCAGCATCAGATATACCTGAGCGGGTAAGGTGTCCAAGAAAACATATACACTTCAATCGTCACAAAAATAAGGACATCTAAGTTGTCATTTTAGCATAGGCTTTCAGTTCGTCACATATATCTTAACTTCTGAGTTTTTCTTTAACACATACACTCTTATTTAATCACAATGACAATAACGGTTAGAAACTCAGTGGTAACTAAGCACTCAAATTCAAGCTGCTGTCATTAATACCTACACGCACTGCCAATCACGTACGTCAGCAGCCAGGGTGCCACCAGTTGCTAAGCAGTTGTTATTTCAATGGTAACTAAGCATCAACATTTTTTCTGTTTAACTTTAAAAAAAATACTGTAGCAGCTACGAATTGACACCTCCTTTCTTAAAGAAGTATTTTATCGTCAAGTGTCAAACTTAGACAATAAATAAGTAGGTTTTACGAGAATGATAGGTTTTTTATTTTAACTGTCATAGGCGGACGTTCTTCCAAATCGTAGAGCATATTATATGTTAATATATTAATTTAGCCCGCTTATTGTACTAAAATATACTATATAGTACTAAAATACGATGCTCCGAATCGATCAAAGAACGAAGGAGAAAATAATAGAATTGAAACTTAACACGTTCTCTGTCCCAATCTGACATGTAAACCTTATGGCTTTGTAATAGAGGCTAGCCGTTAAAACCATCACTGCCATGCATATACACCTACGTAATATGCTAACTGTTGACCATAGGAATGACGAATTTTGTTTTTACAACTTAGCAGAGAGGATAGAGTATACGGAGTTATATACAGTATGTATCAGAACGAAAGGCCAAGAAAGAGACCCATTAATGTTTAGGTCATACTGAGCAACTTTTACTATGGGACCAACCCCGAAACCCCGTAAAATAAGTGTTCCGTAAACAAAGTTTTGTACGGAACACTAAAAATTACTCTCCCATAGAAAATGTCAACATCAGACCAGCAAAATGTATGAAACTTCCAAGTATTTTTCCGCGTTTTCGGGGTTGGTCCCATAGTAAAAGTTGTTCAGTATGACCTAAACATTAATGGGTCTCT
This sequence comes from Cydia fagiglandana, assembly GCF_963556715.1. NCBI lineage: Eukaryota > Metazoa > Arthropoda > Insecta > Lepidoptera > Tortricidae > Cydia > Cydia fagiglandana. Next base: position 19,289,113 of record NC_085942.1, on the reverse strand, counting down.
TTCTTGGCCTTTCGTTCTGATACATACTGTATATCTTTGAACTTATTGTTAGTATAACCAGTATAACCTAGCAGTAAACATCAAATGGCATTCCGCACAGGAGTAATCTAAGGAACGCTTACTGCGGGTTCAAACCTACAACGTCCTGTTAGAAAGTCGTACATACTCTACATGTGACATATCTTCAAAAAACATATAAACGTATCCGAAATTAATATAAAACCACAAATTAAGTAATAATAGAAATGAAACCCAAAAAAAAGCTGTAATCTCTAGGTGCATCCGACTGAGATTTGAACCCGCGGTCTCTGCTTTGAAAAGCAAACGCCTTAGTAACAAGACCACAACGTGCCTTGACAATTGGCTCTAAATTCGGCTTCAGTTAGCTTTCGCTATGTGTCACTCATTCGTTTTGATGATTCTATTAAATAAAAGAAATAGTTTGCAGTAAGCTGACTGACATGCCTCTGTCAATGGTTGAAGGGCAAAACGTGAGATAGATGTATGTGATGACAAGACAGTACTGCTTTCGATGATTGTCAAAACGCTTTACTTGAAATTAGCATAGCTATTATTCATTCAATATACGACCATACATGTATGCTTTAAGCGTCTATTTTTCCATATTGTTCAGATATATTTGACACGTTGACCGCTTAGATACCAATGATTTTTTGACAGCTAAGGTATCAATGATTTGTTGTAAGTGTAGAAATTAATGAATAGCGACTGTTAAGATATTTGTGACATGTTGAGCGCTCACAAGTAAATGCTACCATGACAGTCAACAACTTTTTGACAGTTTAAACGTTTACCTCTCTTTGAGCACCTGGAGTGTATAGCGACTTCTGCTGCTGACTGTACTGACCACTCCCGACGTTGCTTAACTTTGGTCAAAAATCACGTTTGTTGTATGGGAGCCTCATTCAAATCTTTATTTTATTCTGTTTTTAGTATTTGTTGTTATAGCGGCAACAGAAATACATCATCTGTGAAAATTTCAACTGTCTAGCTATTACGGTTCGTGAGATACAGCCTGGTGACAGACGGACGGACGGATGGACGGACGGACAGCGAAGTCTTAGTAATAGGGTCCCGTTACCCTTTGGGTACGGAACCCTAAAAAGAAGTGTATAAAATTTCATGTGGTTAAAAATAATGGATTTTGTCTATGAATGAAAAACACAATTATTACTATAGTTTGTTTTTTTAGCATTAGAAATAAGGTAAACAATTTTGACGTGTCTTTTAATTGAAAAACACATTTTAAAAATAAGTTACGGCAAATATGTAACAATTATAAATCTAATACGATCATTTATATTCTTCTGCTTTCATAAGTAATCGTTTTTGATTTTTAAAAAACCTGATAACACTGAGTATGTGGGGGAAGCGCTGCTGGCCTAGCGGAAAGCAATTCGGAGGTCGCGGGTTCTAACCCCGGCTCGTACCAATGATTTTTCGAACTTTTGTACGAAATAGCATTTGATACCTATTTATACACCGATACCTATTTTTCGGTGAAAGAAAACAATGTGAGGAAACCGGACTAATCCAAATAAGTTTACTCTCTGGGTTGGAAGGTCAGGGCAGTCGCTTTCGTAAAAACTAGTGCGCATGCCAATTCTGGGATTAGTTGCCAAGCGGAGATTGAATATCTGGGAGACCGACCAAAGCTTACAAAACATAAAAACTCAAAAATGCGCGTTTTCTCATAGACCTAGCTAAGAGATCAAACCCCTTATAGCAAATTTCATCGAAATCGTTAGAGCCGTTTCTGATACCATCCAAATATATAAATAAATAATTATATATCTAATAATTGCTCGTTTAAAGGTAAGATAACACAAAGGAGAAACAAAAAGAAATTACCTACTCGCACCAGTCTTGAACCCCAATCCTCTTGCACGTATTTCCACGAACATACCGTTACGCTATTGCAACATACTTACGTTGTGTGAAATTGTCTACTACAAGGATCACGGAAACACTGTTTGCATGTGTGTGTAATAGTAGGAAAAAGCGTGACAGCAACACTCCGTCGAATTAAAAAGGTGGTTTTTGCACAATGAAGTATTCAATGTTTATTTTAATAGTTCAATATTTACTTAAAGAGTGCGCGAAACATACTTTTAAGTATACAAATACCAAGACCATTTCACAAAAAAATTAAATCTGAAATTTTGCAAAAGTGGTGCCATCTAGCGAGAGTTAAGTTTTGAGTAACCTAGGCGAACCACCTTAAACCCCCGTACACCGCACGGCATGCGCCATTAAGTGGGTTAGGTTAAGTTTGAACTGCGATCCTCACAGAACCGAACAAGGATTAGGTTAGGTTAGAACTGCGAGCCTTACAGAAACGAAATGCTACTTGAAAAGTGGGTTTGATTAGGTTCGAACTGCGATCCGCACAGAACCGAAATGCTATCTGAGGAGTGCGTTAGTTTAGGCTAGAACTACAAACCTCATGGCTCCTCTTCACGATGGGCCAACGCCGGCCACTCCAAGGGACGCATTTATGCGTTAGAGGGAGCAAGTGATATTGCTATCTCATTCTACCGCATGGCTGCGTCCCTTGGAGTGGGCGGCGTTGGCCCATCCTGTAGAGGAGCCATTATACAGAAGCGAAATGCTAGTAGAAAAGTGGGTGGTTTTACCTCCTTTTCTACATAGTGTACACTCACCTGCAATAATATGGTACGCAACGAAGGCCGCAAAAATATCTGACACGATCTTATTTGTAGAGCCATAAGAGCGTGTCACGTATTTTTGAGGCCTTTGAAGAGTAACATATTATGGCAGGTGACTGTACCTACCATCTACAATAATCTTTCATCGGCCCCCATGGAAGTCGATTTTTTTTTCTTAAAAATTATTGTTAAAAAATACTTAATGGAATACAATTAATTTACAGATGTAGTAGTAGTACACAATTATTTTCAATCATATTATCACGGAAACTTACCAACGTGTTTTGCTATTTCAAGCAGTCTCGGTACAAACAATAATGACATTTAGGCCTATTCGGATTTAGAGATCAACTAGACAGATCAACGGAGACGATTTAGAGTTCAACTAGATCTACATTAGATATCGACTAGATGTGACTTGGATATCTAAGTCATAACTTGTCGAAATCGTTCAAGAGGACCTCCAGAATCGCGAAAACGTCAAATTTGATATATCTATCTTACAAATATCTTTAAATTATCCGTATCGTAACTTGTTGAAGTCTAGTAGAAATCTAATTCATTTTCCGAATCGAGCCGATTGACTTGCATTGACTGAACTAGCATATGATAAATACGAACGTTTCCGAGAAAATACGATGGAAAACAATTATGCACTAGAATCTGTAGTTTTACACACGTAATTACCTACTATAATTAATTTAATATTTTCAACGCCCATTATTTTCTGTCTTCAATGTAATATACAGTATTTAACTTTTATATTGTTAAGCCTTTATAAGGCAGAGGGAATATATTTCCCACCTGATTTTGAAGTTTATTTCAAAGTGATAGAGTTCAATTTTGCATAATTCCTGACACCCTTACGCCTTATAAAGGGTTAAATAATTATTGTACTAAGTGAAGACGCTTACGCTTGTACAATTTCCCAAAGAAAAATCTATTTAGAAATAAGATAAGTGTAGTAGATATTTTTATACTTATCAGATTAAATTAACTTATCTTCTAACCACACGACATTTACAATTATAATAGCTAAGGTAAACAGGATAATCCGAACGTATAGTCACCAGCAATAATATGGTACACAACGAAGGCCAGGCCAGGCCAGGCAAAAATATCTGACACGATCTTATTTATAACGCAATAAGAGCGCGTCACATATTTTTGCGGCCTTCGTTGTGTAACATATTATTGCAAGTGACTGTACACTGATATCAAATGACATCTAACTAAAGTCATTTGTGTAATTCTTATCTTGCATTAACTAAATAACATCATTCAGATATGATTCTGATTATTTCTGATTTCAGTGTAGGTACCTACAGTAGCGGATCAAACCAGGTATGCGTCAAAAGTATATATCATTCGAAATATGTAGAGAGACTTTCTCTTGCGAAATCTTGAGAAGTTATTTATTATATTTATTTCCACGCATACAAATATCATTACAGGCAGAACCCAATGCGATATTGTTGCAAAAAAACTCAAACATAAACAGACAAACAAAAACAAGTACATACCTATATCTAACAAAAACATTTTTTTTACATAACATTCTAATAACGCAATAACAACACAACGCAACGCAACGCAATAATATTCTAATAGCGGCAGTTAAGCCTCAGGGAGCTTTGTTCGCTGTCATGATTTTTTAAATGTATTATTTTGTGTTAATAAATAAATGAAAAAAAAAATCTATTCATTATTATTACAAAGAGTTAATAATGCATCTTTTGTGAATTCAGTTCGTTTTTTTTAGCATTAGAAAGAACTCCACAGAAGTAAGCGTACAGTTTTTATCAGGCTCTTTTATTGTTAATAATGATTGAATTATCTAATGTAGCACGGTCAATACATATGATTTACTTCAAATTATTACCGCTAAAAGTGCCGGATTTGGAACCACAAGCTTACTTCTGCGAAGTTCTTTCTAATGCTAAAAAAAACGAACTATATATGCGCGGTTATGAGGTTCAGGGTACGCACGGCGCGCCTCGCGCAGCAGGTTGGTATCCCGGCCCGGTATTGAATATGAAGCGCTTAAAAAAATTATAGTTTTATTAAAAAGGGGAATTAAAAAGAGTTACTGTAACACCAGATATGTCCTAAAAGCTTTTAGAACAATAAAAAATCTATGTCGCCATCTGCATTAATTTTATTTCACACTCCAGGTTGGCAATAATTAGATCTAACTTTTGACTTCACCAGTAACATTTTTAGTCCAACAACCCACCAGCAAATTTTTTTTCTAATTTCCGCCTAAATTAATTTTATTAAATTCATTTTTGATAAAATTTTAAGAACTAAGAATATTAATCTCTCTGTCAGGATTCATCTACCACCAACCACCAAATATTTATCTGACGTTAAGGCAACGATCTTATTTCAATAATAAAATATTGGCTAGATGCAAGTTAGATGCGTCTGACGTGTAGTAAGCTTCTTAATACAGCCGAATATGACCATTCTAATGGATATTAAATAGTTTATACTGCAAATGACCAAAATCAGCTGCAAATGGTGTTAAAGGTATGAAAATCGGCACGATTAATCTTTAGGCCATTTGAATCAATTTGACCCGTAGCACCAAAAAAAATAACAAACGGAAAGGAGTTAAGACGTCATCTTTTTCTTGTATGGAAAAATAATAAAAAAAAATCAGAAACCTATCGTGTGTGGTATTAAATGAAAGGGCGTTCTGAGCCGGTTCTAAAAATATATCACAATATTATATTTCCGTCACTTGTATTCAATTAAAATAAAAATAATTTTCAAAACATACCAAGTTTGGGCTCCTCCAGATACGAAACCGTTGAATTATTTTTTGCTAAATATACCTCAAGTAATACCCAATATCCTCATATCTAACCCCAAGAAATTAATTTCGAAAATATTCAGTTTTAGTATTATTTTTTATTTTTTTATTATTACAAATTGTGATCTATCAATCTATAAATGAAACGGCCTCCTAGCCTAGTCGATAGTGACCCTGCCTATGAAGCAGGCAGTCCCAGGTCCGAATCCTGGTAAGGGCATTTCTTTGTGTGTTCATCATCATCATCACACAAATAAATGCCCTTACCAGGGCTTGTATAAATTTGTATATGGGCATAAAACTAAATATTTTCGAAATTAATTTCTTGGGGTTAGATATGAGGATATTGGATATTACTTGAGGTATCTTTTGCAAAAAATAATTCAACGGCTTCGTATCTAGAGGAGCCCAAACTTGGTATGTTTTGAAAATTATTTTTATTTTAATTGAATGCAAGTGACTGAAATATAATATTGTGATATATTTTTAGAACCGGCTCAAAACGCCCTTTCATCTAATACCACACACGATAGGTTTCTGAACAATTTTTTTTATTTTTCCATACAAAAAAGATGACGTCATAACTCCTTTCCGTTTGTTTTTTTATTTTTTGGTGCTACGGGTCAAATTGATTCAAATGGCCTAAAGATTAATCGTGCCGATTTTCATACCTTTAACACCATTTGCAGCTGATTTTGGTCAACCGCTACTACTAGTAGTTGCAGTATCTGTTAGTGTTGTTGCCCTAGTTACCTTACCTATAGCAAAGAGAATCGATAGTATAGAGGGCTATTGCCAAAGTAAATTTTGTAGTCACGGTACATTTACTGCCATTTATCGACACACGATTAAAACTTAAAATAAAATTGAAAATGTATAAATTAATCAAAATATGTTTACGGATGAACGATTTTTAATTTTTATTGTTCCATACTGACCCATGTTCTTCTAGCCGAGAATAGGCCAAAGGTGTGTGCGCCATCTCTATTCGAGAATGACTTTTTCTTGATTTCCGAGGCACGTTTTTTTCTTAGACTTTATTTATGTTATACGGAGTTATATATATATCTCTGCCTATGAGTCAAAGTTTTTAGAAAAAGAAGAAAGCATTTATTAGCACAATAACACTAGTAATTTTCCCCGAACTCGGAACTCGCTGTTTGCCAAAAACTATAAAGAGCGATTAATTTTGTTGCACCTGCTTAGAATCGGAGCAAGAAGCTGCAAACTTTTTGCAGCGGATTTGATAGCCCACGCAGTGCAAGTGTCATTTATACGTCATAATTTCATAGAAGTTTGACGTTTAAAATAACACTTGCACTGCGTGGGCTATCAAATCCGCTGCAAACTTTTCATGGACTGACTCTAGTCGTCAAAGGATCGAAAACCGCGTGCAATTTATTGCAAGATCTGTGGAACCCTTCATTGATAAATTTAAATCACCATAGAGATTAAAATAAACTGTCAGCCGTATTCGAACAATGAGATACGTCAAATACTAGATATTGAAACGATATGGGTTAGATATGTCAGTGTCAAACAAGTGTTAAAATTGACATTTCTTCAAACAAAAACGTAAATTTTGACACTTGTCTGACATATCTAATCCATATCGTTTCAATATCTAATATTTGACGTATCTCATTGTTCAAATACGGCTGTGTATCTGTGGTAAGTCGTAATCTTACTTGTGAAATGTCAAATACGATTAGAATTTTACTTATGTTATTCTGCCGTATTCGAACTTCAAGATATTCACAAGAGACGACACGTACTAGATCCATTCTAGATACGTTATAGTTTAGATATCAACTAGATCTCTCTCTTCAACCAATGTCATTTTTACGTTAGATAGAGTAAGATATCTATTAGATGTGAATTGAATCTCTAAGTCATATCCTGTGGAAATCGTTCAAGAGTATCTCCAGAATCGCAAATGTCAAATTTGACAGGTTAGATCTTAAACATATCGTTATAGTATCTTGATGATGACTAAAAGACATCTAATAGATGTCTATTTCAAAATCCGAATCGGGCCCATTGTGTATCAAATTAGTTAATTACTCCGAGGTATCAAACTATCCTCTGATAGTTCAGCTTAAAAAAAAAAACGAAATACCAAGTTGACTGTAAGAACTTCACTTCGCTTCGCTCGCTCGTTCGATTGTTACATCGACGTAAATTAGTTAATTTTACTACATTCTGTTTAGAAACGTTTATTTCAGAACCAATTTTTTATACTTAATATAAATGAATGTTATTTACTCACAGTATCACAATAAAAACAAGATGTTCCCCTTCAAAGTTATATTGAAATGATAAAAAATGCAATTGTTTTTATATTACTCACCTACTAGCTTTTGCCCGCGATTTCGTCTGCGTAGAATTAGTCATTTGTATCGCTTATTTTTTATCTAATCTGCTTATTATTTCAATAACAAAATAAAGATTAGTGGTTTTGAATTGAAAACATAAATAATCTCCCCCTAAAAGCCAGGTATTGGAAATGTAACAGTATGTTATATCCCACCAAAAACATAAATGTAAAAAAGGAGAGCTAAGTTGAATACAAAAATTATGCTTGGCTGTGGGGTTCGCCGCAAAAAGAATGGAGATCTAAATGAGTGCCAAGTTCTACGCAAAATCCAAATATGTATTTATAGGAACAAAATAACATTATGAACAAGTAATAAACTCTATTTCTTTGTTTTATTTGATACCTATAACATTGCTGTTATTTAAAAATAATGTGAGATCTTTAAGTAGGTTAGATTTGACTTGGCCACATATAATAATTTTGTGCAGATTTAAAGATAACTAGTTAAAATGTTGTTATGAAATAAGTAAATATTCATTATTGTGTACACTTATTCCGCTATAATAAGTATTTTTTATGGCTGGATCACGATAAATAATAAATTTTATTATCAATATGTATGGCAGTACCACGTCCTGAGCGTAGAGCCAGCAAAATTTACATGGGTACACGAATCGGCTTCGGAGAATTATTTTCCATCATATTATCACGGAAACTTACCAATAGCAAAGACATATATAACTTCGTATAAGATGAATAAAGTCTAAGAAAAAAACGTGCCTCGGAAATCAAGAAAAAGTCATTCTCGAATAGATGGCGCACACACCTTTGGCCTATTCTCGGCTAGATGGCGTGACGACACCGTTTCATATTTAACAATTTTAACACATATCAGTGAAAGAACATGGGTCAGTATGGAACAATAAAAATTAAAAATCATTTATCCGTAAACATATTTTGATTAATTTATACATTTTCAATTTTATTTTAAGTTTTAATCGTGTGTCGATAGATGGCAGTAAATGTACCGTGACTACAAAATTTACTTTGGCAATAGCCCTCCATACTATCTATTCTCTTTGCCAATAGGGAATATTAGGCAAAGCTCTGCGTAGGTGGCACCTTTGTGGCACATACAGTAAACAAACCACATTGACACATCACACGTCACGTCAATTGCATGGCCTACCGCGAAACAAGAAAATCTAAATTTCGTTATCTAATCTCTCTATCACTCTTGCATATTCGAGCGATAAAGAGGCAGATAACTACATTTCGATTTTCGCGTTTACCGGTAGGCCCTTGTTAACAAACCGCCTTGATGCATCAATGTCATATTTTATTGTCTGTGAAAACTTGTCAAAAAACAGTTTAAGGCACAGTATGTATAGTTAGTCTATGAATTTACAATAAATTTACAATAAAAGTCTATTTATTCAGTCAGTCTCGGTACAAACAATACTGACGTTGACTGAACTAGCATATGACAAATACGAACGTTTCCGAGAAAATACGATGGAAAACAAATATGCATTATAATCTGTACTTTTGCACATGTAATTTCTTACTAATTAATTTAATATTATTTATTTAATACAAGTGTACTAATTTTATGATACTGACTACATATGTATTAACAGTATAAGTGTTTTGGCGGTAGCTGTAAACTTATACTTACGGCCCTATTCTAACTTTAACACTAGAGATCATCTAGAGATGAATAAGATACGATATCGAGAAGATATAGCCATTTGTAAGTTAGATATGTCAAATTTGACGTTTCCGCGATTCTGGAGGTCCTCTTGAACGATTTCGACAAGTTATGACTTAAATATCCAAGTCACATCTCGTCGATATCTAATGTAAATCTAGTTGATCTCTATATCGTCTCTAGATCTTGTGATTATCCCGTTCCCCGAATACGCGTGTTAGTGTTTGCCTGAATAAAGAATAAAGAACACCCATCATTTTTGGTGTTTAATGTAATATACTGTATTTATCTTTTATATTTTTAAATTTGTTATATGTAATCATTGCTTATACGTTTTATTGTGCCTAAGTGAAAACGCTTACGCTTGTACATTTCCCCAAAGAAAAAACTATTTACAAACAAGTGAAGATATATTTTTATACTTATCAGATTAAATTATCTTCTAGCCGTCCAGACATTAAAATTTGCTAATGTAAACAGGATACTCCGAACGTACACTGATATCAAGTGATATCCGAATGACATCTAACTAAAGTCATTTGTGTTATTGCTATCTTGCATAACTAAATTCAGATATGACTCAACTGATTTCAGTGTACAGTTAGCATAAAAAGTAGCGGATCAAACTATGCGTCTAAAGTATCTATCATTAGAAATATGTAGAGATAATTTCTCTTGCGAATTTGCATAGAGAAATTATCAATGAATTCATTCATATAGTCGCCATGCACTTTTGCGGCTGATGGTACAGTCACGCTGTGATTGTTATGCCATTCAAGGTTCTAGCTAAATTGGACAATCCATAGCGTAAGTATAGATTAACCAGTTTAGCTAGGACCCTAAAGGCCGAGCCATACCGGCTTGCGTGTGCGTGACGTGCGCGTGTGCATGCGCTAAAATGTTGGAGCCGCACACGCATACATCACGCAAGCGGTGTGCCATCTCTCATAAGGATCTGTATACTACAACGCCGCACGCGCACGTGCACGTCACGCACACGCAGCCGGTGTGCACAGGCCTTAAATGGCTCAACGATCGCGGAGCATGATGGTACATTTACGATTTATTAAAATAAATTGACTAAATATATTTTTAATTTAAGGCAGGTCAACACAAAAACACTTGTCTTTATATATTGTATTGTATATTTTTCTTAATACCTATAAATAAACTTATGTTAATATTAAATTATCAAAGTAATACCTAGTTCCTAAGTGAAAATAGTATAGGTACCTCAAGCGATTCGTCCCCTCGAAGGCCAAAATAAATAATAACTGTATTGTTTATTCCTTAAAATACTGAATACTTATATGTATACACTTTAATTTTATACATATTAACATTATTTTAATTTTATTCGGCCAAAGAATATACATACGTAAGTTAGTCTGAGATCACTGCCAATTATCTGAATATTAATTATTTACATTATTTTTATACATACCAACGACACATATGTTTGTTGTTCACAACAATGACAACTTTACTACATTAATACATATTTTATTAAGAGCCAACAGGAGTGGTCATTTCTCCATACAAACGTGCTCGACTGTTTCCTCCGTGGGTTTTGATGCTAGAGCATTGATTTTTTCAACACAGATTAATATTGTCAATATCTGTGTCGGACCGTTTTGCTTTTTTGATATTTTTGTTTTTAAGGCGCTTGAGCCCTTCATAAATGGCCAAAATGGCCTCATTGACTATGCCGCAATGAGAGGCGTAGTATTTAAAACTGATATCAATTAGGCAAAAAAGCAAAACGGTCCGATACAGATAATTTCATAATCATTTGAATTTCCAAATTGGTTACGATTGGTTAAGTTTTGGAGGAGGAATCAGTCGAGTACAAAACCTCGATTTTTGAGATTTTTACGCAGGATTTTTCGCCTTGTCCTTATCGCATTAGTTTTAGAAGCCGCTTCCGTTAGCGAGGCGGGTATATTTACCTAAAATATTTAAAACAGCTCCTGTTTCGTCTTAAATTATTTAATTTTAATCTAGTCTTAAAATACTTTCAATAGGACATTTTTACATAATCGACTAGCCAATAAGAAATAAATATATTGTTACAATGATAATGTCGTACGCTATTGTACAACTTCAAATAAAATAAAGATTTAGAATTGGACCAAGAACAGTCTGCAGTGATTTTGATAGCCCACGGAGTGCAAGTGTTATTTACACGTCATAATTTCATAGAAGTTTGACGTTTAAAATGACACTTGCACTGCGTGGGCTATCAAAATCACTGTAGACTTTTCTCGGTCTGACTCTTGTCCCGTACAAACGCGAATTTTCTGATGATTTGCAGTTATAAGAGTCTCCATTTCTATGACTAATGGCCAAAAATATGCACAGAGAAGTAATCGCCTGCTTCAGATGCCGAAAAAAAAGTCTCAACACAAGAAATAAAATGCGTTTGTACGGGACAGCCCGTGGAATGCTCCAATTACTCTGTATAGATAGTACGAATACATACAATGGTTGGACACTAATGGTCTAACAAGTCCTCAGCCTGTTTAACCTCTAGATACATGGCGTCGCTGTTGCTCCTCTTATCTCTTATCTTATCAGGCTGGGATTCTTGGTGTTTGAACTGGTAGTTGCGAGACATGAAGTGGAATATGACGATAGCGACGAACATGAGGCCCGTGTAGAAAAAGAATTGAGTTTCCTGCAAAAAAACCTCGATTGTTATTAAGGCATGCTATGAAAATGTCTGTAAAGGTGGCATTCGAATATCGACTGCATTGAATTTTCGGCAATTATTTAGAGCAGCGGTCGCCAACAAGCGGCCCGCGTGCCCCCCTGGCTATTTTGAATGTAATATTGTCAAATAACGATGTCTGGATAAAGTCACACATATTAACAAAGTGAGGCCCGCGTCAACTTCCTTAACTACTATGTGGCCCTTGGCTGTTAAAAGGTTGCCGACCACTGATTTAGAGAACCTGATTGAACGTCATTTTTATACCATAATATTTTTGCTGATGATAATCCGGAAACCTTAAGTCCGTTTGCGCGTCTGGATTAGCGAGGTCCTACTGGTATAAGTATGTATTATTATACTGTACCGTTTGGTAATCAGCCAGCAGCCTCGTGACGATGATGATGATGACGTTCCCCACTGCTTCGGTCAGCATCCAAATGGCTGCCATGACAGATTTCATGCTCTCTGGGGACTCTTTGAAGGCGAATTCGTTGCCCGTCACGGCGAACAGGACCTTTATCAAATAAACACAATTAATGATTACTTACCCTAGAACCTAAATCGCAATTATATACAAAATATATTTAAATAGGGCTATCACAGGACCAAGAAGCATGGCGTGTTCTGATGTTGGAGGCCAGGACTCACTCTGGGTCGCTGCATCACCGGTGTATAATTATTTTCCTTCGTATTTTCACGGAAACTTACGAACGTGTCTTGCTATTTCACCAGGCGGGTCGTATGCTTGTTTGCCACGGGCGTGATATGAAAAAAAAAGTTTCAACCAACCTAGCCGCCGCCATACAATCATTCAAACTTAAACGACATTTTGAAATAGCGTGAAATTTGACTCTTAATTATCAAATTCCATGACCGTTTTTAAAATTTATAGCTGATGGGTTGAGCAATAATTTCACCGCATGTGTGATATTTATAGATATAACAAATGGCGGTAAAAAGGTTAACAGGGATTCAACCTTATCTTAATAAGGATAAAAATTCAGGGTCGGACGTGTTAAGCGTATATTCAGAGGTCCACTTTAGGGTTTAATTTTTAAAATGGTTGGTCATAATGGTATCCAGTTATACAGTGTATGGGTACAATACTTAAGGTCTTTTTATCTATTTTAGCATTGGCCCAAAAATACGGTGATAAAGATTTTTATTGCGGCATATTGTTGATAATTTTAAGATTAAGAAAGTTTGCGTTTTTAAAGATAATACGTTAAGTAAGTAAACAAGAAAATTTTTCTATTTTATTTCACCTGAATTCAGCCATAACTGGTTAGCTTTAGAACTAAATTATAAAGTAAAAATTATCATAATTCACCTGATGGTAAGCAATTCGCGTCACCCATGGACATCTTCAAAGGCTGCAAGTGTGTAGCCAGCAATGGCGTCTTTAAAAAGAGAAAACGCTCTTTTTGGGAGTTTACTAAATAGAATCCAATTACTATCTATTACTAATTTAACTGTAATTATGTCCTTAGGTACAATAAGCAAGGGATTTTCGCAATACATTTTCAACTCCCATAAAAATTACACTAACGAACCTACTGTAACTATTATTTTTGCTATAATGCTTTCATTAGGCACATTAGGGCTTGAAATGTTCTCGGGTACTTAGCAGAGAGAGAAAATCCAGCAAAACCCCGAATTAAATATGTGCGATTTAACCAAAACTAATTACTGTTTGTTATTGAGACAGATTTAAAACCTCAATATGAGCAAATTAAGACGTTTCGTCTTCGTAAAAACATAAACATAAGTAAAGACTGTAAATCTGATATTAATGAAAATGAAAATATTTATTTAAAATAGTTACGAATTAGAACAATTATATGTAGAAGTCTGACTAGCCGATCAATTCAATCGTCCACTACACATCAGAATGCTGTCATTTTGTTATCGTGCGCCTGAAATAGCAAGACACAACGTACGAATCGTTTCCGTGAAAATACGATGGAAATTAATTATGCACTACATTATACAGTGTCTAATATTTCTAGAGACTGAACTGAAAGGATAGTGATATCTAAGTGATCTACAATCGAGTTATTATAATCGTAAAGCTGGATTAATAAAAATTAAAACAAAATCATTTCATTTATTATGTAGTGAGTGAAACCGTTGTCGTATAAACATTTTGAAATATTTTATATCAGCGACAACTGACAACCCTAGCAAGTTATTTACATTTTAAATTGACCGATGTAATGTCATTCATCGCATCTACTTGCTAGGGTTGAAACAGACAAAATCGGTTACAAATGTTTAACGTGATTAATAAGGGAAAATAAAGTACGTAGCCTAGACAATTCCCCGTTTGCATCAAATCAAAGTCCCTCATTTTACTCCACCCGATATATTCCGTCGTAGGATATGTTCCCTTTCGCACTTAGACACTACAAGTCTTGGTCGTTTACTTTTCTACTCATTTCGGACAAGTGCCTAAAATGTGATTTTCTCAAAACATTTTTTACAATACTTCAGTTATATTTTTCTTTTGACAGATGCAATTAAGCTTCTTATTGGAGACAGCTGTGGCATTTGGAAACACATTAATCAGGGGATTTTGAACATCTTTTTACTTTTAGATTACTTCCCTAGAGGACAAAGGGCTTTGCACTCATAGGGAGAAAAAGTGACATAAAATACAGTCCTTCATTTTACGATCTTTATAGAAATTAATAAAGTAGAATTTTGAGCATTCCTGCGGTCGTCTCTAAAAAAGTTTCTATAAAATTTGCCAAACTCAACACTGTGGTGGTGGTGTGGTGTGATGGTGTTGTGGTGTGGTGTGGTGGTGTGGTGTGTGGTGTGGTGTGTGGTGTGTGTGCGTGGTAGGTGTATAGTCACGGACATCATAATTAAAAAATACTTCAATAAATAAATTAATCAAAAAGCTTACCTCTGCCACGGCCATGATGAGAAACTGCGGTAACAACCACGCCATGGAGATCGAATTAGGCTCCGTGATCACAATCACATTTGCTTTCTGAAAAATGAAATTCCTTCTTAGTGAACCGTGGCAAAGATCTCGGTCAACGCTATAAACTGCCGTATTCGAACTTCAAGATATTCACAAGAGACGACACGTACTAGATCCATTCTAGATACGTTATAGTTTAGATATCAACTAGATCTCTTTTGCAGCGCAATTCGGGTAACCAATGTCACTTTTACGTTAGATAGAGTAAGATATCTATTAGATGTGAATTGGATCTTTATGTCATATCCTGTGGAAATCGTTGAAGAGTATCTCCAGAATCGCGCAAATGTAAATTTGACAGGTTAGATCTTAAAACATATCGTTATCGCATCTTGGTGATGTCTAAAAGATATCTCATAGATGTCCATTTCAAAATCCGAATCGGGCCCAAAGAAAACAATTGAACATACTTACGTATTCATCACCATCTTTATCAACAACCACAGTGTACACCCCACCCTCCTTCACCTCAATATGTCTCATCACCACTTCATCACCCGTCCAAATGGTATATGTTGAAGCGAACACCTCTATCTGAGATGACACTCCCACACTTATATGTGTTTCTATCTCGTTCCTTCTTTCGTTGTAGAACTTTATATCGGAGGTGTTAATTCGGTGCGACACTAAGAATCTGGAAACATCGAAATATTATCAATGTGACTGTTACAGTTACATACACTGCTTTAACTACACGCGTATTAAAAGCCCCCGATGATGTGTTCAGAATCGCATGTTATGACCGCTAATGCCGCATATGGTTACCTACATAATTACTAGAGGGCGGAGTACCGGTGGCAAATTTCACACAAAAGGTATGGAGTCGTTTTTATAATTATTATTTTAGGCTTGAATAATAAAATTATTCATTTACCTAATGTACTTAGTGTGGTACCTACTCGTAAATTGGAAGTAAGTACTTAACACTATGCACTAAAATTCCGATAGAAGAAAGTTTTCTGGTAATAGATATAGTTAGGAGTATTTTAAGCCTCCAAGGAAGTGAAACCGTGCGAAATAAACTCGAATTGGTTCTAGATAGAAATCCAGATGCTGACGAATTAAGGGATATGATTACAATGGAAAATTATAAACAAATCCTTAAACGTGCAACCATGACATCGGTAGATGTAGAGCGATCGTTTTCCACTCATAAATGGATCTTCAATAAATTAAGAAACCGATTCACTCCGAAAAACCAGGAACATGTGGCCATAGTCCAGTCATTTTATAACATGGATACGCACTTAAGTGTAGATTGTGAGGAGGACCTCGAACACATAATTCCAGTCCTCAATTGTAATTGAATAGTCTTGAAAATAATATATATCGTTTGGCAGGTATAACTTCTTAGTCTAGTATTTAGTACCTAATGATAATGTTTTGATAAGAAAACATATTATTATGTATTATAGATATTAACAACATATTACATTATATTTGTATGCTCCTAAGATAATTTCTATAAGTTCCTAAAAATTATTATGCAAAATTAATCATTTATTCGTTATTTATTTAATCATAAGAATACTTAGGCGACTCCATACATTTAGTGTGAAATTTGCCACCGGTACTCCGCCCTCTAATAATTACACTTCATCTTGATTGATACTAGAAGGAGGTCGAATCAAATTACCTATTTAATTTTTCAGAGTTGTTCGAAATTTGAATGTCATTATAAGATCGATATGGATGTTATTTTTACGCGGTAATAATGCGATTTTTACAGAAAATAAATGTATTGTAGCAAAACAGTCTTTTTACAGGCCGCAATTTCCGGTTTTTGAACGCATCATAATAGGGTTTATGATATATGTGTAGATAAAAGTAATTAGCGAGCGTGCAGAATTCGTCTGGTGTGAAAATGGCAAAAGAGCCGACAATATGGGACTTATCAGTTATCGAACAATCCTTAATACATATTTCAGCTGGTCCAGTTACCCTGTAAGGCAACATAATACATTTTTAGGGTTCCGTACCCAAAGCGTAAAACGGGACCCTATTACTAAGACTTCGCTGTCCGTCCGTCCGTCCGTCCGTCCGTCCGTCTGTCCGTCCGTCTGTCCGTCTGTCTGTCACCAGGCTGTATCTCACGAACCGTGATAGTGATAGCTAGACAGTTGAAATTTTCACAGATGATGTATTTCTGTTGCTGCTATAACAACAAATACTAAAAATAGAATAAAATAAAGATTTAAGTGGGGCTCCCATACAGCAAACGTGATTTTTGACCAATGTTAAGCAACGTCAGACGTGGTCAGTACTTGGATGGGTGACCGTTTTCTTTTTGCATATTTTTCAGTTTTTTTTTTGCTTTATGGTACGGAACCCTTCGTGCGCGAGTCCGACTCGCACTTGCCCGGTTTTTTATCAAGTCTAGACAGTAGACATATCGTTTTATGGCGACATCTCATTACCGCATATTTTCTCAAATATAACTCTGCATCCCTTTAGCTATAAATCGAGTGCAACATTTTGCACAACTTTACTTTTATTGATTTATACAGTTCAGACGGCTATAAAGTGCATTTTTCATAATAATTGGAAGCTTTGAAAGGGTTATGTTTTATTGCTCAATTGTTTGTGATTTATTATGTCTTTGTGTAAAAGCTTTTTATTGAATTGCTCTGAAACTTTGATATTTTGTTGCGTTCGATCGTGGGAATGAAGAAAGCTAAGTCAAGTGGTAAGGCTTGAATATTTTTACTAATACATATTACAATTGCGATAGTAAATGTGTCTTTCTGTCTATCTGTTACGTCTTCACGCTTAAACCGCAGATCCGATTTAGATAAAATTTTGTATGATATCTTCGTCATTTCTTTGAGTTTGAGGCCCGGAGAAGGACATAGGATAATAGTATCCCATAAATTGATGAAAAAATGGTGGAAGTTTTTATAACAGTTTTAATTGCGATTTCCACACAGATGAAGTCACGGGCTATTATTGCTATAATAGACTAGAATTTAATAAATAAATAGCGCAAAGCCTCCTTTCTGAAGCCTTGAATAATTGAACTCAAGAGAAATTGAAATCCAAATACATAACAGAATACGTCAGAATGTCAGCCGTCAAGTCATTCAGCCAGGATAATAAACAGATTAATTATGACAAATAATCCTCGAGGGAAGACAGTAACCTTTGACCTTTGAACATCGCTCGCTGCTCGCTATGCATTTGAAGTTTGAACGCAATTTTAGAGATCAAACTGAGATCAAATAGGTATTAAATTAATATACTGTTAGCTAATTTTCACAATGTCAATCAATCCTATTTTTCTAAGGATCATGAAAACTGTTTTGGATATACGTAACGTGTATCATGTATTAGGTACATACTTAATTTAAACATGATCATCACTCATTAATGATTAAACATGCGTAGTCCCCTATGCCGTGGATGCATGGAGAAGGAAGAAACAGCCTCTCACGTGGTGTTGGACTGCAGCGGAGTGGCCCCATACAGGGCAAAATATCTCGGATCTCCGAGAGACTTCCCCGAGGTCCTACTCAACATCAGAGGTTTGGTGGGATTCCTCGAGGAGCTGGGCTGGCAGGACTAGCCCACCCCTTATCACGCAAAATAGGCGCAGTACGTCGAGTTGTGGAAAATTACCCGTACTACAATACAATAGACATGCGTAGTTACCGTAGCCCATTTTCTGTCCATTTATCTAGATTATGTAATAATATATTTGACATGCGTGCATTTTTAATATTTAACTGATGAACAGTACCCCTACTTAGTGTGATTAGATAGCGTGACATGATGTACGCGTTAAGTCTCATTTTGAATGGGATCTTGAGTTTCCAAAACGTCCCGCTTGGCGCGCTGTTCAAAATCCCATACAAAATGAGACTTAACGCAAACGCGTAGGTATAGTCCGTCACGCTATCGAATAAAATTTACACTAGGGGTTATGTGAGGTCGGACAGGTTATCGCAAAGTCATTAAAGTTCATCGTTAAGGTAAATGTATATTTTAAGCATCTTAGGCCCACTTGCACCATTCCACCAACACGGGGTTAACCGGTTAAACCTGGAGTTGCCATGGTTACCAGTACGATTTGACACTAAGTTAATGGTTTAACCACTTAACCACGGGTTAGTGGGATGGTGCAAGTGGCCCTTAATGAGATAATGACATTTCAAAATATTTAAACCACTGAATATTGGCGACAAGGAAATTCAATATAGAGCCAATCTCAGATTAACGCCGCCGTCCCGCCCGTTTCCGGTCCCACAATGGCGGCACTTCCGGTCGATTTCGTACAGGATTCGCGGTCTTATTTCCGGTGGGATTCATCTACACAATTGGATAATTTTAGAAACCCGGTAAAGATTAAAGATTAGGCTTTCAGGATGTAATCGTTTCACATACAATAATGAATTCCTTCAATAGTCCAGGTAGTTCAATATTAATGTAAATAAACATTTAACCTTTTAACCGCCATAGAATTTTTCATTGAGCATGCTCGTGTCGCTGGCGGTACGATGTTACACGAAGTTTTGTCTGATTTATCAGACCGCGACGAAATGAGCCTACCTATATCAATCTACGGTGGTTAATAGGTTCATATTTACTCACCTTACTACAGGCAACCCTGATTTACTCTTATCCACATTATCTAAAAATCCATACACTTCATCCCCGTCCAAGAAATATGAGTTCGCTTTATTTTCCTTTAAAATAAATTCTCTCTCAAAAGAATTATTACTTTGTAGAAAATCTTCGTTGATTGATAATCCTTTTATATTCAATGTTATTTTCCCTGCTCCGTAGATTTGGAAGTCTTTTTTGACGTAGTAGTGGTGTGGGGGTACAGAGTATGATATGTTATAGTTTGTGATATTGACGGAGTATGGATTTCCGTTAAATATCCGGAGTTGGGCCAGACCGGGGGCTGGCAGCTGGGGGTAGGTCGTCTGTAAAGGAAATAGTGTAGGTTAGTTTCGATTTTAATTAAAGCAGGTGATGAATTAATTTACTACTGGTTTTCCTTCTGGTTTACGACGAAAGTTCACGAATAGCTCGATCAATTCATATAGACGTGCATAATTATTTTCGATCGTATTATCACGGAAATGAATTTTGATTGAAGTAGCATGACAAATACGAACGTTTTCGAGAAAATACGATGGAAAACAATTATGCACTATTTACATCTGTAATTGACGTAAAATCTGGCTCATAGAGTATAAATCGTAAATCGTAGAGTATAGTTAAACTGGGGCAATGGATCACTACATACGGCTCGATTCTGAAAATGTATTAGATCTCTATTAGGCCTCAACAAGTTACGATATGGATAATTTAAAGATATTTGTAAAATAGATATGTCAAATTTGACGTTTCCGCGATTCTGGAGGTCCTCTTGAACGATTTCGACAAGATAGATACCTATGTCAAATTTGACGTTTCCGCGATTCTGGAGGTCCTTTTGAACGATGTCGACAAGTTATGACTTAGATATCCAAGTCACATCTAGTCGATATCTAATGTAAATCTAGTTGATCTCTATATCGTTTCTAGATCTTGTGATTATCTCGTTTCCCGAATACGCGTGATAGAAATATTTTAACTGCACGATATTTTTATAGGAATTTCGGATGAGTTACATACTATACATTTCTGAACATATTCAGATTGTAAGAAGTTTTATATAGAATGTAGGAATTTCCTATTGCACCTTATCCGAATAGAAGTTGCGCAACCGAGAAAATCGCAGAACGACTTGAAATTCTTTAGCGAATTTGCAAGTTTAAAAAAGTTCCGATCTAAAACCGCCAGTATAGGAACTTCTGAACTCAAACCGTTCGGATTGTCTACGAATGTTCTTTATACCATCCCAATGTGGAATTCTCAAGTTTTAGCAATATCACTCCAAATAGAAATCTGAACACGAAAAGTTCTGTTTCTTGGGAAATTTTAATGAAGTTTCTTCACAAGTTTCTTGTATAGTTCGTCGGTAAATCGTGTATGGTAGTTACAGCGCAGATTTTGGAAATGTCTAAAAAAGTTAAATCAGATTAACTATAAAAGTATGTGTGTTCTATTGTGTATTGTTCTAATAGTTGTAAATAAACTTTGTTTTCTTGTATATTTTTCATCACGGACGGCATCTCTGCTACACACAGGTATTAGCCCATTTAGCCCCAATGATATCATATAACTGTAGATAGGTAAGCGCTTCAATTTTAGATTTTAGAACCCCTATATAACGTATCCTCAGTTGTAATAAATCATTAATTGTTATTCTGCTTGATATAAATAGTCCTGCAGTAATATGTCACACAAGGAATGCCGCTAGAATATGTGACACGATTGTCACGATCTTATTTGTAAGCCGAGCCATAAGAGCGACAAGAGCGTGTCACATATTATTGCAGGTGACTGTACGTGATCAAGCAGTGTAACAACGACTTATTACAACTGTATATATGTTACGTCATCATCATCATCATCATCATCTCAGCCATAAGACGTCCACTGCTGAACATAGGCCTCCCCCTTATGGGGGGTGAATCCCATAATCGCCACGCTTGGCAGGCGGGTTGGCGAATGCAGTCGAGTACACCGAATTTGAAGGACGCTGCTGCCCGTTCACCGGTGGTCTTGGACGTAGTTTAAGGACATACCCGGGTCCATATGCAAGCATATGTTATATGCTTTCAAAAATTGAAGCGCTTTCCTTGTGACAAATTGTACAAGTTGCCTTTAGTCGCACCTGGGCAAGTGAGAAATCTGCACGTTTCTCGACAAAGAAACAAAGACAAGCTCATACTAGTACCTTGAGATATATCTCCATGACGGCAGACACTATGAACGCGATGCCGGCCAACACGCCGCCCAGCGTCAGCTTGTGCAGAGGATTCACTAGCATGTTGCGTCGCTCGAAAAACGGGTAAACGTACTGAAATATGAATTATATGAGTAGGTACTAGTTAGGTAGGACTAGGCAGGTATTCAGTAGGTAGGTACACGTTTGCACGCTCGACCAGTAAAGGCGGTGCAGTCGTTGCCCCGAGAAAATCCTCGAAAAATACCAGGGCTGACAGAAGTACACATCTTGTTATACGAGACATTTCTAAGACCCCCAAACACAATTAAATAGTTTGCAGTTTCCATGGCCACCTCCAGTCTTCATCATCAGATCAGCTCCGTGTTAACATAATATTGAAAATTCTTATTTAAAATTCCAGCTCAATCGGAAAACGGAAAGTGGGTAAAATTTTGCTTCTATGATAAGAGCTTGTGTCTAGAAAAACAGGTTACCTTCTGTAGCAGCGGTATCAGTATGATGATGGAAATGGGGTTGATAACTTGCAGCTGGTCCGGCTTGATGGTGACGAAGCCCAGGTTTCCGGAGACCTTCGTCGCTTGCAGTGTCCAGCGAGAACCCTGTAGGCAAAAACAATCCTTATTTAATAAGCCCTCCAGTGGCGGAGGCCAGATACAAACTGGAGTGTTCAGTAAACGCGGCTGACGGCTACCCTGTCACGGCGGTACTCATCCCAATTCATCAGTATATCCAATCTTAGCCGCGCTGCATAAGCTTCTTCTTGATATCCCTGATGAAGCTGGTCTGATGCTGCTATCCAGACATACTCATATTAACTGCATATTAAGCACACTTACCATCTGATCCAGCAAGGCCCAGAATACACGTAGGACAGTGAACAGCATCAGGATAGAGAGCGTCTGATGCTGCTATCCAGCCAAACTCATATCAACTGCATATTAAGCACACTTACCATCTGATCCAGCAAGGCCCAGAATACAGGTAGGACAGTGAACAGCATCAGGATAGAGAGCGTCTTCTTGATATCCCTGATGAAGCGCTGGTCGTACTGATGCTGAGTGCTGTCCAGCCAATGGGAGTTGGCGTCCTTCTTTCGACGCAGGATTAGGTTTTTGAGACCCAACTGCAAGGAGAAATAAATGGTATAATTATTTGGGATACAAGGTCAAATACAGATAAAAAAAAAGTCATTCCTGTAAAAAGAGCTTGTATGATGCATAAATATACGTAGGTACAGTGTACAAGGAGTGCCCTTTATTCGAGATCATCCAGAAAATTAGGCTTTACGTTTTGATATATGTTTTCAGGTGAGATGTGAACGCAATTGCTGACTCGTAAATACAAACACGATCTTAAATCATGTAAGAATACCAATTGAAAATATCTTTACGCAATGAATGAACGTAAATAGTAGGAATCTAGGGAAGTATTTGTAGCGTTTCTAGGTATTTTCTAGGAAACCGTAATAAGTAGAGGCATGATGGAAGGAAAACTCAGACGTGATTAAACAAAATAGGGTTTCAGCAAAGCTGATCGAGTTTCAGGCTAAGCAAGAATCAAGGCGGAAGATCTCTGCGGCGGGTGGATACTCTGGAACTTTAGAAAATACTTATATTTATGTACGAAAGTGCATAATTACTCGAAGTAGGTAAGTATCTAATATACTAAATGTACATCTATTTATATTCCATGGCAAATTTTAATATAAAGCATTCAAAAAATCAAGAATTTTCAAAAGAGCGTTTTCAGAATAAATACAAGCAATAAATTAATTAAAGTTTTTAATATCGTTACAAACTAAACATTCCAAATAAAAACATACAACCGAATTGATAACCTCCTCCTTTTAAATTTTTTTTAATTTTTATTTTGTTTATTTAGGCCTGCTTGAACCATTCCAGTAACCCGGGGTTAACCGGTTGAACCTGGAGTTACCATGGTTACCAGTACAATTTGACACTAGGTTGACGGTTTAACCACTTAATCCCGGGTTAGTGGGATGGTGCAAGTGGGCCTTAGAGATCCAACAGCTATAACATTAACATGATACAGGAGGCCAATTATATTAGGAACTCACAACTTTGTGATTTGGAAGTAGGTTAATATCAAAACCAATTCTGATGTCCGATTTTCTCAGTAGTTAGTGTTACGTTAAGTGTAAGTCAAGAATTGTATTGGTAAGCATTCGTATGTAGGTACGTTACTTACCTAATATTTTCATTACCATAATGATAAGTAAATTTTAGTGAAAACGACACAACAAATTAAATTTGTACCCACAGGGAAATGCGTCGAGCATCCATCATGGCCGCTTTTACGACGAAGTTTTATGTCGCTATAAAATTATTTTACGAATACTAGTAACGGCTTGAGAAAGCATCAAAA
This sequence comes from Cydia fagiglandana, assembly GCF_963556715.1. Taxonomy (NCBI): domain Eukaryota; kingdom Metazoa; phylum Arthropoda; class Insecta; order Lepidoptera; family Tortricidae; genus Cydia; species Cydia fagiglandana. Next base: position 19,264,685 of record NC_085942.1, on the reverse strand, counting down.
ACTTAAGTGGACTTGGGTACATAATTCAATCAAGTTTGGTTATAAGCTGGAGTTTATAAAGTTGAAAGGCACGCCATATGACGTGGGAGAAGGGCAGGGAGAAAAGGGGCAATGAACAGCCGTAATAAAAAAATCTTAGTTGTTATAGGTAAGATAATACTTGAGAAAATCCCAATTGTTACCACAAAGTTGTTACAACTGGGTTTTTTTTCTGATCTATAGAAAAAAAACGGTGGTAGGAAATCTGCACTGGTTTTTAATTATGAACCAAATGAGAAAATAAATTCTCTGTAGTTACCAAACCTTCAAAAGTACGAGTAGGTAGGTAATATAAATACCTAGATAAATAAATAAGTAGGTATGTGGGTTGATTTTTTTTTAACAGTCGGTACCTGTAAAAACAAAAACACTGTATATAGGTCCTATACCTTGCCTATACTGATGTTGTAAGCTGATAACTTATACCAGTTCACGCATTCGAATCGCTCGCCCCCTTGCTTGTTGTAGGGTCTGCCATCTAGTGGCCTACATCGAAAACTTAAACTTGGCAGTATCACTTCGTGTCATCAAACTTGGTGAATCTGTGCTGTTCCCTACAATTCATGGACACTCCCTATTAGACTAATTAGCAGTGATCGGCACGACCCGTGCCGCATGGTGTCAATGACCTCAATCATTATGTTAATATGGATATTCCCCGGGATTGGTAATAAACGCAAACAATAGAAAACACGATAGCGACCTTCGACATGCCAGGTAGTAGTAGCCAGGTAGGGAAAAGGGTTTTTATGCACTTCAAATGATTAATATTTTAACACTTAGGTACATTTTTTATATGAGTGCACGTAATATTTTACGTAGTATAAAAGAAAACCAACGTTTATATTTTCTTTAATGAAAAATGACACATTTTATTAAATTATTAAATATTCTGACTTCTATTTACAAATACATAACTCTTAATTTTTGCGAATCATGTCATGTCCATATTATTATTTCCTCTTTGAATCCCGCGGTGCGTCACGGGTCGTGCCGATCACTGCTAATTAGTGGCTAGTAAACCCTGTACAAATTATTCAAATATCAACCCATTTAAAGTTTAACCGAAATTTAACCCTTCTCATAACCTAACTTTGCCAAGATTAAGTTCAAGTTTGCACGGTAATGGGAGTAAACACGATTGTTTACCGCAAACTACAAGATCAATATAGTTAGCGTTCTGTTCGCTTGCTGAATGCAAAAACAGCTTGTCCCTCTAGGTACCTAGATACAGGAGCGGTACGCCTTTCCTGTAGACATTACTTACATGCCCACAAGCTGTTAACTAATATTGGGCAATAGTTTGGATAAGGGTCAAATAAGAAAATTAACCTTTATAGCCCTTAACTCGAATCTTGTGTATGTCTACAGGAAAGACGTAACACAGTTTTCTGAATGACCCTTAAAAATGAAAAATCTGGTATTGATATACCTATTTACTCTGGCAAGCCAAGTTTGTCAGTACTTACATATATTCAAGATTTGTATGGAAGATCCATCGTTCGCGTTTTCATTTTTCAAATTTGCCGCCTCTTTCTTCTGAGAAAGCTACCACTCTTATAGTGTTATTACACTTATTACTCTCGGCGTATCTAGCTCGCAGCAATACAATACCTACATACTAACAAAACGATATCAATGCCACGTGCACGTGATTTCAGATCCAAATATGAATCAGCATATAAGTAGTCTGGTCTAGATAAGATAAGATAAAAAATAGTTTATTCAAGTAGGCATATTACAATGCCCTTCATCATCATCATTATCCTGGCGTCAATCCCGGCTGTGCCCCCGCGCGGGGCGTGAGGACCCGGGGTCCGCCTTCCGACTCCTTCGTGTCCACTTTCACGAAGAGTCGCATGTCTATCGGTGTTCTATCGGATACATTCTGGAGAGTGCGCACAAGAGCTGCATGACCTGATCCCACCATCCCCTTTCCATCATCGGACATCCAGGCGCGGGGAGCGAATGCACCCGTTCGTGGTTAATATTCCATTTGTCCGCACAAAAGATTTGCCTGGACGGCTAAGGAATGGAATGCGCTCCCGGCATTTGTATTCCCTGAGAAATATGACCTCGGTCTCTTTAAAGCTAGAGTGAATAGGCTATTACTGAACCGGTGAGCTCCATCTTAGGCTCTGTCTTCACTTTCCATCAGGTGTGACTAGAGCCAATCGCCGATCAGATTATTATTAAAAAAAAAAAAACTTTGCCCGATCTTCGGCGTTCCTGGTGGTGAGTCCATTGGCACGCATGTCCTCCTTAACGACATCAAGCCATCGCTTCTTGGGCCGGCCTCTTCTTCCCGTACCGGCATATTACAATGCACTTATGAACGTCAAATAAACCTAAACCGGCTCCAACCGTACACCTCTACCCCGAGAAGATTTGAATCCCCCCTCAATTGGCGGAGGGTATCCCAATATGTGACCGGCAACAAACTCGGCGGGACACATCTTTTCAAAACATTATTACATCTTATAATTAACATGCATTACGAGTAATTAAGAAAAATACAATTTAAATTAAGTACTATAGAATTCATGCAATTATACTCAGTGAGTACATAACTTTATAGAATTTGATATAAAAAATAAACATATAAGTACATGAAATCATACAAATACGTAACTCCCTAGTTCGGACTACGTTAGTAATGTAGTCGAGTGGCGAGTATTTTAGTTACTAAACGTGTCTGAACTCTGAACTCAAAGAATCTGAACACTAAAAATTCATTTTATTCAATGTTTTCTGGAGAGTTAAATTATAGCCCCAAGAACAACTATATTTTATAACAATTTAGTTTATTCCCCTACCTAAAATAACCAAAACTCCTTCCAATAAACTCAAGAAACACAAACAAAACAATGGAATTTCACGGGAATTTATGCACGTTTTATTGTGACAAAGACGAGTAGATAATAAAGACAGACAATTTTTATGCAAAGTTGTAAATAGATAATATAGATGACGCTACTTGGCCAAGTCTAATTTCGATAGATATATAGATATATATATATATATATTGTAATGTCTTCTTAAAACATTACAATATATATATATATATATATATATATATATATATATATATATATATATATATATATATATATATATATATATATATATATATATATATATATATCTTGTTTATTGTATTGTTTGTTGTATTGTTATATGTCTTGTTTATTGTAATGTATTGTAAAGTTGTAAATAGATAATATAGATGACGCTACTTGGCCAAGTCTAATTTCGATAGATATATATATATTGTAATGTCTTCTTCTTCTCCGTCGATTTACTCTTGGCAGAGCAGTCGTGGTCACGTTGAACGACAAATTTTTGGTTTGGTGGTTTGGTTGGTTGGTTTTGTAATGTAGGCAGGCGTGGCTCACTCCGCGATTTCGTCGCTTTGCTACAGGTAGCTAAAACACAGGTAGGTACATCCGTTCCGCTTCAATTTTGGGGAAAGCCATAAGCCGCGCGTGGCGCTGTCGCCACCTAGCAGCCATATCTGTGCTGATCGTAACAGACGCGTTTTGTTAGAGAGTGAGTCTTCTGTACCTATAGTACTATTGTTTATTCTGTGATGCAGGTAAACTAAAATTACAACACTTAGTTGCCACAGGGGCTTGAGAAGCAACCTGAAGGATGCAGTCGGAGTAGGCGCCCAACAAGATGGACCATATTCCGACGGTTATAACCACAAAAACAATTGGGTGACGGCAGCCCATGGCATGTCCTTTGGGACTCTTGAGGGACCTTTGTCCAACAGTGAATATCATTATATCATATTATATGTATATAGTTATTGGAGTAGGAGAACACTTTATTGTACAATACAGTAACACAGTAACACGACGAGAAACATCCTTCGGGTTTAATAATCTTACGGACTTCGACTTAAAATAAATTATTTCACGATGCCTTAATAAAACACCAGATCAGGGCTCGGAAACCGGTATTTGCTCCATACAAAAATACCGTTATTACGTTCTTTTTCGTTCTTTGGTTTATTATTTCTTTTTTAATTGGACAATCTGATAACACAAATTCGTAACCTAAATACATGATCCAGTCTTACGTAAAGAGCATAAAATAATTCTAAATATTGGTCTATTTCGGGGTTTTCAAAAAATACCGGTTCCGAGCCCTGCACCAGATAATTATTAGACAATCATAGATAGAGTCTGTGCGGAAAGAGAAGAGTCGTGGCAGAAACGGGAACTAACATTTTAAATTTTATATGGCAATCTAACCTTTGACACCTGTCTTGTAAAAAGTAAACAAACTCCTGTCAATGTATATTTTTATTAACAAAAACCGCAAGTTTTATGTATAAAATATTTTCAAAACACGATAAAACCGTACATAAAACCACAAGGAAAATTATATTTAATATTGGTCGGTTTTGTCAGCGGGAAGAAAACAGCTAAAAGTCGACTATCGACTTACAAAAAGTCGCGGAACGTGTTTCCGCTATTCGCGGGTATTGATGTTGTATTTAATATTAAATAATTACCTATTTAATAAGCCCCCTAAGTAACTTGTCTCCAGTACATAATCGGTAAGTATATTCATTCAAAATATATTCATTTTCATAAATATGCAGGTCATTCATGATCTTTAAAATAACTGACAAATAGTCTTGATACTTGCCATTTTATGCATATTTATATGTAATTTCTTTTTCAGGATTGTGTAAAAGTACCTACGGTATCTCGAATTAAAGGCCGCTAAGTAGGTGATATGCAAGAATTCGTAATCTACGTGCCGGATTCAAGCACATCCTGTTCAGATGAAGATAGTTCTATGAGTGTCCCTGGTTGTTTTGAAGCTAGCTCAAACATAAGTGACGTTGAATATTTTAATTCAGACTTCGATTACAAAGAATAAAACTTTTTCTAATAAAATATTTCTTTATTTGTAAGTTCGTTTACTAGGTTCTGAATAAAACTTTTTCTAATAAAATATTTCTTTATTTGTAAGTTCGTTTACTAGGTTCTGAATAAAACTTTTTCTAATAAAATATTTCTTTATTTGTAGGTTCTGTTAGTTACGAAATTATATTTCATATTTAGCAGTGACTTTTCGGCGAAGTAAAATATCGTGAGATGAGAGAACCGGACATATCCCAATAAGGCCTGTAGCTACTTATGCACTATTTTTATTCATATTCATATTTATTATTAATAATGTACACATACATTACAAGTCAAGTTTACAATGGGTGAAATATATCCCAGATAAAATTACAGTTCTATTGCCCAATTTCTACCCGATCTACCCGGTTTTAATAACTGTAGGACTGCACAGATTAGGCAGTACATAAATGAGACTATCTTGTTTGGTACTAAAATTACAGTTGTATTGGGCAGATTCTTAACTAGTTTTAGCAGTTTTGTCAATCGCACTATCTCGTTTTTAAGTATCTGAGACAAAAACAAGTGTGTTTTAAAATGAAAACTAGTGCCTGCGCTAAATCAGAGGATTGAGTTGACGAGCCGACACCACCACCAGGCTCCGTTTAGTAAGCCGTGGTAAAAAAAACCGGAACAAAAGGGATTCAAGTATCATGACCTTTAGTGTCGTACTATAATCACGTGACCAGTGTTGTCAGCATAGCAAAAACCATAAAATAGCACTGGCGCGCCCTCAAATCCCACGACTCTTCTCTTTCCGCACAGACTCTAGCAGCTATTTTTAACCACGATTTCTATTTAATAAATCAGATTGAAATATAAAAAGTAGGTGTTGCCCGTGACGTCACTATACACGTTTTCGTAATAATTCCATATTAGCAAATCGTTTAACAGTTCTAAAAAAGAAACTGATTTGACTAGTAGGAAAGTAGCCAATTGTCTGTTTATATTAGCGACCCGTCTTTTACGTCTTACGTTTAGAATACCAACCTGATTTGAATTTAAATGTGAATTAACCGCAATGCGGGCAGCCCCACACTTCAATCATTGTAAAGTTCCCTTTATCTTCGTATGTACGAATATGTACGATGTATGTATGTACGAGTATGTAATCCATGTGGATTATGTAGTTATGTGCGCACCCCCCACACCAGCATAGCATTGAGCCAGGGTTGGGGTTGGGACTATAGCCGAAGCCGTCTCTCGCATGAGAGGCCTCTAAGACCTAGTATTGGGATGTATGTAGGTTGAATTATTATAATTATGTACATACTTACAGTGACACATTTGACGAAGTCTAGTACCACGTTCCCCTGAGGCTTCTTAATCACGTATCGATTTTGGGCGCTCACGAAAATCACTGAAAAGAAACCGAAATAAAAAAATAATAAACTAATAAAAATCGGTTAAATTCAATAAAGTTTTCTCTCCGCATCAATTGTATAAATAATAAATATGTCTATGGTTAGGGAATACCATTTGGAATTAAATATCGAACAAGAAAATTCAAAATATAAAGAACTTCTTTGAACAGTTTGAACCGAACCGTACCGTAAGTTTTTTTTAACCGTCATTATATCAGAATAATTCATTGCACGCAAGGTACTGCTGCACCTTCTTTGTTAATTTTCTATTCATTCAAGCCTTTGCTAAGTTTGCAACGTTTTCCTTTACTTTTTAAAGTAAGGTAATAGATATTCTAGACAGGAAGTATTACTTTGTGCTAAATATAGTCAGATAAGAATAATTACACGCTGAAAATAGACAATCACCTTCATTTTAATAACAAAGATAAATTGTAAGGTCAGGCCTGTCTAGAGTTGAATGGCAAGATACGGTATTTAACAATTTACCTAGCATCATAATAAATTGAAAGCTCACCTCACATACACAGCAATATGTGACGTCTCACAGGCAAAGGTACCTTATGGCGGTTGGCACTTACGCTATTATTAAAGCCGCTTGTAATAGGGGAGGGTGAGCTCTGGGTAAGTGGTCCAGAACCCCCAAGATCTACCTACTTAAAAATTCAAAAATGCTTACGGCTAACTACGAGCATAGATAGGGTCGTGGTTTCTGCCACTATGGAGTGAGAATAGATATCCAAATATTTAAAGTAGGACGCCAGGATACTATACTCATCAAACGTATGACATATCCAAATGAAAATACAAATTTATTTACTAAATACTTTTATTCACTTTACATCACAATAAGACCTGCTGCGGCCTCGAGACTTAACATTTAAATTACGTACCGTAACTATTACTAATTAAATTTAACTTAAGTACATCTCAGGCATATTTGGGCCTGTAATACACACAAAATCCTACATAGGAATTGCAGGTTTCATATTAATAATAGAATTTACCATGTAGAAAGTTCACGTTAAAAAGAAATTCAGACTTAAATATTGTTTATCCTTTCCAGCAAAGGAACACAGTCATTAATGTAAATATAAGTTTTTAACTCACAGTTTTATCGTATAAACACTTCACCTCGAGTCCAAAAATTAAGTGGAGAAGACGGCTTCTCAACTAGCATGGTGCGACACCACCCTAGATCTTCCAAAAGCCATAGGGCCAAGAAGATGAAGAAGGCAAGCCAAGGGACAGGCCAAGCCAAAAGGTAGGCCTAGCCAAAGGACAGGCCTAGCCAAAAGGACCCTAGAAACAAAGAAAATGTTCTAGGTTTTAGCGAGGTTATGTTATAAAAAATATATTATATTTTTAATTGGGACAAAGCGCGATTTAGCTTGCGGACATAATGAGATTAAAAAATCCTTACCGGTTTCTAAGCCGAGTCCCTTATATTAGATACCAGCCGTGGCGACGTAGGCCCACGCGGTGAAACAAGATGATGTCTCATCTTTGTCAAGGGATTGCTGGAAATTCACACCAAAACACGACATTAGCTAATTGCAATTGACAATAAACAACTTCGCCTTTCCTTTCGTATATTTAGAAAATGTGAACAACTCACCAAGTTGGTTTGAAAGAGGTGAAAAGGTTATGCCGCCATTACAGGCGCATAGGAAGCTAGGTTAATCATATTTTGGGCCAAGCTGGAACAAAATATATCCACGATTAAAACATTGAACACCGAATTTAACAGAGTTTTAGGAAATACCATCTTTAAATAAAATACATACCCCATGAATCAATTGCCGACATGATGTACAAATTACGTCTTACATCTTGTCACGGAATATCCCAGTGATCAAGCGAAAAATGAAATGCCACAGACAAAGTGGTGAATGGAAAACTTCCCATTCAATGACATCGCAACTGACCGGATTCAATTTACATAAAACCGAAGTCACCAAAAATAAAAAGAATTACCAATTTCGAAAGCTAAAAATAAGGACATTATTTATAACTACGAATTGCAAAATATAAAAGAACACATACTAAATGTTTATTCATAAATACTCTTTATGTATGACTGATTGTCTGTGCAAAACCACAGACAACAAACCAACTGTCATTGACGGACGTCAATGTTTATTATGACAGTAATAAACAACACCGATTCAACCCGCTTTACCAAGTCAAAGCTATTTATATGTAGTGTAACCATGTACAAATGTATTTCAATTGTGAAATGTGTAAACTCCAAAGAAAACAAGGTATTTATGTCCCAGCACAATGCAGGAACGAACAATGGATGCGCTAAATGCGACGATTTATAGATGATTGATGGCCTACCATTCCGGTAAGTTTTATCCTCTAAATATAGCCAAAAGCGTATATGTGAAGATTAAAAACAACATTTCTGGTCTCCGACCTTGACCTATCTACTCTAATACCCGTGTAGAACGTATATCAACCACCAAATTCTTACCAAACAAACATCTACTTTTCTAACCTATAAAGTGCCTATCTATAATAACATTCAGACGTTTATAACACTGGGTGCCTACCCTAAAGTGTTACAGTTCATCTTTAGTTGGGTTAAAAAAAAATTTTTTTTTTGAAAAAAAAATTTTTTTTTTTTTAATTTATACGTCTAATATGAAGTTACACCTTAACTTACCAAACTTAACCACGAGAACACAGATAATCCGTAAAGAAAACACCTTATGACAAAAATTATACCTATGACTTGGTGAATGGCCAATTCAACCAAGGAAATCTAACAACTAATTTTGAACCGGATCTACTTATTACTAGTGAATACTTACCTAAATCTAGAAGAGGATGTCAAAGACGGCAACCCGTAAAATAACTTTCCCTTTATTAAAGAAATTGCCTATCACCGGCAAAGGTGGAACTAAGTAAAGAGCTGCATCATCTAGCCAATACACAATTCCTAAATCGACAAACAAAAGTTTGGTCATAGTACAGAGTTTATTGAGAACGTAGTCTCGTTTCACGATTTAATAATGTTTTATAGAGTAGTCCCACTTAAGGGTTTATAAGTAAAGTAAGTTTCTGTAGTTTATTCAGATTATTTACTGTTTTATGTCTTTATAAGGACATATCAAAGATTAAGATTGGTCCGTATGCATCCGGTACCAATATATATAGAATCAAATACATGGAACAATTACCCGGTCTGATAATTTCAGTATTTAGTATCATATAGGATATTTCAAATTTAAGTATTGAGCCAACAAGTGAAAAGACGAGTACCGCTACGAAGACGGCTCGGCTTCACCAGGACGTACAATATCTTTTATGTGAAAGTTACCTAGAAGTTTTCCTTCTAAGGATTTTAAAGAGTATACAAGAGGACTTAATTTTTTATGAATGACACACTTGTCATAACGGGGCGCTAATTTAGCTGAGAAATGTTTTGCTGCATTTGACAATGGGAAACATCTTTTATAAACGATTTGCCCTTCTTCTAGTTCCACGTGACGCTTCCTCATGTTGTAATACCTAGCGTTACGTTCATGGGAGGCGATCAACGAGTTACGCACTTTTTGAAATATAGTTTTGAGCTCTTTAAGTTTTTCAGAAAAAGCACCACTGGTATCTAATTCGAGCGCGTTTTAATCTATAGGACCTTCACTATTATAAGGAGAACCATCTAGAATCATCTGACGACCATGTGTTAGAAAATACGGTGTATCTTTAGTTACTTCGTGACGAGCTGTATTTAATGCACATTGTATTTCCGATATGTTCTTATCCCAGTTACGGTGATCAGAACGCACGTATGAAGCAATAGTTCTTACAAGTTCACGGTTCACTCGTTCCGTTTGATTCGTCTGAGGATGATATCTAGGGTTATAGAAAATATGAGGGACATTATATTTGGACATTAAGTCTCGAAAGTCTTTTGAAGTAAATTGAACACCATTGTCGCAGAATATATATTTAGGAACCCCATGTATAAGAAATATCCCTTTTTCCATACACTTAACTATAGCTTTCGCAGTTATGTTGCGTAGTGGAAACAAAGTCACATACTTACTGAAATAATCAGCACATACAAAAAGATACTGATTTCTCAAATAAGACGGAGGAAAGGGACCAAGAATATCACAAGATATGGCTTCGCCTGGTGACGATATACGTCGGGGATTACCCATCAAGCCAGGACGAGCTAAATTAACAGGTTTATAAGTTTTACAAATTTCACAAGAATCGACGTATTCTTTCACGTCTTGAAACAACGTAGGCCAATAATATAAGTCCGCTATTTTGGAATGGGTTTTAGCCACGCCAAAATGACCGGCAGTAGGATCATCATGATACTTATTTAAGATTTCATTTCGATGCTCATAAGGGAGTACCAGCTTCCAGTCAAATTGAGCTGTCAGACGATACTTATTCTTAGAGTAACGGAAAAGTTTATCATTTTCAATTTTAAAGTTGGGAAAGAGAGAAGGTTTTTCAGATACCTTTTTATATATATCAAGATACCAAGGGTCTTGAGTAGTAACAGAATTTATAGAACTGACATGAATACGAGAAAGACAGTCAGGTATGACATGTTCTTTGCCCTTCCGATGAATAATTTCAAAGTTAAATTGACTTAATCTACACGCCCATCGATTTAATCGTCCAGTAGGGTTTTTTAAGTTTTGGAACCATTTTAAACATGCATGATCAGTTATAATATAGCATTTTCTCCCTTCTACATATGCACGAAATTGCTCGAGACCATAAATCACAGCTAAGAGTTCGCGCTCAGTAGCCGAATAGTTCGTCTCTGGTTGGTTAAGTGTACGGCTGCAGTATGCGATCGGATGATCGATCCCATTATAAGACTGAGTCAAGACCGCGCCTACGGCGTAAGAAGATGCATCCGTATGTATATAGAAGCTTTCATTAAAGTTAGGGCATTTAAGAATAGGAGAAGAAACTAAGGCAGATTTAAGTATGTTAAAAGAATCGTTAACTTCATTTGTCCATTCAAATTTTACTTTCTTACTCGTTAAGCGAGATAAGGGACGAGCTATCTTTGCGAAATTATTAATGAAACGACGGTACCAACCGCACATTCCAAGAAAACGTTTAATATCCTTAGCATCTTTAGGCGTAGGAAAATTTAAAATTACATCAATTTTAGATGGATCGGTTCGCAGACCGTATCTATCAACTAAATATCCTAGATATTTCAGTTCACTCCTACAGAAGGATGACTTTTTCATATTAATAGTTAAATTTGCTGATTTTAATTTTTCAAAAACCGCTTTAAGTAATCTTATGTGTTCATCGAAATCGGAAGTACAAATAATTATGTCATCAATATAACAGAAAACCTTGTGATCAAAATGGGAAATAAAGAGATTATCCATGAGACGTTGCATAGTCGCAGAAGCGCCTACCAAACCAAAACACATTCTATTATAGTGGAATAACCCTTTTCCTGGTACAGTAAAACTAGTTTTCTCCTTGGAGTCTTCACTAAGAGGAATCTGATGATATGCCGCACTCAAATCAAGAGAGGTAAGGAATTTCGCATCGCGTAAATTATCCAGTATGTATTGAACATGTGGTACGGGATACGCATCAGATTTTGAAACTGCGTTTACTTTTCTACTATCTAAACAAAGTCTTAAGTCTCCGTTAGGTTTTTCCACCATAACGACAGGAGAATTCCATGGGGAATGAGAAGGTTCGACAATTCCTTCTTTCAGCATACGATCTACTTCTTTAGCTAGTGCAGCTTGTTTAAAAGGACTAAGTCGATAATATTTTTGTTTTATCGGAGGAGTATCTCCGGTATTTATAACATATTCAATTAAGTGAGTCTTTCCCAAACCAACCTTATCAGTATCAATTTGATCAAAAAGAGATTTAGTAGCCTCAAGTCGAGACTTTTGTTCAGAAGATAAAGAGTCATAAGTAGTAAGTCCTGTCTCTGACGGTAAAGCGTCAAGACTAGCAATATAATGAGAATCAGTTTTTTCTATATCAGTAATGAGACCTGGAGCTAATCCATAGGCTCTCCAAAAGTTTAAACCAAGTACCATTGGAGTGGCAATCTCCGGTTGAATATTAAAGTGTATAAGTTTAACTTGACCTTTATAATTTACTGGTAAAACCATATATTCAGTAGATACGATTCGATGATCGTCAGCTACGTTCACCATAACAGGTTTCGTATGTTTTTGAATAGGAATCCCACCTGTGGCGAATACTAAATGGCTGTTGTGGCCCAGGAAACTAACACTGGCACCACAATCTAACAATGCCTTGAAATTCAAGTTAAGTATATTCAATAGCGCATATACCCTATTGTCTCCCTTTGGAGGATTAAAGAAAATCGTCTTTTCTGCGCGATAGGGAGCAGAAGATCGACATTTATTATTAGCAGAAAAGACCTTATTTAGTTTTTTGTCTTGGAGTTACATTTAACACATTCGGGAGTTTTCACCCCTTTTTCTCCACATTTAAAGCAAACGATATCTCTAGAGCTCTTGCACTCTTTAGTGTTATGGTTGGACCTACCACATCTAAAACATTTTAGTTGAGAAGAGCTTTGTGCTGCCGCAGCAACAAAGTTTCTGGAAGAATTAGGAAAACGAGACTGGAAGGACTTATTCCTAGGTTCAACGTTCTTTGGTGGATGTTCTGATGAAGAATTATTTGACTGGTTTGATAAAACCGGTTCACGAAATTGTTTAGCCTTAACCTGAGCTAGTTCTATGCGTTTACACAACGACTTCAACTGCTCAATCGATCCTATGTCATGTAAAGCTAAATCTTTGGAATACTCCGGACGAATGTTTCTCATCATAGTATCCAGCTTTTCTTGTTCAGGAACCTCTTTTGCAAGACGCTCATACATTCCTAGAATGGTCGATACGAAATAAACAATAGTTTCAGACTTGGCTTGAGTCCTAGCCCGTATTTCCTGTAACAACTGATGATCCAAATCAGGTATATCAAATTCATCTTGTAAAGCCGCGGTGACTTCTTTATAAGTAGTAAGTTTCGTACGTTGCGACCGGAACCACGACAACGCAGGACCTTCGAGAACCTCAGGAAAACCTCTATATATTCGGCTTTCAGAAATTCTTCTAGCATCTCGCAACTCTTCGAGGCGAGACAGGAAAGTACGAACACAAGTGTCACCTTTAAATTTCAAATTTAAAGAATTTATATTAAAAGTCTTATCCGTTTTGTAAATAATCTCCCTAACAATACGAGATTCGTTAGGAGATTGAAAGTCATCATCTGAACCAGACGACGCAGAAGAGCCTTGCTCATTCAACCGATCCAATAAAGAAGTAATTAACGTTTTCAACAGAAGTACCGCTTCGGTCTCCTGAGGCAACCGTGAAATACGACACAATAGATATTTGCAACGCGAGGATAGCCTGTCGATCGCCGCTGCTGATAATTCTCCTTTTGCTTCTAACTCTATCTCCTCTACCTTATGCTGACAGAGTTCTAATTCGGAAGCTTCATTACTTATTACCAAGTCCTGGAACTTTAGACTACCCTTTTTGGCTAAATCTGCCGTCTGTTTCAAAGCTTGACACAGACTGGATCTACGTGAGATGGGATTAACCGGAAGTCTGCGAATCGCTAATTCATGTGACATTTCGTCTTTATGTAAATGGGTGATTTTACAACCCGCTTTTATGAAATCCATTTTTCAAGATTGATATGTAATATCAGAAGTAAGTCAGTATAGAGTTATAATATTTTAAAGATAAGTTAAAATTTTATTAGATTTTAACCCTTTTAAAGTATTTTAAAATATTGAGAAAATCTCTTTAAGTATAGCTAATTATTTAGCGTATAAAGTATAGCTTTATTTATAAGTTGGTTAAATTTATAAGTTTAACCTCTAACACAAACAACACTTTCAAACAACAATTTGCAATTCCCTTTACATATAAAAACCTTAATACTAAAATATTTCTAAAATGTTTCACTTGGAAATGTCATACTCCATAGGCCATACGTTGGGCACGCCACTGTAATAGGGGAGGGTGAGCTCTGGGTAAGTGGTCCAGAACCCCCAAGATCTACCTACTTAAAAATTCAAAAATGCTTACGGCTAACTACGAGCATAGATAGGGTCGTGGTTTCTGCCACTATGGAGTGAGAATAGATATCCAAATATTTAAAGTAGGACGCCAGGATACTATACTCATCAAACGTATGACATATCCAAATGAAAATACAAATTTATTTACTAAATACTTTTATTCACTTTACATCACAATAAGACCTGCTGCGGCCTCGAGACTTAACATTTAAATTACGTACCGTAACTATTACTAATTAAATTTAACTTAAGTACATCTCAGGCATATTTGGGCCTGTAATACACACAAAATCCTACATAGGAATTGCAGGTTTCATATTAATAATAGAATTTACCATGTAGAAAGTTCACGTTAAAAAGAAATTCAGACTTAAATATTGTTTATCCTTTCCAGCAAAGGAACACAGTCATTAATGTAAATATAAGTTTTTAACTCACAGTTTTATCGTATAAACACTTCACCTCGAGTCCAAAAATTAAGTGGAGAAGACGGCTTCTCAACTAGCATGGTGCGACACCACCCTAGATCTTCCAAAAGCCATAGGGCCAAGAAGATGAAGAAGGCAAGCCAAGGGACAGGCCAAGCCAAAAGGTAGGCCTAGCCAAAGGACAGGCCTAGCCAAAAGGACCCTAGAAACAAAGAAAATGTTCTAGGTTTTAGCGAGGTTATGTTATAAAAAATATATTATATTTTTAATTGGGACAAAGCGCGATTTAGCTTGCGGACATAATGAGATTAAAAAATCCTTACCGGTTTCTAAGCCGAGTCCCTTATATTAGATACCAGCCGTGGCGACGTAGGCCCACGCGGTGAAACAAGATGATGTCTCATCTTTGTCAAGGGATTGCTGGAAATTCACACCAAAACACGACATTAGCTAATTGCAATTGACAATAAACAACTTCGCCTTTCCTTTCGTATATTTAGAAAATGTGAACAACTCACCAAGTTGGTTTGAAAGAGGTGAAAAGGTTATGCCGCCATTACAGGCGCATAGGAAGCTAGGTTAATCATATTTTGGGCCAAGCTGGAACAAAATATATCCACGATTAAAACATTGAACACCGAATTTAACAGAGTTTTAGGAAATACCATCTTTAAATAAAATACATACCCCATGAATCAATTGCCGACATGATGTACAAATTACGTCTTACATCTTGTCACGGAATATCCCAGTGATCAAGCGAAAAATGAAATGCCACAGACAAAGTGGTGAATGGAAAACTTCCCATTCAATGACATCGCAACTGACCGGATTCAATTTACATAAAACCGAAGTCACCAAAAATAAAAAGAATTACCAATTTCGAAAGCTAAAAATAAGGACATTATTTATAACTACGAATTGCAAAATATAAAAGAACACATACTAAATGTTTATTCATAAATACTCTTTATGTATGACTGATTGTCTGTGCAAAACCACAGACAACAAACCAACTGTCATTGACGGACGTCAATGTTTATTATGACAGTAATAAACAACACCGATTCAACCCGCTTTACCAAGTCAAAGCTATTTATATGTAGTGTAACCATGTACAAATGTATTTCAATTGTGAAATGTGTAAACTCCAAAGAAAACAAGGTATTTATGTCCCAGCACAATGCAGGAACGAACAATGGATGCGCTAAATGCGACGATTTATAGATGATTGATGGCCTACCATTCCGGTAAGTTTTATCCTCTAAATATAGCCAAAAGCGTATATGTGAAGATTAAAAACAACATTTCTGGTCTCCGACCTTGACCTATCTACTCTAATACCCGTGTAGAACGTATATCAACCACCAAATTCTTACCAAACAAACATCTACTTTTCTAACCTATAAAGTGCCTATCTATAATAACATTCAGACGTTTATAACACTGGGTGCCTACCCTAAAGTGTTACACGCTTCAATATATTGCTGCGCTATGCGACGTAAGCGCCAACCGCCATAAGGTACCTTTTGACGTCACATATTATGGTACAAGGTACAATCGAGCTGATTATTGAAAGATTATTCACTCACCTATGGAGCACAGCACGACGAAGCCGGGAGCGCCGAATGCCAGTGAGTAGCAGTCTTTATCACCGAAGCAATGCACTTCCGACCGAAGTATAGGTGACACGGACTTGGCTATTAAACTACCTGCAGCAAAGTTTTTAATGTGGATAAACACACATACCTACAAACATATTTAAATAATTGACTATTTTCTTACTAACTAATCTAATTGTTAAATAGCTAAGCTTAGATAACAAATCGCACCAAAATAACCGACTTCACTACATACTCGTGGTAAAAATGCCAATAATCTCTTCACGGTCTTCATCATCTCTCGCTACATCTTTAATCTCGTGTTCGAACAAGGTAAGTTCACAAACAAATGACCAAAATTCGATTCTGCTGCGAGCGTGAGACAAAATGACATTAAAGTGAAATTTTCATTCGAATGTAGTAGATATTACTATTCTTATACGCACCCGCACAAGTATTTAGGTACAGCACACTAAAGTACACGGCCAAGTATTTCTCCTGCTGTGGCAATCGAAACTGGTCACCCCCAAATGCTGTGACACATGGTTTTATACCACCCGTGCCCACTGTTATGAGGAATAAGCCGAGAAGAGTGCATAACCTGGAAATAACATTTGGAGGTAACTTGTAGTCATTTTCTATTGTATTAATAGGTACTGTAAAATGTTACTTTGCTCCAAGATACGAAATGTAATTTCAATTTTAAAATTATTATAATGTAGTAACTACGTGAATTTCTCTGATCAGATCGGGGAAGAAAGGCCAGGTCAAGAGCACCGTAACCCCGGCTACACACGTAACGATAAATCGTAGCGATAAAACTGTGCAGTCCGATCTGCGCAGTTTTATCTGCCGTGTGTATGACAAATCGTTGTCGATTATCGTAACGATTTGTCATACACACGGCAGATAAAACTGCGCAGTTCGGACTGCACAGTTTTATCGCTACGATTTATCGTCGTGTGTAGCCGGGGTAAGCCGGCGAGCGTGTATGAGGAATGTTATGAAAGTGAAGGAAGCGAAAGAGGTATATGTCAGGATCCTACCAGGTGAAAATCCGTGGTCTCTGCCTACCCCTCCGGGAAATAGGCGTGATTATATGTATGTATGTATATACGCTGACGCTCAAAAGACGCTAGTGTGGGGTGGTGGTGTGACTAGTCAAACCTAGTTTTGCTGGAGCTAGCTTTGTTTGCAACGTATCGACGTAACGAACTAGACGGGGAACTTGATTGCCGTATTGTGTGCTCGAGCACATGTGGTTTGACTCACTAAACGAATAAAGCACGGAATGGGATATAGCGGCATTGCGACTTTGAACATTACTTCATTTGATATTGATTTGATACTACAGTCTGTTCTTCTCATCACCATCCGATATCGGAGAGGCAATTCCGATAATTTCAGCCATGTCGCACCCCCGTCAGCTGTCGGACCTATATTATCGGATGTAGGATCCTCTGATACTGCGAAATAAGGTGATACCTTGCGCGCGGAAGCGAATGCAAGATTCTAGGTACATCCGATATTGGATCGGACATTGTAAAAACGTTGTTAGCCAAGTTTTGCGTGAGGTATTGGTGCGGTCCCAAGGTTTCACATTTGTCACTTTCATTCCAAAGAAAACCCTACACCTGCAAATCCTGTGAAAATTCGCATTTGTTCGATAACGGTAGACAATTCCGCGGGATGCTCCATATTGTTTTTTTTTTTTACTTACCTTCCTGGTAAAGCCAGTTGCGGGATGGCAGTGACGGCGACCAGCAAATTTCCAGCAGCGTAAACGAACATCATGTACAAAATAGTCCTGAAACAATCATTTCAAATAATAAAAGAGATACTAAAATAATAAGAGATATAGGGACTAAAATAGATTTAGGTACTATTAGGAGCCCGATTCAAATTTAAGAAATCGTTTCTGTTTTGATGCGACCTTGAAGATCGCTCACGACAATTCATGCGAAAAGAAGTACCTAATCTAATAGTCGTGTCGTGCGTGAGATGCACGCCATTCTTCTAATTGTCAAGGTCGTTTCAAAACCGTAACAAGTTGTTAAATCTGAATCGTGCTCCAAATAAAAATTAATTTTGACATTAAATACAGCTTGGCAAAAAAGAGTAGAAATTAAAAAGTGGCAACACTGTAGTGTCGTCCCTTTCAAACCGATTTATAGATAACGGGACGCCACTACAGTGTTGCCACGTATGAGTTGTTTAGTTATCTCTAAAATGAAAAAAATAATTGAGTGATTTTTACCTGAACTTCCCAAGGTAATTATCGGCCATAATTCCTCCAAAAATAGGGAACAAATATACGAATGTTGAGAAGACATGGTACAGTTCAGTAGCTTCGTCGTCGGAATATCCCAATTTGCTTCGTAAATATAACGTCAGGAATGCTGAAAAAATCGTAATTATCCAAATTAGCCCAAATTGGTCACAAATTGGTGAGATAAAACATGACGCTACAAAATAGCGGTTTGGGTTTAATTGATAATTATATACCTACACTCATGGATGAATTTAGAGGAACGCAAAAAAAGTTTAATTACTTTAGGTGCTGTAATCCAGTATTTTTTGCGTTTCTCTAAATTTGTGGTAGAAAATAACTTTTTTTTAAATCAAGGCAATATTGATATTAGCTATTAATTTTCCAAGTAATAGTAGTGATTCATTTTTTAATTAATAACTCACATTATGCTTACCTCTCATACCAGAATAAGAGAATCTTTCACAAAATTCAGCCACTACTATAATTATCACTATTCTAGGAAACCGGTCCTTCACCTGAAACAAGTTGTTTTATTATATTATTACGAAAATTAAGTTTCCCTTTGTTCAGATGACAGTCACATTTATTAAAACTAGTGCATGTGCCAATTCTTGCACATCTGTAACATTAATTCATAATGAAGGAGACCACCCACTAACATTTTAGTTGTAGGTAGACGGACCTATTAAGTTGACAGTTGATTTATTTGATATTGAGGGTAGATTGGAGAATGAACGGGCATCAGATTGGAAACGAGTTCAGTCGTATGACAGTTTGGAATCGTAACGATCGATTGTAAAGAATACATTATTGCCAATATAATTGTGAACTGTTGAACATTGTTTTATTGTTTCATTCCGTGAAATATACACCAACAAGAGTGCGGCGTCGTTTCACATCATACCAGTGGCGGATATACCCTAAGGCCAAGTAGGCCCGGGCCTAGAGCGGCGAGATATTAAGAAAGTAGGTAACATAATATATAAGTATAGATGTAGTGCATAATTGTTTCCCATCGTATTTTCTGGGAAACGTTCGTGTTTGTCATGCTACTTCAGTTGAGTCGATCTCAGAACTTTTTGTGCCGAGATTGACTGTTATCTGTTATAGCAAGTCATGTTCGTACGTTTCCGTGAAAATGCGATGGAAAATAATTATGCACTACATCTGTAAATATACCGATAGTCAGCCTTGTCACATTGCACCGATAACAGTATAATTATATGACAAAGATGAATAAACCTTTTATTCATTTTCTACACGTGTCTGAGGTCAAGTCTGGTATTTTTAGATTAAGACCACAATTTATAATCATAATCATTATATTTATTGATAATATAAATTACATGTCACATTTTATACAGTGTATAAAGATTAGGTATGTTTAAGTATGAATTTTCACTACATAATGTAAGTTGTTAATTAATATATTACATCTACCTTAGTTCCTAAATTTTAAAGAACTCTTTATGGTCGTAGAACGCTGGCTCGACTAACCAATTTTTTAATTTGTTTTTAAATACTGCTACTCTTTTGGCAACTACTATTGAATCCGGGAGTTAATTGTATACACTTATTACCTACATCAGTTTACACAAATAACAATAAGTACTTGTGTACCTAAACTGATGTAGATGAAACAGCAGGACAAGAGATTAAACAGGGACCAATTTACGCGCTACATGCTACATACGATTTACAAGGTCGGTAAACCGTTCTCGCGAGCAGCATACGGCTCTTTGGTTTGGACCACCAATTGCGGATCTTCAAGGCACTCAATGAAATAACACTTAGATTAGACCACTTTAGAAATGAAATCAGTTAGGTACTTAAATCGAATTTTGTTTATCTTTGATATTCCTAATCCTGACAATTTCTACTGTGGTTTGCTCTTGTCTTCATAAGTTTGCCGACCCCGACACAAGCGAAGCAAACACCGATAGCTGCTAGAAAAGAACAGCCTCTAACACTTAAGTTGAACTGACGATTTCGCAATGAGGTCAGCGCAAGAACGGTCGGTGTATCTAAACCCTTAGGAAACCTCTTGTAGAGATCCTTCGAGAAGTCCATAGATTTACTTACCCGCGGCCTGGAGTCACATTCTAAATCCTCACAAATCTTGCTCATCCTGAACACAACACCCCGGTATCTAACTTACAAATAATTACAATCAGGTCGATGTTTCATTTATATTATTCTGTAGTTAGACACGTGTTGTCATAGCAAACAGAACTATCACACGACTTCATCAATCAACTGTGTATCAACAGACAAATAGATGTTCTTGGTAGATTTACGCTATGTTTAGCATTTGGCTTTACTTTAGTTAATAAAACAGAATGATTTTAATAATTAAAGGAAATCATATACCTAATGGAATAATTCACCGCTTCGGGCAAGAGAACTCATGACCTTTCGGAACATGGATTTGGTCGTTCTAATCAACTGAACTACCGAAACTTACCAGAAAGAAAGACTTACCGAAACCGACTTACCACTTACCGAAAGTTCCCATGAAAAAGTTCTCGGTACCTATTTTTTTATCCACGTTTATTTTCAAACCTTCTTACAGTTACTTTCGATTTCTATGACTCTTGTCTTGAGTGGCGTAGGGGATAGTGGGTCACAGTGGAATCAGTGTATCACTTTTTTAAGAGCTTTAGTTGCGCCATTTTAGCTTGAAAATGTAAGGTTTTCTTAGCCCAATAAGGCCTAGTTTACCCTCTGGGTTGGAAGGTCAGATGGCAGTCGCTTTCGTAAAAACTAGTGCCTACGTCAAATCATGGGATTAGTTGTCAAGCGGACCCCAGGCTCTCATGAGCCGTGGCGAAATGCCGGGATAACGCGAGGAAGAAGAGTAAGGTTTTCTTATCTTAGCCTAGAACTTATTTTAAAAAAGCTATAAGGAATCTTAGAAATAAAATAAGATAAAATTTAATAAAAGATTAGCAAAATCCACTGTTATCCACGTGTGGATAATAGAATTCCTTACTTGTGCTAAGCATCTTTTATTTAAAATAAAAGTTCAACGACCAGAGACGCTGAGTTTTTTTTAACACAAAAACAAAAACACCTCTATTTTTTAAGTATTACAGCGGCTGACGGTTAATATCAAAGTAAATAATTAGTCCAACCTGCGTGATACAATTATTGCGTACACAAGGTCATTATAATTTATTTCCAAGTTCAACGGCCGTTTTTACGTCCGACCTATGTCATCATAATTAAAGGGTAGGTTATTTTTATTAATGCCATGCAGAGATAAGGACAAAGGTTAACTCTAAAATAGCACGAAAAAATACACTGGGGTTTTACCTGTTATCATGAAGTGTTTTTTACGTGCTATTTTCAGAGTTATCAGAGTATACGGACCGTTCACTTTGGAGGGTCTGGCAGAGGAGAGTGCAAGAACACACAAGACTGCTTTAAAAATGTTTTCTACTATATAAATGTTAATTTCCAGAGAGAAAAATTGGGATTACTTTTATATGGAGAAACTGTCATCCACTCTGCTTAATCTTATGTTTAAAGGTTCGGCAAAGCGTATACATGTAACACCACTAGAGTTACAAGCGCCCATAGGCTGTGGTGGCCGCTTAACATCAGGAAAACCGCGCGCTTGTAATGTATATCGCCGTAGTTTTATAAAAAAATATGTTTTTGGATTCCCAATCTAAACATTCTATTATTAGATCATAAGAAGTCAGTAACATGGTTATCTTATCAAATGGGTGGTTTCCTCTTATTGTTACACATTAACACATTACACAGATATTGGAAACACTAGATCTGGGCTATAACCGCGAAAATCGAAATTCGAAAATTGCGGGGATTTTTCTCTGTCACTCTAATTACGCCTTCATTGGAGTAAAAGAGAAAGATCCCGCAATTTGCGAATTTTGGTTTTCGCAGTAGCCGCTCTGACATAGAACTAAACCAAACCCCTCACTTTCTCCTAGTGTAAATTTCATTCGATAGCGTGACGTGACGATACCAACACTAATTCAATGACGTGACGTTACGCGTTTGTGTAAGTTTGTATGGGATTTTAGTATTCAAAACGTCCCGCTTGGCGCGCTGATCAAAATTCCATACAAAATAGAGCTAATTACTAAACTTGCGAGTTTAGGATATGAGATATAATTTTAGCAATAATAGATATTTGTAAGCTTATGACTTGAGTCATTTCATAGCACCTGGGAACCGATTTTTGAATTTCGACTTTCGACCACTCGATTTCGTGTATTTCGTTAAATAATAATATTTTACATACTAGGCACTTAAATTCTACTAATAGAATTGAAATCCAGTGGTTATGGTTAATTCCAAATTTCGATCGCTCGTATTTCAAAAATTAGCATTTCGCCGTTTTCACCAACTTTCGAGTGACGAAATCGAGCGATCGAAATTCAAAAATCGGCCCCCTGCTTATCGTTAAATTTTATATCTGTGTGCAATGTGTTTCGTCGTGAGTTTCACGCCACAAAGACGAGGTGACGTTGGTAGGTGTGTGCTGCCGTCGGCAAACAAAAATATACAGCTTGGTATATTATTATCTTTAATGGCTCCTCTACACGATGGGCCAACGCCGGCCACTCCAAGGGACGCAGCCATGCGGTAGAATGAGATAGCAATATCACTTGCTTCCTCTAAAGCATAAATGCGTCCCTTGGATTGGCGCCGTTGTTGGCCCATCGTGTAGAGGAGCCATTATAATTGTACCATGTTTCTGCTCCAGACGTTGCACGAAGTCGCAAGTGATTATTGATATATTAGGGAATATTAAGCAAAACTCTGCGTAGAGGGCGTCACTGGCCCAATCACATGGCCTACCGTGAAACACGACAATCGAAAGTTCGGTTTCTGCCTCTCTATCACTCTTGCCTATTCGATTGATAGAGAGACAGATAACGAAATTTTCGCGGTTCACGGTAGGCCACGTGCAAACAATTAAACCGCCTTGATGCATCAATGTCATAGTGAAAACTTGTCAAAAAACTGTATGTATAAGTCCCCGGCTACTCACGTAACGATAAATCGTTGCGATAAAACTGTGCAGTCCGACTGTGCAGATAAATCGAACCGTGTGTATGACAAATCGTTACGATAATCGACATACACACGGTTCGATTTATCTGCACAGTCGGACTGCACAGTTTTATCGCAACGATTTATCGTTACGTGAGTAGCCGGGGTTACTTATGCTTAAAGGCCTGTGCACACCGGCTGCGTGTGCGTGACGTGAATCAATGAATGATCATTTATTTGTCAATAGTGGGTTTACAAAAAGGTCTTAAAACTATTTACAATATGTAAGTATATAGGGATCTCCACATTGTGCCTGCAAACTAGCATACAAATTTAATGCACGTGTGCGTGCAGCGTTGTAGTATACATAAGGAATGTAGTATACATAAGGAAGCTGGTAAATGTAAATCACGCGATTGTCAAGTCAACATTGTCTCGGATAAACAACAGACCATGTCAAACAACGATGTTGCCTCGGCATTCGAAGATTATTTTTCTAAAATAGCTCCCACCAAAAACATAAATGTAAAAAAGGAGAGCCAAGTTCAATACAAAACTTATGCTTGGCTGTGGGGCTCGCCGCAAAAAGAATGGAGATCTAAATGAGTGCCACTGCCAAGTTCTATGCAAAATCCAAATATGTATTTATAGGAACAAAATAACATTATAAACAAGTATTAAACTCTATTTCTTTGCTTTATTGGATACCTATAACAATTGCTGTTATTTAAAAAAATGTGAGATATTAAAGTAGGTTAGATTTGACTTGGCCAGTTTTCATTATATCAATCATTTTATATATATTGTAATTCTGATAAAACCTGGCCAAGCCAAATCTAACCTACTTTGAGATCTCACATTTTTTTAAATAACAGCAATTGTTATAGGTATCCAATAAAGCAAAAAAATAGAGTTTAATACTTGTTTATAATGTTATTTTGTTCCTATAAATACATATTTGGATTTTGCATAGAACTTGGCAGTGGCACTCATTTAGATCTCCATTCTTTTTGCGGCGAGCCCCACAGCCAAGCATAAGTTTTGTATTGAACTTGGCTCTCCTTTTTTACATTTATGTTTTTGGTGGGATATCAATACTTTTTGTAAAGAAAACTAGGCAGGTATTGAGATTTAATGTTTTTTCTTGTGTTTCCGCTGTATGGTTTTTACTTCTGTTCTTTGTATAATTATGTGGTGCCGTGCGCCGTCGACGACACACCGTTGGCCGGTTGTTTAGAGTGTATTACAAGTTTTTTGTATGGGGACACCACTTATTTTTTGACTAAACTTTATTTTAATATAGCAAATATAATAATACATATATTGGGGTAGTTTCAAATATCTGCTTGTAACGGTTCCAACGCTACAATAAAAAAATATTTTTTTGTATGGGGACCCCCCCTATTTTTTAACTTTTTTTTATTTTTAGATTTTTTCCTACGCTTACACACAATAACCGAGCTGGATTTCAAATTTCATCCTTCTAGGTCATCTGGAAGTAGGTTAGGTTTAGGTACTTATATGTCAGTCCCAATAAAAAATGGTTTATTTGTATGGGGACCCCCCCTATTTTTAAACTTTATTTTATTTTTAGATTTTTTCCTACGGTTACACACAATAACCGAGCTGGATTCCAAATTTCATCCTTCTAGGTCATCTGGAAGTAGGTTAGGTTTAGGTACTTATATGTCAGTCCCAATAAAAAGTGGTTTTTTTGTATGGGGACCCCCCCTATTTTTTAACTTTATTTTATTTTTAGATTTTTTCCTACGGTTACACACAATAACCAAGCTAGATTCCAAATTTCATCCTTCTAGGTCATCTGGAAATAGGTTAGGTTTAGGTACTTATATGTCAGTCCCAATAAAAAGTGTTTTTTTTGTATGGGGACCCCCCCTATTTTTTAACTTTATTTTATTTTTAGATTTTTTCCTACGGTTACACACAATAACCAAGCTAGATTCCAAATTTCATCCTTCTAGGTCATCTGGAAGTAGGTTAGGTTTAGGTACTATAAGTCATAAGTCAGTCTTAAAATTTACGACTTTTTGACCTTCATACCTTTATAACCGTTTGAGCTAGCTTCATGAAATTTGGGCTTCTAGGTATCCTTATGGATATAATTAAACACACGTAGTTTTATGTGTTTACATCAACGATGTTTTGAGTTATAGAAGGGTCAAAAGTGGCACCAAGTGGTTCGTGTAATATTACACTCGGCGCTGGCTAGCCAGTTCCTTTGCTTGAACTTGGCTTGACACGCTGCCGCGTGTCTAGATATTAATACCACGAAATGTCTACATTCATCTTCGTCTCGAGCTCATTCCTTACCCATACAACCATTTCCAGTCGCCGTTACGACACGGTGTAGACACATCTTGTGTCGACACCGTCTGTTTCGGTCACAATTCCAGTCGCAGAGTCGTCGCCGTGTCGACACAGTTACCAGAAATGGGGAAGGGTCGACACATGACACAAAGTGACATAAAGTGTGGTCGCCGTGTGCACACATTGTTTCGGGTTTGCGACTACTTTATGCCAAAATCATTCGTTCATTCGTTCATTTTGTTCCTGTCAAATGGAAACTGTCAGATGGAAAAATAGTTAAATAAAAATAAGTGACATTAATACGCCATCTCTAAAACGGATTACAAGACGTAATTATATATTGTTTGCATTTATATTACAATAGGACTTAAATTATTATGGGGAATTAAACTGCTCGAGTGATTTGATAAACTAAGTGTAATATAATCAACGCGCCACCACATTGTTTTAGTTTAGCCGGAAAGGAAATTGTTTACTTCTCAGTGCTTGTGTTCATAAATATATTATTTGATGCATTTTTAGTACTTCGATGCGTATACTATACTTAAATAACAGAAATAACGCTTTACATACTACGAAACTTGTTAATTATGATGTATAAATATGGTTTAAGGCTGAGAAATATTGCAGTCACAAAGTAGTCGCAAATGTTTCGACTTTGTGTCGACTCTGTGTAGACACATGACACGCGCTGTCAAAAGTAATAACAAAGTTACTGGATTTGCAAAATGGCTCCTTGTGTTCATTTGTTTTCAGATATTCTCAAAGTGTAAAAATGACGTGGTCAGAGATGGGACTTAATAGATTAACTGTTTATTCGACTAATTAATGGAATAAAAAAAGTTAATCCTCAAATTTTAATCACGATTAGTTTAGTCGACCTAACATAGATTGAAATTGAATTAATCTGAACATTAATCGAATAAATTATCGATTAAATCTCGGTTGGAAGTTGACAGGGGGCCATTTTTGTACGTAAAAATAATAGAAATGTCTTGCATGCAGATGGTAGCCAAACACTTTGTCATAAAAGTCGAGATGGGTGTCTATTTATAGGTTTTAGGGAGTGCCGATTTCGAAAATGATGACCATTTTGGAATCCAAAATGGCGGCCATGCACTGTGTCATAAAAGTCGTCATGGATGTCGTTTTATACGTTTTAGGGGGCCCCAATTTTGAAAATGATGACCATTTTGGAATCCAAAATGGCGGCCATGCACTATGCCATAAAAGTCGTCAGGGGTCTCGTTTTATAGGTTTTAGGAGGCGCAGATTTCAAAAATGATGACCATTTTGGATTCCAAGATGGCGGCCATGCACTATGTCATAAAAGTCGTCATGGATGTCGTTTTATAGGTTTTACGGGGCCCCGATTTAGAAAATGATGACCATTTTGAAATCCAAAATGGCGGCCATGCACTATGTCATAAAAGTCGTCATGGGTGTCATTTTATAGGTTTTAAGGGGCGCAGATTTCGAAAACGATGACCAATTTGGATTCCAAGATGGCGGCAATGGACTATGTCATAAAAGTCGTCATGGATGTCGTTTTATTGGTTTTAGGGGGCCCCGCTTTCGAAAATGATGACCATTTTGGAATCCAGAATGGCGGCCATGCACTATGTCATAAAAGTCGTCATGGGTGTCGTTTTATAGGTATTAGGGGGCGCAGATTTCGAAAACGAAGACCATTTTGGATTCCAAGATGGCGGCCATGCACTATGTCATAAAAGTCGTCATGGATGTCGTTTTGTAGGTTTTAGGGGACGCAGATTTCGAAAATGATGGCCATTTTGGAATCCAAAATGGCGGCCACTCACTATGTCATAAAAGTTGTCATGGGTGTCGTTTTATAGGTTTTGGGGGGCGCAGATTTAGAAAATGATGACCATTTTGGATTCCAAAATGGTGGCCATGCACTATGTCATAAAAGTCATCATGGGTGTCGTTTTATAGGTATTAGGGGGCGCAGATTTCGAAAACGATGACCATTTTGGATTCCAAGATGGCGGCCATGCACTATGTCATAAAAGTCGTCATGGATGTCGTTTTGTAGGTTTTAGGGGACGCAGATTTCGAAAATGATGGCCATTTTGGAATCCAAAATGGCGGCCACTCACTATGTCATAAAAGTTGTCATGGGTGTCGTTTTATAGGTTTTGGGGGGCGCAGATTTAGAAAATGATGACCATTTTGGATTCCAAAATGGTGGCCATGCACTATGTCATAAAAGTCATCATGGGTGTCGTTTTATAGGTATTAGGGGGCGCAGATTTCGAAAACGATGACCATTTTGGATTCCAAGATGGCGGCCATGCACTATGTCATAAAAGTCGTCATGGATGTCGTTTTATAGGTTTTAGGGGACGCAGATTTCGAAAATGATGGCCATTTTGGAATCCAAAATGGCGGCCACGCACTATGTCATAAAAGTTGTCATGGGTGTCGTTTTATAGGTTTTAGGGAGTGCAGAATTCGAAAATGATGACCATTTTGGATTCCAAGATGTCTGCCGTGCACTTTGTCATATAAGCCGTCATAGATGTTGATTTATAGGTGTTAGGAAGAGCAGATTTCGAAAATGATGACCATGACCAACAAAACTTGTCGTTGGTGTCGTTTTATAGGTTTTGGGGGGCGCAGATTTAGAAAATGATGACCATTTTGGATTCCAAAATGGTGGCCATGCACTATGTCATAAAAGTCGTCATGGGTGTCGTTTTATAGGTATTAGGGGGCGCAGATTTCGAAAACGATGACCATTTTGGATTCCAAGATGGCGGCCATGCACTATGTCATAAAAGTCGTCATGGATGTCGTTTTGTAGGTTTTAGGGGACGCAGATTTCGAAAATGATGGCCATTTTGGAATCCAAAATTGCGGCCACGCACTATGTCATAAAAGTTGTCATGGGTGTCGTTTTATAGGTTTTAGGGGGCCCTGATTTCGAAAATGATGACCATTTTGGAATCCAAAATGGCGGCCATGCAGTATATCATTAAAGTCGTCATGGCTGTCGTTTTATAGGTTTTAGGGAGCGCAGATTTCGAAAATAATAACTATTTGGGAATCGAAGATGGCGGCCATGAACTATGTTAAAAGTCGACATGGATGTCGTTTTGTTTGTCATGGTCATCATTATCAAAATCTGCTCTTCCTAACACCTATAAATCAACATCTATGACGGCTTATATGACAAAGTGCACGGCAGACATCTTGGAATCCAAAATGGTCATCATTTTCGAATTCTGCACTCCCTAAAACCTATAAAACGATATCCATGACGACTTTTATGACAAAGTGCACGGCACACATCTTGGATTCCAAACTGGTCATCATTTTCGAAATCGGCACTTCCTAAAACCTATAAAACGATATTCATGACGACTTTTCTGACAAAATTCGTAGCGGCCATCTTGGATTATAAAATGATCATCGTTTTCGAATTCTGCACTCCCTAAAACCTATAAATCGACATCCGTGACGACGCAAGTTATCTTTATTTTCAGATCTAACAAATTGCTACAGAATACAAAGGACAAAAAAAGAAGCGAGGAGGTAATGAAACAAGCAAACATACAGATGATTCCTCGACGCAATTGGATGCTTCTTAAATTGTGTCCAGATTTATTTGTCATAAAAGTTTTTATTTTTCACGTATTACTCTCACAAGTTCCGTGACATTTCGACCTTGTAATTTTTTAAGTAAATGGTTTTGTTTATCTGTGAGGATCTCACTAGAATAATATAATCAAGGTATGTTTATATTTGATAATTGAAATAGTAACGCAAAAAAAAATTATATTTGTGTCTTATAATCCTACCGAAGACTTTTATTTTTCCTTTTCCTTCTACACAAGTTTGGTCAAGTAATAAGAATTTAGGGCTCTCAATTTTATTTTGACTTCTACAACAGTAAAGCTACGAGGCCATGTTTGGTATCGTTTTCGTATAAATTCGCAGTACCAAATTTAGTTATGGTATCACATTGACACCATTCCAAAGTAAAAACATATAAACTTACTTTCTCTTAAACTCCTCTTCACGCTTAAACTGCTGAACAGTTTTAATTTAAATTTAGTACACATATATTTTGAGTCCCGAGACAGGACATAATAAGTTATCTCAAAAATCATCCTTCAAAGGTGTGAAATGAGGTGTAGGGGGGAATTCAGAATTGACTTCTTGAAGTTAATACTGTTTAAGTTTAGGTTTGAAGTCATGTTTTTTTTTATCATTTTTAACTAAATCAAAGATGTAGACCTTCCCAAATTTAATATAAATCGGTTCAGCGGTTATTGATTTCCCGTACAAATTTCCACGCCACTTTTCACACCTTCAAAAGATGATTTTGGTTATAAGATCTATCCTATGTCCTGTTCCGGGATGCAAACTATTTCTATACCAAATTTCAACGAAATCGGTTCAGCGGTTAAGCGTCAAGAGGAGTTTAAAAAAAACCGACCAAGTGCGAGTCGGACTCGCGTATTAAGGGTTCCGTACATTAAGTCCGACTCGCGCTTGACTGCACATTTCTAATAGGTTTTCCTGTCATCTATAGGTAAAGAACTATTTTGTGTATTCAGACAGACAGACATACAGACGCACGAGTGATCCTATAAGGATTCCGTTTTATGCTTTTGAGGTACGGAACCCTAAAAAGATTTTTTTAATTTTGTGGAATGGTTTCCATGTTAAATGGATTCAGCAACCCAGATTTATACGAAAACGATACCATACACGGCCTAGCACCTTCACTGATGTAGATATATCAAGATAAAATTGAGAGCCCTAAATAAACTTTCAAGAGCGGATATCTCAAAAACTATTCAACATATCGAAAAAATTGACTGAATAAACTTGTAACAAATTAAATTAACTTTCATTTTGTATAAGTGGCCATGTCGCTAAGATGCATAGTTTCCGAGATATAATCGAAAAACCGGAAAATGGGACATTCAAAGCCCCCTCTCTTCCCCCCGCTCAAGGGCTACGGCCGGGGACTTTTGATATGTTCACCTCCTAACTTGTCCAAACCAAGTTACAGAGTCAAAAATTGTGTTCCGAGCATTTCCCTCTACAACTTTTTTGAGCATTCGTTGGCTGACCTAAGTAGCTTATTGCATTTCTTTAAAAACTTTTCTGTAAAAGGTTGACGGGTGTTGGGTGTTTATATGGTTTTGGTCGATTATTATCATTTGCATCGCCCATGATGACTTACTAGAATTACTTACGAGCACACGAGACACTAATAGTAGTTTGACAAACCTTGGTTTTCAAGAGGTATTTTATATTGACATTTGCTGTCACAAATTTGCTGTCAGATTTAGTCGCAAACCGCACGCAAAGTGCACACAAATGTGTCGACACCTTGTTACGGAAAAGTGTACACACGGCGACGACACTTTGTTTCGAAACAATTCTAGACACATTGTGTGGACTCTGTTACGACACATCTGACATTTAGTTACCACTTTGATGATTCTGCGACTGGAATGGTTATATGGGTACTTTGTGCTAATGTTAAGAAATGTAATATTAACTTTGAGTTTAGTCTAGTAGATTCAGCAATTATTGTTAAAACATTCAAGTCACTCAATTTAAAGAAAACGGAAGACTTATGGGGAACATCCGTTAGAGTCATTAGTCATGTCTTGGACGTAATAGCGCCTTACTTAGCCGTAATTTATAATATTTCAATTTCACAAGGAGTCTTTCCAGATCTTATGAAATATAGCAAAGTCATACCTCTTTTTAAATCGGGTGATTCGAGTGATATGGCTAATTACCGTCCAATATCAATACTTCCTGTACTAAGTAAAGTTTTTGAAAAGTTAATGTTAAATGATCTACTGGGTCACTTCAACAGACATACTTTACTCACAAGCAATCAGTTTGGTTTCACAAAGGGCCGTTCCACGACCGATGCTGCTTCGGTACTTATTAAACATATTTATGATATTTGGGAAAATTCTTGTGATGCAATTGGCATATTTTGTGATCTTTCTAAAGCATTTGATTGTGTGGATCATGGAACGCTCATTTTGAAATTAGAACACTATGGTCTGTCAGTAAATGCCCTAAACTTTATGTCTTCTTACCTTAGCAACAGAACACAAACAGTTGTTGTAAACAAAACCCGGTCTAGCGGTACTGTAGTCCAATTAGGAGTGCCACAAGGTTCTATTTTGGGTCCATTCCTGTTTTTGGTTTATATAAATGATTTGCCATGTGTAGTAGAAAATCTTTGTGAAATTGTTCTTTTTGCTGATGACACATCATTACTTTTTAAGGTTGATCGTAAATCTACCGATTACAGTGTAATTAACAGCACACTCGTTAATGTACTAAACTGGTTTACTATGAACAATTTGCTTCTTAATGCTAAGAAAACTAAATGCATTCGATTTTCTTTGCCGAATGTTAAACCAGTCGATACTAAGATACTTTTGAATAATGAATGCTTAGAGATGGTAGATAAAGCACTGTTTCTTGGTTTAACATTGGACAAAAATCTACAATGGAGTCCTCATATAAGAACACTAGCAAACAAATTAAGTTCGGCCGCTTACGCTGTGAGGAGAATTAGACAATTGACTAATGTTGAGACAGCTCGCCTTGTTTATTATAGTTATTTTCATAGTGTAATGTCATATGGTATTCTGGTTTGGGGCAAAGCAGCTGACATACAGACTATATTTGTCTTACAAAAGAGAGCCATTCGTTCTATATATAATTTAAGGGTGCGTGAATCATTAAGAGAACTTTTTAAAGAAATTAATATTTTAACTGTAGCTTCCCAATACATATATGATAGTATTATTTATGTTGTTAAGAATCTAGACTCCTTCACTAAGAATTCTGATGTCCATAACTATAATACTAGAAATAAAAATAAGCTTGCTATCAGAAAGTTTCGTGTTCGTAAAGTACAGAAGTCATTCGTTGGGCAATGCATTCATTTTTATAACAAGTTACCTGAGGATGCTTTAAGATTACCCTTTCCAGCTCTTAAGAATTACTTAAAAAAGTCATTGATGTTGAAGGCTTATTACAGAGTCGAGGACTACTTGACAGACAAACATGCATGGTCCAAACCAGAAACTGTAATAACGACAAGTAGCAATTAAAAACATTGTATTATGTGTAGAGTTAAAGGTGACTCAGCTCAGGTAAGAAAGCACATCAAATTGTATGAAAGCATCTCATAACAATCAGTTAGATTCATATAATATGTATTCTCATTTCTTTTATTGATTTTATTTTCTTTTCCTTTTGTAAGATTTGATTTGTTTTCTGAAAGAGCTACGTATTTGTGATTTCATGTGCATATATGTTTATTTTTTATATCAAATTCTATAAAGTTATGTACTCACTGAGTATAATTGCATGAATTCTATAGTAATTTAAATTGTATTAATTACTCGTAATGCATGTTAATTATAAGATGTAATAATGTTTTGAAAAGATGTGTCCCGCCGAGTTTGTTGCCGGTCCCATATTGGGATACCCTCCTCCAATTGAGGGGGGATTTAAATCTTCTCGGGGCAGAGGTGTACGGTTGGAGCCGGTAAAGGTTTATTTGACGTTCATAAGCGCATTGTAATATGCCTACTTGAATAAACTATTTTTTATCTTTATCTTTTTTTATCATACAGATCTTTATAAGAGACGACACACCGCTTGCGTGACGTGTGCGTGTGCGGCTCCAACATTTTACCGCACGCGCACGTGCACGTCACGCACACGCAAGCCGGTGTGCACAGGCCTTTAGTATGTGCACTAGTGCTGCACCTGGCGGTAGAACATTGCAATGACACTTGTCCCTATTCAATCGATCTATCAAATGCCGCCATATTTGAAATGTAAAAAAAAGTTTTATCTCGTATAGCCAAACATCTATAGGGCCACTAAAGTTCTTAAACTCAACTAAAGGTCGAATGTGGAAGTAGGCACATTATTTTTTTTAAAGAAGGTAAGTATACTTGGCCAAGCAAATCTTGTCAGTAGAAAAAGGCGGCAAATTTAAAAAATGCCTACATTTGCTGCCTGCAAAGGGATATTGTCTCATAAAAAATTTGAATTTCGCGCCTTTTTCTACTGACAAGATCTGCTTGACCAAGTATAGTAACGGTGTCCTGATATTACGTTACTGGAATGGAAAAGTCTGCTGAAGGCCTACCGCGAAGTCCGCGAAGCACGTTCGACGTGTTGGCTCCCTATCACACTTACGAACGAATTTACAAGTGCGACAGAGAGGCAACACGTCGAACGTGGTTCGCACTTCGCAGTAGGCCCTTTGACCAGCCCGCCCCCATTCGCAAGTTAAGTGCCCGGCAACCCTGTAAGCGCAATAATCCCTTTCCCCTTCAGTGCAATGAAAGCATCACTTTAAATAATATACAACAGCATGTACCTACATGATATCAAACGTGTTATACGCCACGTCATTCAATAAATATTGTAGATTATTACCTAGGCTAATAAAATTAAAACTAAGTTTGTATTAGGCTTTTACGAACAAGTGTTGGTGCCTACTAATTATAGTCCAAGTCCATATATTTAAAGTCACGTGACAACCATCCTGTTCCTGGGCGAAACCCAGACGCCTGTGCATAATAGCGCTGTCTCGCTTATCCCTCACCATATAGAAATAGAAATAGAAAATATTTATTTGGCGTAAAATAACATACATTTGGTAGGTACAATATTAAAGATTATAAAAGAAACATACACCAAATAGGATACCGCTCAGCATATGCAGTGTCGGTAAGATACTGCGCTGGTTTTCAGATTACGGTGCCAGTGTCAAGACTTTTTACGAGTTACGACTTGATAAAAAGAACATACAAATAAGTTTTTGGGCAAAAATTTCATTTTTGGTACAAGCTTTTATCGCTGACTGTACTTTTCTTCCCACATGCAACTAATACTCATCAAGACAATTCTAAAAACCCCAAACACAATAAGGTTTCGTTGTTTTATCACATAGTTCCTCCGGTCTCCATCATCAGACCAGCTCAATGACACCATAATATTGCATTGTCACCCAACTTACGTATGTATGCAAAATTTCAGCTCAATCGGACATCGGGAAGTGGATCAAATTTAACTTGCAAGATTTGATTACAGACAGACAGACAGACAACGGTCAGGTGAAAGTAAATAAAAGCTTGTAAAAACCGTAAGTACAAGCAAAAAGGCTATTCGCGGCATAGTCCTTTTACTAAAAAAAGCCAATTTATCAGATTGTGCCAAAAATTGTCCCGTCTGGATCGCGCTTCCCGGCACGTTGGTACGTGGAGCATGTGACTAGATAATACTCTCATATACAGGGTGCTTCCTGTAACAGGAATACATGTTATGTTATAATCTGTATATTATACTACTCTTTGGATAATACTCCTAAAAATAAAATAATCATTCCTGGCGCTTACGTGAATTATTATGAGCGTGAAACGGAACAGTGTCAAGTGTCAAATTCAAACCATTGAGTGAGACGGTTATTTCGTTGTCAATCAATGTTTGAAAGTGGCGTACTAAAACAGCGTTTACAATGTTATGAAGAGCTAATATTGTAAAAAATATATATTATTATGCAATTTTAAAACTTTATATTAGTGGTGCAGTGAAATAATTAAGAAAAATAAGAACCTTAGAAGTAAGTAGCGACTCGCTTTGTTATAATTATTACTACTCGATCATTCTTAGATTTAACACACATCACATCACATTTAATGAGGTTTTTAGTTTATTGGCATTGTTTGGGATAAACCAAACTACTGGATGAGTGCCTAAAGTTCATATTATAGAAGGCATGTAAATCTCATACAAAAAACGACTAATGTCTCTGGCAAAATATTACTGTTTGAACATGTTATTTTAACATCTGTTTATTGATAATTTGCACACGTTGTAGTCAAAATCTATTTACATTGACTATGTTATGTTATAATTCTACAAATAATTGAAATACTTAATACCTTTGTTTTGTACATACTTACTTTGTTTCTTTTACCCGAGCTTTTACCATTAGAAAAAAGGTAAACAATCTTGACATGTCTTTTTATTGAAAAACGCTTAGAAAAAATTCTAATGCTAACAAAACAATGTATCAGGTGTATGCTGCAGATTATATAACACCTTATAAGTCAGCCTAAACATAGGTCATTAATTTTGTGCCAATTCATACCATCAGAGGGACTACCGCGAACAAAATCACTTATCTCAAATTGTAGTTAAAAAATAAGTATATTTTCTTATACTATTCAAGACTTGAATTTTTATTAAATAAATATATTTATTGTAAACTTCGTGTATGTGAGGTGTGCAATAAAGAGTATTGTATATATGTATGTAAATATAAATGTTGTATAAAAACTTATAAACTTAACTTTTGGGAACAAGTTAGAGACATATGCTGAAGACACCATTTGAATCCAATGTGGGGCATCGGATGTCTTGGTAACACTTTTAATTGTATTTTTAGGATTTAACAGTGTTCAATACAGTAGTTTTTAATAATAAAAATTGCTGAGAATAATGCTATGTCTGTGTAGTTATTACACTTAATACCACTGCAAACAAATGCTGTTTCCTGAATTAATAGTAATCCCTCTCCCTAGGGGTCATCCATCAAAATGATTTCTGGTCATATTCACTGACTTACTTTTTGGTACTTCTTCTTCTTGTTCCTCGCGTTATCCCGGCATTTTGCCACGGCTCTTGGGAGCCTGGGGTCCCCTTGACAGCTAATCCCAACATTTGACGTAGGCACTAGTTTTTATTAAAGCGACCTTCCGACCTTCCAATCCAGACGGGAAACTAGGCCTTATTGGGATTAGTCTGGTAACCTCACAATATTTTTCTTGCTCGAAAAGCAACTGGTAAATATGAAACGATAAATGACTTTTTGGTACTCACTTTTACAATACTTTGTATTTATTTTAGAAACCTCAAGATGTCTAATAAGTCACAGTCAAAAATGCCCTCGCCTGCCCGGTCCCAGGGCTTCATCACCCCCCGGCGACGTACGCGACGAACCCTGAGCTCCGCCTCACCAGCTCACTCCGAGGTCCGACTGTCGACTGTGGTGGAGAAATTTGTGAAGAGCGACAAATTTGTCTTGTCACCGATGAAGAGGAGATCTGTTTTGCCCGATGACACTGACATTGAGGCGCCGAGGCGTAAGTTTATTTGAATAATATTTACTACACTCTTTTTCAAATTTGAGATTTTTTATTTTATTTCTACTTAGAATCACGAGTTCATACCACCCTAATAGGAGAAAAAAAGTGTCCCAATGCTTCTACACATTTTTCAATCCTTCCATTCCTTTGCCGTTATCCAAAGTCTATGAAAAACAAGTGGTAACGGAATGGAAATAAAAATCTTGCAGTACTTTCTTTTTCTACTCGTATTAGAAGAGCGAAAGAGCTCTTTATTCTGAGTCAATATAACATACTGCTGGGCAGATGCAGAGGACGGGGGAACTGCGTGACCTGGACTTGGTAGAAGACTTTGTCTACTTGGGCTCGCAGATATCCAGTAACGGAGATTGCATGAAGGAGGTCATAAGAAGGTCACAAATCGCAAAAGCAGCAGTGAAGCGCTTGGAGAAGATTTGGAGAAACAGGAATATATACCGCCACACGAAAGTCCGACTTATGCGCACCCTTATCTTCTCCATATTCCTCTACGCCTCTGAGACATGGGTATGGAAGCCACGTGTGAGAGCAAAAATAGACGCATTCGAGATGTGGTGCTGGCGCAAAATGTTGGGCATATCCTGGACGCAACGCCGCACCAACGCGTCTATTCTCGAAGAGCTACATATTACCACCCGGCTTTCAACTACATGCTTCCAGAGAATGTTGACCTTCTTTGGCCATGTGGCCCGCCAAGACCCGTCCAGCTTTGAAAAGCTCGTTCTGGTTGGGTGCGTCGAAGGGAGAAGGAGTAGAGGCAGGGCTCCAACTCGGTGGTCTGATGCCATACGCGACGCTACGGGCGTCAACATCCAGGGGTCAATACAGCTGGCCCAAGACAGGGGGGTTTGGAGAGCGGTGGTGAAGAACTGCACTCCTGATGGTCACGACCCTCAGCCTTGAGGAACCGACTAAGAAGAAGATAACATACAATAGTCCAAATAAAAAAAAAGTGTTGTGTATTCTAGGGTTAGGGTTAGTATATGATATCTCCCTTGGACGGCCAAAGTCGTCAACTGACGCGCGCGAGCATTCCAATAAGGTTTACAGTAACGTGCCGCGCACGATAGGCTCAAAGGGTTAAGCTTATATTATAATATTAATGATTTCCAGGTGCGAGCTGGTGGAAGAGGCTGGAGGGGAGCACCCGGGACGTCCTCGAAGCCCTGGACACTAACAAGATGACTGACAATTTGCTTGAGGAATATGAGTTTGAAATTGAGAAGTAAGTTCCTTATAAACTTAAATAAATACTGTTACAATGGTGTATAAAATTATAAGTTTGGTATCACTATGTTTTGTTTTTTGTCATACAAACAGCAACACTCTCAAGTGTCTATTGGAAGACCTTGTGTGATAAGGTGTACCTATGGACAGTTCACAGTGTAGGTGATGGTACAAAAACATGTCCTTAAAATAATCTATATAATAACTTAACTAGTTAATTAAGAAAACATAAAATATTGACAGTCTTAAATAATAATAGTAAAATCATTCAGTACATAAATTAAACACATTCCCAATACATTCAAAAAAATATTTAGATATATTCAGATCTAAATACATGTCAAGGTAAAAATATTCATGTCATCACTTAAAAACATCTCCAATGCATTAAAATTAAAAAATAAGGAAATATTGAAGTAGTAGTCAGTTTCAAGTCTGGACCTTTCACCTGAACCCAATAAACTCTTACAACTTTTTTTACTGTTTCAGAGATGACAAGCAAAGCCAATCAATTCAACAGAGTCAAAGCAGCGACAACGAATCAGTCGCCAGCATAGTTGTACCACAGCGAAGGCTCTTCAACCAGAAGCAACAAACTCAAGCCAAATTCGGCGACGTCATGGGCTCACGCAAGTCCCTCGGAAAGACCAACATCGAAGACCAATCTATAGAGGTTGCTCCAAAAAACCTCTTCAATAAAGGACCTAGAAATCGACCGGTTTTTCCTGCTGCTTTACTCAACTCTACTAATAAAACTATAAATAAGACTGTTGAACCAGAAACAAATAAACAGACTCGTCCAAATCTCTTTGGTCAAGCGGGAACTAAAAGAAAGAACATGTTCACAGATTTTGTCTTGTCTGATAGTGAGGAGGACTCAGAGGTCCAACATAAAGTATTTGGTTTCAAAAAGAATAATAACAAGAGATTGAGTTTGGGTACTCGTAGTAGGCGAATGCCATCTCTAACGCCAAGTATGACCACGGAAATTGATATTGATGATTGGAATCTTCTACCTTCATCTACTATGATTGGGGCACAAGAAGCTTCAAGAATGAGTGATAAAGATATGGAACTGCAAAACGAAAATCAAGATGATACGCTTACAGAAGACGTATCTTTAAATCGCACCAATGAGCAAGCACATAAGAGTGTGATACAAGATGATGAAAATGATAAAACACTCACGAATGAAAACATAGATGAAGCCAATAAAAGTCAAGATACAGAAGTAAAGGATGTGTCTAAAAAAGTAAACAAAACACAGGAGAAAAGCAAAACTAAACTTAATACAAGTGTCAAAGATAAATCCTTACAAAATAAATCTACTAAGCAAGCTGTCAATATTTCAAATGCTGAAAATGTGCAGATAGAAGAAGTGGTTCCTGAGGAACAACAAGGTAATGCCGTAACTGATAAAAATACTCGACTAGCTGAGAACGAACAATCCTTAGAAGATAAAATGGCTGAATTGCACGGAGAATGTGTTGAAACAGAAAAAAGTCGACCAAACATATTATCAAACAAAACAGAAGAAAATCCAGATATTTATGAAGAAGCATGCAAAACAAATGAAGATGTAGATAAGAGTGAGGAACAAGAACAAAGCGAAGTAGAACGAGAAGAAAGCGAAGAAGAAGAAGAAGAAGAAAGCGAAGTAGTACAAGAAGAAAGCGAAGTAGTACACGAAGAAAGCGAAGTAGTACAAGAAGAAAGCGAAAAAGAACCAGAACAAAGTAAGGAAGAACGAGAACAAAGTGAAGAAGAACAGGAACAAAGCGAAGAAGAGCAGGAACCCAGTTCGGAGGAACAGGAAAACCAAAACCAAACTGATGAAGCAATCAAAGATCAAGATGAGGATATGGCTGAGAAAGATAAAAGTGACGAAGAAATGCCTCAAGAAGACCAAGATGAGGATATGGAAGAAATGGTATGGAACGATAACGAGGATGAAAAGTTAAGTGATGCTGCGGAAAAAGAAGATGCTACTGTAGCGGAACAAAACAATGACGTTGAGCCAAATGAAAAAAATACAGATATTAGCAAGAACCTTAGCAAACTGGACAAAAGCAAAAATATCTCAAATAAGAGTCACAAAATCGTAGACGCATCAGTAGATAATGATCAAAATGAAGAGGATATAGTAGAAGAAACACCAAACAATTCTACTCACGACACAACAGGTCGAAACAGGAAAAAAGAAGTTTCTAAAGTCAAATCTCCAGAAGCAGTATTACAAAACATGACTAACGACAACGAATCTTTTAGGCCAATAGGTCGCAGTACTACTTTCAGAAAATCCAAAAGCGTCTATGAAACTATGAACATGAGGCACAGTTTAGCACCAGTACAAGAAAGTACCTTAGGCAGTGAGGGATCGAGAAATTCAAGCACAGAGGGCTCAGAATGGGATTCTCATCGCACCACAAGAAAAACTATACGTCAGACTTTTGGCAGGGAATATACTACACGGAAGTCCTTGCGCGCTTTAGTCATGGAGCAATCCGCCAAACGTCAAACTGAAGTTTACAATAAAACTGCAACAAAGTTTGACAAAACTAAAAATAAAACAGTGACAGAAGATGGAAACGACAAAAATGCGTCAAAGATGAACAAATCCAAAAGCAAAACTGTTATTGAAGAAGGTAATAATAAAAATGCATCAACAGTTAACAAAACAAAAAACAAGACAGTCATTGAAGATGCTAACAGTGATAACGTATCAAAGAACAAAACCAAAAACAAGACCGTATTAGATGACATTAACGATCAACATATACGTGACCGCAGATCATCCAATCGTAATATTTCAAGCAATCAGTCTCCCATTTTGAAATCCCCTGTCCATGGGACCTCGACCCATCATGTGCCCGAACCACTAATATTAGAACACCAAGCATCTTACCACAAATCTCTTCACGATATTAAGGAGCCTGATATATCCGAGAATCTAACTAATCCTGAAGAATCGGTAAACATACCTATACCAGATAATAATGATTCGGGGCCAGAAATATCTATGAACGCATCTTATGGTCAAGGAATGTCTGCATCTGGACATGAAATAGTAGAAGAAACTTCAGGCAAGGATATTTCACGTCGTGGCACTTCGATACGCTCAAAATCTATACATCACAGTGAAGAAGTTTTAGATTATGAAGCTTCAGAACAACTTATATCTGGTCTTGAAGATCAGGAAAATGAAACAGAATCTATGCAATATGAAAAGGAATCCGAACATGAAAATGAAGAAGAGATGGAACAATCTGAACAGGAAATAGAATCCGAACAAGAAGATTCTCAGCAGGAAATTGAAGCTGATTCTGAACATGAAACTCAAGAGACAGATGAACCTCAAGAGATTGAAGACGAACAGGAACAGTCTCAACTAGAAGTTGGATCTGAACAATCTCAAATCGGATCTGATCAGGAGGAATCCCAACAAGAGATAGAAGACGATCAAGATCAATCTCAACAAGAAATCGAATCTGATCATGAGGAATCTCAACAAGAGATAGAAGATGAACGAGATCAATCTCAACAAGAAATCGAATCTGATCAGGAGGAATCTCAACAAGAGTTAGAAAATCCAGAACAGTCTCAACAAGAAATTGAATCAGAACAAGAATCTCAACAAGAGATAGAATCTGAGGAAGAGTCGCAATCAGAAAATGAAGACCATGACATGTCTCAAGAACAAGAAAGTGATCGTGATATTAGAGAACCAGAATACGATGACCAAGATAACGATTCCATATCAGCACTCAATTCTGAATACAAAACGCCAGAGAAACGTGGAGTTTCTCGCGTAGTCTTTGACAGTAATATGATGTCTGTTGAAGAGATAGATTTCGACGGTGTTTCCAGACAAACTGACAATGATATTACTGAGAATAATGAGTTTGAGAGAGAACCAGAATTGAGTAGAGCGTCGTTGCAAAAAGTTTCGGAACCGAGG
This sequence comes from Cydia fagiglandana, assembly GCF_963556715.1. Taxonomy (NCBI): domain Eukaryota; kingdom Metazoa; phylum Arthropoda; class Insecta; order Lepidoptera; family Tortricidae; genus Cydia; species Cydia fagiglandana. Next base: position 19,222,216 of record NC_085942.1, on the reverse strand, counting down.
GTTCATGATGAGTCCGTAGGTAGCAAGAAAACTATGCTAATGATGCAGTTACAGAAGATAGCGCAGGAAAATATGGAGCGAAGGCAGAAAATAGTAAGTAGATTTTTATTTCCAGTGCTTTATAAATGGGATCGGCAACTGTCAAATAAAGTTCAAAATAATTGTGGGAAATATATTCCCTCTGACTCTGCTGTATATAAAGGCTTAAGATTATAACATTTTCAAATGTTTTTCAGAGAGACGAAGTGCAGAAATCACTAAAACCGACGCGCAACTTCAACGTGATGTCCCCCATCCAACTCAAATACTCCATCCGCCACTCCATCCGACGTACGACCCAGCCGGAATCTAGGAAGCCTAAGCCAAAGCCTAAACCCACGGGTATACCTGCAGAGGCGTTGCCCAAGGCCTTCGTCGAGGACCTGATGTATAAGCCGCCTAAGAGATTCCAACCTGCCAATGCTCCGTGGATAACTAAGAGGCTGTATAAGTTTTTGGAAGAGAAGCTGGAACCCAAGTAAGTGATTTTACGTCGTTTGTCGCGCTGTCGCCACCTAGGTCCTAATCGTAACAGCAGTGGCGGATTTCCCATAAGGCACAGTAGGCCCGGGCCTAGGGCGGCAAGATATTAGGGGCGGCAAATTGTGACAAAAAATTCGCTGATGATAACAAAAAATAACTCAAAATTAGACCAGGCAACAAATTCTCAAAAAAGTACCTATAGAGGGAAATGCTTGCAACACAATTTTTGACTTTGTACCTATTTTTATTTGAACTATCTAGGAGGTGAACATATCGAAAGTCCCCGGCCGTAGCCCTTGAGCCAGGGGAAGAGAGAGGTCTCCGAAACTGCCGGACCAATTAAGTTGAAATTTGGCACACATATGTAAGTTTGTGACCCAAAGATGGACGTGTAACGTAAATAATAGTACATTGTGCAACATGGGGCGTAAGTTGAATATTGCAAACGAGAGTAAGTTAAATCGCGACGGCTTGCCGGAGCGATTTATAAGCTCGAGTTTGCAATATTATTACGCCCCGAGATACAGCACAATGTTTTTCCTCACACTTGCGATACAAAAATAAGTTTAAAGACAAAAAACTGTTAATTATGGCACTAGAAACTTCATAACTCCCTAGGGAAAACGAATTTTCTGTAACTCCCGCTACGCCTACGTGCAATTCCACGTTTACTGAGCGAGTGTGATGAAAATGAATTTTAAATATGGCCTCCATATTTTGGGGGGTAAATGAGAAAATTTAGAAATAAAGTTTTTCAAACTATATCGTGTTACATATCAAATCAAAGAGCTCATTGTAAGAATCTCAGATTTTTTTTTTTTATAATTTTAGGATAAATAGTTTAGCAGTTATTCAAGAAAATAGTTTTTGATGTTTTTGTAGGTACATGAAAGTCAATGTTATTGGTCAAACTGTCACTTAAAATGAATAAGTATTTGCTTATTTTTTTCATAAAACCTATGTTCCTATGATCATGTCACAAGGACGTATAGTTTCTAAGATATAATAAGCGAAAAATCGAAAAATGTGACCTTCAAACCAAACCCCCCATTTGATATGTTCACCTCCTAACGAGTTCAAAAAAGTTACTAAGTAAAAAATGTGTCCCAAGCATTTCCCTCTATAATATATCTTTTCGTTGCCTGATCTAAATGTAGTCAATATGATGGGTGCTGATGCTGAGAAAGGGGCGGCTACAAGGCTTGGGGCCTAGGGCGGCAAAGACTGCAAATCCGCCACTGCGTAACAGACGCGTTTTGTTAGAGAGTAAATCTTCTGTACCTATAGATGGTCAAGCAAATCTTGTCAGTAGAAAAAGGCGCGAAATTCAAATTTTCTATGAGACGATATCCCTTTGCGCCTACATTTTTCAAATTTGCCGCCTTTTTCTACTGACAAGATCTGCTTGACCAAGTATAGTACTATTATTTATTCTGTGGTAATAGGGTTTGGGTACGTACCCTTTGGGTACGAAACCCTAAAAATGATGACACCTATCATTCCAGATACGACTACCGCGCCCGCGTGCGCGCCGAGGAGCTGGTGCAGACGCTGTTCCGCTTCAGCCAGCTGCTGCGGCGCCGCCACCTCGCGCCTCCTCACGCCGTCGACGAACTCAAGGCGGAGATGGCGCGCCTGCGCGTCGTCACCACCCACTACGAGTTCTACGACTTCTTCCACGAGTACATGCCGAGGGACATTAGGATTAAGGTAGGGTTTGGTCTGTAAACTGGGGTTTTTTGAAAAAAAGAAATTATGTACCATTTTTTTTTCTTGAAAAATTATCAACTTTTGGATTTTTTCGTCAAAGAAAAGAATTACCGGCGGGCGCAGCATGGTTACATTTTTATCGCCTGTCCCTATGCCAAAAGCGATAAAAATTCGACCGTGCTACCGCCGCAGGACTATTAAATTTTAGATGTACGTTTTGTAATGGTTCATACAAAATCTGAAAATGTGTCACAAAACTGATATTTTTCGGGCACTTTTTTTTATTTTTAAATCGACAGAAGTCGTAATTCTGAGTAGAAGTAACCCAAGTTTTTGTAAAATAAAGTAAATGTTGCACTTTCTTTCGAAAATGCCCACCTTTTACTATCTTCAGTTTCTCTAAAGTTCTGTGATACTTGGCGAATAAGTGATACTAGAAAGTCGCGAAAAACTTATTTCGAATATGTTCTATCCATGTGTCTCTAAGGCTCTGCTGAATTTAGATGTATCTGTAAGCTTGGTTATAGCTTAACCCTTAACCGGGCTGAGGGATATATATTTCCCACATACGACACTTCAAACATGTGTTCTATTTTCGATCAGTAAGACCCACATTCGATTGTAATTTTTGAACTGTAAGCCTGGTAAGGGGTTAAGATTTTTAAATAAGAGCTTAACTTTGAATTTTGTTTTATTTTTTGTTTCAGGTAAACCCGGATGTGGTAAACAAGATCCCGATGCCTCGAAACGGAGTGTTCTCGGAGATCCTTCCGCCGCGCACCGTGGTCGAGTGAATGTTTTATAATTATTAATTATAATACTGCCCTCCTAAGCCGAATAGCGCTGTCTCAAAACCAAATGATATTGAAAATGGAATTCTCAGTTATAAAAATTAATAAGTTGGCAATGAATTTTCTTTTGAGATAGCGCTATTTGGCTTAGCAGGGCAGAATACATAGTTTCAATAATGTTAATTAATTTAATTATGCATCAAAGTTGATTATGTGTTAGCGTTGGAAAGTATTATAAGTTTTACATCAAATACTTATTTAGTTTTACTTTTATTGACCGAGCGAATGCGAAGGTCTCCGTTTCAGCTTGCAAAAATACTATCGTGTCTGTCAGACTGTTCTCCTCTACCTACAGTCGCATTTCTCAAATGAGTCGATTCAGTTTTTGGATTCTTTTCTATATGGTGGCTCTGGCTTGTCAATTTAGTATTTTTTTCAGAAACTCCGTCAGTATCTTCATGATTTAGCCCACCTCACCTTAAGTACATAAGTCAAGGAAACGAGAAAAATAAAAGTTCGATCTGTAGGACTTGTTTATTCCGAAAGTCGTAGGATACAAATGTAAACCTATGTTACAATGGAGCACCATACACAAAATTATATTGCAGTAAATACCTACTACAGGTTTCCACAATGCGATTAGCGTAAATTCAATTAAAGGTATAAATCGATATCAATTTTCAAAAGGAGCTAATGATTATGACTACGGTGAAACATCATGTCAGTTTTTTTTTTTTATACTCCATAGAATATTCTACAGTATAAAGTAACAAACGACAAAAGGGGGCAAATATGTATATCACGAATACAAAACAGCAACACTCCTGTCCATCTGTGGACCTTATGCCTTTTGTAATAAGGTTTACGAACTGTCAGTTAACAGTGTGGCCGATGGTACATAATTTTCGATTTCACGAAGTGCCAAATTCAACTAAATATAAACTATGGGTAAATGTAAGACGCAAATCGCATTATGTAATATCAACCATTATGTATATAAAACACACGTTTAGACACAAACCATTTTTGAACTGCGCGCCCCTCCAAAGCATCTACGCACACATCTAAAAGCAGCAACACACACGGCGAAAGTAGCTTTTATTGTTTGTGTGCGTTCGTCTATAAGATTAAGCCTTTTATAAGGCACAGAGGAATGTGGGTACATATTTCCCACATTGATTTTGAACTTTACTTCAAAGTGGTACGGTTCAATTTAGCGTAAGACACCCTTATGCCCGTTTAAGGGTTAAGATGTGCGATTTGGAGGGGCGCGCAATTTAAAGATGGTTCACCTCTACTAACTAAACACGAAAAATACATCTCACTTACGACTATCATGTATAGAAGGGTCAAAGGCAAAGCTTAGTCTTGCAGTTCAAATAATTGGGGATTCAAATTAAAATAAATAGTCCTCAGGCAAAAGGTCCCACTATCATAGCCTCGCGCCGCCCACCATACAAAATTATAGCCAAGGAAGTTAAAATCTTGTTGTATTTTCAATAGGGATGAATTTCCTTCGTTCGAAAATTTTACGAGACAAATGAAATGCTACCTACTCTGTTTTTAATTAAGGTTGACATTCCATCGAAACTGAGTGTACATCCTTGTGTACAGTCAGCAGCAGAAGTTGCTAAGCGGGCGAGGCGTTCAAAATTACCTTGACACGCTTTTATTCTCTTTACAATAAAGTCGCGTCAAGATCATTTTGAACACCTGGCCCGCTTAGCAACTTCTGCTGCTGACTGTACATTGCGCGGCTAGAGGATAATATATGTATAATTCACCGTACGTCCCACTGCTGGGCACAGGCTACTGCACGAGTGGGATTGGCCTCTAGTACCCACGCCTGGCCCAAAGCGAGTTCGGGACTTAATGCCTGTGCAGCGATGCGTGTGCGCAGACGTGCACTTGCACCTACGCGTTGTAACATACAGATTCTTATAAGAGACGGCATACCGCTTGCATGACGTGTGCGTGCACGGTTCCAACATTCTAGCATTTCTAGTGCACGTCTACAGCCTGGCAAAAGAGTAGAAATTAAAAAGTGGCAACACTGTAGTGTCGTCCCTTTCTCTTATATAAATTGATTAGAAAAAGACGACACTAGTGTTGCCACTTTTTAATTTCTACTCTTTTTTGCACACGCAGCCGGTGGGCTCTGGCCATTTAAATAAGTCTTTCAGGCCAAGTGGTACCGTTTACTTGAAACACATGTCAAATATTAAAGTACCTAGTTATGTATATAATATTTTAAAAAGAATATATACACATGGCAGTGCGTTCGTGGTTGTCTATGGATGTATTTATGTACAAAACATAATATACAATAATTATAACTAATCGAAGCTATAATAAATAATCTCTTGCTACGTTGTGACAATTATGCGTTTGCGTACCCCAATCAACGAGGATATTATTCGTGCATAAACTGTAGGGGGCAGCACAGGAGACGTCAGATTTTAAGCGCGAGGCGTAAATGTAAAGTTTATACTTCCAATGTAGCCCACAAGATGGCAGAACCTATTATACACAAGAAAACGTACGAGAACGGTAGATGCCAACACTTGCTTTGGCGTGAAGTTTTAATGTACAGTGAGCTGTGAACTTGCATAAGGAAATTATGAATGAATTTATTGGTAACGTCACGTCGCGCCAGTCACGTACGTATATTTCAAAAACATCTTTGACAATTCGCACCATCGCATATCCAGAAAGGAGGTAGCTTAAGTATATCGCCAAAAATACTCCTCATTGATTGGGGTAAGAGTAAATAGTGATCGCTTAATGGTGTACTAAATAACAGTCATTTATTGTGTATCCAATATCAAGGCAATTAAATCGTAATTAGTTTTACAGTACATCTGGTACTCGATTACGACACCCTGTGCTATAATAAGCACATTACGTAACTACGTCAAAAACTAAAAGGGCCATATGTACTGTAAAACTTTGTACGATACATATGCGAATAGATAATTTGCAACTCGTGTCGATTTAAAATACTCCCTTCGATCGTGTTTTAATTTATCGCGACTCGTTTCGTATTCCATATTTTTCGCACTTGTATCGTCATGTACTTCATGTACTAATATTGTTTATACTCGTAGCTATATATATTTTATTCAATTGCGTTCTGAACGTGGAGGTCTACTTTCAAATTTTCGAAAATAGTTTAAAGTGTGTCTATAGAAAGATATTAATGTGAGTGTGCTTTCAAATGGTGTATTCCCATTTTTCCCCGCCCCCCGCGACCGCATACACGAGGCGGGTACAAGTGGGAATGAAGCAAGTGCCTATTCCATCTGTGCACAAATGGGAATACACCTTTCAAATATTATAGATTGCAATATTAAGAAATAAATTATATCCTTCGTATTTAATGGAGAATGTGTACCTACTTTTTTGATATAATTTAATATATAATATATAATCTGCACACTAATAATTATGTAGTTTTATTATCATACGATACGATCATTTATTGATAAAAAATATTTTTACATAGTGTCCGTTTTGTATGGAAAAGTAGAAGAGTTCTAAAAATAAGACTCAGAAAATAATTAATTTGAAGGATATAGTCTTACTGGTTTTTTTTTTGTTTCATTTTTCTTAATAAATTATTTAGTGGAATACTATAGAATTGAGGGGGCTTTACATTTGGCACGACACACGCAACGGTTTACTTTTAAATTTTTAATGTATATCCTATGATTGTGAATTTAATAAAATTGTGACAAGACAGATAATATAATGTGTCGCATTTCTGCAAAGGCTACCATTTCGCCTTGTCAATAAGGAGATAAAACATATTAACAACTCAAAACCTCCGAAGTGATCTCTTTCGCTGAAAGCGACACAAAGTTTACAACAGACTAAATAGTTTTGTTTGTGGCAAATAATATAATTCATTTAAAGACGAATACAATCTTAAATATGATATAAATCTTACTACAATAAATAATAAGTGTTCCGTAAACAAAGTTTTGTACGGAACACTAAAAATTAATACAGTTATAACCTAAAAATAAGACTAAAACAGTCAAAATAAGTCAATATACAACCTTTAAGCCCATTCGGGATAATACAACGTAAAACGTAAATATTTCATTGGTCTTTACACTACTTATTTATAATTATTAATTAATATACAATATTAATTTCATACAAAATGACGCTATCAAAATGTAAACTTAACATCTAAGTAATTAAATATAAGGAAATATTAAAGTAAAATAATCACTTGTGACAAATAAATGCGTATACGCGAGATACAAATAATACTATTATTATGTTGAAGTTACATAATCATAATCATCATTTATCATCAAAAAGACATATACATATAAACGGATAAAAGGTAGCTTCCCAGGTAGGTGGAACCTTTTACCCGAAAAAGGAAATTATATGAAAGAATATAAGATCAATCCGATTTTATACATATAATATTATGGCGAATTTTCATACAAAACTGGGCCCGGTTACTGAAAGTATCTTAATAAAGCAACAAAAACTCTAGCTCTTAAAACCTCTAAATGGACCTAAATTATTCAACATTACAATTTCTTTTAACCCTTTGACCGCTAAATAAGTCAACTGACGCGCGCTACTACAGCCCAATATGGGTTATTCCCACTTATGGGTAACTACTAGTTACCCATAAGTGGGAATAACCCATATTGGGCTACTAGTTACTAACTACTGGGAATTTTTATTCCCAGTAGTTACCACCAAACCGAGTTAGTGGTAACTACTGGGAATTATTTTTCCCAGTAGTTGTTACCAGTGGTAAAAGGTGGGGAAAATATTCCCAGTAGTTACTACTGGTAAGAACTTGGTGGTAACTAGTGGGAATAACCACCCAATATCAACCTTCGTGCATTCTGACAAGGTTACGCGTCTCGCACTCGATAGACGTGGCATTCAAAGGTTTAAATTGTCCATACATTAGGTATAACTTGTATATTTTATATTTGACCTTGAGATCTCAATAAAGATTAAATAGAGATCACATTTCGAGCAGTCGATTATAGTTATGTATCAGACTCTGGTACAGTCGCCTAGTATTTATTTTTGAACTTATATCTAGTGAATACGCGTTACATATTATACATATTACGCGTTACATACATACAAGTTGAGTTGACTGTACACGATTTCCGAATTATCTCTCATACTCCGTTATTGACCGAATGCAAATTTTATTGTTTCGCAATACATCATTGCTATAGGTACAAGAAAATATGAAAAATAAAAGTGAATGTAAAAAAAACTTGATGTTAATTTTAAAAAATAGGGAAATACTATGTCCAGTGACTAATAAAAATAGTAGTACTCACACAAACAGACTTTTGTAAAACGAATTAATTCATTAGATTTGTTTGTTTAGCAAGGTTATGATAAAACGCATGCCAAAACTTCAGGGAAAGCCTTGCAATCATGTTTAAACTTACCGCCGCAAAAGTATATAGTTTCAGATAAAAATTTCGAAATTTCCTTAAATGATGTTCGGGAAACTAATGCGACTCTTATAAGGATATCTTTGCCAACCCAATCAGAATGGATCCCATGCCAGAAGTGTGAAGATATACTTGGGGTTTAGCAGAGCAAAGTGTACCATTAACTTTTTTCAAGATATATGGGCTATTTCTACTGATATTATTCATTTTAAACAAGAAACAGTGACCTCAGTTTTCCGTATAAAATTTAAGTTTGTTTTATGACGGCCAATACAACATGTATGTGAAAATGCGTCGCAAAACTGACATAATTTTCCGGACATTTTTCTTTCAAAATCAATAGTCCTCATGATTCTGTTATTTCTAATAACATAACTAACGCAAAAGTTGTTAGTTTTTTTGAAAAAAGTAAACAGTAAACTTTTTTCTAAATACATATACCCCTTAACCGCTCTACCGTGCCGTTTTGTTAAGGATTCACTCTCGGCGCGGAGCTGGCACTGTGTCATGGTGGGCACTAGGAAACAGATCGAAGTGCCCCTGCGGCCCCAGGCCCTACTAATGTAAATCTAAAGATGCAAAGAGCACGGAGCGGATATTACAGCTACAGACCGCATGGTGGCCTAGCGCGTGTGTGCGGGTAGCAGCTCCACGTATTTAGCGAAGAGCCCCGATGGCCCCACGTCTTACTAATGTAAGATTTAAGAAATTATGTCGGAGGTTATACAGAAATACACGGAGCGGATATTACAGCTACAGACCGCTTGGTGGACTAGCGCGGGTGTGCGGGTAACACCTCCACGTAGTTGGCGGGGAATAACCCGAACAGTCCCTGCGGCCCCACGCCCTGCCACCAGCCCGCGTCGATCTGCTCGATGTGCGTAATGATGTCGCCCAGGTCGCAGGTTATACAGAAATACACGGAGCGGATATTACAGCTACAGACCGCATGGTGGACTAGCGCGGGTGTGCGGGTTACAGCTCCACGTAGTTGGCGGGGAAGAGGCCGAACAGCCCCTGCGGCCCCACGCCCTGCCACCAGCCCGCGTCTATCTGCTCGATGTGCGTAATGATGTCGCCCGGGTCGCAGGTTATACAGAAATACACGGAGCGGATATTACAGCTACAGACCGCATGGTGGACTAGCGCGGGTGTGCGGGTAACAGCTCCACGTAGTTGGCGGGGAAGAGGCCGAACAGTCCCTGCGGCCCCACGCCCTGCCACCAGCCCGCGTCGATCTGCTCGATGTGCGTGATGATGTCGCCCGGGTCGAACGTGATCTCCGACTCGTCCGCTGTTAAATCATAAATCATTAATTTTTTCGTGATAAACTAGTTTAACATACAAAAGTAACATGATAAGGTTTATGACAAACATAATTACATATTGTTTACCGCGAAATGGGCTAGCCTCAGCATAATGCTGACCCGAGATTCGGCGCTGATCTTCCGGCGAGTCCATTTTTTTTTTGTTAACAATACGCAACAGTTTATTGACACTATTTGCCACACAAAAAATAAGATGAGAATTAAAACATAAAAATAACATTACAAAATCGGCCAAGAGCATGACGGGCCATGCTCAGTTTAGGGTTCCGCAGTTACCATTCTGTCAGAATAGACTAAACAAACGGGGGCTATTAGTAAGTATCATGTACGTCATGTACATCACAAGCATAAGGGGAATCTTTTTAAGACTTTTTGCAATAGCTCATAAACGGCTGGACCGATCATGTTCGCCTTAGTTTCCATTGAAAGTATTTATTAAGATTTGAACATATTAAGAATTTTTTCATATGTATATTTTCGATCCATGGTTCAAAATTTAGAGGAGAGAACACATTTTTTTTCTTTCGGAGCGATTATTTCCCTAAATATTCATTTTATCATAAAATTATTGTTGGAGACCCTTATTCGTTTTCGCCTTACTCGGCTTGGTGGTAACTACTGGGAAAAAAAATGCCACCTTTTACCAAGCCGAGTTGGTGGTAACTAGTGGGATTTTTTTCCCAGTAGTTACCAGTGGTAAAAGGTGGGAAAATAATTCCCAGTAGTTATCACTGGTAAGAACTTGGTGGTAACTAGTGGGAATAACCCGTTTTGAAAGACCTATCCAATGAAAAAAAATATAGCACTTTGATTTTGGGGACATTGTCACATTGACTTTGGGACCTTTAACATCTCCAAATTATTGACCATAGAGAAACAATTTTATAGAAGGAACTTACCTGCTTGATAGTCATATAACGCCCTCGCAGTAAGACCGGGGTCATCGTCCAAGTCTTCGTATATCGTGCCCTCCTCCTCTAGGCCTTCTGGTGACACATCTGCAAATATTCATCATGATTTACACATCGCGCGCACCCGAGCTGCGTACATCTCCATTGTTAGTAGCTCGGTACTACTTACAGGGCTAACGGGTCTTATTTGAAATGTTTGTAATTTTTGGGCAAATGTGTAAAAGTCGGAGACAACCCTAATGTGTTCTTTTACGGTGGCGGCATTTACGCAAAGATCAAAGGCGTCGGTCCATTATTACTTTTTACACTGTGGTTTTACAATGTCATATAATCACAGAAAAAATAAAAGTACTAACGTACAGAACGGAAACTTCCTACAAAACCGAAGTTTGACAGCGGTTCAGGGTCGAATCATGCTATCCCTTTCTAATATATGGCACTATCCCTTTCGGCTTTTAGGGTTGTCAAAATTCAAGTGATTATCTTATCTGTGGTCGTGCACGCAAAAGGAAGTCATGTGGTGCCCACCCTAATAATTGCTCGGAGCAATGCTGAGCCAAGCGGAGCCGAGTTTGACCGAAGTCAGGAGTTTCGCAGCCCTGATATAATGTTGATATAATATTACCTAACATAAAAATCTAATTTGATAAAAATGAAATAAACTCACCATCACTAGTATTAGTCCCATTAGCCTCCTTCTTGTAGTGAACATTCTCTATAACAGTATTCTGTCTGCTCAGCTCCGCTTTCCCATTCTCCTCCGCTATATTATTCTTACTGTACGGCGATCTCTTTATAGTACTAAACTTATTGTCGCTATCATCATCATCGTTTTCATTCGAACTCGAATACGATGCGTCGAACATGTCATTCTCTAAGATATTTTGTTTGATCATAGGTTCACTCTGTTTTAGCGAATCGGCTATAGGTCTGTACTCGTTTTCTTTGAGTTCTGCATAGTTTATGGCACTAAAAGAGGTTGGGTTGTTTTCGGTACTTGGACTTAAGTCGACTGTGGGGTCTATTATAGGTTCGTATTGTATTTGCGAGGGGCTTTCTAGGCTCATTTTGATTTTGTCTATGTTTTTGAGGGGGCTCGTTTTGGGCTCCTGCGGCTCGGTGGGGGTTATTTTGTGGGGGGAGCGGTTTGAGGGCGAGAGTGGGGGGAGGGAGGTGGGTTGTGGTTGTGTGAATGTGTTGATGCGTTGCGCGATGACCGAGCTGCGGACGGGCTTCTCTGGTATACTGTTCGATCTGTGGAAGAATTAATGAAAAATGAAAATATTTGTAACACAGGCGATACAGTTTGTTTACAACTTATTTTAATATTGCGATTCAGAAAAGGGATAGAAGTCAAGTGTAGCGAGTGGTCCAAGAGTAACTAAAATAAAAAGCTACTATTGAACCAGAACGCTTGTGATGGTTCCAAATAGAAGCTGTTCTCCTCTACAAGGTCGCATTTCACCATCGATTCTTGTGAAATTTTGTAAGCAAACACAAATTTATATACAACTTTTTTTGCTGATTTTGGAAGAGTTTAAAATCTATACAGTTTTAGCGAGGATATTCAGGATATGCAACTCACAGAGCCTCTAGTTAGCTGACTTACTTGGGTGTAAGTTGTCCCTGAGCCAAGTTCTGTTGGAACAGGGCCCTGGCAGAGGCCGTAGAGGTTCCGATAAGTTGCCTCGCCTCCTGTGACCTCTGCCTCCTGAGTGCCTCGCTCGTGGACACGCCGGTGGGACTCGTGGGGTCTGGACTCGCCACTCTACCAAAACAAAATATAGTCATTAGAAATAGCAATAAATATTATTATTATATTAGATATTTGTTCCTGAGTCATGGTTGTTTTCTATGTATGTAAGTATTTATATATATCGTTCTCTGAGTACCCACAACACAAGCCTTCTTGAGCTTACTGTGGGACTTAGTCAATCTGTATCAGAATGTCCTATAATATTTATTTAATATTTTATATTTTAATATTGGTAATATCCCCCTAAGGCCCACCCATACAAATGAAAAATCCAATATTTGCCACCGAAAATTGAACCTAAAGTGTAGGAAATATAGAGTTGATTTTGCGTTGTTTGTAAATTGAACGAAACAAAGCAAAAGCGACTCTGTTCCAATTGAATATGATTTAAATTTCATCGAACTGAAGAAGTACTATAGGTAGGACCTTGGGATTCACAAAAGATGCATTATTAACTCTTTGTTATATGTAATAGTGAATAGATTGCTAATAAAAATTTTGGCAACCGTATTGTGATCTAAATAAAAAAGCGCTACAACTTTTCAAATACCCTGTATTCTAACTTACGGGACCTTAATTCAGCACTAAAATTCCAGCCTTTTCAGACCATTGTTCTGGTTAGGAAAAATATAATACAAAGATGGTCAAAGGTTATGTATGTAACGAACATTCTCAAACTAAGGCCCACTTGCACCATTCTCCTAACCCGAGGTTAACCGGTTAAACCGTTAACCCAGGGTCAAATAGTACAGGTAACCATGGTAACTCCAGGTTTAACTGGTTAACCCTGGGTTAGTGAATGGTGCAAGTGACCCTAAGGGTGGTGAGAATAAGTCAAGCACTGTAATGGAAAAATATTTAGATAACAAAATACTTCTATGAAGCCGGACGGGCGATTAAATCTGTGTCTCGAATAGTGTCGATGGACTGTCAAGTTGGCAGCGATTCCGTGTTGCCAGGGAGATAGGTCTGAATCCCTTCGAAACCAGTTCGATCGCCAACTAGTTCTTACCAAAATAATTATTATCATTCTCCATGAACGGGTAGGAATGTATAGATTGTCGAGTCTTCCTTTCCCTTTCTTAAAAATATCATACCGTGCTTGTCCAGCAGCGTTTACCACGCTCTGTTCTAATTTCCGTATTTAGAATTTCACGTCTGTTTTGTTAAATGCCTTGGGATTGTAACCCTGGCAACATCGAAGAGGAGGCACCGAGGGAGAATGATTCGGCCATTTTGGGACTTGGATTTTCTTCCCCGACCTAGCCGGGCTCGGCTTTATATTAAATAATTGGGACAACGTTCTCATCTTTGGTAAGTAATCTTACATTCGTTTGTGAAGACCGTGAAATTCGGAATCTGTTGTTGGATTATGCGATTATTGACGTGAACCGTTTATTTCAGCCTGCCCTCAGGTGTACCTTGAGGTTAACCCGTTTCCCGAAAGGGCGAACCAGGAGCGTCCTGGGCACTTCGGAGTTGATATTCGATCACTCATAAACCCCGGCAAGACGATTTTCCTCCGACAGGTAAGGCGTCGTTCATATACTTTTGTCAGAAATTGTATGGCGTGCCATGCGGCCACATAAAAGTATCCCGCGTAGCGCTGAATTCTATACTGTAATATAACCCCAAAGGGTTACGCATGGAAACCCTTGTTCCTATGTGAAACGGACTCTCACGTGGCACGGACCACAGATTCTTGGCGTGACCTGAGCCAGTGGAACTAATCCCGTACCCGGAATTTTCCAGGAGGTGTCTACTAGGGGCGCGGCCTTTGGTAGGCCAGATTCTGTGCCAGTCGACCTGTGCAGCTGGCCCCGCCAGAGTCGGAGCTATTGGAACCTCCGGCCATCTGGTCGAGAGAGAGAGCCGTCGACTGTCGCTACAGTGCAGCTAAGCCTTTCACTACTTTTTCCTAAACTGCGATTTTGGACTATTCACCTTTTAGTATTAACTATCCAATAGCGCAATCGACCAAGTATCACCAACAATAATTAAAACCCGGTTAGATAAATATAAATTTAGTTTACTATCAATAAGTCATTAAGTAGTGTTTAAGCTCAAAAGTGTAAACTTAACCAGGCCGGCAATTAAATTGTACCTGTCCACTATCGGGTTGTTTGTTTTATCCCCTTCAGGACCCTTAGTTTAAAAAAAAGTATTACAGTGGCGCCCGAATAGGTTTGGTGATATTTGGCTTCTTTCCCTCCAAAATTCAGCGAAGGTTTGAACTTGGTTGTTTTGTGCTATTGTATTTTAATGTAACTTACTTTAAAAATATTTAAATTTAATTGAGTTTTGGTTAGCAAGAGTGTCTAACCACATGTTTTTTTTCTGGCACAGTCAGTACCTACTGTTGTATTTCACTTCCATGTCATTTTACGGTACTAGGTTGATTTAGGGAAGAAAATCCACTGTTTACATTTATTTTTTTAGTTGTATTTATTTTAAGGACTCTTTACATCCACTTTTATTTTTATGAAAACATTATTTCCACTGTGTTTAATGTTATTTCATATTACTTGTTGACTCTTTAAGAGTGTGCTATACCTAAACTGGTGAACTTAAACTTGTTGTTGGTCGATAACGCTATAACATTCTTAAACTTATAAACTAGGTAATTATTTCTTTTCGGGGAAAAATATAAGGAAAATACATTTAATATTTAATAGTGATAACCTTTACTACTGTAACAATGGCGAATGAGACCGCTTTGGAGGAGCGTCCAATAGCTTTTAATCTCTTAAAAAAAGATGAACTCGAGTATGAAGTGACGGTGCGCCTCGGGGTACCACTGACTACAGTGATGGAGCTCCGGAGCCAGCTCCGGAAGTTGAATCAGGAGATTCCCACTGACGAGGTCGCGGATTACAATGGTGACGTCAAGGAAGAACTGGACATAATATCTGCAAAAATGGACGACCTTCGTGACCAACTACAGTCACCAACACAGCGTCGTACTTCCTTGAAGCTTCTTAACCGCGTACAGGCGGTTGCACACCATCTTTACCACCGTCTAACCCGCCTAACACCAGCTGAATCAGAGGCCTCAAGGCATTGTGAATTAAGTGATCAGTTGGATAAACTACTATCTCGCCTTGACAATGTGTTGATTAATTTTAGAAGTGCATTGTCAAGGGATGTCGCACTCGAGGTTGACAAACCGAATCCTACTGCCTTACCAGCATGCACAAAACACCATAATTTGGTGCAAAAATTAAATTTAAAATATGATGGCAAGACCTGTGTCAAAGCTTTCTTACGTAAGTTAGAGCAAGTGCGTGTGTCACGTGACATACCGGATTCAACCTTATTTCGCTCCGCCTGCGAACTATTCACGGACGAGGCATCCTCGTGGTTTAACGGAATCTGTGATCAAGTACACTGCTGGACGGACCTGAAGGCTGTGATGATCCGTGATTACCTCCCATTAGATTATAATGTCCGACTTATGAGGGAAATACGTGCTAGGACGCAGGGTTTTGATGAGTCAATAGTTAACTATGTCAGCGTAATGCTTAATTATTTTTCCCGTTTAGAGACACCCTTACCAGAGGCCGAGAAATTGAGTATATTGGTACAAAACGTCAGACCATTCTATTCTAAACAATTGGCATTATTTAAAATAGAATCTATAGGTGAACTTAAAGATCGTTGTCGGCAGCTAGAGGCCGCCACTCAAAGCGCCAAACGTTTTGCCGAGCCTGACAGAGATTTAAGTAAGTCACTGGCCCATGATTTGGTTTATAAGCCACTCACAACAAAAACTGTCTCGGCAGTGCAAGCATCGGCTGACTTTTGTGTGCGGTGCCGCGTGGACGGTCACACCTTGAAAACTTGTAAAGCAGCTCCTAAACTCGTTTGTTATCGCTGCGGCGAGAACGACGTAACAGCCCGTACTTGCCCTAAATGTGCGTCCACACCTAGTACGTCAAAAAACTAATAACGCCGAGTCAGGGTATGGCTGATCCGGTTTCCACAAAAAATACTAAAAAATATAAAAGTAGAATATTTATTCGCACGCCTATATTTAGTAATCCCAGAAAGCCCACTCTAGAAAACCATACACAACTCAATAGTTATTTTAATAACAAATACCCTAGCTCTTCAGCACCCATTACCCTACTTAACCATCACTTACTTGCACCTAATGCTGTATCAACTTCATTGACAACAAAAGGCCAATGCCGCCCATTACATACCATATCGATGCCAATTAATAAAGCTAACACCCTTAACCCGCTCACTACCGCTGTTATACCCACGAACATAACTCCACCCGCTTCACTTCCCTATCCTACCCCTACTAACCTCACTAACACCCTTAACCCGCTTACTAATGCTTTTACCCCCACTAACATAACTCCATCCGCTTCACTTCCCTATCCTACCCTTACTAACCACACTAACACCCTTAACCCGCTTACTAACGCTTTTACCCCCACTAACATAACCCCACCTACTTCACTTCCCTATCCTGCCCTTACTAACCTCACTAACACTCTAAACCCGCTTACTAACGCTTTTGACCCCTCTAACAACATTACCCCTCCCGCATTATTTCCCCATCCGGCCTTTACTAACCTAACTAACCCCTTAAACCTCCTTACTAACGCTTTTGTCCCCACTAACTACATAACCTTACCCGTTTTACCCCCCACAATCCCTATTTCGCAAAATAACTTGACTTACCCACTTAACAAAATTTACCATAATGTAAATTACTGTGTAGAAGCACTACCTAAAGCCCCCACAGCCCATATTTGGCAAAATAACGTAACTTACCCAAATTATGAAATTTACCCAAATGCTAATTATTGTGTAGAGGAACCGACTCAATCCTCCACGACACGTATTTATCAAAATAACGAAACTTAATGTAGGACGATGTAATGGAAAAATATTTAGATAACAAAATACTTCTATGAAGCCGGACGGGCGATTAAATCTGTGTCTCGAATAGTGTCGATGGACTGTCAAGTTGGCAGCGATTCCGTGTTGCCAGGGAGATAGGTCTGAATCCCTTCGAAACCAGTTCGATCGCCAACTAGTTCTTACCAAAATAATTATTATCATTCTCCATGAACGGGTAGGAATGTATAGATTGTCGAGTCTTCCTTTCCCTTTCTTAAAAATATCATACCGTGCTTGTCCAGCAGCGTTTACCACGCTCTGTTCTAATTTCCGTATTTAGAATTTCACGTCAGTTTTGTTAAATGCCTTGGGATTGTAACCCTGGCAACATCGAAGAGGAGGCACCGAGGGAGAATGATTCGGCCATTTTGGGACTTGGATTTTCTTCCCCGACTGGCCACTGTAATACTTTTTTTTTAAACTAAGGGTCCTGAAGGGGATAAAACAAACAACCCGATAGTGGACAGGTACAATTTAATTGCCGGCCTGGTTAAGTTTACACTTTTGAGCTTAAACACTACTTAACGACTTATTGATAGTAAACTAAATTTATATTTATCTAACCGGGTTTTAATTATTGTTGGTGATACTTGGTCGATTGCGCTATTGGATAGTTAATACTAAAAGGTGAATAGTCCAAAATCGCAGTTTAGGAAAAAGTATTGAAAGGCTTAGCTGCACTGTAGCGACAGTCGACGGCTCTCTCTCTCGACCAGATGGCCGGAGGTTCCAATAGCTCCGACTCTGGCGGGGCCAGCTGCACAGGTCGACTGGCACAGAATCTGGCCTACCAAAGGCCGCGCCCCTAGTAGACACCTCCTGGAAAATTCCGGGTACGGGATTAGTTCCACTGGCTCAGGTCACGCCAAGAATCTGTGGTCCGTGCCACGTGAGAGTCCGTTTCACATAGGAACAAGGGTTTCCATGCGTAACCCTTTGGGGTTATATTACAGTATAGAATTCAGCGCTACGCGGGATACTTTTATGTGGCCGCATGGCACGCCATACAATTTCTGACAAAAGTATATGAACGACGCCTTACCTGTCGGAGGAAAATCGTCTTGCCGGGGTTTATGAGTGATCGAATATCAACTCCGAAGTGCCCAGGACGCTCCTGGTTCGACAAATCGACGTGCGATTGTGGGCCGTAATCCACGTCCTAGGGAAGTCCTTAGATTCCCTTCTCCTTACACCGTTCGGCTGGTGACACAGCTCGAGGGCGAGCTGGAATTTTACTCCTTCGTCTTTTGCCTCTGTCGTAAAATTCTCCTGGTTAGGGGGGTGTGTAATGGAAAAATATTTAGATAACAAAATACTTCTATGAAGCCGGACGGGCGATTAAATCTGTGTCTCGAATAGTGTCGATGGACTGTCAAGTTGGCAGCGATTCCGTGTTGCCAGGGAGATAGGTCTGAATCCCTTCGAAACCAGTTCGATCGACAACTAGTTCTTACCAAAATAATTATTATCATTCTCCATGAACGGGTAGGAATGTATAGATTGTCGAGTCTTCCTTTCCCTTTCTTAAAAAATATCATACCGTGCTTGTCCAGCAGCGTTTACCACGCTCTGTTCTAATTTCCGTATTTAGAATTTCACGTCAGTTTTGTTAAATGCCTTGGGATTGTAACCCTGGCAACATCGAGGAGGAGGCACCGAGGGGAGAGTGATTCGGCCATTTTGGGACTTGGATTTTCT
The DNA here is from genome assembly GCF_963556715.1 of Cydia fagiglandana. Classification (NCBI taxonomy): domain Eukaryota; kingdom Metazoa; phylum Arthropoda; class Insecta; order Lepidoptera; family Tortricidae; genus Cydia; species Cydia fagiglandana. The sequence continues at coordinate 19,203,127 of NC_085942.1, read as the reverse complement.
TCCCCGACCTAGCCGGGCTCGGCTTTATATTAAATAATTGGGACAACGTTCTCATCTTTGGTAAGTAATCTTACATTCGTTTGTGAAGACCGTGAAATTCGGAATCTGTTGTTGGATTATGCGATTATTGACGTGAACCGTTTATTTCAGCCTGCCCTCAGGTGTACCTTGAGGTTAACCCGTTTCCCGAAAGGGCGAACCAGGAGCGTCCTGGGCACTTCGGAGTTGATATTCGATCACTCATAAACCCCGGCAAGACGATTTTCCTCCGACAGGTAAGGCGTCGTTCATATACTTTTGTCAGAAATTGTATGGCGTGCCATGCGGCCATATAAAAGTATCCCGCGTAGCGCTGAATTCTATACTGTAATATAACCCCAAAGGGTTACGCATGGAAACCCTTGTTCCTATGTGAAACGGACTCTCCCGTGGCACGGACCACAGATTCTTGGCGTGACCTGAGCCAGTGGAACTAATCCCGTACCCGGAATTTTCCAGGAGGTGTCTACTAGGGGCGCGGCCTTTGGTAGGCCAGATTCTGTGCCAGTCGACCTGTGCAGCTGGCCCCGCCAGAGTCGGAGCTATTGGAACCTCCGGCCATCTGGTCGAGAGAGAGAGCCGTCGACTGTCGCTACAGTGCAGCTAAGCCTTTCACTACTTTTTCCTAAACTGCGATTTTGGACTATTCACCTTTTAGTATTAACTATCCAATAGCGCAATCGACCAAGTATCACCAACAATAATTAAAACCCGGTTAGATAAATATAAATTTAGTTTACTATCAATAAGTCGTTAAGTAGTGTTTAAGCTCAAAAGTGTAAACTTAACCAGGCCGGCAATTAAATTGTACCTGTCCACTATCGGGTTGTTTGTTTTATCCCCTTCAGGACCCTTAGTTTAAAAAAAAAGTATTACAGTGGCCACAGTTGGTGGAGTGGGGATTCGATTGATACAGGAGATGCGAAGCCGATCAAACAGCGGTATTACATGTTATCTCCGTACAAACTTGCAGAGCTCAATAAACAGCTAGATGAGATGCTCCAGCTGGATGTCGTCGAGCCAAGCAGCAGTCCATGGAATAACCCGGTGACCATGGCCCCGAAATCAGATGGCTCCTTTCGATTCTGCCTGGACAGCCGAAAACTAAATGAAGTTTCCAAACACGACGCTTACCCCCTACCACTAATTAATCAAATTCTTAATCAACTAGGGAACGCGAAGTATTTGTCATCCTTGGACCTTAAATCAGCCTTTTGGCAAATAGGCTTAGATTCCAAGGAATCCATGGAAAAGACCGCCTTTACGGTCCCTGGCCGCGGTTTGTTCCATTTTAAAGTAATGTGTTTCGGCCTTACCTCAGCCCCAGCAACTCAGCAACGCTTGATGGACATTTTGTTTGGTCCAGAATACAACGGCCGTATTTTTATATACTTAGACGACATAATAATTGTCTCTGAAACGTTTACACAACATCTAACCCTACTTCGCCACGTACTAGAACGACTTCGATATGCTAACCTTACAATAAACCTATCTAAATGTAAATTCTTTCGTAGGCAACTAAGGTACCTAGGTTTTCTTGTAGACGAGTACGGCTTACGCACGGACCCCGACAAAGTCAAAGCGGTGGTGGACTTCCCCATACCGAAGAGTCGGAAAGATGTTAAACGCTTCCTAGGTACGGCGTCGTATTACCGCCGATTTATTAAAAATTTCAGCAACATTGCTGGACCTCTCAATCAGTTAACGTCCACGCGAAAAGGCGCTCCACCTTTTCGTTGGTCCCCAGAAGCGGATCAAGCTTTTAATGAGTTAAAAGTAGCAATGACCACGGCCCCAGTTCTAGCCTGCCCAGACTTCTCCAAATCATTCTCGGTTCACTGTGACGCTTCAGATTTCGGCATCGGGGGAACTCTGACACAAATATTTGAAGGAGAGGAACACCCACTGGCGTATTACAGTCGATCCCTCACGCCTCAAGAAAGAAATTATTCCGCCACTGAGAGAGAAGCTTTGGCGGTGGTCAATGTTGTAGAACACTTCAGACCATACCTGGAAGGAAGTCGTCAATTTAGGATTGTTACAGACCACGCCAGTTTGAAGTGGTTCCTTAATCTCAAAAACCCCACGGGGCGCCTCGAAAGATGGGGTTGTCGTCTCTCACCTTATAACTTCACAATCGAGCACCGGAGAGGCTCAGAACATATCGTACCGGACGCCTTATCAAGGGCAGTTCCCATCTGTTTAATTGATACAAACACCACTAATAATGACCCTTGGTATTCGCAGATCTATAACAAATGTGAATCCAACCCAGGATCGGTACCTAATTATCAATTGTTAAATGGTCGCCTTTATCGCTACACCAAATCAAAGAATGCCTTAACTACCGATTTCGAGTGGAAAGAGGTGATACCAGTGGAATTTCGTGAAGAAATCATGCATGCTAACCATGCAGTCCCCACTGCTGCACATTTAGGTACCGCTAAAACGTATAACAGGTTAAAACTTCGTTACTCCTGGCCACGGATGTATGAAGATGTAGTCCGATACGTCGCCAATTGCTCGGTGTGTGCCGCTTATAAACACAGCCAACAACCGACTCCAGGCTTCATGGGAAGTGCGAAAGTTTGCAGTCGGCCCTTTCAGTGCCTCAGTATAGACCTGGTTGGACCGCTACCACCCTCAAGGAAACTAAACACTTATATATTGGTAGTAGTATGTTGTTTTACTAAATACTGTATGTTGTTTCCCTTGAGACGTGCAACCGGGGCTGTAATTTCCCAGAGATTAGAAGATCATGTATTCATGATCCATGGTATCCCCCAAACAATTATTGCGGATAATGCATCCTACTTCACCGGCGGGGACGTTCAGAAGTTGTTCGCCAACTACAATATCCCACAACTACACTACACCCCCGTTTACTGTCCCCAGGTCAACACCGTAGAGCGTTACAACAAGACCCTAGTAACAGCAATATCAACGTTCGTTGAATCGGATCATCGCTCGTGGGACGTGAATATTTCTCGTATACAGTTCGCTTTAAATACCTCAGTCAATGAAACAACATCATATACTCCGTTCCTGCTCGTGCATGGACGCCAAGCAGTACCGGATGGCACAATTTACGACGACCCCGAGGAGGTCGACGAAATCGTTTTTTCCCCCCGGGGAGAGTACCTCGACAAGATTAAGACCCTTAGGGCCATTTACCCGACCGTGAAGGAATTATTACAGAAAGCTCATGACCGCAACATCAAGTATTACAATGATAAACGTCGTGATATAGAATTCAACGTCGGAGACGAAGTGTGGAAACGCACCTTCAAGCAGAGCAACGCCGGTAAATACTTCTCGGCGAAGCTAGCACCCAAATATGACAAATGTCGCGTCATTCGGAAAATATCCCGTTTAGTCTACGAGTTGGAAGATGAGAATGGGAAGCGTCTGGGTAAATGGCACATAAAAGACTGCAAGCCAAGTTCTGTCCACACCACTTGACTCCTGTAACGAGACGTACCAATACTCCACAATCCGGGTAGTCTATTATCTTTTGGGAAAGCGCTTTATTTATTTATTTTTTTTATTTTGTTTGTCCATTGAAGCGACGTTGGCTTCAATTTTTTTTTGTTTTCTCTTTGTTTTGTCCCGTAGGCCTAGATGCGATTGTTTCCAGCGACGGCCCCGCGGACTCAATTGATGCCAAGGGACAAATCGACGTGCGATTGTGGGCCGTAATCCACGTCCTAGGGAAGTCCTTAGATTCCCTTCTCCTTACACCGTTCGGCTGGTGACACAGCTCGAGGGCGAGCTGGAATTTTACTCCTTCGTCTTTTGCCTCTGTCGTAAAATTCTCCTGGTTAGGGGGGTGTGTAATGGAAAAATATTTAGATAACAAAATACTTCTATGAAGCCGGACGGGCGATTAAATCTGTGTCTCGAATAGTGTCGATGGACTGTCAAGTTGGCAGCGATTCCGTGTTGCCAGGGAGATAGGTCTGAATCCCTTCGAAACCAGTTCGATCGCCAACTAGTTCTTACCAAAATAATTATTATCATTCTCCATGAACGGGTAGGAATGTATAGATTGTCGAGTCTTCCTTTCCCTTTCTTAAAAATATCATACCGTGCTTGTCCAGCAGCGTTTACCACGCTCTGTTCTAATTTCCGTATTTAGAATTTCACGTCAGTTTTGTTAAATGCCTTGGGATTGTAACCCTGGCAACATCGAAGAGGAGGCACCGAGGGAGAATGATTCGGCCATTTTGGGACTTGGATTTTCTTCCCCGACCTAGCCGGGCTCGGCTTTATATTAAATAATTGGGACAACGTTCTCATCTTTGGTAAGTAATCTTACATTCGTTTGTGAAGACCGTGAAATTCGGAATCTGTTGTTGGATTATGCGATTATTGACGTGAACCGTTTATTTCAGCCTGCCCTCAGGTGTACCTTGAGGTTAACCCGTTTCCCGAAAGGGCGAACCAGGAGCGTCCTGGGCACTTCGGAGTTGATATTCGATCACTCATAAACCCCGGCAAGACGATTTTCCTCCGACAGGTAAGGCGTCGTTCATATACTTTTGTCAGAAATTGTATGGCGTGCCATGCGGCCACATAAAAGTATCCCGCGTAGCGCTGAATTCTATACTGTAATATAACCCCAAAGGGTTACGCATGGAAACCCTTGTTCCTATGTGAAACGGACTCTCACGTGGCACGGACCACAGATTCTTGGCGTGACCTGAGCCAGTGGAACTAATCCCGTACCCGGAATTTTCCAGGAGGTGTCTACTAGGGGCGCGGCCTTTGGTAGGCCAGATTCTGTGCCAGTCGACCTGTGCAGCTGGCCCCGCCAGAGTCGGAGCTATTGGAACCTCCGGCCATCTGGTCGAGAGAGAGAGCCGTCGACTGTCGCTACAGTGCAGCTAAGCCTTTCACTACTTTTTCCTAAACTGCGATTTTGGACTATTCACCTTTTAGTATTAACTATCCAATAGCGCAATCGACCAAGTATCACCAACAATAATTAAAACCCGGTTAGATAAATATAAATTTAGTTTACTATCAATAAGTCGTTAAGTAGTGTTTAAGCTCAAAAGTGTAAACTTAACCAGGCCGGCAATTAAATTGTACCTGTCCACTATCGGGTTGTTTGTTTTATCCCCTTCAGGACCCTTAGTTTAAAAAAAAGTATCACAGTGGCCAATCCAGTGCCACTGTAATACTTTTTTTTTAAACTAAGGGTCCTGAAGGGGATAAAACAAACAACCCGATAGTGGACAGGTACAATTTAATTGCCGGCCTGGTTAAGTTTACACTTTTGAGCTTAAACACTACTTAACGACTTATTGATAGTAAACTAAATTTATATTTATCTAACCGGGTTTTAATTATTGTTGGTGATACTTGGTCGATTGCGCTATTGGATAGTTAATACTAAAAGGTGAATAGTCCAAAATCGCAGTTTAGGAAAAAGTAGTGAAAGGCTTAGCTGCACTGTAGCGACAGTCGACGGCTCTCTCTCTCGACCAGATGGCCGGAGGTTCCAATAGCTCCGACTCTGGCGGGGCCAGCTGCACAGGTCGACTGGCACAGAATCTGGCCTACCAAAGGCCGCGCCCCTAGTAGACACCTCCTGTCGGAGGAAAATCGTCTTGCCGGGGTTTATGAGTGATCGAATATCAACTCCGAAGTGCCCAGGACGCTCCTGGTTCGCCCTTTCGGGAAACGGGTTAACCTCAAGGTACACCTGAGGGCAGGCAAAGATGAGAACGTTGTCCCAATTATTTAATATAAAGCCGAGCCCGGCTAGGTCGGGGAAGAAAATCCAAGTCCCAAAACGGACGTCCTAGGGAAGTCCTTAGATTCCCTTCTCCTTACACCGTTCGGCTGGTGACACAGCTCGAGGGCGAGCTGGAATTTTACTCCTTCGTCTTTTGCCTCTGTCGTAAAATTCTCCTGGTTAGGGGGGTGTGTAATGGAAAAATATTTAGATAACAAAATACTTCTATGAAGCCGGACGGGCGATTAAATCTGTGTCTCGAATAGTGTCGATGGACTGTCAAGTTGGCAGCGATTCCGTGTTGCCAGGGAGATAGGTCTGAATCCCTTCGAAACCAGTTCGATCGCCAACTAGTTCTTACCAAAATAATTATTATCATTCTCCATGAACGGGTAGGAATGTATAGATTGTCGAGTCTTCCTTTCCCTTTCTTAAAAATATCATACCGTGCTTGTCCAGCAGCGTTTACCACGCTCTGTTCTAATTTCCGTATTTAGAATTTCACGTCTGTTTTGTTAAATGCCTTGGGATTGTAACCCTGGCAACATCGAAGAGGAGGCACCGAGGGAGAATGATTCGGCCATTTTGGGACTTGGATTTTCTTCCCCGACCTAGCCGGGCTCGGCTTTATATTAAATAATTGGGACAACGTTCTCATCTTTGGTAAGTAATCTTACATTCGTTTGTGAAGACCGTGAAATTCGGAATCTGTTGTTGGATTATGCGATTATTGACGTGAACCGTTTATTTCAGCCTGCCCTCAGGTGTACCTTGAGGTTAACCCGTTTCCCGAAAGGGCGAACCAGGAGCGTCCTGGGCACTTCGGAGTTGATATTCGATCACTCATAAACCCCGGCAAGACGATTTTCCTCCGACAGGTAAGGCGTCGTTCATATACTTTTGTCAGAAATTGTATGGCGTGCCATGCGGCCACATAAAAGTATCCCGCGTAGCGCTGAATTCTATACTGTAATATAACCCCAAAGGGTTACGCATGGAAACCCTTGTTCCTATGTGAAACGGACTCTCACGTGGCACGGACCACAGATTCTTGGCGTGACCTGAGCCAGTGGAACTAATCCCGTACCCGGAATTTTCCAGGAGGTGTCTACTAGGGGCGCGGCCTTTGGTAGGCCAGATTCTGTGCCAGTCGACCTGTGCAGCTGGCCCCGCCAGAGTCGGAGCTATTGGAACCTCCGGCCATCTGGTCGAGAGAGAGAGCCGTCGACTGTCGCTACAGTGCAGCTAAGCCTTTCACTACTTTTTCCTAAACTGCGATTTTGGACTATTCACCTTTTAGTATTAACTATCCAATAGCGCAATCGACCAAGTATCACCAACAATAATTAAAACCCGGTTAGATAAATATAAATTTAGTTTACTATCAATAAGTCATTAAGTAGTGTTTAAGCTCAAAAGTGTAAACTTAACCAGGCCGGCAATTAAATTGTACCTGTCCACTATCGGGTTGTTTGTTTTATCCCCTTCAGGACCCTTAGTTTAAAAAAAAGTATTACAGCACTTACTTCTGTTCTTCAACCTTAGCTCTCCTCTGGGCGGCTAATTCTTCTTTCCTCCTGGCGTCCTCTTCTGCCTTCCTCTTTTCCTAAAATATATCATTAACACGATTAGAACAGTCCTAACATTTGTATATTGCCGAGTACTGTTGAGTTAGAGGTATAATCTCTAGCCGCCCATACGTCAAACCTTGCCAAGCAAAATGGAATTTTATTTTGTCAACACAAAGTTCAAATTAGAATGGAACAGGAGACCTTTTTATAGGTCTCTGGGCGGCTAGAGGATAAAGTCGCTTGATACGAGTATATTTTTAGAACATAAACACTAACCCCCTTATTCATAATAAATAAATAAATTGTGTAGCCGGTGTAGCCGTAGAATAATAAATAAATAAATAAATAAATAATTTTCATAAAACTTACGGGTCTGATTTAGTTATGTTTCATCCCTTTCTTACAAATACATAAGTCAAAATGGCAGATAAATACAAACGATTATTAGTTCGTTTTTTTTAGCATTAGAAAGAACTTGGAAGAAAGTAAGCTATCTTGACATGTCCTTTAATCAGTAGCTATTACTTATGAAAGCAGAAGAATATAAATGATCGTATTAGATTCATAATTGTTACATATTTGCCGTAACTTATTTTTAAAAGTGTTTTTCAATTAAAAGACACATCAGGATTGTTTACCTTATTTCTAATGTTAAAAAAACGAACTACAGCTAATTGAGGTTTGTAGTTCGTTTATGAATAAGGGGGTTAACCCTTAGAGCGGTTTCGCACTACTTCCAATCCGAATCCGATCCGAACCCGTGAAAATATGGTCCGGTGTAGCCGTAGAACTATTTTTATGGTAAGTTACGCACTAGATCCGATCTCTGTCATCCGATTTCTTTCCGTCATTCTAGAATCTCCATTCTGGAGATGTTTGACGGACCGAAGTAGGCTTAGTATTATTTGTATGAACGCTCGCGCACTGCGTCCGAGGTAAAGCCGAGCGACGTGCGAGCAGAGGCAGCGGGGCGGGCGGGGTGTCGTGAGATGGCAGGCATCCAGTGTATAGTGTACTAGTGCGTAAGCGAATATCCGAATTCGGTCAGAGTTTTCTAGACCCATAATTTCACGGGTTCGGATCGGATTCGGATCGGACGTAGTGCGAAACCGCTCTTAGGCATGACCCGCCACGCACGATAGGAGTCGCGTTCAAAAGACTACTCAGTATCAATTTTATTAGGTATAAATACTATGAACTACTTAGTTTATTTTTATTATCTTACCTCTTCTCTCCTTTTCCTTTCTGCTTCTACTCTCTTCTTCTCTTCTTGTTCTTCCTTCAACCAGAACTGGTCGCGCTCTGACGAATTGATTTCTTGAACTGAAACAAGAGTTACTTTTATATAGTGCTCCAAAACTATTAGAAATAATAGGGCCATATTTATTTGCCGACGTGCATATATGTTAACCCTTTGCCAAAGGCGTCAAGTGACGCGCTCGGCAAGAATTGGCGAAGGCAGTACTTTTTACGAAAGCGACTGCCGTCTGACCTTCCAACCCAGAGGCCCTTATTGAAATTAGTCCGGTTTCCTCACGATATAGTAAACTATAATATAACGCACCTCTCCGTAAACTTTGCCTACTTTTATTAATCTCTTCACTAACATTCAACGACGTCACACCAAAGTGTTTGCGAACTAAAAGTTGTGCCATTTAGGTTAATTTTAATAAGTAAACACTTAAGAAACACTCACACTGCCCTTTACAGTGAAAGTAATAATGAATTCAGCAGTAAATGTTTACAACTCTTTGTAAAAACAACTTTGTTGACAAGTTAAATGTCGTTATTTGTGATTATATAACAGTAAATATCGGATCATCGTTTCATAATTCTTGGACGGTGTTGGTACGGGCACAGACTTTAATTGTTGAGCCATTTAGGGTTTACTTTACATTGGAGATGTCATAGCGTTAGTATTGACAACCAAATTAGCTTGAACCATAAGGGCCACCACACTAGCGTCTTTTGAGCATCGGCGTCCAGTCAGCGCTATGAAAAATGGCGTCGCTGCGCAGTTGCGCCAACGTTGTATCGAACAGCAACCAGAGTTGACTAGACGCCGACGCTCGGGAGACGCTAGTGTGGGGTAGCCCTAAATGGCTCAACAATTAAAGTCCGTGACTATACATTAGGTAGGTACACCAGTTGTTACCTACGGCCAGCAATACCTTCACTGACACCCACTAATAGCTTGACTGTACAAGTGTACATTGCTTATTTAATAGATCCATTTTCTACTGATAGGTATGCATAGAATAAAGAAAGATGATTTTTAAATATTCCTTACAAATGGCAAAACGTCACCACTTTAGAGCAGTAGACATGCGTTTTTTTGTAAAAAATACCTTGTGTTTTTGTGATTACACAGCCCCTATTGTCTTTAAGCTAAGGCGCTATGGTAGAGACATCATTTTTCGTGGTAAAAAATACTGCTTCAAATGTTACCTGGGTTAACTTTCTGATAAGCCGTTCCCACGGGCCCGCTAGGGGGCAGTTCCTCATTCCTCCCAGACTTGAAATTAAAGTTAGAGCCGGCTTTCGCCAACTTCTCCAAAATCAATCTCTCCTCGAGGTCATCTTCTGTACGAGCGTGCATGGTTAGGTGGAAGCCCGTGAATAAAGAGGCCACGTGTTTGATGTGGTTCGCGCAGGTGCCTTTGCGAACCGTTGGGGCGCCTTCGCCCTGAAAGGGAAAGAAATTGTGTTGGGTATAACAAGATTGAGCGTTGGTAGAAGGAAAGCCAAGGTCGTAATTCAAATCAATAAAGTGCGCGTCGACTGTACAAAGACTTGTCGGCGCGCTTAATAGAGGCTTCTGGTGACCAGAGGGCTGGCCACTATTTCGCCCAGCGTATTAGCATCGCTATACAGCAGAGAAATACGGCTAGCCTTCTGGGCACCTTGCCCGTTGACGGCGAACTGGGGCAAATTTTTTAACTATAGTTTTGTAAGATTTATTGTTTGTTTATTTCTTTCTTTGTTTTTCTCTAAAATAAATATTGCAATCATTAAAAAAAAAATGTAATAGTGGATGTCAAAGAAATAAAGAAATTAGATTTTGATTTTTGACTGTTGTCTTGGTTAGGCCCCCGGAATGATGCATAATACAAGGTCATGTTGAATAAAGTTTGAGCGGTCAATGAGTTCTATTATCGAAATCTAACTAGAAACATTCAACAACAAAATAAAAATCAGCACAAATATTATGCCGATGCCACTCACAGATAAGCAAACAAACATTCTTGTCCCTCCCATTATACAGAAAACAGTCTTATCTCTTATCACTCACCTGCCAGTTGATAAGCACATATTTAGATATACTGCTGTCTGGGACGTCTAACTTTAGAAATGCGTATTGTATTTTGCCACTGTTGAATTCATCAATCAGCTCTATTAGGCCTCCGTCTCCTTTGCTTACAAACTTTAGGTCACTGGATAAGCCGTCATAGCCAAATAGAGCCCTGAAATAGAAAAATTAACATATGAAGTAAATAAATATAAGAGTAAACATTACGGGACAATCTTATACAATTCAAACGCTCACAGGTAGCACCTTATGTTGTGGGTATTTTGCTAAATGTAATTATGTATATTTAGTAATTAGTCTTAGAATATAATATATGTTGATATGCCCTGACAGGGTAACCATGCATGCACTTAATACAAATGTAATACCTTAATGTACTTAACCATGGTTCTGCAATAAATGAAATGAAATAAGGCTTGCAAAATTAGGGCCAATACAAACAGACTGCAGGTGGCGCAAGACTGGTCATTGTGGCACTCTTTGGGGGGAAGGCCTATGTCCAGCAGTGGACATCCTCTGGTTGATATGATGACAATCAGACTGCAACCTGACTGCAATTTGTATGGGGACTGCTTGTCAACTGCAATGTCCATGTGTAGTTCCCATACAAGAGGCAGTTGGGTTGCAGACCGTCTGTACCAGCCCTTAGAGATGGCTATATGGGGAACAATATTTTAAATTGAGGTCAGCAGTTAATTATAAAACTGATCTGTTATTTAACAATAAAATACACCAATAATGCAAACATTTACATGAATCATTTGCGTTTGTAATGCTTTTGTTGTGCTTGTGGCTGAAATAATGTATGTAATGTATAAAATAATGATTCTAATGATTCATAATAGACAAACTTCATCTCACAAGTCCGATGTGCCAGTATATCATATTACATGAACATTGTCCCAACATTTACACAACTCACAGGGGGGGATCATATTACAAACAGGTTCAATTAAAACTATAACTATGCAGCACATATGGCTGCTTTAATAAAGGAAAATAGTTAATTTTCCTTACTGGTATAAGGAAAATGGATATAGAATAGTTAATCAAGTGAATTTTCTGATCTGATAAAACTACATTGCTATAACTGGAAAGTTGAAAGAACATGAATTTTACATCAATTTCTGAATAAAGCCACATAACATGTTTAATCATGAATACCGCATAGTAATACGAGTTTTCATTTCACGTAGTGAAAGGTTGTACTATTTAGAAGCATCTCCTTGTTTGAATAGAATGCAATTGTTGATACCATTGTTACAGCTAATATGGGCGCATCGTGGACACAACTCTAATTGATTCATTTAATTAATGCAGACAAGCTCGCGTTTATTAAATCGGCAAGTAGGTCGCTGTTGTGTAAAACTATAACTTGTTAATACGCACCAGTCAGTATCAGTTTTCTCGTCTAATACGTCCTTCCACGCGGCGACTAACGCGTCCTTGTTTTTATTCAAGTTTATAGCCATTTTACATTATTCGTATTAACGAATTGAACACTGTAAAAAGCAAAATCTCTGTGAAATCGTTAAAGCCGACGAACGGGCGGGCTGACTCACAACAATTTCGACCGACAACAGCCATAGACTAGATAGACCGATGATAATTTGACGACAGCTAGAACATTTGTTGCCATATGTAAATATTTTGTTGTATCTCTTTCTTTCATATAGCAAATGAAAGAGATGAACGCGCTTAACTCACAATGCGAATACGAACCTCGAAGTGATTACATGAATTGTGTCATGAATGAAACTGTTTAGCACAATGTTAAAAACGTTAAAAGGCAACGAAGCAAATGACGTTTGAGCGAGTGACATTTGATTTAACAATTTTGTCATTGACAGCTATCCTATTTTATATTGTTTTGAAGGTCGACAAAATAAAATAATATTGAAAAACTATCTTATTTTCCCAATATTTGCCATAAAAAGTGTTATTTAAAGATTGTATCGACAAATATTGGTATAGTTTGTGTTATAAGACCCAAGTTTAGACTATGGTGATGGTGCTCCTAGTACATAAACATGAATCCAAAGTTACCGCATTTCAGTCTGCACTGGCCGGCGGAGGGGCCGGCGCTTTCACAAGAGCAGTGGCACAGCCCCTGGACGTGCTGAAAATTAGGTTCCAGCTTCAACTGGAGCCAATAAAACAAGGTTCTAAGTACAGCTCCGTATTTCAAGCCTTATCATCAATTGTCAGAGAAGAAGGACTATCTACGCTATGGAGTGGGCATATACCGGCGCAGTTACTATCTATAACTTATGGAATATTGCAATTTACGACGTTCGAAGAGCTTACAACTGTGTGCAAACATGCAAACCCTCAATTTTACGATACCCATAGACACGCAATTATTTTTTCTAGTGGCGCTGTCGCGGCGACCGTAGCAACGGTGCTCTCCTTTCCGTTTGACACAGTGAGAACGCGGCTAATCGCTGAGCAGAAGACTCAAAGAGCCTATAAAGGATTCACTCATGCATTTCAGACTATGGTCAGGACAGAAGGGTCTGCAGCTTTATTTAAAGGTTTAATACCCACTTTGGGGCAGATCGCGCTTCACGCCGGTATCCAGTTCGCTATTTACAAGCTTTTCACAGACAATATATTGACAAAACTGAAATTCTTTCAAAGAGACACTCTCACTGGGACAGTAGAGTCATCTTTACTAGCAAATCTGATATCCGGGTCAATCGCAGGTTTTGTATCAAAGACTGCAATTTATCCCTGTGATTTAGTGAAGAAACGTTTACAGATTCAAGGCTTCCAACAGTACAGGACGAGTTTTGGTAAACAAATGTACTGTAATGGTATATTGGACTGTATTAAGTTGACAGTAGTTGAGGAGGGGTTCCTCTCCCTGTACAAAGGTTATTGGCCCAGTATGCTTAAAGCTGTGCTGGTTTCAGCGCTGCATTTTGCTGTATATGATGAAATAAAATATCTACTGATGAGGACACAGACTTGAATAGTGTTTCTATAGAATGGTGACATAGTAGAACAAAATGGTAAAATATGTCTAGTGGCATAGAATAATTGGGCATTCTTAAGCATTGGTTTGCATTAGGTTTTGTCTGGTACTAGTCCAAATGTTAGTGTATTCATGAGTGTATTGAATGGTGTTCTTCATCACATACCTACATTTATTATTTATTAATATCACACAATTATTAATACTCACAACACATAATATAGTTAATTAAGGAAATAAGAGAAAAGTTGAATTGATCTTTATATGAATCTTGTAATCCCCCAATATTATTTTTTGGTAACAATAAATAGCTACTATTATAATATTTTCTTTGAATTGCTATTTCTTAGTACATTCTATAAATAATGCCTCAACAAATTCGTTCAAGAATTTTTGTGATAATTAAAAAAATGGGTCGATTTGTATTTACATTTCCATACAAAATGCTCTGTTTTCAAATTTTCATTATTCATTTACGGGGACGAAATACTACTATCATTTTAGTGTTGTTTTAGTTATAGTATTACTATAGAATATAAATGTTACTTGTTATTATTATGTTGTTATCTTATTCTATTATGTTGCTCAATAGACATGTAATACCACACATTGTAATATAAATACTATCTAGATATAATAGAGAAACCTAAGACTTAAGTATTAGTTTGAATAAAACAATTGTAAATAAAGATTTTTATTAGTTTCTAACAAATTATAAATACAAATTGTACTCTATTTCCGGTTTTATAAAAGCGCAATTTGTGATTGGATAATATATTTATTTCTGAGCACCATAGTCTCCTTTCATACAATTATACGGATTTAAAATTATAATTTTCAAAATACGTACTTGTACGTCATTTTTGCTCGAAAATAATTCGTATCTATAACTTACAGTTTTACTTTAATGATCAATCTTAGGTACCTTATTTCACAAAATGTATTCTGTTGCCCATTTGTATTTGTGCCAAAACTCTATGACAATATTTTTTTCAATGTACGCGATCTGCGGGCCTACCGCGAACCACGTTCGACGTGCTGTCTCTCCGTTCAGCACGGCAGTGTGACAGGGAGGCATTACGTCGAACGTGGTTTGCGGTAGGCCCTCTGAGTTCGAAATCCCACAATTTGACTCCATATGCGATAGCTCGAAGATATCAATAAACACTTAAACAGATAAAATATTATATTTAACCGTACGATATCACATAACCCATATTCCGCATCAGAGTATCTTTGATCGCGGGCTGCAGCTCTTTCTTCATATATGTCGTCAACAGAGTCCTTATTCCTTTTGTGAAAATGTCCTCCATTTCTCTAGAAATATCCTCAACCTCGTCCAAGTCATCATCAGGTCTGAAGAGCTTGCTTCGTTCGTAATTCACTCTACTTCGAGGCTCATACACTGTATTCCAACTATTATCCGAAGTCCGACTATCGTATTCCTCGGGCTGATTTAAACGAGGATCAAACGTGAACTCATCAGATCTCTTTCTCCTCCTCAATGGTAAATTATCCTTGTTTCTAATGGAGTTCCTGTTGATGTATTTCTCGCAACCGTATGCGTAGACGCTTATGAAACCTGGCTCAACGAATTCCGAGTCAGTTTTGACGTTAAATTTGCCAGGTTGTTGGTGTAACGGTCGTGTATGGAAGCCTATTCCCGCTTTGCGGAGTCTTAGGATCATATTACATCCGGTACCTGGTCTATATCTGTATTCTGGATATGGTGCGTCATATCTTCTATCAGCGTAGTGCCTTCTTAATCTTCTACTTGGGGGTATATTCCGATCTAGCTCGTTCGCATCGAATAGATCAACGTTTCCGCTTATGGTTATATCGTGGAATAACAGCATGGTGTCCAGAGAGACGTTTCGAGGGTCGAAGTAGCATTTTTCCACGCGAACCCAGTTGGCATTCTGGGGGAGCCGCACTCGCATCCTTGTGACATACATGTCCACTGGAGCGCTCCGCATTTGCTGGTACAGGCTGTAGCCGTTGAGATCGATGCTTTGACTCTGTAATGAAGGAAGTGGTTGAAACAATGGTCGCTTTGTCGGTTAATTAGCATATCCTCAAGTTCAGTCTGGCCTAGATTTAAAGTGAAATATGGTCGGGAATTTGCAAAACTTGATAAAATACTGTGCATTATTTGATTAGCATGTAAGGCTCATTCAATATTTGTGAAAGTGATTGGAAAGGTGTGTTGTTCTAGTCATATTGGATGAATTTTGGAAATGCCTTTAAACTTTTATAGATCCAGATTCTTACGGTAACCTCTTGCGTGTAGGAACAGACTAAAGTAGAAAACCGGAATTTGTGGTGCTTCTTGATAGAGACATAATTAGTCTAACAGTTGCTGATAATGAACAATCGGTACAAGTACAGCCAGCAGCAGACATTGTTTAGCGGCGAGGTGTTCAAAATTACGTTGACGCGCTCAGTCTCCTTACAACAAAGTCGCGTCAAGATCATTTTGAACACCTCGCCCGTTTAGCAACTATTGCTGCTGACTGTACCTAAATTGGTACTTATCACGACCCACGTCACCAGCTTTATTAGCCAGTCGATCAACTTCTCCAACTGTAGAAGGATAATAAATATGTTTCATGGCGACCCCGCCAATTTTTACCATATGCACTATAAACTCTCAAAAATCCTTACCGCGGGAGTATCCAAGGTCTTCGGCTGGTTCCTCTTCCGTCTCTTCAGCTGGTCCAGGGCAGACTCCAGTCTCTGCGAACATCGCTCCCCCGCTATTGGTACTGTGGTGAGAGGGGGTAAACCCCCTGGTCCCAATGGCCGGTCGAACCTCTTCACTTCGAAGAGTGGGAGGAAACGGGATTCTGGAAAATAAGTAGACAGACAATATCAAATATTTATTGAAGGAATGCACAAACGAATGGACTTAGGGCAAGTTGCACCAGCCAATGTGACAGACTGATCAGCCGGCCTAGCCAAGGTTACAATCGCTATCGCTTCGACAACGAAAAGCATTATGTCTCTCTATCACTCTTCCTTATTAGTGTGACAGTGACAGTTGCGTTTCGATCGCTACAGAGCGTAAGCGATTGGCATCTTGGCTACGCGGCCAGGGGCCAAATTCGACACGTACAACTGTCAGATTTCGCATCCATGTCAAATCAACAGTTGATTTTATTGCATACTGAGTGTTGATTCCATCAACGGTGGATAATATCATTTGGTACAACCAAAACCATCCAAAACTCAACTCTAAACTAAGGGTGGTTCGGTTTGGTTTGCTTGTCACCCTAACTGTGAATTGTTAATGTCAAATTTTGACATTGTACGTATTCGAGAACTTATGATTTTTCCCACATCAACGGGAGATCAACACGATACGTCAAACGTCGCTTGTCGAATACAACCCCAGATCATAGTCACTCCCATACAATAAAATTTAGTGAACGTTTTAACAGTGACAGATGGTATAGTGCAACCTACCCTTATTGTATTAGGGGGCGTTCATTAATTACGCGAGGGATTTTTTTCCTAAAGTTTTGCACTTGAATATGCCGAAAAAACGTGATATTCGCTGGAACGATCGGTTTAAACACACATTTAATATTATAAGTATCGGCCACCAATATGACCAAGTGCATATTTTCTTTAAGTTACCTTACCTTTAGTTTGACTAACTTTAAAATTGTCACAAATTTTATGCAACTTAATTTTCAATGTTTAGTAATTTATATGATATATTTATATCTATTTTAATACTCTGCAAATTTAAAAAGAAAAGAATCACATGATTTTTAAATAAACTCGAAAAACTGCGTTATGTATAAAATGGTCCTTCGAGCCGGATTCGCAATTTTCCTCCAATCGTATATAATAGCAAAAGATCTAGATAAAACTGAAAGTTGTACGGTAATTATGCTCTTTCTCCCATTGTCTCGGGCTCGCAACCATGAAATAGGCGCTAGAACTTACTATGTCCGAAGTATATATGTATTCAATGTCCGAAGAGTCCGAACGTTATGTGTACTTAGTGAACATTTTGTTACTTCCAAGATCATGGAAAAGTGTTATGTGGAAAGCGTGAGAAACGGCTTGGCTTGTATTGGGTAAATTAAGCCGTTATATTGAATTGGTTTAATTTCGCATGGCTTTCTTTTTTAGTTTGTTATTGTAGTTCTCTTGTGGTGCAAAGTCGTAAAGTCTATGTATTATGTACCTACCTTACTTAAATTACTTGGCTACAGTCTATGCTTAATTATTATTTACTTGGTACAAAATAGTGTATCGTCGGGATAATCACTCGGTTGAACTCTGTTTCTTTTCAAAGAAAATATTTAATAAGGGTAATAGGTAGTAGAGGTATCAAATGTTAGATACCTATACATTTTTCGGTGGGTACCTACGTGTTCACAACTTTATACTAGTTTCAAACTCTAAGAAACGAAATTGTTAAAAAGTAGGTACCTAAATTACCTCAACAAACTATCAGAGTACCACTGCCACAAAAGTAAAACAAAATTTACAAACATAAATAGGGTGGATTATTTAAAAATGATTCAATATCGTTCTAATTGAAATTAAACTATAAAATATTTAGATCACAAAGGTTACGTACACTCATTTGTTGTTGCTGAGGAAGAACCCCCGACGGGCCCGAAACATGTCGCCGTCACGACTAAAAATACAAGTGAGTGTAACAGTTGTGATCTAAATATCATTCTAACTTCATGTCTTTTAATTACATTTTCTACATAAAAAATAAATTACATTTTCTACATAAAAAATACGCATAACAATTACAAACCCGGCGAATATTATAATTGCCAAAAGCATCTCTTATGTATATCGTACCTATTGTTTATAACTGTAAATACCAACCAACCTTTTCCAGCTTCAGACTCCGGCAATTCGTTGTCACTGGCCGAAGCAGTTTTCGCGAACAAAACAAACATCCACCAAAACCTCACCATGCTGGCCACAGACAACACATTCAAAAATCAATTTAAAAATAACTGGCAGGAAATAACGTCCCGGAAAACCTGGCTGCACGCGCCAACGCCTATGCCGTAAAAAAAGTAAACGTCAAAATTGCGCGCGAAAAGAACCACTCGCCGCGGCACAGAAAAGCGAAATAAATTACAGAAGGCAGGGGACAATAAGAAGTGCAGCCTATGGAAAATGGTCCCCCGCTAGTCGAAGATGAAACGGTGTACTAATAAAGTGCGGCAACGGTTATTAGAGCGAAAATGGAGATGCTTGGAATCCCTATTGTTAGCACTTGAGATGCGACTGTACTGTACGGAGTACGAAAAATTTAAGATCGAGCTGATAACATCAGAAGCAACACGGGTTGAATTGAAACTTAGCTAGGAATCGTCTCAATCATATAACTTAATTACCTTAAAGTTGTTTAACAAGTATATTTTTTTAATTATTTATCCTACGCTGCGATATGACATGACAAGGAATGTTAGATTTATAAGGCTTATTTTAATTCCTTATCAGACTGAGAGCCAAAATTCTTCAGATAACGACACTAATCCCCGGGCACTCACCTCTCGTTTCGGTCTAGCATCGCAAGCTAATGGGTTCATACTCTTAACACAGGGTATTATTAGATTAGTAGATTACTAATTAACGTTAATTATGTAGAAAGACATTTTATGTTCTTACACTAAGATCTACATAAGAAATCGTTGGTGAAAATTACAAGTCACCGTTTTGAAGAGGGACAAAGCATGGCTTATATAAATTCTGGAGTTTAAAAGAATTATAAAGAGCTCAACTTAAATGGTTAAACTCCGAGGCGCAAAGTGACTATATGACTAATCAAATACCCGAAACATGTTGTTGATAAGGCAAAACTAGGAGTACTTACCTACCGGGTCGTCGAAGTTTCAAAGCATATTATCATATTAATTTATCTGATATTATACTTACACGAAGTGTACCTATGTCAGGTATTGGGATTGGTGAGGAAACTAAAAACGATGATTACGCACGTAGCAAAAGTGTGAATTTTCGTGGGACCAAATTTTCGGTCACCCGAGTACTATTTCACATCTGGCTGTTAATAACTAAGGCCTGATTCGAATTCAATCTGCCAAATTGAAAACCCTATTAATGGTACTGAAGCTAGCTGAATCAAGATTTGTTTTTCCATAATTTATTGAAAATTTGTTTAAAAATTGTTATTTATAAGTAAATTCATCATTTTCCATTTCTTCCCGCTCCTGTCGTTAGTTTTGTTGTATGCCCTCCATCATACATCCGACAGTGTTTTTTGACAGTTTCTTAGTTTGAGTCCTATCAAGAACAATGTTTATTTTGAAATATTATATTGCATATAGTTTTTGTTGTTTTAACGAACTAATTCCTTGGACACTCCACTCCATACCGTTCAATAGGTCAATACTGTGGGACTTTGTTGAATCAAGTTTTTTGGTCCGATTTCGAGGGTACTGGCTTAAGCATGCTGATTGCCTCATAAACATCGTGGATCATCTCCAAATATTATCAAAGTAATATTGGAAATCCGCATTATTAAACTAAAGCTGCGAACCGTTTCTTTTAGTGATGTTGGTGTCGATTTCTCTGTCGAAAAGTAACCAATGCCCGGTAACTGACACCACATCGACGAAATTCCTGATACGCCAGATATTTGAAGATATGTCTAGATCCTCATTGTTTCATGGATATTGCAATGAAATTACCTTTCAGTATTGGTATAATATTAGGTAACAGGTTATGTTGGAAATTAGTTATGTGCAAGTTTCTTCCATACTTATCAAGTTTTTGACAGCAATTTGGCGCCTAATTAAAAAGACGGCGGCGTTTATTTGATTTTTTTGATCATCTTAGAATTGATAAAAAAAAAAATTTTTGGTATAATAATTTGGTGATTCTGATAATTATAATGTCGTAGTGTATATATAAAGTAAGCTAGAAAATATCCAAGAAAAATCACTCTGAATTTGTCAAATTTGTTTCGAATCAGGCCTTATATATCCCATTGCCGCTTAGGCGACCGCGGATGCCACAGTAATAGAAGACGGAAATATTGTTGTTGTTGTTCAACTTTAATAAAAGTGAGACTTCGACTTATTTACCCATTAAATTAGTCACAACCTGCGGTCGCTAACCCCCGATTTCAAGCCTCAACCCAGTTTCTTTTCATAATGACGTCGCACTCCAGTTGCCCGAGATGTCGCAGATACAGCGATCACAAGATTGTCTGTTATTACGGCTGGCTGATAAAATAAATGAGTTTTTAGTGCAGTCGCGGTGAAGAAAACCCTCCTTTACCATACGTACGAACTGCGACGCACCAAGGAATATTAGGTGCAAGCACGCTCGCCCTTAGAGTTACTCAAAGGCCCCCAGTACAAAATTAAAAGCCTGTTTACTGCAAGGCCTTGTTATTGTATTTTAAAGATTGCATAATACTCTAGAATTAAATCAGGCCAGGTCCGGGCCTTAGCCGCGTAAGCTGAAGACGGCGGCGGCGGCGCGGCGGTCCGAATCTCCGAATCCGGGCTCCGCCACTGGAGGCCTGGCATGACATAAGTTTTAGCTTAGTTATACTCTTATACTTGTTAGAATTACATAGTCTTCTTTTCATCAGAGTGCTGCATAAAAAATGCCACGCCTCGGCTCGGGTTTTAAAAAGTTTTGTAAGAACTGAGTTTAAACTCTCTTAGAAAACCAATAACCTAACTTCCCCAATAATAAAATATTACGAACTTGCGATTTTTCGCCACATTGCTTCGTCAGTACTTTGTAATATTTTTGAATTCGGAATATACGCGCTACGCCCCCTCTGTCACGCCCTCCCCAGACAAAGAATGAAGGACTTTGGAGCAGGATATCTGGAACCAAAGGACTTTAAAACGCTACCCATGAGCTACATCATCTGACACATGGATATGGTGGGAAAAGCTCTTGAAGAGTAGCTGACGGATCTTCTCTAGGGGGTAGTTGCACAAAAGATCCCTATGGGTTGAAGTGTATCCGCTAGGGCCCCCGAAAACAATAAGATAAATATAAGACGCCCCCCTCTTCCAAGTTGTTCAATTCAACTTCGAGCTCCGTTCCGCCTATTGTCCGTCGTGCAAGTAATTTGTACTAAAACATTTCGTATAATTACGTCCGTGCCATTGTTTATATAAAAATATTATCTTTTGAAACTGCGGACGCGGATTGAGTACATTTTCCATTAATTTAATAACGCAATGTACAGTCAACATCAATATAGGTAGTAGGCGTAGTAGCGAAAATAACGCGGCAAAGCAAAAGTAATTGCCACCCGGAATAAGCTCTTCTAAATCGTTTTCTACAGTTCGCGTTCAGAAGTATCTGTCACAGTCTAGTTCTTCTACGACTTAAGTGCTTATCTCTTTTTGTTAAGTTATTAAAGGATGTTAGATACCTACTTTTGAAGATGAAGAGTAGGTAGTTCTATCTGTTACTTTTGATGCTGACTGTACGTACCCACCTATGTAGAAATTGTACACAATTCACGATCCCGCGATCTTACAAAATATGTCCACCGTGTATGAAATTGGATTGTCAAAAATGTATTGCGAATGAATTGAGCTTATGAAATTAAATTATTCGTAGGTATGTGCAGTGTTTTATTATGGGAACGCGATCGCACAATTCAGTTGCTTAATAGTTTCTGGATGTGTGTTACCTAAACTATAATTATTTATTTAAATTATTATAAAATAATATTTAAATAACAGATGGAAGGATGGGGGATGCAACTGAGTGTTGCGGCTGGCAGCATAATTGTACCTAGTCCCTACTTATCTATATATATAAATGCAAGTGTCCTGACTGACTGACTGACTGACTGACTGACTGATTCATCAACGCAGAGCCGAAACTACAAAAGCCAGAAAGTTGAAATTTGCACACCAGATTGCATTTATAAAGTGTACAAGAGATAAGAAGCTATTTTGAGAAATTCAACCCCTAAGGGGGTTAAAAAGGGGATGAAAGTTTGTATGGGGTTAAAGTTTTCTTTTAAGATAGGAATTTGAAACTTGGTAAAAAGATATATTATTAAAATACAAGAAAACTAATTTCAGCGTTTTTGAAAATTCATCCCCTAAGGTGGTGAAAAAGGGGTTGAAAGTTTGTATGGATATCAAAAAAATTTTCAAGTGGTGGACTTGAATCTTTGTATTTAGGGATATTATTAGAAGACAGGAAAAGTAATTTCAGCGTTTTGTAAAATTCATCCCCTAACAGGGTTAAAAAGGGGTTGAAAATTTTAATCCATTACAAATGCTTTGAAACTTCGTAGAAAGGCATAATAGCCGATTACAAAAAAAGTGATTGCAACGTTTTTGGAAATTCAACCCCTAAGGGGGTTAAAAAGGCGATGAAAGTTCGTCTTCGGGTGCAAATTTTATTTTAAGTTAGGAACTTGAAACTTTGTAAAAAAGTATCAAATTCAAATACAAGAAAACTAATTTCAGCATTTTAGAAAATTCATCCCCCAAGGTGGTGAAAAAGGGGTTGAAAGTTTGTATGGATATCAAAAAAAATTTCGAGCGCGGGACTTGAATCTTTGTATTTGGGGATATTATTAGAAGACAATAAAAATAATTTCAGCGTTTTGTAAAATTCATCCCCTAACAGGGTTAAAAAGGGGATGAAAGTTTGTATGGGGTTAAAGTTTTTTTTTAAGCTAGGAATTTGAAACTTCGTAAAAAGATATATTATTAAAATACAAGAAAACTGATTTCAGCGTTTTTGAAAATTCATCCCCTAAGGTGGTGAAAAAGGGGTTGAAAGTTTGTATGGATATCAAAAAAAACTTCAAGTGGTGGACTTGAATCTTTGTATTTAGGGATATTATTAGAAGACAGGAAAAGTAATTTCAGCGTTTTGTAATATTCATCCCCTAACAGGGTTAAAAAGGGGTTGAAAGTTTGGATCCATTACAAATGGTTTTGAAACTTCTTAGAATGGCATAATAGCCGATTACAAAAAAAAGTAATTGCAACGTTTTTGGAATTTCAACCCCTAAGGGGGTTAAAAAGGGGATGGAAGTTCGTCTGCGGGTGCAAATTTTATTTGAAGCAAGGAACTTGAAACTTTGTAAAAACGTTATAAATTAAAATACAAGAAAACTCATTTCAGTGTTTTTGAAAATTCATCCCCTAAGGTGGTGAAAAAGGGGTTGAAAGTTTGTATGGATATCAAACATTGTTTCGAGCGCGGGACTTGAATCTTTGTATTTGGGGATACTATTAGAAGACAATAAAAGTAATTTCAGCTTTTTGTAAAATTCATCCCCTAACAGGGTTAAAATGGGTTTCAAAGTTTAAATCCATTACAAATGCTTTGAAAATTCTTAGAAAGGCATAATAGCCGATTACAAAAAAAAAGTAATTGCAACGTTCTTGGAAATTCAACCCCTAAGGGGGTTAAAAAGGGGGATGAAAGTTCGTCTTCAGGTGCAAGTTTTATTTGAAGCTAGGAACTTGAAACTTTGTAAAAAGGTATTATATTAAAATACAAGAAAACTAATTTCAGCGTTTTTGAAGATTCATCCCTATGGTGGTGAAAACGGGGTTGAAAGTTTGTATGGAGATCAGATATTTTGTGAGTGCCGAACTTGAATCTTTGTATTAGGGCATAGGTACCTATTATGAGAATACAAAAAAAGTAATTTCAGCAACTAACATCAAAATCCACTTGACTTAAAACTTCATACAACTTGCTAAAAAAGAAAAGTACTTAATTTAAACATTGCTTGGATATGAAAATTATAGGTACTAAAGATGTAAAATGTTGAAGATAAGATTCCACGCGGACGAAGTCGCGGGCAACAGCTAGTGTATACATGTATTATAAAGTCTGTCTGTTACCTCTTCACGCTTAAACCACTGGATCGATTTGTAGTTTAGGGCCCGGGGAAGGACATAGTGTTTATCAATAGCCCACGCGGTGCAAGTGTTATTTATAGTCATAATTTCATAGAACTTTGACGTTTGAAATAACACTTGCACTGAGTGGAGTATCAAAATCGCTGCAGACTTTTCCTAGTTTAACTCTAGTCTAGTACCTACTTTATAAGCAGAAGAGCACCTTTTTAAGGATCGCAAATCATAGTCAGTCATTGGTCAAACCGTCATTACGATTTATTGTATTACCTATTCAAGTGAGCTGTTTTCCTTATAGACATAGCCAAATAAAGTCCGTTTTATTAGTGTCGTGTGTCGTATACAGTTATTACATAGGTATCTAATATTTATCATTGACTGAATTTGAATCAGTCGCTATGTGCGGATGTGCTGTGGTAGAATACCGGGTGTGGCCTGTAACATGAGCAAATAATTAAAACATAGATTGTACTCCTCAAACGGTGCCACTTTTGTTCAACAACTTTTAAAAATTATGAAGTATTTAGAGTTCCTATTTTTCATACAAAATAAATATTATCTTCAATGGACGCCATCGCCACGCCATATCATTGTGATTGACGTTGCTTGTCAAGCCTTAAACATAACAAAATTCGCAATACATTGCGTCTTTGAATGACCTTTAAAGTGTATTAAAAATCAAACTACAAGTTATTTTCAAGTCGCTGAACAAATGTTGATCAGTATGAGGAGTACAGCCTACAGTTAAATTTTTTGCTCATATTACAGGCCACACCCGGTATATGGAACCGTGCGCGCGCGACGTAGAGTCTAACGACTTGTGGCCTAAATACTAAATGGGAAACGTAACAAACTTACGGATGTGCCGTCGCGTCGGAACTCTCAAAATTTTGTAAACTGATTCTCATACTTTTGTAATGAGATCGAAATATTCCATTTGCAAAATGAAAGTTTCCCTTATGTTTCTTGTGAAATTTTCGAAAAAGTTTTTCAACTTTTTGGATATCTTTCACAACTTGCACATCTGTACTTAAATTACACATTGTAAGCGTTCCTAGCTGTGCAGTGTGCACAACACCCACCCCACCCCACAGCACAGAATAACTATGCCCAGAGTTCATGAACGTCCCCATAATTAGTCAAATCGACCGTTGTAGAGGGATCCCTGGGCTATAACCGCGAAAATCGAAGTTCGCAAATTGCAGGCATTTTTCTCTGTCACTCTTATTACGCCTTCATTGGAGTAAAAGAGAAAGATCCCCGCAATTTGCGAATTTCGGTTTTCGCGGTAGGGGGTCATCCATTAATTACGTCACACGAATTTCTAGGTTTTTGACCCCTCCCCCCCTCCTTGTCACACTTGATCACATTTGGCAAACCCCTCCCCCCTAGTGTGACGTCACATTTTTTCTACGAAATCGCCAAATCGAATTAAGTAAGTACCTAGATAAGTATATTAATATTTTATCAAAATATTTTTGACGAGATAAATATGAGTAATTTTATAACCCAAAACTGCTTAGGAAAGAAAATTAAACGAATAATAAAAACGATTATCGTTTTAAAAACTTGTTGTTTAAATGTACAGCGAATAAAATAATTTAAATAAATTTTCGGTTACTGATGAAGTTAAAGTGACGTCACAAAATTTGTGTCTCGCCCCTCCCCATGTCACAATATGTCACATTTTCTTGACCCCTCTCTCCCCCTGAACGTGTGATGTGATTAATGGATGACCCCTAGCCCCTCTGGGGGAGAAGTCTTGCCAATGGACATGGACACTTTCACATGAATCATGATTGGGTATAGACTATGACCACGCTAATTTTGCACAATCTTGGAGGTAAGAATGCATATACATATCCCTATAAGCTCCACGCTTGACGTATCACTTTACATGGTCCGACTCTACCTAAATGTTGATGTTTTCAGGAGCATTGTTTATTTGTTTATTACTTCACTCATATTCGGGAGATGTTGTTTAAATGTCGTTGTAAGTTGTGCAACCCGTGGTGCAAGCTGTGGCCATTGTAACTTAACAATGGGGGAACAATGGGGAAAGCGGCGGGCCAGGGAACCGGCGTTGGTAAGGATGTGGCTGTGGTCGTGGCGTTTTAGTGCCTATCCAATTTCTTTGTCGAATGTGGATTGCGTCTCACATTTTGCCTAATGAGAGAGTGAGACAAGGATAAAGAAATTGGAGGTGGAATATACCACCCTTAGATGTGGGGACGGTGGGGACCATCGTGACTACCACGAAATCTCTATATATCGTCTATTTACCCTATTTGACCGACCAATGAGATTGACTAATATAGGCACGCGGCAAGGGTAGAGTGGTGCTGTTTCCGTTCAGTGTGGTTCAGTATGAAAACGGAACATTCTCGAAAACGTCACAGTGCTTCAAAATTTGTATCATATAATATCTTCTGTCACGTCAAAGAGGCAAGGACTATAGAGAAGAGATGGAGATGAACTAAATTCGTTTTCACCTCAGCAGCTCGAACAAGGGTACTTTGCTTCTTAAAAACAGTGAGCAAAATGCGATTTTGCTCACTGAGTCATTTTGTCTCACTCAGTGAGCAAAATCGCATTTTGCTCACTTAGTTAGACAGTGTGAGTGAGCAAAATCGCATTTTGCTCACTGAGTGAGACAAAATGTCATTCAAGTTACTTTTATAGTCAAATGTCATTTCAACATGCGGGGTCTAATACAAGTTCGATATACTTGGGTTCTATTATCTCTGTCCCTCTAGGTATGTTCTCACTGCTTAGGGTGAAAAATTTTGTGTACTACACGAGATCAAAGTTATTTACATCTCGTGCGCTTTTGAATCCCTTACTACGCTCAAGATTCTAAATTAGATTCACTCGCTACGCTCGTGAATCTCTTTCAATCAATTTCAATTTAACCACCACAGCTTTCTGTCCACTGCCGTTCTAATGGCCCAACAACAATTGTCGGACTATTATTCCAATTCATACCATTGTCGTATTACTGTCCATTCGGAAAAAAACCGCATCCGCGTATGTAAACACGACAATCGAGTTATTACAGCCACTATTGACTACTAATATTGCCTACCAGAGTGGAGAGGAAGCCATAGAACTCGAATTTTATTACCAACTAGGAAAGTTGGTAAAATTTGAATCTTGACACACATAAAACCTCTCTATCGACAAGTCTTCACGAAAATACAACTATTCTATGGTACAAAGGGTTTAAAATAAGGTACGGCAATGCGCGTGTGCCACCCCTGGAGACGCAAGCGTTCATGGGCTATTTCAGGCAGACCGATGTTTGCTACTGACGCGGCGTAAAAAAAAGGCTAAAATCCCCTGCTTGTCCGATATATGTATGTTTTACGTACGCCATTGGTATCATGTTACTAGACACATTATGTACTATCTACTCATAGACATACATAGCATAGAAATGTTGATGTTGATGTTGATGTAAATTCTGAAATAAGTAGGTACAACCTAGTAAGTTCCATGTGTGACTTTGAAATGTCGACGCGCTTACATGCGCAATTATTCAGAAACGCTGATGTATCTATAGTTATTATAACGCTACGTCTTACGCTACGTCTTACGTAGGCGAACAACGCGCGAACGCGGCGCGGCGCCTGACATTCGCGTGCAAATCGCGCCGCACCGCGTTCGCAACGAGATCGCTTACGTAGGACACTTCTATGGGCATCAAAGGATTGATTTCGCCGCGCCGCGCCGCGCCGCGTTCGCGCGTTATTCGCCTACGTAAGACGTAGCGTTACGTAGGCGAACAACGCGCGAACGCGGCGCGGCGCGGCGCGGCGATAGCGGCCGCCGCCGCGCCGCGCCGCGCCGCGCCGCCTGACATTCGCGTGCAAATCGCGCCGCACCGCGTTCGCAACGAGATCGCTTACGTAGGACACTTCTATGGGCATCAAAGGATTGATTTCGCCGCGCCGCGTCGCGCCGCGTTCGCGCGTTGTTCGCCTACGTAAGACGTAGCGTAAGTACCTATATGTTATGTTTACATAGGTACACGTTGTGTAAAGCAAGATCTTGTACTTTTGCAGTATTAGTCGTTGATGTCTTTTTAATGCGTCCACCGTCTACTGGCAAAGACATCAACGCTTCGCGTCTGTAAGTATTTTAATTAATTTAATTCGTTATAAATATGTTTTTGCTTTCAATAAATAGGTAAAACATGATTTTACTTAAGATACCAGTATGTTCGTGTAAATTATACGGCGAACAATCAATAAATACCTAACCAGTTACGATTAACAAGTTACTGAATAATCTTTTTTTTTTTATTTACAGTTTATAACGTTAGACAACGATTTATACCAACTGCCAAACGCAATATTGTGCCCGATAAAGTTTCATAATTTCTTGACCTAATTTTTAGCGCACTAATCAAAAACTACGCAATTCGTTTTATCATTAGTTTCGTAACAAAATTACATATATGTCATTGGTTAAGGTACATACATATGAAATCATAACAAAAACAGATGTGTAGTGTACCTACAACACGTAACAATTAGGTAAGTACTAAAATAGCAATTACTGGAGGTGGAGATAAATATTCAAGACTAATGATTGACCTTGATAGGCTCTCGTATGTGTGCTAGGTAGGTCACTTAATCCCTTTCAGTACGTATTCGTACGTACATATCTTCTATTAGTACGATATACATATGATAATATCTACGCCCTACAGATGCTCCGTTGAATCATTGTAATGATTTGAAGTCAAGGTTCGTGAGCATCTGCCTTCTAAACGAAGCGACGGCCGTTCCAGTCTATAAATAATCGCCCGCGTGATTGGACGTTTCAAATCAATTATTGTTTTATTTGTCGAGTAGGTATTAACTTTTGAAATCCCGGGCAAGCGAGCTGGCCTATATACTGTGTATACTATAGTTAGATTTATGCAGTTTATGAACTTACGACAGCCCCTTGCAGCGATAATTTCTTAAAACAATAATAGATGGCGCTGAGGTTTCGATTATATGTGTGGTTAAATATGAAAATAAGAAGTTTTATATTTTCATTTTTTGATAAAGTTATTATTTTACTAAAAACACGTGTTCCGAAATGTTCATATTATAAGTTATCACCGTGTGATTAGGATTTAAAATTAAAGTTGAGTAGAAATCATACTAGATGTCGCTGCCAACTGCTCCAATTTATTTCTTGACAATCAAATGTCATTAGACCATCTCGCTCATCTTCCTTCACGCATCCCGCTCGCACAAACTAAAACAATTAAATTCATAATCACAAAAATTACATATGTGCATTCAACTCAAGTGTTGTTCTGTGAGTAAATATCAACAAGGCTCAAAAATGGTGTAAATTAGCGTATGCGTTATGGATCTTTCGATCTTTTAGCGCTCGAAGTGCTAAACAATAAGTCATCATAACAAGGTAACGAAGATGTTCTCGTAAAACAAAAGGCGTCCTTCACACATTAGTGAGGTTCATTTGTTTGAATTAGTTATCTGAACACGCCCCCGACCCGATAAAGAGGTGATTACTGATATCATGTAAGTACAGCACTCGGTTCCCCGCTCACGAATAACACAGGTGGTGGTCGCTTATAATACCTAACTTTCCGGACAGGGACTAACTAAGCTTACTAATTTAAGCTCAACATGGCTAATACCAAGATTGGACGTAAAAAGAATAAAGATGATAAATCAACAGGTAAGCGAATGAAGAAGACGATGAGACTTGAAGAGGTTGAGGAATTGAAGTTTTTATCCAATGAAGAAAGAATACAATATCTTGTTAAAAATGGTCACTTAATTAAAGACGAAATTTTTAATGATGTGGCGTTAAAGAAAAACAATTTGAAAAAGGAATCATTGGTCAGAAAACCTCGAGCTAAAAATGACAAACTCATATCAAAAACTGGAAAACTCAGAAATAGAAATAAGAATATGAAGTACATGGATTCTATTTTAATGAGTGAACTGCTTATTAAACAAGCTCCTAGAGCTAAGAAAAAAAACAATGGAGATAACAATAATGATAATGAGTTAAGTGACCAAAATAACAGTGACAGCTCAAAAAGTAAACCAAAAAAAAATTATAGGAATATTGAAACTACACAAAATAATAGTAACATAATTCAAGTTACTATTGGCACAGACGAGGCTATTGATTTAACGGAGACAGCGCAAATAAATGTCAAAAATGAAGCAAAGATAGTTAAGCAAAAGCAGAGAAATATGGTTGAAATTAGTATCGATACAAATAATCCTGTTACTTCACAAGGCCAAAATGAAAAGAAAGCTAACGGGAAAAGAAACAATTCTATCCTCGCAGAAAGACTGGAACAAATGAAGACAGTTAAACTTAGCAATGGAGTTTCATTTTCTATGGAATATTATCAGTGTGACCATTGCCAAACAAAGTTCAACACAAAATCTTCTCTGCAGAGACATATGTTGATGCATCTGAATTTACAACCATACACATGCCCGGAGTGCCCCAATAGACATTTCCGGCAGCGAGGAAACTGGAGGGCACACATTCGCCGGAGACACCCACAACTTTTCTTAAAAATTAAATATGAGTGCCTAGTTTGCCAAAAACCGTTCATCTCACTTGAAGACCTAAAGCGCCATAAAAAGGAGCATGTAAATGTGAAAAAGAAACAATTCACATGTGTGTTTTGTGAGAAAGTCTTTAAGGAGAAGTCACTTTTGGCAGACCATGAGAAACATCACATGTCACCAGGGCGATACAAATGCTCCATGTGCTCTATGAGCTATGACTCTCGTGTACTCTATTCTGACCATTTAAAAACGCATGCAAAAGTGGAGGATAAATTTCATTATTCTTGCCAATATTGTGGTAAATCCTATTTAAGGCCCAGTTCCATTGCAAGGCATATCCGAGTTAGCCATGGCGGCATGAGGATGCAGTGTCCAATTTGTAAAAAGTTGTTGAAAGGGCATCTAACTGAGCATATGAGAACACATGAAAATGAGAGACCGCATGAATGTGATGTGTGCGGGCAGAAATTCACTCAGTCGACCCAGCTCACGGTTCACAAGCGCTCCCATACTGGTGCTAGACCATATCCCTGCCGAATCTGTAAGCAACCTTTCTCACACTCTAACGCTCTAATGCTCCATATAAGACGGCATACTGGAGAAAAGCCATTCGCATGTGCTATGTGCCCGCAAACATTCTCTCAGCTACCACATATGAAGGCCCATATGCGCAGCATACATAGTAAATCTGAATTCTACAAATGTGCTAAGTGTAGCGCGTTCTTCAAGCTTAAGGCCCTGCTAGAAGCGCATGCAGAAGAATGCGGGGCTGTCGAGAGCCTTAAGAAACCTGAAAACAAAGACAGCACGCTGGTGTCAAAAATGAGGTTCCATCTCGCGCTACTTTTCACTATGATCGCCTCTAAAGAAAAGCTGAATGACCTAGGTGCGTATAAAATTATTTAAAAAAATTCGAATGCACAGTTTTTTAGTGTGAACATCGCTTCCTGTGTGTGCGCAAATAACAGGAATCCATTTTGAAAAAAAGAATCCCTTGCATTAGACATCAACGGGCTCATACCAATTACAAATACATTTCATTGATTTGAGTCACTTGAATAACACTGACAATAACAAATGCACTGTCATTTAGGCGGTTGCCCTAAATAGCGCTGTAATTGTTTTACAATGGGTTGACTATAGTTTGCATAATATAAACGTGTGTCGCTATGTGACGTATCGACGTATTTGTTTTAATGTCCTACCTAAGGTTAGAATACTACACCAATCGGTCGATCTATGTATATAGTATGTCTATAATCGTCGTATATTATTGTAGTTCGTCCTATAAGAAAGTCCTAGCATTGTATTTTGTTGAGAATTTCTCTAGAACGAAGTATAGGCCAAATTAAAATTAAATAATACCTATTTCGAACGACCGATTTTTGTGGTTCAAGTTTAGTTGGTAAGTATCATACTTCGTAGCCAAGCCAACAAACAAGATTGAGAAATATACCTACATTGAAAACACTACAAATTAATTACATTAATTACATGTATAAATTACATTGTAACGAATTTAACCCTTCAAATGCCCAGGACATCTAAACTTTCATTAAAAAAAGTTTTCCACAATTTTATATTTCACAATCTTGTTGCAATTCCAAATCATAAAAATAAACAGTTAATTAAACAACTGTACCGCTATTCGGAACCTAATAATAATATTGAGAATGGCAACCCTGTTGTCGGTCGTATTGTCCTTTTCTAGCATATACGTCCCTCTCTCTCCCACACTCCCACCACACAGCAGTTTGCTTTTTGGCGGTTGTCGCAAAAACAAATTTCCAACTCTATTGGCTTGCTGTTTTTCCATCTGGAAGGTCGTGAAGCTAAACTGCTGGTGAGTTTTTGAATTGTACCCCAGTTTAGCTGACTATATTGAAAAACAGTTTCTAACGGCTTTTGCCGTTCGAAATAAATAATTAAATTTAGTGTCCGTTAAACTATCTAGCAAATAAAAACGATTCGGAATAGTAATGTGTAAGTTTTCAAAGGCTGCCTGCGCGCACCGTGGCTATGCTAATGAAAATACTAAAACACATAATGGTAGAAAACACATCGAGCTGGTAAAGCGTGCACTTGTCACCATTAGAATTTAATTAATATTATACCTACATTAAGTCTCTTCAGAGTCTTATTACTTAATTACTTTAAATCTTTGTGTGTCTATAATAACTGTTGAAATTAGGTATAACACTTAAATGGTGATGTGTGGAGGCATACCCTTCAGTTTTCAAGTGATTTGTGTTTTCGAATACGAAAGGATCGGATAGTTAATACGTGTTACGTAGAACCTACGTATTAAGGTAGAAGCTTATAGACGTGTAGGGTTTATCTGTCCAAGTATCTATCAGCAACTTGTCGGTTTATCCCGTTCCGGGTTAAATATAATATTGCATTTTTGGTAATAAACTTGCTGATAAATAACGTGTACCCGCTTAGGAGTCGACGAAGCCCCGCTTCGCGGGGCTTCTATTTCCGCTCTGAGGGACACAAGGTAACGAACAAACCTACATCGCAAGAATTGCATTTATTTTTGTGGAAAGTGAGTACTTCGGCAGTACGTAAACTTAAGTCTGACTAGATAAAGAGATATATTAGCATGGCTCTGCGCAAGAATGACATGGAAATCCTTAAGTATCTCACTCCTTATCAATTTACATCTCTCCAACTAGATCTTAGATTTTGAAAAAAAAAAAAAAAAATGGTTAAAATGTAGGTAGATAGGTATCTCTTTAAATAAATAACAGGTACTAACAGCTTAAAAGAACTCTTGCATGTAGTTGCTATATGTGCTTGTATTATTTTGGATTTGAATAACTTGATTATTCATTCTATATGTAACTATAGGTACATACAAGACGGTTCTTTAAGCCTACCTACCTACCTACATAAATAGTACCTACACTTGTAAACGTTTTAAATAAAATCGGAAGCCTGTGACTTGAAAGGGCATTAACAATATGGGAATGTTTAGATTGATTCATTGACGAAGACGCATGGTTTGCTTCATAATTTCAAATTATATTCGCTAACTGTAGAGTTAAAGTTTAGTCATGGCAAATCTCGTCACCGTGAATGACACTTTCTAAAAGTGCCTATTAAAGTAAATCCTTTCCCCTTGTCGAGCGAAGAACTCGCAACTAAGGGAATATTACCCATAAACATAAACTTCATTTGAATGATATTCTTAAGCTATGTCTGTTATGGTTCCACCTGCGTAAGGTGTGCCTAAGAGAATCTTTTATTCAGTCACAAACTAACGTCAAGTTATTTGTGATGATACCAATATGTTGTGTACCTATTTAAGCCTGCGCAAGGCTGCCATGTTTCCACCTGCGTAAGGTGTGCCAAAGAATCTTTGATTCATTCACAAATTGATGTCAAGTTACTGATCATGATATTACAACCTATATAAGCCTGCGCAAGGCATGTCAGAAATTAAATGATATGGTCATAACACAGGCGAGCGAGTAGGCCACAATCATAAAAATATAACAAAGATGAATATGTAAATACCTCCTTTTGGACAAAGGACAAGTGAAAAGGGTTCTAACAAAATAATGTTCTGGGTAAAAATCAGTCGAAATAGGTTACGTTATTCGAGGTTTCATTTTTGTTTACCAATCTATTTTAAGGGTCCCGGACACCCTATTGGCTAAACTCAAAATTGGAATAATTAACATTTCTAAAATTATAATATAATAGATATGAAATAACCTAAGATTCCAGGCCTATCTCGACTCATTTTTATTTTAAAGATGAAAAAATCTTTGCACCCTAATATAAAATTGTGGTCTAGAGACGCTAAGCCTCATAACGTTGGTGGCATAGATAATACTAAGAGATTTAGTCACCTAAATTCGACCATAAGCCCAGACAGAATATTGATATTTAGAATAAGGTGTGGTCAATCCTCCAAGGTCCAGATAATCTGTGGACTCTAATTAAATCAGGCTCACTTAAGCTCACGACACAACATAGCTTACGGTTCAATTCTGAAATAAGCTATGTTTAATATCACTGATGGTGTGAAAATAAAATTACAAGAGCACAAACAGCCTGCTCAAGGTGTACAAAGGGTTCCGTTTAGCGGCCCTATGAATATCTAAAAACCTTTGAAGTCTATGCCTGCTATGACAGACTAGAAATTAATATAAATTATATTTGCCTCGAGAGCACTAGTCTTTCAGTTAACATTTTTACGAGTACCTACCTATGTAGGTACACGACATAACCAAGGTTAGGTACCTATTTAATTATTATATCCCTGACTGGCATGGTATAGGAAAATTGTCATGTGCTGCACAAGCATGTTGGAAATAAAAATGTACAAAACTGACCTAACGGGGCGTTTATGAATGATTTATTTTACACCCTTATGTCTGCCTTGTGAACCTTGAGGATTCGAACCACCTTGATCGTAAGTGCTCCTATGCACAGATTAAGTTTATTTTAAACTACCCATGCACTAATCTCAAAGGCACGTGCTTCTATGCACGGACCAAATATTGTTATCACTTAATTCACTTAACATTATTCGTCATAGTTTGATACTATACGTTTAACAAATGTACCCACCGTGGAATGTAATGTACCCAGTCATAAGGTTTTTAATAAACAGTGACTTAATGGTTTGCACGAACGATTCTAGTATAACTTCTGGGCGGTCACGTCTAGGGCATGACCCTCTAGTTCTCAATTTATACAAAATTATAGCATTGCGATACTGTTTGCTTTGCACAATGTGAAACAGCAGCAAGCCTTGCGAAAAGGCGAAGCTATTTTGAAAGGCGAGTACTTTTCAAAAATACATTGTAATATATATAAATATGTTTTTGTCGTGGAACAAGTACACCCAAACAAATGCAGTCATTTATATTATATTATAATATGTTGGCAAAACTCTGCAAAAGAGTTATATAGTCTGTCTGTACAGTGTAACTTGAAGGCATCAATGCACATGAATCTCTTGAAACATGGTGGATCAATTAATTTACACCCCGTCTGTGTCTTGCTCCTATTACCAAATCCACAAGTTAAGGACCTCAACCTATATATAGGTACCCTTCTTGCTCGAGACCTGTAAAAAATGTACACAATAATTTCATGCAGTCAAGTGTCGGAAAACTAGATCCACACACTTAGCGATATCGTGAATATATATCCAAGAACTCTGTATATTGCCTCCCAGGAGGCGGGATGTTATTAGACTAACCTATATAGTAGGTAGTAGGCCAGAGATATAGTATACAAAAGTACACTGGCCCAAATTAAGTAATATTATATTTCAGAATATAAAATAATTTACAATCTTGCTATTATTGAAATATAAACAAGTAACAATTATCCTTAGTTCATAAGGAGGATAAGTATACCTAAATATCTAATAGATTCGACAAAGTGTTGATTCTAGCATTGGATAAAATAGGTCCCTCTTAAAGGGCCTCTGCGCTGTGGCTTTGGGGCCACAGGCGCCCGGCAAATGGTCGGGAACCCCCTGGTTTCCCACAGCAAATAATGTAAAATCACGAAATAAGCACATAAATTTGTATTTCGGTTAAAAGCACCTATGCGATGAGCTAGGGTTTCGAATTAAGTATCTGATTCCTTATAATTTACACACTGAATAGAGAAAACTGAATATTCAGAATTAAGCAATGTCTATGAATAGTTTACAGAAATTAAGCCACTTTAGCGGTCAGAACCAATAAAGTTTTAAGGCTTATGTCTACCAGTAGGCACCAGATAAAGTAAACCACTAAGAAACTACTCTTACTACATATATACAAATTATTGAGTAAAATTAAGGTTATGATAGCTAAACATGAATTTAATTAGAATGACTCTGCAAATATTATTGATAAAGTTCTGTGGCAATTCTACACAAGAACACCACAAAGCGTCATAACTAGTGCCACAGCGCAGTGAACAATGAGTGTTGTGGCTTAAGCTCTCATAGTACCTAACCTTCACACTTTTAAGTAAGGTTTATTTATGTATTTACAGTGACTTGCGTTCTCGTTAGTAAAGCATATAAAAGGGTTAAATGCATTTTATAGCTATAACTATAACCTATAACCAAGTATATGGCTTACAGTCATTAAATAAATTTAGTGATTCCCTATGACATTTGAATAAGTACCTAATTTTATTAACTCTGTTTGTGGTGATAGTGATATAACGAATAATTAAAATATTCGTCTACCTAATCCCGAGGGATTCTGGAAATAAGAAAGGTCCTGTCCTTGTTATATTCCTGCAACTGCTTACTTTACTATTATAGATAATTATTATCAAATTTGATAAGAATTGCGACTTATAAATAAAAACTACTCTAGTACGTTATTATTTTTATCTTTTCATACTTGAATTACATTACTCCTTATAACAGATGTTGTATGCTCTTTGAAGAGTAGACTGACTTATCACATCTTCTTTTACCTAGTTTTCACATACCTACATTTAAGTAATTAAGTATAGCACCCTTGTGGTGACTCACTTATTCTTTTTGAACATTTATAAGTACATTAAGTACGTATACAAAATGTTAAGTTAGTATCATAATCATAATATAATGGAATATCAAATTGTATGCTTTACTAAATACCTCTCTCCTCACAGGTGTTAAAATAAAGGGTGTACTGCATAATTAATTAAACACTCATAATATAATAATATTACATATACATAATAAGTACATGTATAATCACATTGGCTTGGCGTCTTCCCACCACCAGGCGATAACAAACACGTCTCAATATTATTATTAGGTTCCGAATAGCGGTACAGTTGTTTAATGACAGCGTTTTACACAAAAATAAAACGCTAATTAAATAACTTACCCTATTCGGAACCTAAAGTTTTAATCCTGCCTGGTGTAATTTTGAGACAATGAGTTGGAAATTTGTTTTTGCGACAACCGCCAAAAAGCAAACTGCTGTGTGGTGGGAGTGTGGGAGAGAGAGGGACGTATATGCTAGAAAAGGACAATACGACCGACAACAGGGTTGCCATTCTCAATATTATTATTAGGTTCCGAATAGGGTAAGTTATTTAATTAGCGTTTTATTTTTGTGTAAAACGCTGTCATTAAATTTCATTGTTTTGTCTATGTTTTTGTTTGGCTTGCGTGTGTCGTTTTTTTATCGAACTATTCTCAATAACGTTTATTTTTTTTATTGATAGCAAATCATAAAATGTCATTTTATCAGGATTCAACGGACGGCGACATGGGTAATTGAGTTGAGTGAGTGATATCATTTCCCATTTAATACGGTGACGGTTGGTTATGGGAAATTGGTCTTTATTCTGGATGGAGGACGGTTTTAAATCGCTTTATGGGTACGGGTGATGGGTTGGACAGTAAAATGTTCAATAGGTCTAAAGGATAATATGAATATGACCATGTTTCAATTGCCTTATCTGTTGTAAATATTCTTCACTTACTTCTTGTAATAAGTTACAAGCTTACGCTTGAATTAAAAGCTTCATCATTTTCATTTTAATTGAAAATATGAAAGATTTCTTAATGAAAATTAATTTGATAAGCTAACCATTAAACGCCTATGACGATTAAATCGGTCAAGAGCGCCCTGACTGCTAACTGAGGATTAAGGTTTAAATTTCTCCTATAGTTAGCTTTTTATTGGTGTTTAAATGAAAATACTCCCCTACGACAAAGTAATTTTTTTGCAGGGTTTTATTTTATTACTTAAGTATAAAACATGTCAAAATAAGCAAATTGGGCTTGGGTTTTTCTCATCGTTCCACAAAAAACAAATAGCCGATTCTAATATAATATTTCGACCAGGTTTCAACAAGCGACTCATCGACGATATCCTCGTGGACTCAATCGAGGCCATGGGCTTAGCGCCCTGCAAAGACAAGAGTTTGCCTCCGTATTCGCGTCTGAAGATCAACGCGCTTATGCTGCTGCAAGGTATTTCTATAGTCGCACCAATAAAAGTCTGCAGCGGATTTGATAGCCCACGCAATGTAAGTGTTATTTGTACGTCACGTCATAATTTCATAGAAGTATGACGTTTAAAATTACACTTGCACTGCGTGGGCTATCAAAATCGCTGCAGACTTTTTACGGTCTGACTATATTTATTCATTACTTATTAAGCATCCAACTAAGTACATCCAGAGACACTCGGGCCGTGGGATAGAGGAGCGCGTGGGCTCCTTAAGGAGCTTGGTAAGAGGTTAAGGAAGTTTTGCCTTGGGACTCTCGCGCAGGCAGCTTTCTCGCGCAAAGGATTGCCATCGCTATACAGCGCGGGATTGCTGCCTGCGTGATGGGCACTTTGCCGAGGGGCCTAGGCTTTAAAGGTAGGTTTTAGGGATTTTTATGTTTTAGGCAGGTTTAGTTTTATATATTTTATTTTATAAGGTACTTAAGTACTAAGTTTGTATCCAAGTAAGTGGTGAAGATAGAAATGCTTTTACATACATCATAACTTATTACAAACATTACCACTTAGTTGAATGGTTGGCAATAGTCAACATCGTTTCTCCGGAAACTTCTTGAAACTGATTTATTTTTGTTTTATTTATTAAAGGTACCGTGCCTAAGCCACAGATGGCGCTGTTCGTCAAGGAGGAGAAAACTACGGAGGAAATATTGGAGTTGCTGACTGATGTTATGAATTAGTAAGGTTACGGTGCTTGTTGACTGTATTAGCGTAAGGACGCTAAGCAAGAAGAAATTCGTACATTGGGCCGCCTGTTCCTATCTCTATCGCACGCACAAAATTATATTGCTGTCCCGCCCATTATGCCGGCGGTCAATGCTACTGTGCGAGCGGGACAGCAATATAAGTATGCGAGTGCGATAGAAATAGGAACAGCTTAGACGGGTCAAGTCAATGAACGAAATTCTTCTTGCTCAGTGTCTTTACTTTAGAAGTTAGTGTCATTCTCGTACGACATGACGACGCTTATCATGAATAGTGACACAAAACAAAATGAAATGCCATTCGACTTTAAATCTTACCAGTAAAAGATAGAATATTAAATGCAATAGCATTTCATTTTTAGTTGTACCACTGTTCATGATAAGCAACTTGACTGAGAATATTACAAATTTGACAAATTCAATCATTAACAATGCCGCGGTATGTTTAGGTACCTTAAGAGAGTACTAAATTTTCAAAACTAACTGTTCTGTTTGCTAGTTATACTTAATTTAATTATGAGTGTAAATTAATTTAATAAGTGTAATAAAATTAACGAAGAGAATTACGTTGGGTCAAGGCGGCATTTGAAGTTTACTAATAAAATTAACCTCGATATAAGATCCCTGAATGATGTAAAAACAGAATGGCATTTTGTAGCTTACATTATTTGTTTTTTTATAGCCGAGTACACAAACGATAATTATAAAGTCGTAAATAATAGTAGAATTAAATGAAAATCAGAGATGCGAGCGCATTGTGCATCACATATAAATACCTATTTAATTTATATTATAATAAAGATACATTTTAAGACTAATCTTAGCTAGCGACAAGACCAAAGCTTAGTGGAAGATATTAGAGATATAGATATTTTAACTTATTGATATATAATTTATATAATAATAATTATTATGGTTGTATTGCATGCTAGAGTAACATAGCTAATTAAATAGTAAGGTAACGGTTTTATTAATATTGTAAACTTTGTTTTTATCGCACGCGCATAATTATATTGCTGTCCCACTCACACAGTGTCATTGACCGTCGGCATCATAGGCGGGACAACAATATAATCACGCGCGTGCGATAGAGATGAACAGTAAAGTACCAAATTCTTCGCGCTTAGCGTCCTTACTTTAAAATGACTGGTCGGTTATAATTTGTCCAATCAATCTGTCATTTTAGTATCTTGGATATAAAAAATAGAGCGTATTAAAATAACTTGCCATGTGACTACAAATTAAGTGATTAGTCCAAAGATGATCGTCTTGCATTTTAATTATTTATTGTAGTTTTAATATTTTCATTCCGACGTTTGAATGAATGTGCCATTGTTTGTTATTGGTAACTATTTTAATTAACTATTACAATATTGATATTTTGTTTTTATCTAATGAATAATTTTTTTTTAATGATGGTTGAATTTAAATTGTGTGAATTCTAAATAATGTTTTTAATTGTAATACACGCAATTAGTAGACGCTGATGTGATCTCAAAAATCAACGCAGTGTCTATGCTACACTTGGAACCAAATTAACAATTTCTTCATCACACTTGCTAGAAAAAGACCTTATTTCATGCAGGTGTACTGGACAAAGGCGTATATTGTTCCCGCGGGAGTTATGGATTGTGAAAACAAAAAGCTATAACTCACTAGGAAGTTATAACATTTATTTTATTATGTTACTGATTTATACGAATTAATAGGTATAAATGAGAGACCTTTTAAAATATTAACGTTTATATTTAAGTATTTTTGATTATGTTTTAAAATATATAATTTGATGAATTTAATAGCCGAGCCATTTATAATATTTTTACTTACACAATTTTCAAATGTGGCTGAATGGCAGATAGGTATAGTTTTTTTTTTATATATCCGAGACATTGTGCCTTCGATCACACTTCGATACCTAACCTGTCAAAATATGACAATATGGC
This sequence comes from Cydia fagiglandana, assembly GCF_963556715.1. Classification (NCBI taxonomy): domain Eukaryota; kingdom Metazoa; phylum Arthropoda; class Insecta; order Lepidoptera; family Tortricidae; genus Cydia; species Cydia fagiglandana. Next base: position 19,161,415 of record NC_085942.1, on the reverse strand, counting down.
GGACGAATCTTTGAAATGTCACCGTATTTAAGAATTATATTATTAGTCTTTTTTCGCAAGTGTGATTAAAAAGATTGTGTGTAACTCTGGGGTAAGAATATTGCAAACTCGAGTCTTTGATTCACTCCAGCCTGCGGATGTCGCGAATTAAGACCCTCGTTTTCAATATTTTACTAATCCCCGTCGTTGCACAATGTACTATATATATTATATTTTCTTAATATATTTGATTATATTAAGAAAATGGCCTATTATCGTATACTTGCTGTACAGTAATTGTAACTCGAATATGTGCACACAAAATTAATTGAGCTAGATAAAATAGAACCGTAGTTTCATATAAAAAGCAAATGGTGTCTAAATATAGGTACCTAACTTATTTCTATTGAATACATATGTAGGCGGGCCATATTATTTAAAATAGTACGATCTACTTTTATAACTTGATAATTATGTTTATGAATCTCGAGTTCTTTTGATTCTAAATATTCTTATAGAAGTCTAGTTTTCTGTTTTTCATTCTGCTACGATTTTTTACAGACTTTATATGAGGAAGACGCATTGTATTGCATTGTATTGTACCTATCTCTTGGAACATTTTGAGACACTTTTATCCTATCAAGATCGATTTTTTTTATTCCATAGACTAAAATAACATTTCCTAGTATGAACGTAAAATTTCATTTCATAGTATGAAATGTCATTTTAGTCTACGGAATAAAAAATAGGCTTTAGATATCTGTGTACAAATTTAAATAAAATCGCGCAGGTTTCATTTAGTAAATTCAATATTAAACCTATTAACTAAGATTTTTTCGCTAACAATAGTAAATCAGCACAAATATATATATTATAATAAATATGTAACCAAAACAAAACAAAAGATTAGTAAAAACGAACATTACGGTGTTCAATATAAGTGACTACTTATTGTATTTGTATGTGGATGTTAGAAAAAAAGACATCAACGTGCAACGACTGCAACTCAGCCTTCAATGAATGACCTTGTACTGAAATTCTTATTTTACTAGGTTAAAATTAACATAATAATTTACAGTAGCACGCTTGTCTTGTATGATACAGATCATCTTGAAATATTTAGGTAAGTAGTGTGTTTGTATTTACTTAAATACTATACTATACTTCTGGAATTTCTGGATCCAGCCAAAGGACAAATGCAAAATCTACCTAACTAAATTTATTTTACTTTATCAAATAAAATAACATTCACAAATAATTCAAAACAGCCAATAAAATCCATAGATATTATGTAAACCTAAAACTAATACGATGCATTAGGTTTATTGCCATTGTCTTTTGTCATGTAAACGACCGACGATGACTAAAATAAATATTATAGTTATGTTATAGGCACCACGTATATAACGCACGCAAGTTATTTGGGTGATACACAATTTTAGTTAACGCAATGTTCAAAGGTTACACTTAGGGTCAGTGTTTGTTTATTTACAAAACAAATATTTATTTGTTTATTTGAGTAACTGACCCGATGTACCAAAGAGTATAAAAGATAAGCTAAATTAAATATGTATTTCATTGTGTTTGTGCCGTTTTATTCTTCCCTTTTTAACAGGCGTATTTTAAGAGAAAATAATTAATTTTATAACAAACAAGAAACAAAAGTAAGACACTCGCCAATAACTTTATTTTGAATTGTAGAGGACGCCTTTCTAGGCATTAAGTCCTCCATTTGAATTAAGATAAGATCTTTATTTGCATATCAGTGGCCTATTTTATAAAGCTACAAGTTGCAATTTACAAGCGGAAGTCTCTTTCTAACCCTATGTGTTAGAACGAGACTTCCGCTTGTAAATTGTAACTTGTAGCTTTATAAAATAGGCCACAGTATGTTACATACAAGTTACATAATGGACCCTGGAAGGGTATAACAAAACATTGTTAAACACGGGTAAACAATTTGAAAATCTTAAAAACTAATTACAGTAATTACAAAAATACTTTGTAGGACAGTTCATTATTCCGGCTTACGGCGTTAAAAGGGTTAAAGCTAATCTGCGGGATTTTTTAATGCTGCCAGCTTAGCTACAAATAATAAAGATAAAACTTTATCTCAAAGTCAAATTATAACGTCTTCGAATTTGAATTTTTTGTTAGCGTGTTCGATATTAATAGAAAAATAGAAATCTATATAAATTGCTTCGAGGGAATGATAATGATATACCGACTTGATACCGATACCGTTACATTTTACATTGGGTAACACTGTAAGCGTCAGCGATATTGATGGCGAGTGTATCTGGCATCGGCATTTTTGAGATTTCAGTGCAGTTTTTGAAATTGTTCCAGATTAGTAATCTTTAATATCAATCGCTAGCGCATATTTATCGCTACAAGATTGTGTTGTGCTATAATCATCACTACTGGGTCAAATAAACATTAGTCAGTATTCTAACCTCCAAAGAATCTAGTCGTCAAGTTATTAGTGTTAGTAAATTGAATCTTCAAAGATGAGTGAGTATATGTTACTAATAGTTACTTTAGTTACATATTAGCGATGTATATCACATGTAATTAACCGATTAATTTGATCTTAAAATAATTTTAAAATGTAACCTCAAAATAACTTTCTATATTTACAGCGATGGATATTCGGCCAAATCACACGATCTACATAAACAATTTGAACGAAAAGATCAAGAAAGAGGAGTTAAAGAAGTCTCTATATGCTATTTTCTCACAGTTCGGCCAGATTTTGGACATTGTCGCATTGAAAACCCTAAAAATGCGAGGACAGGCATTTGTTATTTTTAAGGAAATTTCAAGCGCAACAGTAGCTTTAAGAAGTATGCAAGGATTTCCTTTCTATGACAAGCCCATGGTGAGTCTAAAATTTTCTATACTATTAATACTTCACTTTTAATTTACAGACATGAAGCTTTCCATAGAATAACTATTCGAAAACAAATGGTACATAATACTGAATGAGAAATACAACTGTTTTGACCTTAATTCTATTATTCTAGAGAATCCAATACTGCAAGTCTGACAGCGATGTCATTGCTAAAATCAAGGGCACCTTCCAAGAGCGCCCAAAGCGTCCCAAGATGCCCAAAGGCCTGGACGACAGCCGCAAAAAGAAGAACAAGGATGCCCGCGCCAGCATGATCCCTGGCTTTGGCCAGCCGAGCATCCTGAACCATACCAACATAGAGCAGCCGCCTAACCAAATCTTGTTCCTTACGAATCTGCCGGATGAGACCTCGGAGATGATGTTGTCTATGTTGTTTAACCAGTAAGTATTTCTTTTTATTTGTTTAATTGTAGGTACAACGAACAAAAGCAGACTAATTACAAGTAAAAAAAAAATTATAATTTATTTATTTATTTAAACTTTATTGCACAAGCACAGGAAAAATGTACAAATGGCGGACTTAATGCCTAAAGGCATTCTCTACCAGTCAACCATTGGGTCAAACAGAGACAAATGTTGGTGCAGGAGATACATAATTTATAAAGAGAAATGTAACCGAGAAGTCAAATATTATATATAAACATAATAACATAAACCTACAAAATTATGATAAAATACTAATACTATAATATGTATGTGTGTTGTTTTTTATTTTATTTATTTTATTGTGTGTTGTATAAAAGTCATTATCACCCATGCCTTTAACTGTGAGACACCCTAGGACAGGAGTCATCAAATCATCAAATGGCGGACTGTCGACCTATACTATTTTAATAAACTGAAGTAGAAACGGACAGCAATGGTCATATTATTTTTAAAAACGGACCCCAGGTTGAAACTAAATGGTGACCCCTGCCCTAGGACATTTTTTTAAATATATATAAGTCTGCTGTGCCAGCTATTAACTTAAAAAGAATTTTGATGAATTAGTCCAGAATTAAGTTATATCTAACTCAAGTTGTTATATAAATCATGGGTTTGTTGAAACCAGCAAGAAATAAAAAATAAGTGACATAATCTCACATTATTTTTTCTTTTCCAGATTCCCTGGCTTCAAAGAAGTCCGCCTCGTACCAAACAGACATGATATTGCCTTTGTGGAGTATGCGAACGAGATGCAGTCAGCCGCAGCAAAGGAGGCCCTTCAGGGTTTCAAGATCTCTCCCTCACACGCTATGAAGATCACCTTCGCCAAGAAGTAATAGATTATGCGATTGATTTGTATATTATGAAATAAAGTACAAAAAATATTGAGATCTGTTTTGAGCATTGCACTACGCCTAAACAGCTCTCCTGGCTGTGATTAGTTATTTAAAGTATAGTTTTTTTCCTGTCAATCCTATTTTAATCGCCTAAATGAGCCCTTAAACTTCCTTAAGCGAAATAACAGTAAATTCTCACCAGAACTGCGTAAATTTGCATTAAATTTAAGTACACTTTATAAGCTTATAAATGTTGTTCGGCAACATTTTTCAACGTGCCTGCCACTCGCGTACTTTGGCTCGTTGGTACAAAACTTGAGATGGAGAACCAGGTTTATGGCATGGCTAAAAAGTACAAGCGATCCGTCCAAAAATTTTTTTTGTGGGTTCAGTTTTGACGAAATGGCTGTAGGTAGAGTGGGACGCGTTTAAATTATAGGTATTAAATAACGTTAATTTGGATTTGATTTGTAATGACTTACAATTAGTACTTTCCTAGCGTTGGTGTGGTTATGATTTAAAGGGTTAATTTTAATCGCACCAACCATGTTCGTGATTTCAAATATTGGGGTAATTTTTACAATATGGTATCCCCGCGTGTATATCGTCATCTCTATGTCCGTGCGTCATCTAAGTCTTCCTTGTGTATAGCGCCCTCCAGACTATGCGCGTGAATCGCGGGCGAAGCCGCGAACGCGAGTGTGGAGTCTAGTTCGCTGATATGCGAAATCGACTCCAGACTCGCGTTCGCGGCTTCGCGCCGCGATTCGCGCACGAGTGTGGAGCGGGCTTATGACAAATCGTTACGATAATCGACAACGATTTGTCATACACACGGTTCGATTTATCTGCACAGTCGGACTGCACAGTTTTATCGCAACGATTTATCGTTACGTATGTAGCCGGCATCACCGGCGCACGCGGTTTGGCCCGTCTATAGAATCCTATATCTATGCTCTCAGCTTAGCTGAAATGGTAGTTTTTGTACAATTTGATAAGAGAACACTGATTAAATTAAACGTCAAATTGATACTGACATTTCACCTTCCTAGAGTCTAGACGTCAAAACAACGCCCTACTTTGAACTCTATAAAATTAATAACACAACAGAACAGAAACTCGTTATTAAGAAAATGTACATGGATTAAACTGTAAAATATACATCATGGATCTAACTTCCAACACATTGCCGAATATAGTCGACGTGGAATGGAAACTCGAAGTAGTAACAAACGCACCGGGCGTAGGCTCAGACAACTTATTGTATACTGTGGTGTTAAAGACTGATTGGGGCGACGACATACGCTTTACTTGTGGAAGTCAGGAGCTGCAGGATTTAGTGTATAAGCTTAAAGACTTGGTACGGCATTGTGAGACGATGAAAACTGAATTGGCGTAAGATTTTATGTATAGTGTAAAAAAATAAATGTTTTTGTAATATTTACTCTCGTTTTACTTCCTTTCCTAAATTCAACTGCGGTATTTAGCTCAGTCATTTCCTTTTTTTATTGTTACTCATCATCTAGTAGTCTCATTTCAGCCGTTAGTGGTGACACTCAAGTGAACTTTTCAGAAAACCAGCAACTACAACGGAACGGTAACAGTATAAATAAAACAATAATATGTGTAAAATTTTCATAAGTTATTCATATAATATATTTGTAACATAAATTAATATTAATTTCATTTCACATCAAAATAGCACTAATTTATTTGTTATTTAGTACCACATCCATCACTGTTAGAAAACAATAAGAGCGTTATAACATTGTCCGATCCGATATTGAATGCCGGATACAACTAGAAATCAGTAAAAACAACACTTTAAATTATTCTATATTTAATTTTATTCCTCAAAAGAAATATGTAAAAGTTGACCCTAAGGTACTTTTAATACCTATAATGGATTGGACAATATGAAAACACTCAAATATACCATTTAACTAGATTTACAATTCATAATTATAATTACATTTTAGTCAATAGTCATTGTAAGGCACAATGTTACAAGCACAACAGTTTATATAACACCTACACTACAAGCAATTGGCAATTCATAATGATACTGTAAAGCTACCCCACTATAAACCACCAAAAGCTCCCAACTATAGTCCAAAACTAAATCAAATATTTGGTCAGGAGTGAATATTATTTGAATGTTGCAGTTCTAAGTTCAAAACCAAAACATAAGATTAGTATTGTATACAATGTTGTGGCAGTTGCAGTATTGCTGGAAAATAGTTCAGTGGGTTTTACAGTACATTAATTCATCAGTACATTAATGTATATTTTGTTATTTAGAGATTCATGTTAAACTTACAGCTATTTCAATGTAGGTATAAATTGGTGGAATCCTTCAAAATTTATAAAATCTGTATGACGTCTCATAGTAATTTTAAAAGTTATCTGAACTTTTAAGTACATACTTTTGTTATAATAGCACCTAGTTAAATGTTTTACACAATTTTAGAAACACCTCTTAGCAATGAATACAGAGAATGCTTAGAGTCCTAACTTTTAAAATAAATCTTTAGTTTCATTATGTTAATTTTGATTTTTTATTTTTTGTATAAACTTACGCCATTTACGCCTAGTATCCCACTAAAACCTGGATACAATAATGAAGAAAAAAACTTGAAAAAAGAATACAAAAATACAACCTTAATACAAAAACAACAATTACAATACTGGCAGTTACAAATCAAGTGATGTGTCAAAAATATAAAATCAGAAATCAATGATTTATAGATTTATATCATTAAAATATAATTTTGTAGAGTTAGACCAAGACAAGTCTGCAACGATTTTTATAGCACACAAAGCACAAGTGTTATTTTAAACGTCAAACTTCTGTGAAGTTAGTGTACTTGCACTGTGTATGCTATTAAAATCGTTGCAGACTTTTCTTGGTCTAACTCTAGTAATATTATTTCTTACGTCATTCGTATATAAAACTTTGTATACATCTGTTTATATATAAGATGGCACTTGCAGAATACCCATTTTTGTATGCATATTAAAATAATAACCTCAACTACTTTTATACAGTGAATGGGAGTTGAATCTGGGTTATAAAATTATGTGGTATGGGTTATTTTTACTTGTTCATAATCTCGAGAATCGGCGGTATCATGTTGAAGGAGAGTGGCATATACAGTGGCGTTCAAAAGTGGATGGATAGATAACGACCGTAATGCCTAAATATTACGGTTGAAAAATCTCCATGCACTTTTGAACGCCAGTTTACATGTCCTCGTTCGTGCAGAATGCATAGAAATATAAAAAAATGGTTGGGTTTCCACATCTCAAAAAAATCTGTTGGATACAAGATACAAATAACAGTCACACTTTCCCTAAGCTAATTAGGCATGCTAGTACCCACTACCCAGTATCATGCTTATGAACAGTAAAAATGAGTGTACGGGATTGTGTTTTGGGGAACAGTTGAATCTGGGTTATAAAACTTTGTAGTTTGGGCAATTTTACTTGTTCATTTTCTCAAGAATCGGCAGTATCATGTTGAAGGTGGGCCGCTTGCCGATATCCTCGTTCATGCAGATGCGGATGAGCTTGGCGATGTGGGGGGAGACGCCGGGGGGGATGGCCACGCGGAGCCCCTCGAGGGCAATCTTCATGCCGCACTCCATCGGCGATAAGTCCGCGAAGGGAACCTGCAGAGTATATCCGTTAATTTATTATCTATATGGTAAAAGTATAAAACTTTGCCCACCGCGTCACAGTGCAGTAAAAGCGGAATACCTCCACTAATCCCACTTTCTTCAAAAAGTGTATGAACTACTTTAACGTTGTTTCGCTTTTACTGAACTGTGACGCGTTATGTTACTTATGTTAAAGGGCAAGTGTTATACTTTTACGGTAACTTTTGGAATTAAGTGTAGCACCCAAAAGGCGTACATGCGTGTTGCCGCGTTTAACATTCTTTTTAAGTAAAATTAGAAAAAAAAATTATCCTCCTATTTAAGATCGTCGTTGAGGACTTTTTTTATGCTATAGGAGGCAAACGAGTAGATGAATCGACTGATAGTAAGCAATTACCGTCTTTTACATCATACGAGCGAGATGGAATAGCGTCTAACTAAACATAGGGCTCATTTAAATATTGCGGGTTTTAATCGGTCGGTTGAATTGGACGTAACCAACAGTCCGCAATGTAACTAAAATCGCATGCGAGTTCTCGCGCCGTCTAAATCAGCCCATAGGGATGGTATGGGGTACCTCTCTGGTGGCCAGCTCCCACAGCAGCACGGCGAAGCTCCACATGTCGCAGGCCTCCGCGTTGCGCTTGCCGCGCGCGCGCTGCAGCGCCTCGGGCGCGAGCCAGGCGGGCTGGGAGCAGCGCCCGCGCTCCTGGAACGAGAACTTCGAGTCCGCCATGTTGATGCGCGCCGTCATGTCCTCGTCGATCTAGAGAAAATAAAAAAAAATAAAACAACATAACACTGAGCGACCTAGTCCTACAATATAAGCTCAATTAACTAGTGTCACGAACTTAACTATATGTGGATATAAGGGCTTTTTTTACTTGCTGTCGATTTCTCCTTCGTTTGAATTTGATAAGGTAAGTTTTACAGCTTCCAGCCTCTCGCCTGGCATGAGCGTCCCGGAAATAGTAACATCATTTGTTTTACAAGTTGTTTTTAACCCCTTGTGGCAGTATTGATAACCGAACAAGCGAAAAGTTCAAAAAATTAACCATAAGCGTAGCGAGTGGTCCTAAAATGGAATCTCGCGCGTTGCGAGGACTTCAAGGCACGCGGGTTAAAGGCTATCTGTCGATGTCGTAGCCATATCATAGAATAAATAATTTCGTGATGTGGCAATCATATCATGATCGGTTTGTCACTGACAGGCTAAACGTGCGAAGTGGCACAGTACCTACAAACTATATGTCACAACGAAGCCTTACTGAAACAAAAACAGAACTAAACCATAGAATAAATAATTAAATAGTACTACCGTACAGAAAGGACACTTCCTGCTTAACCGAAGTTTGACAGCGATTCAAGTACGAATCATGCTATTTAGGGTTGTCAAAATTCAAGTCTGTGATCGTGCACGCAAAAGGACGTCAAGTGGTGCCAACCCTAATAACTGCTCGGAACAATCCTGAACCGAACGGAGCCGAGTTTGCCCGAAAGGACTCGCCACTGACTAACTAAACTCACCATAACATGCCGGCTGTTAAGCTGGTACAGCGGCAGCTGGTGGTCCTTGTCCTTCTGCAGCGAGTGCAGATAGGCCATCCCCCTCGCCACGTCGTGCGCGAGCCGCAGCGCCGCCGCCGCGTCCACCACCACGCGGCCCGCGCCGTGCAGCAGCGCGTACAGCGAGCCCCACGACATGTACTGGCAGATCACCACCAGCGAGGGGGGGGAGGTGCAGCAACCGACCTGGGGAATCGCGAGGTTATACCAGGGAGATGAGAAAATACAAAGAAAAGATACACAATAGTAAATCTAACCTTTAAACCAGCGTCGACAACCTTTTAGCAGCCAAGGGCCAAATAGTAGTTACCGAAGTTGACGCGGGCCGCACTTTGTGTGTTGAAACCCGAAGCCAAAGGCGAGGGCTTAATTGACACGAGTTCGTAATTCCTGTACCGCTCGTGGCGCACAATGTTTTTCATCACATTTGTGTGGAAAAAAGGGAAATAAACAAAACTTCCGCCTGATTTCGTAAGTTCATTACAACCATAGTTCGAGATTTATGATTTACGGATCGCATCCATCGCCTAGTAAGTCTGCTTCGGGAGCGAAAACACAACAGGTCCTTAATGGAATTTCATACAAAATTGAAGGTCCTGTAAGGCAGCCTTCTTTTCGTTTGTTTCTTTCAATGGACAATATGACGGCGGTTATATCCACGTTATATCGAACAGCAGATATTGATTTTTTCTGGTTACAGGATTATTAAAAAGTTTAGAAAGCTCCTCGTTGAAACCGCGCTGAATACCCGTACAATAGCGGACAGCTAGTATCATCCAACAGTATTTATCTAAGATTAAAGTTCGTTTAGTTACCACGGGCAGTATGTTAGGGTGCGAGAATATCCTTAGTTTCGGGAACTCCTCGTTGAAATCGCGCTGTATGCGAGGCGTACACTCGCGGACGGCTAATATCTTTGCCACGATGTCGTTCTTCTGCCAGCGGCCGCGCCAGGTTTCACCTGACAACAAAAAAAGAATTAAAACCCCAACATATAAAGGAAATCAAACAATTACCTTACTTACCTTACCCCAAATTCTTATGCTAATTAAACTAACATTTTTCTACTATGATCTATTTATTATGTATAATCATAGTTATTTGTTTTACAAGGGGGCAAAGTTGTTGTTTAACCGCTCGTGCTAATATTGACACCCGAGCAAGCGAAAGATTCCAAAATTCGGTTCGAAAAATGGAATTTTGAGCGTTGCGAGGGTTTCAAAGCAGGGTTAAACAAAATTTGCCCCCAAGTGAAACAACAATTTTCACCACACCAACCCGAAGTAAATATTAAATGTAAAATATCAAACAAAATCCAATCCAAATGAATGTCATTAAATATGAATCATCCAAAATCATCATTTAAAAGTCAATTCTACTAGCAAACATAAGAAAACAACTCAAAATTTGCATTTGATTACTTTGCCTCACATGTGAATAAAATGCAACTTTGCTATCCGTTTTTGAAGTGCAAAGTAAGCCTTTCCGAGCTGGTGTGGAAAATATACTGTTACTGTCTGTCCTTCGGGGACCCCTGAGGATGGAGGGGGCCTCCGTGTGCCCTTATAGTAAAGCGGTACCGCACACATAGCGGTCAAACTATTAGCACCTTTTTTTTGTGTCGGAGGTTAAAGTTTGGGAAGAAGGGACTTTCCGGCCTAGTGTGATATAGACGGCCGAGCGACGCGAGGCCATTTAACGAACACGATGCCGCTAATGCAAAAGTGGTTGTTTCATTCTTGTGGTCTTGTATCTTAAGTTCCTAATGTATAGGTTATAGTGCGATTCATATACAAAAAAACCTATGGGTACTATCCCTTCCTTTACCCGACGAAATTTCTGCTTGGCACCCTGGGCTTTAACTCCCTGGAAGTGAGGCGTAATTATGCTCTCGTGACCGGGGCGTGCCGAATAATACGTGGGGATTCAGACTGTCACACAGCTGGTACGCCTTCTTGTGCCCCCTCAATCAAAGATTAATTTTAGGCCACGTAATCGCGACTTACTTACTGGCAGTTCCCAAAGCGCGCACTGTGGCGTACAGGAACTCTCCGTTAGTTCGCGCCTTACAATACCTAAACGCACTTCTCAAGTCAGCACCTGAATGCGATGTTTTTGCCAGTAGTTGGAAGACGTTATGTGACGAATGTAAGAGGTTATGTGAGGCGATGGATGATCACCCGTCTTCAGTTAGTATTTAAGATTATTGTTATTGTATAACACAACTTTATGTTAACGTCTTAGGATAATAATAATATTGTTTGCATTCCACAGTGCCTTAGTGTCTCACTGTAATACTGTGTAATATATATGAAAAAAAAAATAGTGTATGAAAAAAAAAAACTAAATTAAGTCATACCTGACGGTGTGACAGCCATGCGAGTGTGTAGCGACAGCTCGCTGATGTTGATGCCCTTGTGACGCGACAGAGTGGCATCTCTTGACCTGGTCCGGGTTCCAAGCCAAGATTGGTCCTTGAATTGAATCTTCTTCATCTCCTGTCCTTGTTGGATCGCTAGCTCGTGCAGTCTGAGAATAAAGATGGAAGGTTTAATGTTAATGTGAAAAGTGGTAGTGGAGAAAGCTAAAGAAAGATTCAGTAAAAAGATGTATCTTGGTTCATTTCATAGGTTTTCAGGAGTTGAGAGTAATGGCGGAGTATAGTACGGCCATTGGACTTGAAAGTCACAAGTTATGAACTATGTTGTATAAGGTAGAAGTACTAAGAAGGACATAAAGTGCTCATGTCGAATACTAGTGCAGCGTCGAGCACTAGTACTTCTACCCTAATTGGGTTAAAAAATTAATAGCGTAACCCCAGTATATAGTTCCGAACATCATCAGTGGTCATTCACTCTTTCGTTGAGTATTGATGGGATAAAAAACAGTAAACTAGAACCGGCCAACTAAAACTTTATCAATAGCAACCGGAGCAGTTGCGGGGATTCTGATAAATTATTCAAACATCAGTTACTTTTAAATTAGTGATAAGTTTGGTACCTTTGAACCATTTGGCCTCTGGTTTTATCCAGTGGTGTGTCTCCATCCCTATTAGCCAGCGACACCAAGGCCCCGGCCATGACCAGGTCCTCAGCGATGGGCTGGTAGCCCCAGAAGCAAGCGTAGTGGAGCGGTGAGTTGCCGTGGGCATTGGTGAAGTTCACATCCACACGGTTTTGTAGGAGCTGACAACATACAAGTTATGGTAACATTCCATTTCTAACCTACAGCTACACTACCGGCACAGATTATATAATAGTTCTTACGAACAGATACTTTTCTCTCAAACAAAACGCAAATACCTACCGTTTTGATACCTACACAAAAATACAATGGAGTGACCTTCAACGCGCCGCTCCCCGCACCGCGCGCACCGGCACAACGCTAGGGTTGCTGACGCTTAGAAATGATAAATAAATACCTACTTAAACAGCGGAGTGAAATAAAAGGAAAGCTAAATCTTAAATTATACCTAATATTCCGATTATGCGTGTTTGCGAAATAGTCATTTTAAAAGGTTATATGTTCCTGCAGTAACCGCAGTGTTTACGCCGTTTTATAAACCGCGCAATAATCCCAGCAAGAATTATTTTAAAACTTCGTGTAATTTAAAACCAGATAGAGATTAATGTTACACAATAAAGAAAAATAATATAAACCCCATGAATACAGGTAATTAATTATAAGTTAACCAGAGCAAAAATGAGTAGGCACTTTCCGGTGTAAAGTTAACTTACTGTCGTTAAACTAAACATTTGCCAAAATAAATTAAAAATATGCTACCTATTTCAAATAGATAGATATCTAAAACTATACACTTGTCTTACATAATAAACATTACATGTTACGCAATTAAAGAAATTCAATAGTAGGTAGGTAGGTACCTACTACGTAGCTTGTAACTATCGTAAAAAAGCGGCCAAGTGCGAGTCGGACTCGCCCATGAAGGGTTCCGTAACAGCAAGTAACATAATAAAATTGCGGTTTACGGTTTATGACGTATAAAAAAAAACTACTTACCAAATCTTGTTCAAACCAATTTTCGGTGGAAGTTTGCATGGTAATGTACATCATATATTTTTTTTAGTTTTATCATACTCTTATTTTAGAAGTTACAGGGGGGGGGACACACATTTTACCACTTTGGAAGTGTCTCTCGCGTAAACTATTCAGTTTAGAAGAAAATGATATTAGAAACCTCAATATCATTTTTGAAGACCTATCCATAGATACCCCACACGTATGGGTTTGACGAAAAAAAATTTTTTGAGTTTCAGTTCTATGTATGGGGAACCCTAAAAATTTTTTGTTTTTTTTCTATTTTTGTATGAAAATCTAAATGCGGTTCACAGAATACATCTACTTACCAAGTTTCAACAGTATAGTACTTATAGTTTCGGAACAAAGTGGCTGTGACATACGGACGGACAGACAGACAGACAGACAGACAGACAGACAGACATGACGAATCTATAAGGGTTCCGTTTTTTGCCATTTGGCTACGGAACCCTAAAAATGACAGTGCGGCGCGCGGTGACGTGCGTACGTGAGCGCGTGTGGCAACCAACTGGCTTGCTTTTCTACCGTGAACGGGAGCGGATTCGTAGGTATTAAACCGAGCTCGCGCGGAGAGTTCCATAGGCCTGCTACCGGTACTGAACGCGTCGCTGTCATTGTCAATTTCCATAGTAAAATGAACAGTAATGCATCTGTCGTTGGAAATGGACTGTCAACTTTACATGTAACGATTTAAACTCAAAGATGAAAAGAATGTTTGTCAGAAACCAATAAAGGCTAAAGCACTACAAAATACACAATAAAAAAAATGTTTCAATCGTTCCATGATTCCTACTATACTATAACATAGTTACGTTATGAATTTATGCTCATAACAAATATTCATATAATTTTTAAATCTGTCTTTTAAAAATTTTTGGAACCATGGGGTTTGGAAGGCGCCAAAGCCGACACGTAGATAAGTAATAAGATAAGATAAGATAAGAATAGCCATTATTAACCAAAAAAAAAAAAATTTCAGTACATATTACATTTAAATAAATTCACATTTCATTTATATTAATTCGTTTTAATATTTTTCCTTATTAATTTTAATGTCATTGCTTTTTAATATTTCAGTCTGCCTTCTTGGCATAGGCCTCCTCCAGCTCTCTCCATAGCTCTCTCTGTCCCAATCCAATTGGATTCCCTGAATTGGGAGATAAGTAATAAGACATTTTAATCTAAGTGTGATGACTGTGATGGTAATTAATATAATATAATTATGATGGAAATAGTTTCCCACATTTTAATTGGAAGTCAGGGAATGCCCGATGTGACAACCACTAAATACGTACCGTAATATAATACATTCGGTAGAGACACACTAGAAGAAAACGAGCTAAAGGATGTCGAACTCAAAGATGTCCTTCTGTTCTGCAGGTAAACAAGAAGACTTGAGGAGAATAGTGTGGGAATGCCGCTGGGACAGTAACCTGCAGCTCCAAATCCAGGGAACCGGGCTGAATGAACGCGACAAGCGATCGACAGCCCGCCTGCTTCCGGCCAGGCATCCCTACACTACATCTACATCTACAAATACGTACCAATTGCACTATAGCCCGGTGTCCATGGGCAGAGGCCAGATGCAACGGCGTGTCATCGCCCATATTAGTGACATTGATCCGGGCGCCCCGCTTGATCAGCATCTCTACGATCTTCTGGTGGCCCTCTTTGCAAGCCCAGTGGAGCGGGCTGAAGTCGTGATCATCTCTGAAATATAATGAGTTTTTTTTTGTCTTATTGAGAAACAGTCTTAAAATAAACATATGAGTTGTGTTCCACTTCATTGCATGTTGCATGCTTCATGCAATGAAGTGGAGCTATTCCTTACGGATGAATTATCGGCAGCAATAAATAAACTAAAAACTGAGAAAGCAATAGGACCAGATGGGATTTGCAGTGAAATTCTAAAATACTCAAGCTACGAACTACATAAAGTCATTGCCTACGTGTTCAACGAAATAATAAGGAACGAAATAATACCCGAACAATGGAATATTTCCAACATTACTATCCTACATAAAAAAGGAAACAAAGACGATCTACTATAAACTACAGACCTATAAGTATCATATCCTGCGTCTATAAACTATTCATGACAGTGATGACCAAAAGAATACAAAATACACTAGAAGAACACCAGCCAGTGGAACAAGCTGGATTTCGGTCAAATTACAGCACAATGGATCATCTACATACGCTTAACCAACTTATAGAGAAAGGCACAGAATACCAAATTAAAGATATATACATTGCGTTTATAGATTTTACAAAGGCCTTTGACTCGATAGACCATAAATTTCTATTCAAAACACTTGAAGAACAGGGCCTAGAGGGCCTATATGTCAACATGCTAAAACGGATATACCAACATAGCAAGGCCAGAATAAAAACAGATAAATATGGTGAGCCATTCAGGTTGCAAAAAGGCGTAAAGCAAGGAGACCCTATCTCTCCGACACTGTTCAACGCATGCCTGGAGGCCATATTTAGAGTACTAGAATGGGAAAACAAAGGTATAAATATTAATGGGAAATACATAAATAACCTACGGTTTGCGGATGACGTCCTAATTGTGGCCGAAAAACCAAAAATACTGGAGGAAATGATCCTAGAATTTGACACAGCATGCAAGGAAGCAGGCTTATTTAAATCTTCTCGGGGCAGAGGTGTACGGTTGGAGCCGGTAAAGGTTTATTTGACGTTCATAAGCGCATTGTAATATGCCTACTTGAATAAACTATTTTTTATCTTTTATCTTTTATCTTTATCTTAGCAATGAACATGAAAAAATGCAAAATTATTACTAATGGAGATAAAATACCAATAAAGCTTGGAAGAAACAATATGGAATATGCTGAAGATTTCACATACCTGGGACAGATAGTTTCCTTCAAAGACAGACTCGACAAGGAAGTAGACTACAGAATTAGTAGAGCGTCGAAAAAATACTGGTCTCTAAAAGCAATTCTAAAGAGTGACATGTCGATGGCCATTAAGAAAAAAGTATTTGATACTGCTGTCCTATCTACCTTAACTTACGGTGCCCAAACCTGGAGCCCCACCAAGAAACACACACATAAACCGAAGATTTGTCAAAGGGCAATGGAACGGTCCATGCTAAAAATTCAAATTAAAGACAGAATCAGAAATGAAGTTATAAGAGAGAAAACTGGAGTAAAAGATGTAACACAGGCAATAAAAAAGAGTAAATGGGCCTGGGCTGGCCATGTATGTCGCACTACAGATAACCGGTGGACCAAACATGTCACAGAATGGTTACCAATAGACACACCGAGAAAACAGAACAAACCGAATACTAGATGGAGAGATGAGCTACGAAATTTCGATAGATTCTGGTGGAGAACAGCACAGAATAGGAAGGAATGGGAAAACTGGGGGAGGCCTTTTCCGCACACGCGGCATGCAAATGAATAAAATAAATAGAAAAACAATAAAAGTTAAAAAAATAATAATAATTTAATAAATAAGTGTAATAACGAAGAAAGTGTAAAATAACAAAAACGCATGAAATAAAGGCTATTACTATTACTATGAGTTGTGTTAGGATGAATACAATATTGATATAGCTATTGTTATTTTTTTTTTATTTGATTACAACAACACTTTTGAACACAACTCATCAGAAATATGTAAAACTTGTTTAATTTTACATATATTTAAGGTTCTTACTTTTATTCATAGAGATATAGTTCATAAGTTATTTATTTGTCTTTTTATTGTCTTTTGTATATAAATATGTAAAACTCTATGACAAATCCATCTATATAGCTAATGTTATAAATTAGTAGAAGACTGTACTTTAAGGAAAACAGCTCACTAATTGCAACTGAATTCAAAAATACATATTTCTAACAGGAAAACCTGAATAAAAAGGTAAGTAAAGTCTTGGTGTAAGTCTAATCCTAAAAGTGGCTTAAGGTGCAGGTAGAATGAAACGTAATCGGTAGCACTAACTACGCTTTCTGTGTACAGAATAAACCAAAGCAATCAATCTATTTTGGCTTTACTTTAAAATATTACTAGGCCACGAGAGTCGTGACATAAACAGAGTGGGCGTGTACTTCCAATGCCATATGCGGAAAACCTGCCCAGCCATATGGCTCTTAAACATCCTCTAAACCACGCTAAACTCCTAAACTTACCCTTGGTTGAAATCATGCTCGATATCATCCAGCCAAACCCTCACTTGTAAGGCATTGCCTTCGCGACACCACTGAAATATATCCTCCATGATTTCTTAAATATATCTCACTCCAGCACAAATTTATATTGACTAAATCGATAAGGCACTCTTTCACTTATGTCTAAACATGTAATACAAATAGTATACTGTAAATAAAACAGGCAAAACGAAAATAATTAATGTACTATGCGGGCCTACTCATTCATTCATCTCTGTAGATTTGACAGTTTCGCAACCACTAAAAATAAAGTATAGCCTGATATAATTTAGAAATGCTTAAAAGTGACATCATTACTGCATTTATATTGGGGTCTCTGTTTTACAACGCATTTCATTGTATCATGTTTTCTTTGTCGCTACTGATTGCATGATTCAATAGGTATTTTTAATTTGGCAGCATAGCTTCGGGTTGCTACAATAGAAAAATGTTTGTTGTCTGATTTGGCATTTTAAATCAGCTTGCACACAGCGCATGTTGACATTCTTCAGGTACTTTGCGCGAAATTTTATTTAAACAATTTTTAGCGCAGCAATCGACTCCAGTGACTAGAGTACGTACCATTAGGTACAGTACTAGTGCAAACCACCCACGCAAGTTACGCAGGTGTTCTGCATGATAGGATCAAGTAAAGGCGAGCGCTAATATAAAAATAATACAAGAATGCAGTTTGCTCCTCAATAAGTCGTGTGCAAGCGATCAAACTTTTAGCAGCTATTCCAAGATGTTTCATGGTTTTGGCATAAATAGGTCGGTTCTTTTCGGTCACCGGAAATCACCTGTCTGGAAGATCTCTTTTTGTACTGAACTAGAAGTAGATACCTCTAAAGCAAAGAGTTAAGTAAGTTTAGTAGATACTAGGTGCAAGCTTCGTCTGAATTAGGATGCGTTGTATTAAAATTAAACTTTGAGACAATGTGAAGACTTGTTAGGCATCTATGCATGTTAGTTTTTTATATTATAATAAGGATTACCTATTGTTTAAGTTACTAATTGTTTTGTTTAGGTGCATGATTCGATTAGTTAAGTGAGCGCTTCATTCGCCAACAAACTGGTTACAGTTTGGCGATATTGTAAATTTTGTTTATGAGCATGTACCTTTTGTGTAAATAAATTAAAAAAAAAAATTAAAAAAATATACAATAAAGTATACAATACGACCACGATTAGAAGTGATAAATCAAACTCTTCATTCAGCTTTTGCCCGCGACATCATATGCGAAGAATGAAGATTTCTATGATAAAAACTAATCCATTTCAAGTGAGTATTATATTCTTTGCTCCCAAGCGTCAGCGTCCAGACAACTATATGGAAGTAACTAGTTTACTAATATTTCAACTACATTTTTGGAGTTAAAATAATAACCCAACATTGTATTCAAAATAACTTTATTTCAAAATACCGTTATAAAGTACAGTAAAGTTAGAACACAATGAAAACAATTCCCTTGCACAAACAAAACGCATCACAGAACGACAGCTAGTGACTGTGAGTAGAAGCTGCATTCGATAATATCTACACTAAACTTATTTAAAAAAAGATTCATTGATTGTAAAGTAAGGACGCTAAACACGAGGAATTTCGTACAGTGACTGTCCTATTTCCTATCTTTATCGCACGCGCATAATTATATTGCCGCCCCGCTCGCACAGTGGCCTTGACGGCCGACATCATGGCGGGACGGCGATAAAATTATGCACAGTGCGACAGAGATAGAAAATGGCGTGTCAATGTACTCGAAATTCTTCAAGCTTAGCGTGCTTGCTTTCAGGCACACATCACACACATAGGCTGAAATCGTCAGAACTTCAGCACCTAAAATTATTCCGTAACCATAGATTCCGGTACTGAATTTCTGATTTATTTCCCAGTGATTCCTAATGGCTCCTCTACATGATGGCCCAACGCTGGCCACTCCAAGGGACGCATTTATGCGTTAGAGGGAGCAAGTGATATTGCTATCTCACTCTACCGCATGGCTGCGTCCCTTGGAGTGGCCGGCGCTGGCCCATCGTGTAAGGAGCCATAAGAGGTGATAGGGCTAAGAAAAAACCGTGCCCTCAAGTTTGACAGCCGAAGATGGTGCATGTTTTGTAGTAATTAAATTGTAAACCGTTTGACAGCAGACGGCCTACCGCGAACCACGTTCGACCTGTTGCCTCCCTGTCACACTTACGTACGAATATACAAGTGCGACAGAGAGGCAACACATCGAACGTTGTTCGCGGTAGGCCCTCCGGTACCGCATAATGTACGTCTCTACATTAGCTGTCAAATTCAAAACATGAATTTTTCTTAGACTTTACACAACTAGTACAATCAGTGAATATTTTGTTGTTAGTAATGGGACTAAGGTCATCACACCGATGCCTATCCGTACGTCGCTCCGGAGTGTAAACGAGACAACGCTATACATATATGGCGATGTCTCGCTCACACATGCGACGTGCTTCCAATGTAAAGACCGCCTTAAAACTAATAATTTTATCCTTACATATCACAATATCAACAGCTACTCTACGCGGTACTCTGAAAGTGTACCTCAGACTTAAGTTTTAGATGAGTTCTGATATCTCGACGGACAGACAGATCAACAAACATTTAGGCCTAAATAAATTTAATACATTGACAAACATCGAAGTTTGAGGGGCAAATTTAGTAACCGGGTAGGGAGTTGCTATGTCGATAAACTCAATTATCGATATCGATGCTTTTCTCATATAGGTATGTACTAGAAATCGTAATTTTGCCACCAAAATTCCATGTCTGTCATTCATTCCTGTACTTTTAGAGTAAAAGCGATTTAAGTTTAAATTAATGCTTTAGGTTATTGCACTATTATAACTTGTTTGTCACATATAGTTTAACCGCTTGTTTAAAATGGACCTAAATCGCTCAAAAAGTCCAATTCTGAACAGGAATTATAGCGTACATTGACATTACAATACAATGCTTGTCTCTGTCGCAAACGCACAATTTATATTGCCGTCGCGCTCGCATAGATCAATATACAAAAGTTTTCTTATTCAGCGGACGCACTTTAGTATAGAATTGGGAAAAAATTACAATGTCCTTATTTTACAATGCATTTCATACGATTATGTAACAAAATATTGATTTATCTAACCTAGATGCGTTAGTTCAGCGATCTAATAACTAATTGTGATATATTATGTTACCAGCAAATTGGATATAACGCACAGACAGATTTCTTTCAAAAATATTCTGGCATCATCCATATAATTTGGTCAACCTACCGTAACAGTAAAGTATGGACGCTAAGCACAAAGAATCTTGTTAATTAAGCCGCCTGTTCCTAGCTATCTCTGTCGCACGTGCATTATTCTATTGCTGTACCGCTCGCACAGTGGCGTTGACCGCCACGCGTCGGCATCATCGGCAATGTACGAAAATCTACGTATTTAGCGTCCTTACTTTATAAAGTACCTATACTCAATGATATACAATACACCTATCACTTTCATAGCTTTTGAAGTCACGAGAGAGAAAGAGATGAGAATATAACGTTAATTTTCTGTCCAGACTATACATATCCATATTTTATGGTATCACAAAACAGAATGCATCTTATGTAACATATCCTACGTTTTAATACTTTTATGTTCCATACATAAGACACAGATATACTGTAAATTATCCTATTTAACTAACAAAAGGAACCCAATATTACGCAAAATTATTAAATTTGCCAAGCTGCTTCGCTTATAAATAAATATAATATAAATATAACAAAACACAAACTTCCGATATAAGTAACAAAAAAAATTTGGTGATATCACATTAAGTTCTTAAAACAAGCATTAGTGTATGCGAAAACAATAAAATGGTGAATAACTTAAATAATCAAATTATATTCACTCAATCAAGCGTAGTGTTGTGGTCTACATTTAGATTAGTCGATAAAATAAAAGATCGATATCGATTAATTCGATAGCTATACACTATAGACATGGTTAGTTATTCCACATAAATATACCTGTCTTCGCGAAAAGTGTTAATTTAGTACAGGTTTTCTGTGTTTTTGTAATATCGTTGCTTATCATGAACAGTGGTACAACTAAAAATGAAATGCTATTGCATTTAATATTCTATCTTTTACTGGTAAGATTTAAAGTCGAATGGCATTTCATTTTGTTTTGTGTCACTATTCACGATAAGCGTCGATATATTTATCCATTTTCACTGTGTTGGTTCATATGCAGTTTTTAGTGTTCCGTACAAAACTTTGTTTACGGAACACTTATTTTTAAATAAAGTATGTTCGTAGAAAAATAAATATTGTGACACTATTGGACGAATTGGAAGGACAAAATCATTACTTGACTGCTATCTAAAAGCTGGTTTCTTAGATTATCACATTAAATATACTGGCAGCGCGATGGTTTTCTTAGAATTCACTGGACTTTAATATAGTAACAAGTGTAACAACCACATAAATTAACAATTAATTCCGTTTGATGTCTAAATGAGGCCTTTGTTTACCTAATAATTTATATTATGTATATACTTATACCTTTTTGACAGCTTGTGTTATAATACATTAATTTATTTGCCTTGTTTGTGACAAAAATGAATAAACGGGTATCTCCTTAGACAGATTATTACAACAGTTTTTTTTTTGCTTTTCAATAGATACACCTTAGAAACTCGTCACAAGATCTGTAGTATCACATTATAATAGACAATAACAAGCTCAATACATTTCATATTTGCAACATTACAGTAAAGAATTTAAATTTAGTAACTAATTTTATCGATAACTACACGTTACTGAAATGTCCCATTCTTAGACCATAATTTTAGTATTAATTTAAAACTTAACGATAAATTTTAAAATGGAACACATCTTGAATACCTGATTTTTTCGCTTGGATACATTTTTAGCCGGATTTATCTATGATTAACCCTTTGAACGCCTCGCCTATCGTGTGCGGCGCGTCATCGTGAACCTTATCGTAATGTACGAAGGTTGATATTGGGCTGTACCCGCGCGCTAGTTCACGTCATTGACGTTGAAAGGGTTAAAGAAGTTAGCAGCAGAAATAACTAAATGGGCGATGTGTTCAAAATGATATGAACTCTCATTCTCTTAACAATAAAGTAGTTTTTTACATAATTTTGGACACCTCATCCGCTTAGCTGCTTCTGAATGTACACTTAAATTTTAGTGATGTAAAGTGTGTGTAGGCCTTAAATAAGCCCGAGATCGTTTATCAGTCGCTTTTCGATATTTGAAATCGTTATTTTAGTGAGTTTATGTACTGGATTAAATATGACTATTCCGTGGCATTATATATTACGGTTGAAATATCTCCATGCACTTTTGAACGCCAGTGTACGAGACTTAAATATTGTTGATGATCTACATCTTAATATTGTATTAAGATCAGCACAATTTGTGTATAAATTTCGGTTTACTAACGAATGGGCCAAAATCGTTTCCCAAAGTATCACATCCCAAACTATGTTTCCCAAATTATCATTTCCCAAAAAAATGTTTGGCAAAACAACTTATCGCAAATTTTCAGTTAGCAATAGTCTTTTTTGGCAAGTTATTGTTTAGCAAATAATTACTTGGACAAGTTTCATTTTACCAAATATTATTTAGTCAAATGTATCATTAAGCATAACTTACATGTCCCAAAATATTGCATGGCATACAATTTACATACCAATAAAGTGGAGGCTGCAGAATTTTATTTGTCTAGTATTTAACTGATCATTACATATACATAGTAAAATGTAACGTCAAAAAAAAACATTCTTACTGCCAAAAATATGTAGTAAATGATCACTAAAATTAAAACTTCATTTTAATGTAAAATGACAACCAAATTTGTTACATCTTGCTATACTATTAAAGCAAATAACACCAAAGTAATCATTGTAACCCAAAAATAGTAAATAACCACCAATATTCAAACCACATTTTAGTTTAAAATGTCATGCAATTTTTTTACATCTCGTTATTCTATTAAATTAATTAATCCACTTCGATGACCTTTTTTTAGTAAATAGAATTTCGTTTCTGTAAGGACCGCAGTTCTAACCTAACCTTACCCACTTTTCTAATAGCATTTCGATTCTGTGAGGGTGACAGTTCTAACCTAACCTAACCCACTTTTCTGATAGCGGTTCCGTTTTGTGAGGATCGCAGTTCAAACCTAACCCAACCCACCCAAATTACGTAGAATTTAACGTACCTATTATAACATAACAAAAAGTACTTTAAATAGAGATGCCTATTTGTCAAATTTGCGAAGTGACAATTTTGACCAAACATCTTTTTGGAATATAATATTAGACAATAAAAAACGTTTGCTAAATAAGTTTTTGTCCTAATAACATTTGACAAAGTAAAATCATGCCAAATGATAATTTGACCAAATAAATTATATGCGAAGTGTAACTTTGCTAAAGGTTCCTTTGGGAAATGAAACTATTGCGATAAGTTTGTTGGGAAGTGAAATTTGGTGAAATGTATTTGGCCGAAACGAAAGTACACCATAAATTTCACATATTTTAAGATGGAAAAATATATATTATTAAGGTTTGCGACCCTATAGAGGGAATATTGATTCCGACATATTAATTCGTTTAGTCCAGTTTGACCACGACCACGACCACTCTGACAAGAGTGTGACGACAAAGAAGAAGTCCAGTTTTTTGTAAAAATAATTATGACACAATTATTGAGATTGTTATATTCAAAAAATTGGACTTAGTATGAGTCGCAAGTAAAATAGTTGCAGTAAATTGACGGAACAGCTTTGCAAGTAGCTATAGTATTGATTTTGTGTTCAACTGTGGCGACGAATCTGTACCTATCTGTTGGTGAGGACAATCGATGTCATAAAAGCAGTCATTTTGATCATTTAATGATATAAATATAGTACATACAGTGGACCGACTAGGTTGCCTGCTGCCTTAAGTATAGTAGCTACAGTAGACGCTCAGACGTTCGGTGACATAATAGACTCGGACGTCCAATCCCAAGAATACTTACAATAGTTACAGTAACTGATTTCGCTCGGTACTACAAGTAAAGCACTCACAGTAAGCCGGCCGGACGGCTCGGCGTCGAAAGTAAAATAGTTACAGTACATCGACTCAGACGATTGGAGCCACAGCTACTTTAGTTACAGTAGAGTGACTCGGACAAAGTAGACACGGTACGTTACCATGGTAACCTGTCGTGGTAATAGATGTGGAGGCCCATGTGTTCAGAGCGAGAAGAACTTGAGGAAGGCGGCGGGCGGCACGGGGTGCGGCGGCAGCGGCCCGCCCGCCGAGCGCAGCCGCTCGCGGTACTCCGGACACTGGAACACCAAATTACAATTCAGTTTCATCCAACGTCTGTTTACTTGTTCGTGGTAGTGACCTCATATCTGAGGGACGTGACTCCTATGGGTTATTCTTCCTACCACTGCTCTCCAGGCCTCTCGATCTTCGGCCATCTATATTGTAGCCTGGAGCGAAGTCAGGGTAATACTTTGGACCACATCTGACCATCTACTGGGTGCACGCCCTCTACTCCTCTGTATAAAACGTCTGTATAAAATTACCCCATTTTGAGATTACAATAATATGTGGATTAGTTACATTTCTTCTATAATTTAAGATTTAATCTACTTTCTAACCTGATCGGCAATGCATGGATGCCCCAGCGAGCGCCAGAACAGGCACTTGCAGTGGCGACACAGCGACAACGTCTCCGCGTACTGCGCGTCTTGCCGCAATCCATACAATCTGGAAACAGTAGCAAAATATAACGATCAATGATCGAAGTCCTCCTACAAGATGGAAGCATCTAAATGCCGCACAGAAGTGCCACTAAGCTGATGGAATGGAACACAAACTTCCAATTCCGGAAGTGGAATGCAATCAGTGTTTTCATACGTAGAATACTTTCATATAAACGGGTTTACTAAATATCAGGTTAGATGGCGCTGTACCGAGCGCGACAATTTTCACATCACGCTAACAATTTTATTACCGGAATTGCATATACTGCCCCGCTAAACCAACTAGCGCTATCTTAAAAGAAATTTCATTGCTAACTTATACTTTAGTTTCTATAACTGATTCCACTGAATTCCATTTTCAAATCATTTCTTTTTGAGATAGCGCTATTCGGCTTTGACTGGTTGTTTCTTTTCCAAGGTATTGGGGTTTGTGAAGGTATTAGGGGTAGACTTACTTCCTGAGTTGATGGAACACCGACTTCCAGTCCACATCCTCCTTGTCCTTGGTGACGGTCTCGATCTGAGGACGCGTGAAGTGGAATGCGACCAGTTCACGCCACGTGCGTTGCTCCGAGCACACGGAGGCCATCACGTTCCATGCTGATGATGCCGCCTATTAACCATGGTTGAGAAATTTAGATACATATGAAAACAGTTCTTAATGATAATGAATTGTTGGAATTATAATTTAATTTATGTCATGGCACGTTGGCTAAGCTTTACCCCACCCTGTTTAATGTAGTACGCTGTATAACCTCATTTTTGGAAATGAGAAACTAGATTTTTCTTAGCGTATATAAGCCTCAATAAGCAACAATAATAATAATGTCATAATAATGTTGGTAAGTAAGCAACAATAGCATTAAGAAAATTAAGTAGTAAGATTTGTTGAGACTTACGTCTAAATCCCTGTGATCCGCTATCCTTAGTAGTATCTCCCTGATGCACTCCTCGGGCAAATCATGAAGCTTAGGCACTACCTCTGGTCCCGGCTGCATTGAGACAGATAATAAACATTAGTTATGATTCCACTTTTTATATGTTACAAGTTAAAGAGTATTGAAATAATACACATAACTGCTAACTGTGGTGGCTGAGACACATCGTCGTGTGCTCTATAACGGAGTTTTCCAGATGAATATTTGCAATGTAATGTAGTATGCTCAGTCTCTCCTTTGATGTGGTATTAAATTGGTAATATTAATTGTTATATGTACCTGGAAAGTCTAAGGCAATTTTAGCGGATGCATCAAAAACGATTCGCAATCCGAAATGTTGTAATCTTTGTTTGCCCTACGTATGGTGTGGAATAAAATAATCGGCGAGGCAGTTTTCCGATACTATTAGGCTCATTTGTGCCATCATAAATAAAAAAATATTTTGACGGTAATAAACCTCACATAAATCCGACTGTTACTGTTACCAATGTATTCAAGGTGACGGTGGATAGATGACGAGAGAGATAGCCATGTGGGTGGTGAGAAATAGCCAGAGACAATAGCAATACGACAATACGAAGGGCTGTTGAACGACCATGATATCTGACAACTTGGCAAGAGTATCGTGTTGTGTGTTACTGACCTGTATCGGGATGCCGTCTAGCGTTACCAACCTCTTCAACGTGACGATGGATGGATATTGATAGAGATATCCGGAGACAATACATCGACCTGGATGAGTGAGAACGTTGTGACGTGACCGACCTCCTGTATCCGGATGCCGTTTGCGATGTGGTGTATGCGCGCGATGGCGTGGTCGTGGTGCCCCCACAGCGCGCGCGAGCCCAGCGGCCGCCCCCAGCACGCGCGCCGCTCCGCCTCGCGCAGCGCGCCCACGCCCACCAGCAGCGCGCGCAGCGCGTTCAGGTTCTGCTTCGATGTCGCCACTGAAATCAAACATGTTAGGTGAGGCATCTTTGTTGCCGTTGATGTTATCTACCATTAAAAAGACGTAGAGACTATCCCGTCCCGAGTTATGGTGCAGAGCAGTTACCTAGGATACCTGAACGGTGCTGTGAATTTGACCTAGGTATCGTGACCTAGGTATGTAGGCTTTTTAAATGTTCGTACGTTCACAGCATATTTAGGTCTACTCTACATTACTATATTACTTAGTCGAGGGTTTTAATTATTGCCGATCGATGAACGTTCATTTATGTATTTGCGTGGATGGCCCGAGGAGCTCTCACCTTGGTCCGCAAGTTGTTCCAGCATAGAAAGTAGTAACTTCTGCGCCGCGCCAGGTAAATGCGTCAGGCGCTGACCGCAGAGCAACAGTTCTAGTAACGCGCAGATATAATTGAACCGACGGACGTCGCGGACAGCCGACGAGAAGTCCAGGCGGCGGACGGCTTCTGAGAGGCCGTTGAAACCTGCGATCTGTGGAATAACGAATAATGATTTCTCTGTTCTGTTACGAATACGTCAATTGTACGCATTTCAATTACAACCGCCCTTAATATCCATTTTGTGTCAGTAAAATTGAATTCATAAAAATAAAATGTTGACCGTCACACGCCGGCTTTCGGCTTCAGTTCAAATAATCCAATTTGATATGTAAATATTGAAACAAGTGTTCCGTTCCGCCAATTTATTAGACATGGAACAACATGTTGTTTTTAAACTCTTGACAATAGGATCATGTGAAGCGGCCCCTTTTAAAATTAAACATTGTATTGAAATGGAAGACACTATTGGCGTTTTTACTCTTATACAACCTACGAGTATTCCCAATTGGAGCAGACACAAGTTTTTACGGAAGCGACTCCAATCTGATACCTATTGGACTAAGGGTCTCCGCAGATATATCGACGCGCATTCGACAAAATTCGATAGGAAAAAGCTTTATGTCTGCGCAATAAGAGCGAAAAATCCGTCGACGCGTCGGCAGGCGCCGGCCGATGCGATCCGAGCCGAACGATGACTTTTGCGCAGACATGTTTTTTTTCTGGGTATCGAATTTTGCCGATTGCGCGTCGACATATGTGGGGGAACCCTAAGCCTATGGTAACAGTCCGGATTTCAAGGTATTTTCGTTCACCGAAAAACAATTGGTATCAAAAGAAGAAATAATATTTCGTGCAAAGCAACTAAAGCAAGGCAAATACTGACCTCTCTAGTACATTTGATAGTGATATGACAGTGCGGGGGAACTCTGGCTACGGAGTCTCCTTTCTCTCCTTCGTCACCTTCCTGGCTCCTGAAAAGAACAGATTCTTAATTGTATGATTTGATGCACGATAAATTTGGTTCGATCATTATACGCTTTGAAACAAGCCTAATTATAATAATACGAGTACATAACAAGGTCAGAAATTATTTTTACCATAAAGGCTCGTCTTTTTTTGTGTCGGTCATGATTGTACAATTTTTGCACACAACCACGCTGTCCAGACGAAAACGTGCCTAAGTGACGTTTCCGAGACGCTATTGTGGTTGCCAACTATTAAACTACGTCTTTGAGACTCATTAGGACTAGCTCATTAACCAGCTTTTACTATTTCAAAGGCCTTGCCTAATGTCTAGTGAAACGTATAAAGAGTTTTGCTAAATGGAATTTAGAATGTCCTTGAGTGCTAAGCTGCTGATGCTGGCTGCTGAGGACCGATTCATGTTGATAGCATGACGTTTATACTTAAGAATTCTACGAATATATTGTAACAGAGTCAATAGACTTGCTAATTGCAATGACAGTGTGGCAACATCATCATTAATGTCAAATTTCTGTGAAAATATTACATTTATAACACACACTCCCTCACTTTGTTGTGTTCAAGTTGGTGCAAAGTTAGCTTAGACAGCCTCTATAAGAAATGTAGCAGACAAAGAAATGAAAACAAAAACGATTTATCATTAGCCGGTGCCCTTAGACAAGCTAGCTTTCTCGCTTTCACTATAATGGCGCCAGGATCGGCGCGTGCGCAGCCGCGGCACAGCATAAGTTGTACACGCAGTATAGTGACTAATGTAAGTTAGATACAGGTGCATTAAGGTAACCTTGATAGCGGGGTGATTTTGAAAATAGCATATATCATCTACCAAACTTGAAGCACTTTCTATTTTGTGGCAACAGTATGCAATTGGTAAAGGTTTGTATACAACCACGCTACTGCACCAGAAGGTTTTATTGAAGATATTTGCCATTTTCAAAATTATCCTCCTTTCAAATGTAATCCTTAATGCACCTCACAGAATTAGGAAAAGTAATGAATGTTACAGCAGCCTGAACATTTAATTTAAGTTTTAGACTACATACTTCACCGAACTTTGGCCTAAAGGCCTAATAACAGGGCTATAACCGCGAAAATCGAAGTTCGCAAATTGCGGGGATTTTTCTCTGTCACTCTAATTACGCCTTCATTGGAGTAAAAGAGAAAGATCCCCACAATTTGCTAATTTTGGTTTTCGCGGTAGCCGCTCAGTAATAACCAACTACTAACTAAGCGGTTATTACACTTATTACTTATACTGCGAAGATTATCACTGCGGGTTCGCGTTTATGATTAACGAAGGTAATTAGGTATAAAGTAACGGTTCAGTTCATTTGGGCCAGTGCTAGCACTAATTTACTTAATAGGTATAGGTATACTAGTATCTTTGGTAAATCTAAAGGTGGCCACTGACGAGCCTTCCAACAGTCCAAATAGCGTGGCTGCAATTCAAAATCGGTCCGTGAATGTCAAAAACGTACAATGTTTAATATTAGGATGCCGTCCATTTGGATGAATCCATTGTAACGGCATCCATTTGGAAGGCTCGTCAGTGGCCTGCTTAAGCAGCCTGTGAGCGAAAGCTTCGTAACCGTAACTTTACTAATAAGATCCTACTTTGGATTACTTCGCAGACATACGCAGGTTTCCTCACGATATTTTCCTTTACCGAAGCCCAACTAGAAAATATTAAATATTTGTTTCATCATTGTTGCCATCAATATAGCTTAGTGCCGTCGAATTTTGATTTCACTTTATATGTATTAGTAATAAATATATACAAAAAATAATGATTACTTACAAAACACCACATATAAAATTCTATTGATTACATAAATTACTATAAGACATAAAATAGGAATTTCAATTTAGGTAGTTTTAGTTTAGTACCTACATACAAGCTCTAAAATATCGATACGTATAAAGGGACAAAATTTAATATCTAATACACTACGTTAATGTCTATGCAGTCTACGCAATAAGGTCGTGTATACATGTTTTTGGCGCTTGTCCGTGTCGATATTTTAGACCTTATCTGTACGAAGTCAAGTCTGTAGTGTGTGTGGTCAAAATGGCCAAGTATATCGTAATTCTTCAATAGTTTATTCATCGGTTGGGCAAGCGGGAAGCGGCCAGAAATACGGCGCCGGTAAGTAGGTCGTTGCCGGCCTGACCTATATCGCCCGGAACGCAAGGGCTGGAGAAACGTGGAGTTTCCAGATCCAAAGAAAAATTGGTATTGGTATGAAATGATTAACATATTGATTATTGACATATAAAAATGTCTAGTACTTAGTATTTCAATCAATTGTTGGAGCGCGCTCGACAACTGCTCTGCGCAGGGTAGAATGACGCAAAGCCGATCACAGGGAAAATCTGATCGGACTAAAAAATCTGTTAATACATATTTAAAATATAGCTTATAACTGGCGTAGGTTGAAAATCGAAAGGTAATAAAAAAGTAAAAATAAACAGGCCGTTTCGACACGCGATGGCGATGACCTATATCCTGTGTGTAGGTATACTAGAAACGTCGGCGGTTAGAGGAAAATAATGGGAAAGGGAAAACTTTAATAGCGTGTCTCAATTGCGTTGTTAACTTTTTTTATTGCTGTTTTTAGTAAGTGACTATGTAACGGAACGGATGAAAATTTGAACGTAGATGGAATTTTTGTTTCTCCTATACCTACATATATTTTCATTTTTCATGAATTTTCATGTCATTTACAGAACTTTATTTTAAGGCTAATTCTTACTTATTGTCTCTTGGTTACGTCTTTTCAAAACACGCATTAGAAAACAAATACAGGCCAGTAAAATTAGATTTTTTCCACTGATTTAGAACCAAATGAAGGGAATAAGACGACCTCCAGCTTGCTGGGAATTCATTCCTCAAAACGCTTGTTTTGGATCTAATTGGAAAAGTGTAATTCATTTTTCTGTCTGTGTGTAAATAATTTCTGTCTGCTGTCTTTGCATTGTTGTTGTTATCCTATTCTTTTTCATTGTTTTTCATCTTTTCGTCCTGTATATGTGTGCTTTATCGAATAAATGACTTTCTATTCTATTCTGTTTCTAATTTGATTGGCGTAATATTAGATAGGTCAGTTGTAAACGAGATGGTAAGGTGAGGTTATTTTTTCAAAAGGCAGACCGGTCAGGTTTAGATTCCCAACAAGTTGGCTCGTTTATAAGATGGTGATGGGTTCATGGCTGAAATGGGAACCCCACCTTAAATACCCCCTTGTTTTGAACAAGGCTGGCACTGGCACCCCATGCCGTGAATCGTTCAGTCCGCATCAATAGTATTAGCACATGGAATAGTGCAACGTACTTAAATCATCTGCCACCCTCAATGTCTGAATCTTTAGGTATTTAAATAAAAGTAAACAAAATTCAAGCTGAATTACAGTTGGTATCGGTATCATTAATAACCAGCAATGCCAATCATTGATAGTTAAGTAATATTAGAATACAACTGTATAAAACTTATAAAAAAGAATAGTGTAGTGTTACTTAATGAATTGTTAAAACTCCTTTCAACGATACAGTAATTTAATGGCCGTCCATTTGGCATTAATAATATAATTTTATTACACTTTTTAATTGCACAATTCTCGTTAGATACGATTTATGTTACTTGGCTTGTGTAATATTTACAGTCGATATTTTACAAACAAACTATTTTAGAACATAAAATTCAAATGAATTCCGTTGAACGGTTGAAAAGTGATTCTATTTTCGAACAAAGCGTTTCGTTTCATGAACTTTTAAGTGGGGCAACTGGCCGCTAAGAATTCGGTTGTCTATTTTATTTAACTTGTGTTCTGTTCTTTATTTAACTTGAAATTGATACTTTCAGCGAATTTGTTACTAAGCGGAGTGAATAGAGAACATCAGATAGGTACCGGAAGCACTTAATTACTAGTATTAAAAGACTGGGCCCCCATTCTCGAACGATATTAGTCTAATATTATTAGTGTGTTATGGCTTATGGCAACCCATACGATTTGACATTTCGAGGAATATCAGACTAATATCATTCGAGAAATGGGGCATACGATTTGACATTTCGAGGAATATTAGACTAATATCATTCGAGAAATGGGGCATACGATTTGACATTTCGAGGAATATTAGACTAATATCATTCGAGAAATGGGGCATACGATTTGACATTTCGAGGAATATTAGACTAATATCGTTCGAGAAATGGTCCTCTTTGAAACATTGTATAAACGTTATTTGTAGAAGTTGCACGTCAGGGCGTGAAAACTGCATTACGTGGATAAAAATTGGTTGTTTCAATGTAATGACGATTGCGAGGAAAAATTCACAATTCTAATATGATGGTTGCACTTTTGTCGACTACCGTAAGTAAGGCGTTACTCGCGCACTTACATAATTCACAATAGAAATAGGTACAGATGTAGGAAACAAGTTTTTTTTTTCCAAATATAATAAACTCATTATTTACCCATGTTATACGTTGAGTGACTGTAGTCATAAATACTGACATTACGTGATAGGCTACGCCGAAGCCATAGTAGACTCATCACGACATCGTGCATTTTCTATGACGTCTGCGGCCGGCGTTCGTTGAGCCTTCGTGACGCATCCATCAAATGTTAACCAGACTATAGTCACGATAGTTATTTAGATCAAATTTTTCGTCGGAGTGTACCGTTACCGATCTACAAGCAAAAACTGAAAAGCGCAAAATTGTTTACAGTACATATGGGATATTGGGCTACTATACCACCCTAGGGCGGGATTAAGGGCAATACGTGCATATGTCAAAAATTTAAAGGGCCAAATGTACCTACCTACTGTAAAATGTTGTACAATACACGTGCGAAAAGGTAATTCGCAACTCGTGTCGATTCAAAACACTTTCTTCGGTTGTGTTTCAATTTATCGCCATTCGTTGCGTATTTCCTACTTTTCGCACTTGTATCGTATTGTATTAGGGCCCCCCCACAATCTAGCGTCTTTCGAGCGTCGGCGTCTGTCGGCGTCTGGTCAGCGCTATGGAAAATGACGCCGCTGCGCAGTTGCGTCGACGCTGCGTTGACGTTGCGTCGAGCTACGGCCATAGAATTGTAGACGCCGACGCTCCAAAGACGCCAGATGTGGGGGGGGGGGGCCTAAATGCACACCTCCTGGGATTGCGCAAACTCGGATTACACGCATTTAGGACCAAATGAAAAGGTATCAAAACGATTTCCAGCATCATGCTGAAAAACGTTTTTCGAAAAACTCTAATAGAACTAGGCAAGATGGGTCAGGCTAAAATGGTTACTAGACATGTATGTAGAGGTCGATGACACCCGTATCATGTTGAGGTTAAGACTAAAGGTAGGTACGTACCTATTGTTTTTATTGAACGATTACCAAGGGAGCATAGCATCTGGTACTTAAACGCAAGGTCGTATAGGTACTTGTAAGAATTGCATTTATAACTGTGTGTTTATATAGTGTAGATAAGTTATAATAAGAATGAATTTAATAAATTAAATATAAAAAATATATACCTTCTAATATAAAAATCTTTTAAAGTATAATTTGAACTGCTTTTATGTGCCGTCGAGAAAGTTTCCAAAATTGCGAACTTATTCCACAAGAATAATTTTCCAAAAATGGAAAACTTCTTCTTTTTCTTGTTAATTTTCCAAAAATGACCTTTTTTCAAGTTTTAAGAAAATCAATCTGGAAATATCAAGTTTGAGCATTTAAATGTCATTTTTTCAGTGGTAAAATGTTGTTGTCACATTTTTTCTGATACCTACTATTATTTTCAAAGATACAGTTGCCCATTACGTCCCACATTAATTAAAAAGTTACACATGCAGCGCATTAATAGTAGTTTATGTGACTGCTACATAATGAAAGGCATTAAAATACGAGTGTGGGTTTATGAAACGAATGAAATGAGTTTCATAATAGTATCACACGAGTGTTTTAATGCCTAATTATGTACAGTTACATACACTGCTTTATCTACACACATATTATAAACTTTCTATGATATATTCACCAACTTCATATTACAGCCGACTTTGCTCTCTCTATCTGGCGGAACTCGCGGATATGAGATGGCGTCTCCGAAATATCTTTATCGCACATTTTACACGAAACATTTGTTATAGTTCCTTTAAAAACAACAAAACAATTATTTTTTACTTATAAACTAATTAAAAGATAAACTGTACGTCAAATGGCGGCAAATGAAAACTTTTTTCACGCACGTCACGCAACCGTAGTTTTTTTTTAATTCAGAGACAAACTAGAGTCGGGGTCGATTATCATATCATCCGATACCAACTTACATGCGAGATTTGTCAATATTGTATGCAATTGTCATTTGATTTCGAATAGAACGTCATCTCGACTGATGTTAGAATAGGGGTCAAATCAAACTGCTTTTTTTTTCAGAGATGTTCGAAATTTGAAATGCATTACCAAATCGATTTTGATATAGTAATGAAGCTATTACCACATTTTCACAGATAAGAAATTTGCTGTAACAAAACAGTTTATCGTAATGTGGGCCATTATTTACGAATTTTGAAGGCATCATAGACAGTTTATGACATGTGTGTAGATAAAAATTATAACATCTCAATATGATTAATTCTATTATTTATGGTCTTAAAAAGCCATGCGCCACTCGAACGTTCATCGAACGTTTTAAGAAATGGAACGCACTGAAATGCATTTAAATTTGAAATAAGAACCAATTTAAAAATAGAACGGCGAGCCATCATGCGTTCAGCCGGCCATTTTTAATAGAACCGTGCAATCAAAGATGGCGGACAATGTAAGAGGTCATGATAAAATGGTGGTGGACCTGTGTTGTTCCGGGTCGACGCTTGCTTTCAGTTTGTTACTTTTCAAAGCGGGCGTATCTGTACTAATACATACTTATATATTTTCGCAACATTTTGTAAAACAAGTCTGTGGCGCTTTGGGGAACACCACCAACAACGAAATTTGGAAGTCACATGCATCCCTGTTAAGGAGCCCACTGATTATCAGTTCGCCGGACGATATCAGCATGTCCAGTTAAACTCAAAATTTGACAGCTCCGCACTGACAGGCTGATATTGTCCGACGAACTGGTAATCTGTCTGTGGGCCTCTTTACTTGACTCGAAGTGATTTCTTTGAATTTAGAAGGCTTTCGTTCTGCATTACAGTGTTGGCCGTAATGGTTAATTCTAATTAACAATTAATCAATTGCATTAACCATTAATTCCGCAATGAATCAATTGCATTACGCATCAATTTAATTAAAGTTAGTTAGAATTGAATCATGAGACGTTTAATTACATTGATTGTCAATCTAATTGCCTATTTAATGGCATTAAAGTTTCAAAAAATTAATTAGAATTACTCTCAATTGCATTAACGTTTAATGGAATTAAATATTTTTTTCATAAACTAATAATTAATGTTAATTTTGCTTGAAGCTATTAAATGGGAATACACTCATTATTGGTGTATTTTTATTTGTCCCTGTCATATGTGAGTTGGAGACAAATGGGAAACGGGGACAAATGGAATTTATTCATTTATATGAAGCGCTTATTCCATCTGCTCCAGGCTCAACAAATGGGAAAATATCGGATAATGATGTGTTCCCATTTGTCCCCACACCAATAAAGTGGGGAAAAATGGGAATAATTTATGTGCAAACTGCACATATATTTCCTATATGTTCCCCGTGGGGACAAATGGGAATACACCCATTATTGTTATAATGGGTGCTCATAAAATAAATAAAATAAATAAAATAAATAAAATAAATAAAATAAATAAAATAAATAAAATAAATAAAATAAATAAAATAAATAAAATAAATAAAATAAATAAAATAAATAAAATAAATAAAATAAATAAAATAAATAAAATAAATAAAATAAATAAAATAAATAAAATAAATAAAATAAATAAAATAAATAAAATAAATAAAATAAATAAAATAAATAAAATAAATAAAATAAATAAAATAAATAAAATAAATAAAATAAATAAAATAAATAAAATAAATAAAATAAATAAAATAAATAAAATAAATAAAATAAATAAAATAAATAAAATAAATAAAATAAATAAAATAAATAAAATAAATAAAATAAATAAAATAAATAAAATAAATAAAATAAATAAAATAAATAAAATAAATAAAATAAATAAAATAAATAAAATAAATAAAATAAATAAAATAAATAAAATAAATAAAATAAATAAAATAAATAAAATAAATAAAATAAATAAAATAAATAAAATAAATAAAATAAATAAAATAAATAAAATAAATAAAATAAATAAAATAAATAAAATAAATAAAATAAATAAAATAAATAAAATAAATAAAATAAATAAAATAAATAAAATAAATAAAATAAATAAAATAAATAAAATAAATAAAATAAATAAAATAAATAAAATAAATAAAATAAATAAAATAAATAAAATAAATAAAATAAATAAAATAAATAAAATAAATAAAATAAATAAAATAAATAAAATAAATAAAATAAATAAAATAAATAAAATAAATAAAATAAATAAAATAAATAAAATAAATAAAATAAATAAAATAAATAAAATAAATAAAATAAATAAAATAAATAAAATAAATAAAATAAATAAAATAAATAAAATAAATAAAATAAATAAAATAAATAAAATAAATAAAATAAATAAAATAAATAAAATAAATAAAATAAATAAAATAAATAAAATAAATAAAATAAATAAAATAAATAAAATAAATAAAATAAATAAAATAAATAAAATAAATAAAATAAATAAAATAAATAAAATAAATAAAATAAATGGTGACGCGGGCCGTACTTTGTTAATATTTATGACTTTATGAGACATTGTCGTTTGTCACTATTACATACAAAATAGCCAAGGCGGCACTCGGGCCGCAAGTGATAGGTTCACGAGCCGCATGCGGCCCGCGGGCCGCAGGTTGCCGACCGCTGCACTAGACCTTTGATCCCTTGGACGTCGGACGTCTTTATAAAATTACGATATTTATTCTTGTTAATTGTAAATTATCAATCACATGTTTAATTTTCATTAAAATTTGTTTTAGTTTTTAATGGTTTGTAAAGCAATAACCATTAATTCTTTTTAATTGTTAGTGGTTCGTAATAAATTAACATTAATGCAAATTGATGTTCAATGCAATTGATAATTAATTTTCTTTCAATGGTTAATGGCTAATGGCAATTAACCTTTTCAATGGTTAATTTTTAATGGTCAATTGCATTAACGTTCGGCCAACACTGCTGCATTAGCAACTTTAATATAGTCTCAGCTTGACAGCTGTTCTCTGTTTGAAAACAACATTCCATTAAGTAATTTTCTTTTATAAAGATAATAACGATGTAGATCTCCATCAACGTCATGTTACACGCGTAATTAAAACAGACGATTGTTTGTGATTCATTGATTGTAAATTGATTTGTGATAAGATTCACAATGAGTCAAATGCGCAGTAGCTTTTTATATCAATATTGATATACATATATAGTATTGTAAACTCGATGTGCATGTGAGGAAGCGCTGAGGTCGCGGGTTCAAACCCCTGCTCGTATGTTACCAATGAGTTTTTCGGAACTTATTCACGAAGACGAATATTCTATATATCATTTGATATTTACCAGTCGCTTTTCGGTAAAGCAAAACATCGTGAGAAAACCGGACTAATCACAATAAGGCCCAGTTCACCCTCTGGGTTGGAAGGTCAGATCGATGGCGGTCGCTTTCGTGAGAACTAGTACCTGCGCCAATTCTTGGGATTAGTTGCCAAGCGGACCCGTCTCCTATGTGCCGTGCCGTAATAACAACAACGCGAGGAAGATACCTATGTAATGATGATGTGCTTTGTTTTTCCAACGAGGAGTTCCTTTGTCTACCTTCCGATTGCATCTGAAGAATCAAATTTAAATTGAGTCAGATAGTGGTCTAAGAAGTCTAATAAAAGTGTTAAGCTAAAGTATCTCAGAAGAATGCAACTTTATGGTCAAATTCAAATTTAGGCCTAAGCATCTCTAAGTGTACCATCGCCCACACTGTTAACTGTACAATGGTGGTTACGCCTTTTGTAATAAGGTCCACCAATGTACCTACAGTCAGGCGTGTCTCACTCCGCGATTTCGTCGCTTTACTACAGGTAGCTAAAAGTACATCCGCTCGACCCCAATTTTGGGGTTTGCCATAAGCCGCGCGTGGCGCTGTCGCCACCTAGCGGCCATATCTGTCCTGATCGTAACAGACGCGTTCTGTTAGAGAGTGAGTCTTCTGTACCTAGTACTATTATTTATTCTGTGCTACAGTTAAGAGTTGCTGTTTGTATGACTGCGAATGTATTTGCTCTTTTCTGCTCAAGCGGAAGGAACAAGGAACATAACTAAATGTTTGCCAAATAATCCGGGCTAGATTTTATGCACATGAAAATTTAGGAAATTCAAAGGAATGCTGATGGCAGTAAGCCAATGTCGTAAATACCTACTAATGTCACTGCATTTGGTTGCTTATTTGATTCTGATTTAGTTTGATATGCTGCCATTATGCTGCATTATTTTCTTCTATAATTTTAAAGGTACGATTTTTCAACAAATTATGACGTATGATTTACCCTTCCACAGATAAAAATCAAGTATTTAGCGCCTTTTTGAAAAAAATAGGCGTTAAATTAAATACTAAATCAATTAAAGTCAGGATATTGATTAATGATTGGCTTGGGCGGGTGGAGTGAAAAAAGTTGACCTGACAGTAGCTCAATTATATGTATTGAAGAAATATGTTTTAAACTTAGTTTTACTACCTACCTAGTACTTACCTACATAAATATTATACATATAGATGGTCAAACTTGTCAGTAGAAAAAGGCGCGAAATTCAAATTTTGTATGAGACGATATCCCTTCGCGCCTACATTTTTCAAATTTGCCGCCTTTTTCTACTGACAAGATCTGCTTGACTAAGTATATTTCTAAATTAATGTGCCATACCACAAAAAAATTCTACAAACATTTTACGTGACAGCAACTAGATATAAAAATTAACTGTCAAAGTGACCATCATTCGACGCGAGAGTCGCGAGAGGTACCTATAGAAAAAAAAACAACCATAGACATTTTCTGCATATATTTCGCTCGTCCTGCCCCGCGCAAGGCCGTATCAATAACAATAAAAGTTGAACTTGCGTCTATCCGTCTGTCTCGTTCAAGGCCGCGCACTGCACAATGACAGAAAGAGAGCGACGAGGTCGACTTGTAAACAATACCATGGAAAACAATGTGAATGTGTTATGACACGTCGATTTACTTCCTAATTGGCTATTCATTTTACAGGCTAAAACTTTTGAAAAAAAAAAACGCAAATTTTGAAAATATAGGAAATCACATACTTAGTTGTGTTTGAGAAATTTTGTCGAGTGGTCCCTTATCTCAGTTATCTCTGAAAGAACCCTTAGGGGGCTATCCAAGATAATCATTGATAAAAAACGCGAATTGAAACATAAATAATGTAGCGTTTCTTCCCAATTTTTTTTTCTTTTACGTTTGTCTATGTGAAATGGTCATCTTGGCTAGTCTGGTGTACTAAAGCAAGTTTTACAAATGGGGGTCGGTCTATTCTTATTTTTTCTCGGAGGGGGAAGGGTGTCAAAGATTGTCAAAAATCGTAATAAA
This sequence comes from Cydia fagiglandana, assembly GCF_963556715.1. Classification (NCBI taxonomy): domain Eukaryota; kingdom Metazoa; phylum Arthropoda; class Insecta; order Lepidoptera; family Tortricidae; genus Cydia; species Cydia fagiglandana. Next base: position 19,121,081 of record NC_085942.1, on the reverse strand, counting down.
TGAATAGCGCGTAACGATAAACACAAAGGGAATTTCTACATGAGCACATGATGAAGGAATCTCTTGAGACGAGACGTAGAAAAGTACTCTATTGTAGAGAGAGTGAGTCACCTACTTGGCAAAATGAAATACATAATAACAAGAGGAAGCGTAAACTCCACCTTCTTAATCTTGTTATATTTAGATTGCTCTTATAAATATAACAAACTAATTTGATCACACGGATTCCTTTGCGTAGAGAAGTATTTACAATCATTATTAGTTATATCATTTGCTAGAAAAGCTAAATGGAAACTTCCTTTATTTCAGAGATTATTCTAAGTCTCTGATAGCTTTCCTAACTTTTGAAATCCCTCATTACTAATTTACTAGCAATGAAAAGTACCTACTACATACATCCAGACAAAACAGAACTGATTGAGAAAAACCAAATCTTATTTTAGACACAATTTATTGTTGCAACAAAGACACACATTCAAACGAAATTAACTAGAATCTCACAAGAACATTTTAAATTTCGAACGAAAAAAAAAGGTGTTCCATAAACAGCTCTAATGGCCGCACCAGCCAGTCAGCGTTTAGGCAAGAGTCTGGCTTTCTGCCAAGGATGTTCGGCCAACGACCAACCTTTTAATCACCACTAGTGGTGTCCTAATGTTTTGGGGAATATTGCTCAAGTGGGAACATTACTGATAATAATAGTTCAATTTTTTCTTTCTTTTTTTTTAATTAAATTAAACTTTCACAAAAAAAAACAGAATATCTGTCGTATCGTATCAGAGTGCCAAAGAAAATAATCCATTATGCAACTCCCGTTGTCATAAGAGACCATCATAATTATCTCTTTTTCATACTGGTATTATTAAAAAAAAGGGGTTATTGAGTTATTAACAAATTTTGCTAGACAGGCTAGACTACAAATTTAATTTGATGTACAATTTTGTTTCCTTGGTGTTGTCATATTTAATACCTGGGATTTTTTTAAATTCCCAGAAATATGCCCATTGGGAATATTGCAGTGCCCATCACTAGCGACGGCGAACGGTGACACTATACGCAGTTCAGTTTCACTCCCGTTTTAGAAGCAAATTCGTTTTATTGCGTCCAAATGTCAATCTAAAACTATATATACCTACTGAATATTCTTTTATTTTTATGTTACAAAATCTGTGGTTAGGCAGATACTTAAATTTCTGTAGTTCGGCTAACCATTTGATACTGTTTTTAGGGTTCCGTACCCAAAGGGTAAAACGGGACCCTATTACTAAGACTTCGCTGTCCGTCCGTCCGTCTGTCTGTCACCAGGCTGTATCTCACGAACCGTGATAGCTAGACAGTTGAAATTTTCACAGATGATGTATTTCTGTTGCCGCTATAACAACAAATACTAAAAACAGAATGAAATAAAGATTTAAATGGGGCTCCCATACAACAAACGTGATTTTTGACCAAAGTTAACCCTTTACCGCATATGGGTCCAAATTTGGAACGGAATGATATTATCCTCGTGGATTGATATAAGCGTCATCTATGTTACTGAACTTGTAAGAGGTAGAAACTATGAATACTACTAAACGTTTTCTGTACTCGATACAGCTTCTAACTAGTTTGTGGTCCATATGACATTATCATTTCCACCGACGTCCGGCAATTTTACATGCAAGTGTGATTGACTACTTTGTAATTAGATTTTCGTTGTTATTTTAAGTGCAATAAATAAATTTCCAGCGTCGAGTATTAGAAAAATAGATGCCGCGAGATTATACGGTAAAACATGTAAGCATTTATATTCAAATTACTATGTATGATGTCGTGAAAGTTTGTTCCTGAAATGGAACAGTATGCGTTACAAGCTAGAAGGATTGGACTAATATGGAACATTATGCGTTAGTGATTTTTTTGTCAGTTAGACAAATATGGAACCTTATGCACTCAGGCTTGCCAATAAAAACAAAATAAAGAAATAGCTTGCTACTTCATTATTTTATTTGTATAAAGTTAGGTACGTTAGCCGCATTGTTAAAAATCTGTAGAGAACCGGTGACAGCTGGTAGCTACAGATAACCAATAACGATCAAATTATTTTACTACGTCAATGACAAAGAAGCATACGTTCCGTATGGTGGTAAATGGCTACCATGACCTAAACCTAACCAAAAATAAGTATAATAATAATAAATAGTTGTTGAAGATGTAAGGGTTTTTTTTTAACTTACATTTCCATACATATATTGCATACAGTTCCAAATTTGACCAGTTTTATAATCGGGCTCCGGTTAGCCTCTAATACATCAAGTACCAAATTTGGAATAAATTGTTATTTGGTATTATTTTTAGTTGGGTCGAATATAGATTTTTTTCACAATTTTTTTTATGTTACATTTACAGTGTTTTATTACATATATTTAATTCGGGGAGAATAAAAAATCCATGCGGTAAAGGGTTAAGCAACGTCGGGCGTGGTCAGTACTTGGATGGGTGTCCGTTTTTTTTTGCATTTTTTCTTTTTTTTTTGCTTTATGGTACGGAACCCTTGGTGCGCGAGTCCGACTCGCACTTGCCCGGTTTTTGTATTATGCCAGTATAATGAGCTAGAGCTACCCTATTGTCTGCATCCCAGATAAAGTAAGGACGCTAAGCAGAAAGAATTTCGTACATTGACCCACTATGTCCTATATCTATCGCACGATTCGCACGTGAATTATGCGCGTACGAAGTATTTGCATTTATTTAAACAGTGAATTTCTTATTCTGATGTTCGCGATATAGCCCCAACCTCGGGGTAATTAACAATGGAGCCGCCATTAACAGGCGTTCCCCTCTGTCGAAAATAGGCGGCCAATGGTCAACCACATGTCAAACATATGTATGGACTGACGTTTATCTGACATGACGTACCTATACATTTGATGTGCCCCTCCCCCGCAAAAAACGACTATTTTGTACCGAAAATTTTAGACATGGCGTCTCCATTGGTTATATCCTCTAAGGCCCCAACGGATAAACTTCCAAATGTCAATCTAAGGCTACTCGATATAACGCTACAGTTTCACAACATTACCTTACCTAATCTGCAGTTAGTTTATATTGTAATAGTTTTGTAAGAAGTTTCAAAACAATGAAAAAGTCGTCAAGCGTGAGCATCGATCGGTGCTTGAGATTAGCTGTTTACATTCTAACTTTATTCTTTACAGTTTCACAATTAGATTTAGATCTAGAAAAGTCTGCAACGATTTTGATAGCACACGCAGTGCAAGTGTTATTTAAAACGTCAAACTTTTATGAAATGATGACGTATAAATAACACTTGCACTGCGTATGCTATCAAAATCGCTGCAGACTTTCTAACTGTATCTACGGCTAGAGTCTGGCTACTGAAATATTACCTAAATTATTGGCGGGAAATTCAAAAAATCTTGGGCTGGTCACACTTTGTGTAGTAGGAATTATAGTTTTGATACTAGACAATAGAGTCTGGCTAGCCAAAAATTGTTGACAGATATTTCGTTGTTGTATCACCAATTGTCTATGATTTGAAAAAAAGCTAAAAGTCAGTTGTCGATTTATGTCATTCATTCAAATTGTTTGCGGTTTTTATGGGGTTTATTTTAAATAATATTAATAATTTCTATGCTGAGTGAGGTTCACAAACTATTATTTAAGCTCGTAAATAATTACGACAATGTGCGAAGTCGACGTGTAGCGTTGTATAATGAAAAAGTGCAATGTTTATAACTTCTAACCAAATGTAAACAAAATACGAGGTTGGTGCTCTATAAATATTTTGATACTTTAAGTACTAGTTCTAACATTTGCCGATTACTTTGATTAAGTACGTGAATTTATTAATGCCTGAATCTCATAAATAGGACAAGTGTATAAAGAAACGGATAAATTAAAAGTTCTGAAAAATATCTATAAAATCTAAATATTGGAACGTAAACATGTGTGTTTGTCGTTGACTGTACTTTAAATAGTGGTAGAAATTATGTGAGCTGACTTTGAGTGCACTTAAACGTTTATTTAGCTTATTTCCTTAGGTACCTTATTTGTGCACAGAATATCAAAGATATTGTCTAGTATCAAAACTATAATTCCTACTACACAAAGTGTGACCAGCCCAAGATTTTTTGAATTTCCCGCCAATAATTTAGGTAAAATTTCAGTAGCCAGACTCTATCTTTGATATTCTGTGCACAAATAAGGTACCTAAGGAAATAAGCTAAATAAACGTTTAAGTTGCTAACACACTATCGCACCGCACCAAGGTCATTGTGGGACGCACCCATAAGTAAAAGGGAGAAAGCGATATCTCTTTCTCCCTCTTACTTATGGGTGCGTCCCACAATGACCTTGGTGCGGTGCGATAGTGTGTTAGCTACTTTAAGTGCACTCAAAGTCAGCTCACATAATTTCTACCACTATTTAAAGTACAGTCAACGACAAACACACATGTTTACGTTCCAATATTTAGATTTTATAGATATTTTTCAGAACTTTTAATTTATCCGTTTCTTTATACACTTGTCCTATTTATGAGATTCAGGCATTAATAAATTCACGTACTTAATCAAAGTAATCGGCAAATGTTAGAACTAGTACTTAAAGTATCAAAATATTTATAGAGCACCAACCTCGTATTTTGTTTACATTTGGTTAGAAGTTATAAACATTGCACTTTTTCATTATACAACGCTACACGTCGACTTCGCACATTGTCGTAATTATTTACGAGCTTAAATAATAGTTTGTGAACCTCACTCAGCATAGAAATTATTAATATTATTTAAAATAAACCCCATAAAAACCGCAAACAATTTGAATGAATGACATAAATCGACAACTGACTTTTAGCTTTTTTTCAAATCATAGACAATTGGTGATACAACAACGAAATATCTGTCAACAATTTTTGGCTAGCCAGACTCTAACCGTCTATAATGAATTTAAAGTTCGAAGTTTGAAAATTTGAATCCGTTTTTAGGTTTATCGTGCTTTTCTTGTAACTCGTTGCCATGGTTACGGTCGCCTGAGTCGCTTTTAAATCCTGGCTATATGGTATTTAATAAGCAAATACAGGGTGCTTTTGTTATCACTGACCAAAATTTAAGGGTTGAATATACACGGTGTAACATGAGGAAACCGAATAATTTTAACCACGCATTTCTGAGGTCAAAAGAAGGAAAAAATTTAATATGAGTTTAGGTCAATTTCGCAAAAAAAATTTTTTTTGTTGTTTTTTAAATTTTTTGAATGTATTTGTACCTAAAAAATAAATTTTATTGGTAAACTTATTACTTAAAATTAATTTTTACATTTTTTTTTCGTAAAACCTTATTTTTGCAAAGTGTTACTTGTCACTTTTTGACATCTATCAATATTTAGACTACGTCCCATAGCAGCAACATTACCATCAAAAAGGCCTTTTACATTATGTAACAACAAAAACTTGTTTATTTTTAAATTTATATTATCACTGAAACTAGGCGTTTTTAAAAAAAAGTTTATAGGACATTTTTGTCTCTAAATATGATCAGGAATACGCTGTTAAAATTATTCGGTTTACTCATGTTACACCGTGTATAGGTCATACTGTGCAACTTCTACTATGGCGCCAAACCGGAAATCGCCAAAAACAATCAGCTGTTCTATAGAAAACATTGACTTGAATCTGATTCACCAAAATGTACGAGACGGATTGAATTACAATTACACCAGTTTTATAAGCCTCACAAACACCAATCAATAACCTACTTGATCTCTTTTAAACTGTCCAAGCGTATAATTTATTCCATATACTTACTTAATTGCTAATATGTGACCGGTTTTCATAAACGTTCGTATAAACAATCCGAGCTAATAGATTATAATGAATTCTAACACTCGGCGCCATAAAGAATGCATCTATTTTTTATACGCCTTTGTTTACTTCCGTAAAATGGAACGCACAATAGAAAAAAAAACGTACTTTCACTCTCCACTTTTACTATCTGTAATCAGTTTAATGAGCCTGATACAGAAGTAGCCTACATTTGAGTGGCGGCTATTAAATTTACAGTCTCCTTAAACTGGTCGGATAGCGGTTATTACGACTGCTCTATTATGTTGACCAAGCTAAAATCAACTTTATTACTAAATATTATGGTTCACAATAGTAAATACGGAATGTCTATTATTGTAAATCCAGGCTGAATGCTAGAACGCTCAAGTCCCTGTCGTTGCATTTATGAGGCAATTGTGCATGTCATTTTGAATTTTTTTATTTTGTGACGCGAGGAAATTACTTCCGGTTACTATGTATTATACTCTCATTATACTATATGGAAAACATACAAAGACAGACAAAATTGCGACATACGTAACGCATGTATTTCTTAACTCGAGTCGTGGTTTTCCGCAAACGTGTTAAGTTGCGTTATCAGGGTTAATTAACCTCTAAAAGCACAATACTTTACATATATACTTTATTATATTTTTATATGGTTATAAACAAATACTTTCATATAACAATAAAAGTTAATGTATGTAAAGACTTCCCAAATTCACTTGTTTTAATGACTCCAATCTTTTATTTAGCTTCTAGCATTTAGTGGTTAGTTGACGTTTCTCCAAAACCGTGACACTGACAGTTGGCACCCGCCAAGTCCCCCCCCCCACCCTGACATACGACCAAATATCCTGACATATCAGGAGAAATCCTGGTGTATGGCAAGTGGCAACCATACCCCCTGAGTGTAGAATGCAGGGGCGTTATTCATATAGTTCGTTTTTTTAGCATTAGAAAGAACTTGAAAGAAGGTAAGTGATCTTGACATGTCTTTTAATTGAAAAACGCTTTTTAAAAATCAGTAACTATTACTTATGAAAGCATAAGAATATCAATGATCGTATTAGATTCATAATGGTTACATATTTGCCGTAACTTATTTTTAAAATGTGTTTTTCAATTAAAAGACACATCAAGATTGTTTACCTTATTTCTAATGCAAAAAAAACGAACTATAGACGCCTTACTTGCCTGAATTAGCTATGAATAGCTTGTCTTTATCTGTCATTTTGACTTATGCATTTGTAAGAAAGGGACAAAACATAATTTTAACTAAATCAGACCAGAAAGTTTTATGAATGAGGGGGTAGGTAAATCTACAGCAGCCTACAGCAGCAGCAATTGAAAAGTTTTTCATAAATCAAATCGGCACTGCATCACATATTAGGTCGGGACGCTTCACTTGGCAACCTAACTGACCTACTTTAGAAATAATACAGACAAACATAAGGTTATACGGGGTGTTCGTCCAATTGGGGCAGTAAAAGTAAAAAACTATAAGAGTTGACTTTATTTTCAGAAACCACGAGTTCAGATAAGAAAAAAAATCATTTACGAATTTTCTAAAGAGGGGTCTTTAGAGACGGGACGAGTCGCCATCAATATAATTTTGATTTGTCTAAAGAAATTAAAATACAATGCAATGAAAGGTCTCTAGACGATATCTATCTAAGAATAGAACCCGGTAAAATCTGTAAACAACAGGAAGTCATTTTATCGCGGAACTGAATTATTTGTTGTCAGGAAAATATGTATGTATTTATGGAACTGCAATATCTATCAACGACCAGTGAAAACTTCGTCGTTTTATTTACCAATACGACCGGTGCCCTAATGTCACAGACAGAACATTTTTATACATTATAAAAAAAAAATGCCTGAACTGAAAGGCTAATAATGTAGTTTTTTTATGGGACTGGTGGTGGTGGATCATAACTATCATAAGAAGTTTAGTTTGCCCCCACTACTCTGGGACTGCCACCCTGTATACTATTACGAAAGATCGCGTGTGAATCTTCCCTACCTCGTCCAAGACACGTAAAAATTGAAAAATGTTTCTATTTCGTTCATTCCATTCGGTCGTTCACTCTGAGGTTACTGGCTCCGAATTTCTAGCAATATGAGTAACTAATACGCACTTACACAGTGGAATAAATAGCGCGAAGGCTAAAGCAATTGGCTTGTGTCTTCTGACGGATCAAATAATGATTAATCGCCATTCCTTTGGAGGCAGAGATGTATGGCTGTATAAGCTATGCGGATTGTGGTGGGGGTAGAAAGTAAAAGAGTACGATTGACGTGAGCCTTGGCTGAAATGTAAAACTGTTCTTTATCCTCGTACAAGCAAGTAAAGTTCAATAGGTACACAAAATTACAGGACGTTGAAAATGACCAGCCGGCCTAGCCAAGGTTACAATCGCTATCGCTTCGACAACGAAAACCATTATGTCTCTCTATCACTCTTCCATATTAGTGCGACAGTGACAGTTGCGTTTCGATCGCTACGGAGCGTAAGCGATCGGCATCTTGGCTACGCGGCCTGAAAGGCTTCGAGAAAGATGGTACGGGCCGGCCTCTTTGTTTTTCTCGACTTGGCGGTGACACTGCCGTGCCTCCAGATACGAGTTTTGAACTAATAGATTTAGAGCTTAAGTTAAAGATTCAATACTGTCTCCTGGTAAATGAGACATAAAAGTACCATTTTAAAATTGTTTTGTAAGTGCGGATCTCGACGTAATATATGGGCTCTATACTGCCTCGAACATCGGTCGTTATGCATACGTCTTTCCAATTAAAGGCAAATTTTAATTAAGTACCTAAGAAATAATGGCGAGATTTCCATTTGCGCAAATGAAAATGAACTCACGCTCAACAATATGTAAATCAGCATACGACGCATTAAGGAAATGATTATTTTGTGACCCACTTTTTAATTTGTTCAATGACATCTGCGTAGATAAAACATCGGGCCGTGTGATAAAAGAATTAAGAGATAAACTTAAAGCAGGCCACTGACTGAAGTGGCAATGGGCAGGCCACATTGCGCGCAGAGAAGATAGCCGATGGGGTCGAAAAGAGCTCGAGTGGAGACCACGGACTAGCAAGCGCAGCGTAGGACGTCCATCCACAAGATGGACGGACGCTGGATGCGGGTCGCATCCAACCGGTACGAATGGAGGTCCAAGGGGGAGGCCTATGTTCAGCAGTGGACGTCTTATGGCTGAGATGATGATGATGATGATGAGGCCACTGACGAGTCTTCCAAATGGATGCCGTTACAATGGATTCATCCAAATGGACGGCATCCTAATATTAAACATTGTACGTTTTTGACATTATTCACGGACCGATTTTGGATTGCAACCACGCTATTTAGAGTGTTGGAAGGCTCGTCAGTGGCCACCTTAAGTTTGTGTTTGTTTGGTCGCTCGTAGGTAAAAGTGTTTTATTGTTTGTAAACAGTGTGTTGATTGGATTTAAACTGTCGTGAGTCATACTTACGGTTTAACTCTCACGTATTTTTAGCCAAGCGGCAATCCTTTTTTTGTATTTAATGAATTTGAAAATGGAAATGGAGACTCTCCGAAAAATGTTGCACGAATGACTAAAAATTAATGGCTTTGTGGTGAATGTGGTGACTAGAGATGCAACGGATAGTTGTTTGGCCGGATACCGGATATTCGGAACATCTCTAGTGGTGACGATCAGCCTATTTTTTTTTGGAAGACCGTCGTGGGGCAATAACTCTCGTATTTATATGCAGACTACAAAGGTTGTCTAGAAGAGATCGCTCTTAAGCGATAAGACCGCCTTTTGTTGCATCTCTCTCTGTAATGTTTTATTGAGGTTGTGCAATAAAGAAGATTTGTATTTGTATTGTATCGTAGGTACATCAGCATCACTCATAATCAGTCAGAAGGGCAGCGCTTTTCTCCCTTTGCTCTACCGACTGCCTGTCTGCTGTGGGTAACAACTTGGCGGTAACCATATAGTGGGTAACCTTGCTGACTGAACACAACTAGGTACATACTTAACATGCAATAACGCCATTAAGTAATTTTTTACCAATAATAGGTACTTAATACCTATACCTTCCCAGGCACCCTTAAGGCGATGCACTCCGTAACCTCAAACCAACCTTGTACAACACGGCTATCCCAAGATCCCGAGGTCAACAATCACCAAATAGCTTTGACTTTTGCCTTACGGGAGCGGCTAGAAAGGTCGGGCCACACCTACATTTCTACTTAACGTTGCAACTTGATAGTACTTTCTAGGGACTTAGGTTCTTTTATGTCTAAATGGCAATTATCTTGATTTAAGCGATACGGCTTATGGGTTTATTTGAGGGCTGCAAATTCGGGGTTTGTAACCTTAAAATTACTTAGAAAGGTCGCAAAACATTTTGTTGTTTAATTTTGGGTTGTTAATGTGCGCGCAACTATTGGATCTATTTTACTTAATAATGGCAAATGGCAATCTTTAGAGGAAGCCTTTGTCGAAAGACAAGCTGTTGTTACAAAACCCAATACGCGCAAAAGAAATGCTTAATATAGTTATCACTGTAGAGCAGCAATAAAGGCTTACTTTAGTTTTATTTATTTAATTACTTAAAAATACCCTTATATTAAGTAATTAAATAAATAAAACTATAGAGAGAAAGGCAAATATGCGATCATAAAATATGACAAACTAGTGATCAAAGAGGGGAAACCAGGAAATGAAAAGCGGAAAAGGGAAGCATCATCATCACCAAACTTAACGGAACAGCCCCGCAAACAACAATCAACAACAAAAACACATCGATTGAATGCATTTGATGTATTGAGGAACAGGTGCAACTCCCTGCCTACTCCAAACCCGCCATCGGATCAGAAAGCATAGGATACAGCCATCAGCCACCGGAATGAAACAACACTAAACAAGCAAGAACCAAATATCACAAACAAAACATTCCCCAACCCGACTGGTCATCGTGGGGAATTAGACTGCAACCCTCCACCAAAAATCAAAATAGACAATGAAAAAACAACCCTAAAAGTGTGTACCTATAATGTAAGATCGCTAGCATCAACAGAAAAATACATTGAACTAACCTATGCTCTGGAAAACATTAATTGTGACATTTTAGGCCTCTCAGAGGTCCGCAGAATGGGCTGTAATATTGAAGAGCATGCTGATTATATTTTTTGCTACATTGGTGAAACTAAAGGACTACACGGAGTGGGGTTTCTAATCATGAAAGAATATAAAAACAAAATAAGAAATTTTATAGGAATCTCAGAAAGAGTAGCACTTTTACAACTAAAATTTGAATGCTTTCCCTTATCAATTATCCAAGCATATGCACCAACGGAAAACTCAACAGAGGAAGAAATTGACAAGTTTTATAAGGACCTTGAATCTGCTCATACTATGTCTGATGATAATGTCATAGTGATGGGGGACTTCAATGCCAAAATAGGTTGCCCCAAAACGGATCATTACCCGGTTATGGGCCAACATGGTTATGGAGTGCGCAATGAAAGAGGTGATCGTCTTGTAAGCTATGCTTTTCAATATGGTCTGTCAATAATGAACACATTTTTCAGAAAGAAAGCGAGCCGCAGATGGACTTGGATATCTCCGAACCAAAATGTCAAAAATGAAATTGATTTTATAATGATAAATAACCATAAACTAATAACCAACATTGAAATTCTAAATAACATAAAATTCCCATCTGATCACAGACCAGTGCGAGCCACTCTTGCTCTAAATCACCCTAAAAAGAGCAGAAAAAACTTTAGAACACCATCTAATATCCCAAAAAAGGAAGAAGAAATCAAAAATTACATCACAAATCTACAATCACATATAGGAAATATAGAACCAGACTGTACTGATATTCAAACCTACTACAATATCCTGGAAAAAGGCATAACAGAGAGCTTGCTCCCCAAAAGTAACACCCAACCAGCTCAACATAAAATATTCAGCTATAGCACAGTCCAACTAATAAAAAGGCGCACTGAACTAATCCAGACAAAAAATAAAACCAAAGAGATGAAAGAGGAACTTAGTAGACTATATAAAGTAACCCATAAATCAATCAGGAAGGACTATAGCAACCACAGATACGAAATCATATCAAGAAATATCAAGAACTTCAAAAGTACAAAAAAAGCATATAAAGAATTAACTACAAGTAAGACATGGATACAAAAATTGGAACAAAATTCGAAGGAAACCAAGTCCAGGGAAGATATAATCAACCATGCAACTAACTTTTATAAGGAACTATACAAGAGACAAAATGACACTGAAATAGCGGCACAAACTTTCCACATAAGTAATAATAGTCCCATCAAACCAATTGAAGAGCCCGAAGTTTATGAACAAATAAAAAGGCTAAAAGCTGATAAGAGCCCCGGGCCAGATAGATTATGTAATGAAGTCCTAAAAATAGGAGCACCAATTTTAGTTCACCGGTTATGCCAATTATTCAATATGGTAATGGATACAGAAATTGTACCAAAACAATGGTGTACATCGGATATCATTTTACTATTCAAAAAAGGAAACCCTCAAGATATCGGGAACTACAGACCCATAAGCCTTTTAGCAAGTATATACAAACTGTTCTCATCCATACTTTTAAAAAGAATATCTCAAGACATTGATAAACTGCAACCAAAGGAACAAGCGGGATTTAGATCAGGTTACAGCACAACAGACCACATACAATCATTAGATCAAATTATTGAAAAACACAGAGAGTTTAATACACCTTTGTATCTGGCTTTCATAGACTACAGCAAAGCCTTTGATAGCATTAGTCACAGCTCGATATGGAACGCACTACAACATTCAAATATAAACCAAAAATATATCAACATTTTGAAATATATTTACAGGCACAGTAAAAGTCGAGTTAGACTAGAAACTACAGGAGATGAAATAAAAATAGAACGAGGAGTTAGACAGGGGGACCCCCTATCTCCGAAACTTTTCATCGCAGTACTCGAAAATATCTTTCAGAAATTAGAATGGAAAAATAAGGGAGTGCGGATAAATGGACGTTATCTGAACCACCTTAGGTTCGCTGACGACATAGTTATAATTGCTGATACTGCTAAAGACCTTGAGGAAATGATGAGCTCACTCGACTACGAAAGCTCAAAAATTGGTTTAGAAATGAACATAAATAAAACTAAGATTATGACCAACCATCGCAAAAGACCTATCGTGATTAAAGGAAACAATATAGAATATGTCAGTGACTACATATATTTGGGGAAGCAGCTGTCATTTAAAAAGTCTAGCAACGAAGAGGAAATAACAAGAAGAATCAACGCAACTTGGAGAAAATTTTGGTCTTTGAAAGAAGTTCTAAAAGGAAACTACAGTTTGCACCTAAAAAAGACTGTATTTGACACATGTCTATTACCCTGCTTATTGTATGCCTGCCAAACTTGGATATTTACAGACGAAATAAAACAGAAAATCAAATGTAGCCAAACAGCAATGGAAAGAAGTATATTAAAAATTAGAAGAATTCAAAAAATAAAGAATGAAAACATTAGACTAAAAACTAAAATCACTGATGCTCTCAGGCACGCACTCTCACTCAAGTGGAGATGGGCTGGACATATCTCACGACTCAAAGACAGAAGATGGACTATAGAAACCACACGTTGGAAAGGACCAATTGGAAAAAGGAATCCAGGTCGACCAATAACACGGTGGGCTGATGATATCACACAAGTCACAGGAGCCGACTGGATAAAGTTAGGCAATGACAGGGAGGCATGGAAGAGGATGGAGGAGGCCTTTACCCAGAAGGGGTCCATATTTTATTAAACATTAAGAACTAACATACTAATTACCTATTTTCTATTCTTTTCTTACTACAACTTACTAACAAAAACTGTAAAATGTATAACTTTATGAAAATATGGAATAAATGGCTTTATTATTATTATTATTATGTTCGTCCTTTACATAATCTCGGGACCATGGGGTCCCGGACATTTGGAAGGCGTGCGTGGAGCCAAAGCCAACACGCAGAGGCCCCTTGTAAAAAGACAATTTACTCTAAAAGGTGATGTGACACCACCCGACGATTATCCCTGTATGCACTATAGTAATGCACCCAAGGATAAGCCCCGGTTAGTGTAGGACTATTGCAATGATAAGAAACAAAAGAAACTGGGCTATTGTGTTGAGATGTTAGTGTACTGGTAACCGGGTCTATGGAAATACTATGGCACCTGCCCCAATCTATGTTTAAAAACACGAAAAAATGGACAGGTGGTGACTCGCCAACTCACTATATGGGTCCCCGAAAACGGCCGCTCGCACGGAGCGACAAGGGGACAACATCACGTGAGCGGCTCAGGGCGTGGAGAGGTGTGCACCGCTTTCTACCCAGTGGCTGTAAGCAGCCACTGTGCCAACTCGCGTCTTAGGCATGTTTCACTTCCGCCCTGCGAGCATATAGCTCTGACACCCCACTCTGGTCGGCCGGTTAAGGCAAGCCAGAGGTGAGAGTCCTGCGGCCCCTGCTCAGTGTTCACTCCAGCCGGCCAATTAAGGCAAGCCGGAGAGAGGGGCCCGACCGACTCTCGGGGGTATGGGACCCAAGGGGCGTCACTTCCCATTCAGCTCGCCACAAGCTGCCCTGGGGGCTTATTATTATTATTATTACCCTTATATTGAGTAACTTTTAACACTTTTAAGGCTAGCTACGTCTACGGCTGGTGTTCTTTCGATTTTTTTAACTAGGTAACTAATTCGACTACCATATCAACTTTCGTCACTTTTAAATTTGTCCGCAGGTGTGTATAATCTTGTTAAACCAATTTTTAGCTTACGCTAATTGAAAATATTTATATATAAAATATTAATTATAGCGGTCTTACAATACGTACTGAAAAATCTTAACTGGTCAGGAAGAGGAATAAACATAAAGAACAGAAATTTGACACATCTCTGCTTCGCTGACGACGTGGTCCTTGTTTCAGACGACTCTATTAATTTACAATTTATGTTGAACTCTTTAAGTAACGCTAGTAAAAAAATTGGTTTAGAAATTAACTTGCAAAAAAACAAAAATCATGACAAATGTTAAAGACGAACATATTTATCTAGGCAATGAAAGAATCGAAAAAGTCGAATCATTCGTTTATCTCGGCAAACAGCTTTCATTCAATCAAAATAATAATTTAGACGAAATAGAGCGAAGAGTTAAAAAGACTTGGAACAAGTTTTGGAGTATGAAAGAAATTTTAAAAAGTGATATACCACTAAAGCTAAAGAAAAGAGTAATAGATTCGTGTTCACTCCCTACACTTACATACGGGAGTCAGACTTGGAAGTTTACATACAAGGCTAAAGAAAAAATTGGTAAATGTCAGAGAGCCATAGAAAGAAATATATTAAATATAAAATTAATACAGAAAATTAGACATGACCATATACGACAAAAAACAAAATGCATCGATGCTCTAGAATACGCATTAAGATCAAAATGGAAGTGGGCTGGTCACGTGGCAAGAATGCACGAAGAGAAATGGACTAAGATCGTCACGCTGTGGACTAGACCAAAAGGAACGAGAAGACAGGGCAAACCAAACGCTCGTTGGGCAGACGACTTACAACGAAAAGTAAACAACTGGCAGGAAGTAGCTCAAGACAGAGATATATGGCATGATTTGGAGGAGGCCTTTACCCGAGAGGGGTCCAAATCTACTTAGTTTTAATTTATGTGGATTCAATCAATTATTTGTTAGCTAATTAGTTCAAAATTTATAACTGTATTTTTTTTTTTGTGTACCTATAGCTTAAGTTGGTTATGGAATAAATGGGCTTTTTATTTTATTTATTTATAATTGAAAATAATTTTAGTTTCGAAATTTTCTTAGGATTTTTATTTTTTCATTTTCTCAGCATAAGATTCTACAAGGACAAAAGGTCGCGCAACGGGCATGTGGTATCCCTGGCGTCTCTAGGCTACGACGAGGCTAATGCTTCATGTATGTTTCCCACCGTGTAAAAAAAGTTTCAGATTCATGTTTATTTTATTTCTGTTTATTGTTTACTACAGTTCAATTGCATTTTAACTAAAAAATACTTCACACCGCGCCTCTCAGTTCACACGATACCATGCTATTTCATTTGTTTACTCTATACTATAATGAGGAATTACTAATGTGAGTGAACGAATCAAACAATGACAGCTAACCACAGCTCCTGAGGTTTTTAACCACTACAATATACCTATAGTCAGACCGTAAAAAGTCTGCAGCGATTTGTTTGGTGCGACTCTATGACCAATGTTTTTGTTTGTGGTAACATCAACTGAAGTAACTAAACTGTCAAAATGGATAGGTATAAAACTACTGGTATATTTTGCTTTTGACATATGAAACTGAAAGGAGTATACTTTGTTGTAAAAATAATGAGTAAAACCGTTATTTGCTCACTGCCCGCTTTTAGCACCTTGAGCCTCAGCAATAGCATCATCCTATGCCTAAGATTACAGAATCTTTCGTTTGTATTAACAGTCGAAAGTCAATATCAGAATTCGCAGCAAACAATCAACTATAGTAGTAGTACCTATAGTTAGTTCAGCAACAGATAGATAAATATGACAACAGAAAGATATGTTGCTATTCTTGGTAGCTCCTCATTATGGCTCCTCTACACGATGGGCCAACGCCGGCCACTCCAAGGGACGCAGCCATGCGGTAGAATGAGATAGCAGTATCAATTGCTCCCTCTAACGCATAAATGCATCCCTTGGAGTGGCCGGCGTTGACCCATCGTGTAGAGAAGCCATTAGGCGACCACAGAGGCACCACATCCCCGACACCGGTGTGATAATCGCCTTATCTTTACCCACGGAAGCCCATCGTCCTGAGGCGTTATATTTAGCCATCCTGTCGGGACTTGTTTCCGATCGGCATAGGTATTTGTTATTCCACAGTCGGCATCTTAGCCCGATTTGGACGAGCGTGGGTGTGGGCTGTATTTTGGCCACAAAAGGTATACTTATTGCTTTAATTTATCATCCTTTGTTTAGAAGTGATCTCTTTTGTACCTTAAGTACCTACTACTGTCCGTGGTTATTAGGTATCCCATTATCATCAGAGGCCTAGCCAAGATGACAATCGTGCATCGACAACGTTAAACAAAAAGAAAAAAGTTGACATGATGTATGCTAATGAAATACTACGAATAGTTCACGTGACTACCTATTTTTATACCCTTTTTTAAGTTTCTATTGGCGTTTTCTACCGACGATTGTCATATAGCTAAATCCCAGGCCAAGGTCTTGACTTTGAAAATCTGTAGGGCTACCGCCAAACCGACAATCGTCAATTGCGGGGATTTTTCTGTCACTCTAGTTATGCCTTCATTGGAGTAAAAGAGAAAGATCCCCGCAATTTGCGAATTTCGGTTTTCGCGGTAGCCGCCCTGACGATTGGATTGACAAATCTACAAAATCCCTGGAAAGAGCTATCACAATAAAGACTTCTACAGACGTCATTGTGGATTGCCATAATCATAGGAATTTGACGTTTTTGGAATTGTTGCTGCAAAACCTGTGCAAAATTAGTTTTTTCCAACTCTACTTTCCGGCCTTTCCCTCCTAGCAGCAGTTAAAAGACCGTTAACTTCCGAAGCAATTAAACTCTGGAACTTAGCAAAAATTGGGTCGTGTAAGTACGCTTTAAATTGGCACACTCAGGTAGGTCCCTAGTCCCAATTTTCCGCTAAGCTCAGCCAATGACAACTCGTAGTTTAGTTTGAACTTCGAATGCACTTTTTCCCTGACCCAGATGTAGGTGACCTGGGTTTTTAGGCCGATCGCTGTTATCGGAAAAGTTTACCTTTATTTTATATAAATATGTATTTTCTTTGGTAAATGTATACATTTACTCAACTCTCACAAAATGTACACTCATTGGAATGTATATTTTGTTTAATGACCTTTCCCAAACATCATCGATAATCGCATACGATTTTTAAGTAATACATTGCGGCATTTGGTCGATCGATTGAAGTTATCTAAAATCGCATGCCATTTGTTGCAACTAGGGCTTGCATTCCGGAATTCCGGAATCTCGAAATTCCGGAATCTCGGACAAATTTTCCGATATTACAATTCCGGAATTGATACAACTGAATATCGAAAATTCCGGAATTGGATTTAAGTACTTTAAAAGGTTTTAATACGTTTATTATTGAAAATTGTTAAGAAACTACACTATACTGATGTTTTTTGTTGTTAATAAGTGCCTCTTAGTCATTCAGTGACCTATAGTATGGGTATATTTTACTTTTCGGTTTGATAAAGCAGTGGGACAATATGGGCTCATAAATAAAAGCAAACTTGCTTTGCTTACTTGCTTAGAATAGTCAGAACAGTCTCAATCCTACATGAGCGAATCTTCGATTTAGATAGAAGGTTTTCTCTATCAACGATTTCGGATCCTGTAGAAGCACATAATATATGATATTCTGAATCATAATTAGGATCTAGGAAGGAAAAAGCCAAATTTCGACCTTCAAGTTTTTTAACAACACCACTACGTACTATGTTACGAAGAGTAGGCTGATTATAGAGCTGTTATATTTAACTATTTTATAAAATTATCCATTAAATGGTTTGCTAGCAACTAAATTTTCCCCGAATAAATACCGCGTATCATAGAATTGAATAAAAGTAACCATTTTAATAAGGTGGTAAAAAAGAGATGAAATTATCTGTAGTACTACAAATTAAATTTCTCTTAAACAATATTAACTTTAATAAACGTAAATTATCAGAATTTCACATTTTTTGTTGGATTTTACAAAAAAAATTAAGTAAAATACGATAACCCCTAATTCCGGAACCAGTTCCGGAATTCCGGAATTCGAATCCAATATCGAAAATCAGTTCCGGAATTGGAGACCATCCGATATTGCAAGCCCTAGTTGCAACGTCTGTAGAAGCCTTTAGTAAAATTTTAGAAGTTCCCGTCTAATTCGGTGACATTCAAAATATTTTCAAAAGAATTAGGAACCGTTATACATTTACCATTTTTCGCCGTTTATAGGATTTGTAAGTAGGTACAGTCGCCATCAGATATTTCACGTAATCACTATACCTTATAAAACAAAGTCCCCCGCCGCGTCTGTCTGTTTGTATGTTTGTTCGCGATAAACTCAAAAACTACTGAACGAATTTTCATGCGGTTTTCATCAATCAATAGAGTAATTCTTGAGGAAGGTTTAGGTGCATAATTTGTTAGCCCGTGCAAAGCCGGGGCGGGTCGCTAGTGAATTATGTAATAAACTTTCCTATTCCATCGAATTGACATTCAGGAAGCTGAAGAATTTCACAGAGAAAATCTCTTAACCACACTAGCAAACCCTTTACACATTGTACATAAAACCAGGCGAAGGACTCACGCACACACGCTCATAAAAATCAATACGGAACGAATGAAAACACAAACAGCTGATCGTATGCAACAAACGCTAAAGTAAATAAATGTTCCATCCACTTACCATGACTTTGGCTGGTCAGCTGGGTTATTATAGTTAGAAATAGCGGGATATCTGTAATACAAAATTGCAATATGTTACGAAAAACACTCAAGCAATAGCGTTAGATATTATTGAGGGAAATGGCCCGTGTTATGTTGCTGCGTTGTAGTGCAACGAACAAAGGATACAGTTATGTTGTTTTAAAACTCACCTCTGCGCTGTGCACTCTAATACTTTCTTCTTTTCCCATCCTTCCTGTGTTTTGACCCATTCCTCGCCAGGTGAACGCCAGTCTTTAGAAATAAAAGGCATATTTTCGACACAAACACAAGTCCAAAGCGCGAGCGGATCGCCGCCGCACGAGCAAACGTCTACGGCGTGAGACGCGATTTGACAAGTTCGTTTGCGATGTGCTGTGCGTGCTGTGGCTAGTTTGGCTGGAGCAAAGCAAGAAATGCATGCGTGCAAACGAGACGGACCGCTTAGAGCGAGACAGCGACGCGCATGGCCTTTGTTTTGTTATTACAACGTCATAAACAGCTGTTTAAAAATATTGCGCAAAACAGGATTTGTGTATGTTTGAAAACAGTACTTGTTTTGTTTATAAATTATTTCTATGTATGCAAGTTGTTGCTGCGTAACTATGACGATAATAATTATCTATTTACTTTATCAGAGTTTTGAGTGCTTCCTCCAAGTTTCTGCGATCGATTAAGCGCAAATAATACGTATTAATTCCATATGACTTCTGATAAGACCAAATATTCCAAGATTAAGTAATTGTGACTAAATATAAAATAGGAAATATTATTTTCTGCTGGTGAACCAGAACACAGGTAAACATAGGGTTAATAAATGACATAAGTTGACATTTTTGTGCATTTTTTACAGAAGTCTTGAAAATGTCTGGAAATAAAGAAAAGAATGGTACTATTTCTACCAAAAACTACCATTTTTGTAAATGGCAAAAATGTCCGAAAAAAAAATTGTTAAGCTAGCTACACACTTCAAGTGTGCATTGCTGAGGGGCTACCGCAAAAACCGAAATTCGCAAATTGCGGGGATTTTTTTCTGTCACTCTAATTACGCCGTCATTAGAATAAAAGAGAAAGATCCCCGCAATTTGAGACCTTTGATTTTCGCGGTTATAGCCGTGAATCAGCAAGTCATTCATATTATATATTACTGGCCTTATTTCTGGATGGCAAATAAAAATTTCTGTCATAATTTGCGCAATGTATACCTAAATGATATTGTTGAGCACTGATTTTACTTACACACAAGAAATTAAATTTTATTTAAGATGAATAAAGTTGACAATGATAGCAAGACAATAGTAACTATAGTTTGTCAAAGGACTATCTCATTTCAATCATAGACAGAGAGAATCACACTATCTTTGTCTTACACTAGTACTAGTACCCAAAAGAAAGGGATGAGTATAGTTTTCCTGATTCTTACTGACTGACAAATTGGTTTGACCAACTATAGTAACACTGTAATCATCTGTCACTGTCATTTATTATAATATTACTGGTGTTTGTTTGAGGTTAGAACTTGCATTATATTTCGTAATGGGGGACTCCTTCAAGCCCAAGATCAATCTCGAAGCTAAAGACCCTCTCCTGAAGAAGGCCGAGCTGGAGTACATGAAAATTATCGAGCAGAAGAACCGCGAGCGTGTTCAGAAACTGCAAGCCATCGCTAAGAAAAACAGGATCACTGGTTTCGCTATTGGTGCCGGAGTGTTTAGCATTTACCTGTATTCTATATTCGCGGTGAAACAGGAGACGTTCCTCGACGATTTTAACGAGCCAGCGAAGATACAGCAATAATGGCGGCGGCTAAAGTGGCTCAAATAAGGTTGCCTCCTCTACCAAGCATAAAAGATGTTATTCGTTTGTACAAACTCCGTGCTCTTAAGGAGTTATCGCAAAATTTCCTCATGGAGCCGCGCATGATAGATAAAATTGTACGCGCCGCTGGCAATATAGAGAACCATGTTGTTTGTGAAGTTGGTCCGGGACCTGGCGGTATAACCAGATCAATTATCCGTCAAGCGCCAAGAAAAGTCATCCTAATAGAAAAGGATCCTCGCTTCATTCCAACGTTGGAACTCGTCGCTGATGCTTGTAGAAACAAAGTAGATATAGACATAATCACAGGGGACATTTTGAAAACAGATCTAGCACATTTCATACCGGAGGATGTGAAAGTTAGCTGGGATGATCCTCCTCCAGCGTTAAATCTTATTGGTAACCTGCCTTTCAGTGTATCTACAATTTTGATTGTTCGCTGGCTAGAAATGATCTCTAAACGGGAAGGTCCATGGGCTTACGGCAGAGCTAGAATGACTTTAACGTTTCAAAAGGAAGTAGCGGAACGCATGGCTGCCAGAATACTTGACAAACAGAGATGTAGACTGTCAGTCATGTGTCAGAATTGGTGTAACGTTAAATACAAATTTGACATCCCAGGCTCCGCTTTCTTACCAAAGCCTGAAGTAGATGTAGGCGTTGTAACTCTTACTCCAATGAAACAACCGATCATAAGATTGCCGTTTAAGTTAGTTGAGAAAGTGGTGCGCAACATTTTCTCTATGAGACAGAAGTATTCAATCAGAGGCGCTCAAACTTTGTTCCCAGAAGTGGTGCGGGAAGAAATGGCAGAACGGATGTATAAGATGGCCGAAATAGACCCAGTTACAAGACCTTTCCAGATAGCTAATACAGAATTTGCTAGACTCTGTGAAGCTTACAATGAGATCATAAAAGAATATCCAGAGTTTGAGCACTATGACTACAGGGCTCCTAAAAATAAGAATATTTTAGAAGAGGCAACCAATGTCAGTAGTTTGTAAATATTTAAGGATTATGTTATATTAAAGACAGATTTTTAGTTGAACATTGTTTTATTCACATAGTAAATTAGTAAATATAATTAAACATTAACATTATCGGAATCTGTCTGTGATTCTAATTTCTTTTTCTCTTCTAATTTTCTTTTTTTCAAAACTTTCATATGCTTATTAGAATTCAAATGTATTCCATATTCCTTGTCTCCAATAAGTATCCTTTTACAAACTTCACAATAATTGTTAGAAAATGGATTGATATCCTTTTTCGCTTCTTTAGTTTCTGATGTCAATGGTTCATATTTACAGGGAGTTCCATTGAGATAACTTTCAATTATGTCTATCGCTTTCTCTTTCACTTGAGTATCCCATGCTGAAACATCCGTTGTGTCCAATTCATAAATTGGAGGAACCTGTAATAAATAAAAAAAATGTTTTTACAAGCGACATCTAGCTTTTAAATAAGATAATAGAATGTGCTATTGTGGTGGCATCTAGGTACATTGGCAGTAAACTTGTTTACTCTACTCGTCACTTGATGGCGTAATGAACTACAAACACGTTTACAACTAAGGCCACTTGCATTCTGTCATATTAGTTCAGCTACTCCACAATAGATGGCGTAATAAAAAAAATTACCAATGCTGTCGGAAAAATAACTACCTCATCAATCTAATATCATGTTTAAAAAGTATAAAAATAAAATTTCGTAATTTTATAACTTATTTCAATGCTATAGTAGTAAAATGTCCGTTAACAGGTAATTAATGAACACGCGATATGATTATTATTTTCAAGATTGTAATCACTATTAGTAGTGGTTGGCCTTTTAATGAATTTATTAAACTTTTTTATTCATCGTCATTTCAGCGCTAAGGTTAAGTTACGTTACTTTGCGCGTTGGAAACTAAGTTCTTTACGTAAGTATCCACCCACTGTAAAATTACATAAGGTACATTATCAAGGTCCTGTAAGTAATTCGAATAAAATAATGTAAGTAGGTAAGATTCCCTTACCATTTGTTTATTAACCTTAGTTAAACAAATGGTTCTTAAACCACCGCAAGGAAACTCGCTTTTACGTAAAAAAAACCGCATCGAAATCGATCTATACGTTTGATAGCTACGATGCTACAGACTTGTCGTCAAAAATATAACACCCCTCTTTTTAAATTGTTTATACGACAACGGTTTCACTCACTTGAATTTTTAGTCGCTATAGGCGGGATTCAAGTGAGTGAAACCGTTGTCGTATAAACAATTTAAAATATGTCTCACGTAAGTCACGTAAGTTTAATATCGATCCCTCTTTTTTCCGTCCGGGGTTAAAAATAGGTAGTAATCTCAAAATTTGATTAGATATTTTGAAACAGGTATTATTTTTACAGTTTTTACCTATTTTTTTGGCTAGCGTACAACATCCCCGCACCTAAAACCCGTGTATGTTCATAAGTTATCACAGTTCCGAATCTACAAACGAGTGTACAAGTGACTGCATAGAAATTTAAATTACCTAATTAAATATCATTTATTATTGGGCAACTAAGGCCCATAGATACATACCTTACAAACTAACATACGTACAACAGTAAAAATTTTACAAGCTAGAGTCGGAGCATGAAAAGTCTGCAGCGGATTTGATGCCCACGCAGTGCAAGTGTTATTTATACGTCATAATTTCATAGAAGTTTGACGTTTCAAATAACACTTGCACTGCGTGGCCTATTCCGGCGTAGGATTTGGCAGATCGAAACACCACACCCTTCGGCCAGGGGCCAATTTCTCGAACGATATTAGACTAATATTATTAGTCCACGAACGGTTAATTCGTTCTGGTTACCATGACAACACACTAATAATATTAGACTAATGTCGTTCGAGAAATGGGTCAGAAGTCCGCAAGTCGAATTTGTTTGCAGGGGGGCTCAACTTACTCCACCAACCAACCTCTACGAACCAACAACTAATCTACCAACCTCCCTATTAGGGTGCTCCAGGAACCGTCCCTTCACCATCTTGTTCTGCCGGCGCGCGTACCGCCGCGTCCCAATCTTCATATTCACAATGCTCTGCTGGAGCAGGTCATGGCGACCCTGCCGCTCGGCCTCGCTCAGCATCAGGTAGTCGTGGAACTCCTTGAAGCCGAGCGTTTGGAATATGCCGCGGGTGTAGTCTGGTGGTCTGCGGAAAAAGGAATTAAAAATCAGCAAAGTTCACATTTCTTGCGAAGCCTCTGCCAGCCTTAAAACAATATACATTTTGTTTTGTTCAGAGCCGTCCCGTAAGATCCAAAAATCAAATACCTAACCTAATATGATTTATAGGATCACCTCAACGTCTGTCCGCCCCGCCCTATGTCACAGACGTTTTCTATGTCCGATCGGAACTGAAGTGAAGTCCCTAGCTGTTTTCTTAAGTTGGCGTTAAAACCAACAAAATTTCATAATCTCTTTAGAAAGGTAAACCTAATGCTAAACGCACCCTTGTCAACATTGCCGAGATGTAAAAAGAGAGGGCTAGTTGTCGCCGCGGGAACCAGAGAAGCCATATGAGAGCGCGTAGAGACACTGGAAGTGTAAATTTTACCAATTTTAAAGGCGTATCCAGACTAGTCAATTTTTCGCCAATGTGATTAAATGGCCCGATCGAATCAGGACGTGCAAACGCCGATTTGGCTCGCCGCGATAATGACTGATATCGATATTACCGATAAAATGAGGTGCGGACGCAAGAATACCCATTTGTGACGCCATCAGTATTTTCGTTCTGGGGCATTTTTTCAATTTAGAGGGCTCTAATATCAACATAAATCTACAAGTGGTGATTAAATTGGAGATTGACGCCAATTTAATTTCTGATCAAATCAGTCGATTTGATCATCCTGTCTGGATACCGCTTAAATACTGGACTGAAATGGGACTGGGCCGGTCGCGTCTGCCGCATGCATCCAGACAAATGGGCTAGTGTAGCTACCAAGTGGATGACAAAAGATGGGCGCGGACGCGGTAGGCC
This sequence comes from Cydia fagiglandana, assembly GCF_963556715.1. Taxonomy (NCBI): domain Eukaryota; kingdom Metazoa; phylum Arthropoda; class Insecta; order Lepidoptera; family Tortricidae; genus Cydia; species Cydia fagiglandana. The sequence continues at coordinate 19,095,868 of NC_085942.1, read as the reverse complement.
CAGACTGGGAGATGGCTACTATACATCTTCCTGAACAACTGGCCAGAAGAGGCGCTAGATCGGGAGGCGCTAATAGATCAAGCGGAGAGGACTTTGCCCAGCAGTACACTAAAATAGGCTAAAAAAATATAGGTCCTGCATTTAACGATTCAGTCTGTGCGTTCCATATATGTCAGTATGTGAGTAAAGAAATCGATTTATATAATTTAGATATCGAGTCTGAAACTGGGGGGTAATTTACACACCTATAGGGAGTATAACAAAAGGAAAGCTGCTTCCCTCTCAATTTATGGACAACGATTCCTAACAATAAATAGAAATACAAATATTTTGGTACCAACTCTTTTACAAGCCATATTAGAATCGCTGTTTCAGGGCGGGGATTGGCGATTTCAGGGCGGTAACTCTCAGGTTTCGGAACCGATGCCCTACTCCTTACTTGTCCTCGCCTCGTAGAAGAAGGCCAAGACACACAGATGGTTGTAGTTTTACAGAAGCTACCTAGTATTTTTAAATGACTGTCGCTTCCAGCAGACATGCGCACGATGTCAATGAGTAACCGCAGGCGCAGCTACTGTGCTCCGCGGACGCAGCCGTTTTGATACTTGATCGTGCATCACGTCATCTATTACACATGTCAACAGAGGTGTGTAATTTGGGAATTATGGGCTACTTTCCAATGTCAATATACGATCTTCTTTTATACGTGCATATTTTACAAGTTCATAGAACTTGATTGGCATTTTGTACTTGTCAAAATGCGTGGGGTCTTATAAGGACTCTGTAGCTATATCAATGAAGAGCTGATAATGTAGCTATATCAATGAATAGCTGCGTTTGATCGATGACTATCAAAATGCTTCATCAATGGCCGACGATCACTCTGCGCCAATCGATGCATCGATCGACGATCGATCGCTTATGTTAACATTTTAACAAGAGCGAGAAATTGATACCTACTTGTTGATATTGGCACAATTGGTACTTTAGTGCATACCTACTACGTTTATGTATCATTAAATAACACCACAAAATATAATGACCTCAAAAGCAGCCCTAAGTTTACCTTATATGTGTACCCATAAAAATCACTTTACCTACTCGCGAATAGTCGATAATGTCGATCGATATATAATTATAATTACCTATAAGTACTCGATATGACGATATGACTACCACTCCGATAGTCAATTAAATATACAAGAGAAAATACTTCTAGTTACACGTGTATTTATTCCAAACTTTAAACTCACGTAACCCGCGTCCAGTGACTAAAAAATAATCAGTCCGCCGACCCTCCGCGGGAGATAATGTCACTCGTCAGCTAAAATAGTTGTCATTAGTCATTATTCTGATACAGAATTAGGAAGAGTCACTGACAACAGTTTTAAAAAAGTGATTCCCTCGTATTTATTTAAAAATATGATCGAGGAGGAGCCGTGTTATGTAAAAAAACCGGGCAAGTGCGAGTCGGACTCGCGCACGAAGGGTTCCGTACCATAATGCAAAAAAAAACGGAAAAAATGCAAGAAAAACGGTCACCCATCCAAGTACTGACCACGCCCGACGTTGCTTAACTTTGGTCAAAAATCACGTTTGTTGTATGGGAGCCCCACTTAAATCTTTATTTTATTCTGTTTTTAGTATTTGTTGTTATAGCGGCAACAGAAATACATCATCTGTAAAAATTTCAACTGTCTAGCTATCACGGTTCGTGAGACAGCCTGGTGACAGACAGACGGACGGATGGACGGACAGCGAAGTCTTAGTAATAGGGTCCCGTTTTACCCTTTGGGTACGGAACCCTAAAAACCGGCTAGAGTTAGAACAAGAAAAGTTTCTAACGATATTGATACCATACGGCGTATGGCGTATGGCATACGCAGTGCAAGTGTTATTTATACGTCTAATTTTGATAGAACCTTGACGTTTAAAATAACACCTGTATTGCGTATGCTGTCAAAATTGGTCTAACTCTAGCCGCTTTTATTTACACGACATGGCTCCTCCTCGGACTTTTCCAACGACATCCCACACCATAGGGTTGAAGTTTCCAAATCGATAACTTTTGTGATCTACAAAAAAACGTTAGTTTTCCCAATGTTTTTGACCCATTCGAACGATAGAGAAGCAAATAGACGAACGAAAGAAAAGGTTATATTGGTTAGCGGTGGATACGGGTATAGTCATTAAGGACCATAGTCAACGTCACGGGTAACCTGAGACCATGGAGACACTGGTGCGGACGTTGCCCGCCAGCCATATTGTTTTAGCGTGTTTATTCTAAGGACTAATATTGTTTACCGACTGATGGAGGGAGGGTAACGATTTAGAGTGTATGTCAGTATTTCTTAGGAAAATTAACTGTCGCCAAAATTGCATATATTTTAATGAAAATCAGTAATAATCAAATAATGTAAACAGTTTGTAATTTTTAGGTTGAAGAGTTGATATGGCAAAACAGTAGGCTGGCAAGAGACTAATCTCCAAGAGATGAATGGCATCTATCTTCTTCTTCTTAGTCGTATACTCTTGTCAGAGTAGTCTTATGGTAACATTCCATTTCTGACCGCAGCTGCACTACTAGTACTGAACGCGTCGCTGTTATTGTCAATTTCCATAGTAAAATGAACAGTAATGCAGCTGTCGTTGGAAATGGACTGTCACCTTTAGTCATTGAGGTCATTGTACGGCCTTTTTCGTTGTTTTCCCCCATGCTTCTCTATTTTATTGCATTCCGCACGCACAGATTTAAGGGTGACCCAGTGAGAACTTTCACTTGGTCGATCCATCGCATTGAAGGGCGCAATCTGGGTTTTGTACCATCCATCACTCTACTCGGAACAATAAGCCTCTAAGTTTACTTCAAACTAAATGTTTCGTTGTTGTGGTCCGCCAATCTGCCATGACGCCAGAACATGAGTAAGTCCGGCGTCATGGCAGACCACAAAAACGAAACCGACGCTTTTCTTGTTGGTGGGAGATTGCTTCTCTCTCTGGTCGGTCCCTCATTACTGAGGATCGTGGTCACTGGAACCCCTCAAATAAACAATCTGTCTCCATCGGTTGCAGTCCAAAGTAGCCCTCACTACTTGATGTAGCTTGGAAGAGGCAGGTGGCTTCCTTTATTTGGTCAGACCAACGTGTTGGCTATCGGCCTCGTGTTCTCTTGCCTTCGGTATTGCCAACAATGACCAATTTTTACAGATTGCTATCCTCTCTTCGCATGATGTGACCGAAATATGACAGTATGCGTTGCAGACATATGGTGGATAGCCGGGTCTTGATGCCAAGTTGTGAGAGAATAGACACATTTGTGCGTTTTGCCGTCCACGGTATTCGTAGCATTCGCCTCCAGCACCACATTTCGAACGCATCTATTCTATGGGAGATTGCTTAACGAAAGAGAAAAGGAAAAAAAACTGAGCAAAGGCCTCCTTCTTTATATATTGAGTATGAAGGTAACTCACTTTCCATCTTTGAGCCTCTGCTTGTTGTGCCGCTGATGGAAGTCGAGTAACTCGTCGATGAGCCCCTGCTCCAACATGCCGTCTACGCGCTTGTCCAAACGCTCGTCATGGACTTTCTGAAATAAAGAATTACTTCTTTATGATGAAAATGATTACTCATTTAGTCAAGTTTCAGAACGTGTATAACTTTTGCAATAAGACGTAAACAAACGCAAAGACAAGCTCGAGATAAATTGCCTTAAAACAAGTAAAATTAATAGGGTGTTATACTGTATTTAAAATAAATAATTTAAAACCATGCATGAAATAAAGGACCAGATAATTACTAGAAAAAACACAAATAGGAGTTATTTTTAAACACAAGTTCGAGTTGACCGTGACATCACGATTTAATGTTTCATATAAATTTCATATTAGCAAATTGTTTTGTCAGTTCTAAAAAAGTAACTGATTTGACTAGTTGGAAAATACCATATTCCATGGTTTAGTTAAGTCAGATGGTTTCGCCAGCTAATTTCTGAGGCACCCAGGAAAATAGAACGAATACTTTTCCCATGTGGTCTCATCCGGGACTGCTGAAGCTGACTGTACCGTAATACAAAAGCGTCGACACATTGTTTCGCTATCGTTACCATTTAAATCAGGAACGTTCGGTCGATAAATCACTTCATTCATGATTGATAGCCCATTCACTACCTGTGTTGGAGCATTGTTAGCCGTTTATTATGAAACAAAGATTATTAAAGAGCTGGCCAACGCTTAACAAACTAGAACCTTAGAAATAAATGAAAAGAAAGATGGGCTAGTGATCCAGAGTCGCGGGTTCGAGTCTCGGTTGGGACAGTGAATTTTTCATTTATTGCTAAGCTTCGTGGTATCGTTTCCAGCATAATACGTTTGTGCATTTCCATGAAAATACGATTGAGGGCCACTCGCACCATCCCACTAACCCATGGTTTCGTTACCAGTACAATTTGACACTGGGTTAATTTCGGCGCGAAAGTCAAGCGCCATTTTGAAAAACTTTTTTTTACCAAACTCTCGAGCCGGCATCCTGGCCTATAACCGCGAACATCGAAGTTCGCAAATTGCGGGCATTTTTCTCTGTCACTCTAATCTCTAAATACGCCTTCATTGGAGTAAAAGAGAAAGATCCCCGCAATTTGCGAATTTCGGTTTTCGCGGTAGCCCCTCTGGTTATTGGCCGTTCTCCCACGAGTGCAGGTCTCGACAGGCAGCGATCATCGTTCGTGGATGGTTCGTAGACCTCGGTAAAAATGTTGCCAGTGATCAAATCAAATTGCGCGCGCGTTGTTACTATGCCCTGATATTAGTTATAGTTGGTCAAGCAGATCTTGTCAGTAGAAAAAGGCGGCAAATTTGAAAAATGTACGCGTGAAGGGATATCGTCTCATAAAAAATTTGAATTTCGCGCCTTTTTTTACTGACAAGATTTGCTTGGCCATCTATATATATCACATACGAAAATGACAGTTACCAAACTGTTCCCAATCCGTCATTCAAGTATTTGAAAAAAAAAACAGGGCGAAGCGAGTGGTTCAAAAAGCGAAAGTTTGAGCGTTGTGAGGGTTTCAATGCACGAGAGTTAATTAAAAGCTATCAAGTGAAACACATTTTTTCATCACACGACCGCGAGGAAAAAACTAAATTTACATTAAAAATCGAATCCAAATGAACATTATTAAATATTCATTATTAAAACTAGCCGACATGAGGAACAACGCAAAATTTGCACCCAATTGCTTTGCCACTCTTGTGGATAAAATGCAACTTTTTAATAAGTTTTTAGGGTTCTGTACCCAAAGGGTAAAACGGGACCCTATTACTAAGACTCTGCTGTCCGTCCGTCCGTCCGTCCGTCTGTCACCAGGCTGTATCTTACGAATCGTGACAGCTAGACAGGTGAATTTTCACAGATGATGTATTTCTGTTGCCGCTATAACAACAAATACTAAAAACAGAATAAAATAAAAATTTAAGTGGGGCTCCCATACAACAAACGTGATTTTTGACCGAAGTTAAGCAACGTCGGGCGGGGTCAGTACTTGGATGGGTGACCGTTTTTTTTTGCCTTTTTTTGCATTATGGTACGGAAACCTTCGTGCGCGAGTCCGACTCGCACTTGCCCGGTTTAAGCATAAAGAGAGCCTTTTACTTTACGAGCTGGTTGGTGTAGTGTAAAAATATTGTATAGGTAACACTGAAAACGACTTTGAATTAATTCAATAGGTAGGTAGTGTTTTTCTACCGTTTTTTCTGCGTTTATGTACAGTCGCCATCAGATATATCGGAGCGGCCAAGGTGTTCACAATATCTGAACACGCACTCTAACGCCTTGACAATAGAGGCGTGCTCAGATACTTGTGAGCACCTTGGCCGCTCCGATATATCTGATGGCGACTGTACCTAAATAGGTTTTAGATTCAGTTATGTCCTCTTCGATTATTAATTATTATAGTTTGTCAAAGGACTGTCTCATCAATCATAGACAGAGAGAATCATTCTATCTTTGTCTTACACTAGTACAAGCACCCAAAAGAAGAGGACGAGAATAGTTTTCCCAGTTCTTACTGACTGACAAATCGGTTTGACCAACTATATATTAAAGATTTGAATCATTTGCTAGTTCAAAAATTCGTTTGAAAAGTACGAAGAATTCGCACGACGTTATCCACTCATTCTAAAAAAAGACAGCCATTTAGTACCAATTATTGTCTCATTTTGTTAATACTACATAACTATTATATAGTAATTTACTCTAAAACAACCAAGAGAGCTTAATAAAGATTCATTATGACAAAAAACGTCCGAATTGTTTGCAAACTTGAAAACGAACCGTTTAATGAACCCGAATGTCATGGCCGTTGCAAAAACTGGCGTATTTCCTACGGTTAGGTAATCAAAACATTAAAAGACTCGGAAACTAGTGATGGGTTAAATGTTAACGATTACGAATAACGAGAAATAATATAAACAATAAATTTTGATAATTTTTTTGATACAATTTTTATCGCTGACTATACCTTTCTTTTAATAGGCAATCTCACACAGAGTTCCTATGGCCACCTCCTGAATCCATCAGATCACCTCAATGGTACCATAATGCCAACTTACATATGCATGTGAAGTTTCAGCTCAACAGAATAATAGAAAGTTAAGTTAATTATACGAGTAAAATATAAAAACCGGCGTATTTTGTATTAATAAGTATCGGTAATTCAGGACAGTTGTTTATTGCATGAATCTGAGAGCCGAAGTGATCTAAGCCTAAGTTTGATGTGCTAAACAGCGTTTGTTACAATTACATACAAGCAAAATCCAGAGTAAACTTATTTTTTAATGAAACATCGATACGATTAATTAAAGACTTCACTAGTAATTTATTAGCAAGATGTACAAGTACAATTATTTGTACTTACATATATTCAGAAAATTAATCTAACTATAACGTATTCAAACATTGCCCATCCCTATCGGTTACCTGCCTCGATATGATACCCGACTCAGTGCGATTGACCGTTCACAATTAATTTTTTACTTTTTTTTTGGCGTAGGCAGGCAGCCTTTTTGCCCGCGCCTTTGCTTTTGGCGCGAACGCGTGATGTCAGCTGTCTGTGTGTTTTTCTTTCTTTTTTTGTAAACAAGCGTCTATAAAAGCTGCCAGTTCTATCAATGATTGTTAATGGTTTCTTAGTCCAGTCAAGCAAGTGTGTAAGTGCTTAGTCATATTATCGCATTGAAAAACTTGAAAATTGAAAACGTTCTAAATGAGTGGTGGTGCCTTGCATTACATAAGGCAAAGAGTAGTAAAATATCACAATAATAAAATTCACAGAAATTGTTGTACAAAAGGAGAACTTATCACTATAAGGGATCTCTTCCAGCTAACCTTAGAGGAGAGCTCGGCTGAGTCGGCTGGTTTTTTTTAAATATGTTAATGTTCTTGTTAAATTCTAGTTTTTGACCTAGTAAGCACACCGAGTGATTATCAAATACTTGAAAAACCAAGAAATTTAACTAATTCGTTTTTATATAGGTAGATAATTTTATTTCCCTAGACTTATATTACCTATGTAAGGTGCAGAGGGGCAATCTGCGGGGTAATTTCAACTAATCGAAATATCTTCCATGTTTTATACATTATTCACTTATTACTCGTATTAAGACCCGTTTGTGTAATTATATATGTGTTATACAAAAGAGCGAGAGTTTAAAATGCTATGGTGCAAGTGGCCCTTATTGTCAGAACTACAGGTTGGCAAAATAGAGTAGAAATTAAAAAGTGGCAACACTGTAGTGTCGTCCCGTTTTCTTATATAAATTGGTTTGAAAGGGACGACACTACAGTGTTGCCACTTTATAATTCTTTATAATTCTTTTTTGCCAAGCTGTACCAACCTTTTTGACTGAAGTATCTCTCAGTAAAAACGATTCTCGCAAAAAACTAGATCGGTATGAAATGAGCAAATGAGCATGCGCGAGGCCCCCATATTTGACACAATGAGTCCGCGATGATGTTGATGATCTATCGACTTATGAATCGATAGTTAGATCGCATCACATACCTAATAAGTATAGGGTCAATGCGCTAGTTTCCGTCCGTGCTCTAGTTTTCGTCCACTTGACGGAGTAGCCCATAATATATTACATTTTTAATTTGCTACTTGCGAAATATCAATTTCGTACTATCTACCTTAGTATCTATACTAAGGTAGATAGTACGAGTAGTTTTTTAATTGGTTACAAAAATTACGTAGAATGAATGATACTTTTCTATTCATTTTCTGAGAAACGTTCCAACACACAAAAATGTTATGTTAATAACAGGTAAACCTCTCAAAACTACTATCTGAATGTTTTGGGATAACTATGTCTAGTTTGTCGAAAAATAAAATTAAACTGTTTTTTTTTTCTGAATAACTAACACTAACACAACACACAATATAACATTTGGAACATGCTATATAGAGATTAAAGTCAGTCCTTAGTCTCTATACTTTGTCATTTTAGGGTTCCGCACCTAAAGGGTATGTCTCATGGACCGTGCAATAGGTAAGATAGACAGTTGAAATTTTCACAGATGATGTATTTCTGTTGCCGCTATAACAACAAATAAGTACGGAACCCTAGGTGGGCGAGTGCGACTCGCACTTGTCCGATTTTTTATTACAAGCATACTGCCGTATTCGAACTTCAAGATATTCACAAGAGACGACACGTACTAGATCCATTCTAGACACGTTATAGTTTAGATATCAACTAGTTCTCTTTTGAAGCACAATTCGGGTAATCAATGTCACTTTTACGTTAGATAGCGTAACATCACAAAAGAGATAGGTACAGAAGTCAATCACATGTATGTACTTTACGTTTCATACCTACGCTCAGCGGTCGCTCTAGGGTTGCGATTGTTGCGAACTATGACTTATGCACAAAAAAATATCGTGGTAGTGGCACTCGTGTCTATCGTATCGTATCTCGTATCTAGTTGTTTAATTTATTGTTGAGGTTGAAACGGGAAGAATGGAAATATAAATTAATAATAACATTAATAACTCAAATAGGTATTTTAATTTTAATGTCATTGTTATTATACAAATTTGCCACAGAAAATATATTGCGATGATTTCAAGATTGGCTCATGTACAATGTAATAAATTCGCATTCGCATTCTCTCTGAAACCACTGGTAGCTTAAAAAACAACAATTCACCGTTTAATGTTGAATTTAAACAACCGTCCACAATACAGTTATAATATTTTTTTGTTTTGTTTCTCCATTATTGCACAAAAAAGTTCACAGACGCGTGTCTCAAGCGGATGGCACTCGCGCTCGCAGTGGTCCCAACTGGTCCGAGATATCGTGTTCGTGAGCAGTGTCTATGTGTGCGTTGCGCGAGCGCACTTTGTATGTAGATTGATTTCTGTACCTATCTGTTTTGTGGTAACATATATATTAGATGTGAATTGGATCTCTAAGTCATATCCTGAGGAAATCGTTCAAGAGTATCTCCAGAATCGCGCAAAGGTCAAATTTGACAGGTTAGATCTTAAGCATATCGTTATCGTATCTTGGTGATGTCTAAAAGATATCTAATAGATGTCTATTTCAAAATCCTAATTGGGCCCATAGTTTTCGGCAAACAAAAAGCTAAAGTCATCACTATAAAAGCCAGGGTCAATCTGATTCCCAAATAATCGCATTATTTATGATTTTCCAAGGTTTAACGAACCGTCTCCGTTGTCAAAACGGATCGGTTAAAAAACGCTTTTACTTTTTCGCGGAAACTCAATAACAATCACACTATAAAAACTCAACGGACTTACTTTCCCATGGTCGTATGTTATTTAACACCACTTTTGAAATACCAACCTTATTTTTCTCGCCTTAGGGTTGAAATTTCGATGCGACTTATAGATAGATAAAAGTTTCAGGAAGTATAACGCGCGGCGCGTCTCGCAGTCACGTCTACGAAAACCGCCTTAATTCGAAAACGTACATAAAAGTTCGACGCGCTAAGAGACTTACGCCGTTTCGTTTCCGAGCGGCTGATATTAGCAAGAGTCAAGGGCGGACAAGATTGGTGCGCGGAAGTAAAAAGTCGTAAGCGCCAAAGGTTTTCAAGGTTCTTACGTCGGTATGGTTATTTCGGGTGGGCAGCTGGCTTGAATATAATATTAACGCGAACCCGAAACTACGATATTATACTAGTTTTACGACCGCGCGTGAGGCCAACCGGACAAAGACACGTTACTACACGGGTTTAAAAAAAAAGAGAAGCGCGACCGGACGGCTAAAATGGTGGTTCAGTACTTCCGGGTCGAAATCTGCGATGATAATTTGTATACTGTATTTAGTTTAGTAGTTAGATTAGATAAGGGACTCTACATTGTGGAAAAAAATAATGGGCCCTGGATAAAGTACCTTAAAATCTTAAGTTCCCTAGCTCATTTTGTTTAAAGGATACCTATATTATTTATTTTTAAAAAGAAACAAAACTGCATTAAAAAAAAATCTTAGAATTTCAAAGATTTTTTACATTCGCTTCCCACGTCCGGGAATCAAACCGAAAAATACTTAACAATCGATTTTATGGATATTTTGTACGACAGACACACTGCCCGATACGAACTTTATGATACGTCAATTAATAGATCTAGAAAAGATATGGATTAGATGTGTCAAAAGTGATGTTTTTGTTTGAAGAAACGTCACATTTGACATTGACATATCTAATTCATATCGTTTCTAGATCTATTAACTGACGTACTTACCTTAAAGTTAGAATCAGGCCGACAGACAACGTGAACAGAAAGTGAGGCAATGTCTCAGATGTCCTCGGATTCGACTCGGACTCGGAAATAAAAACTAGTTAGATTCGTGTTAAATTAATAACAAACTAGACTTTATTATATCCCTATAACTGTAGAACAGTGTCAGTAACAAGTGTTCATTGTCAGGTGTTAGGTCAAGGCGCGGGCGCAGCTCCACTATAACTTGACATCTAGTTGTAGAATAATTGAAAGTGATCGGAGATCTTCTTACACTGGTACTTGATGAGGTAATACGCTCGTTAGGCGATAATGGGAATTAAGGCGACTGAGTATTTCAACGACCTTGAGCATTCATAATCATAATCTTTATTGTTTGTGAGATATGGGTTACATTGCCAATTATTACTATTGTAACAATATTTCATGGACTCACCAAGACTCTACCTTTACAGGTGTACAAACAAATATTTCCTATGTTCCACTCATCCGTGCACGTAAATATAAAAAAGGTTTCGTCAAAAATGGAATAGCCTTTTTAAAATATTTTTTCACCACACCAGCTCGAAAAGGCTTACTTTGCGCTTCAAAAACTGATAGCAAAGTTGCATTTTATTCACATGTGAGGCAAAGTAAAAAAATGCAAATTATGAGTTGTTATCTTATGTTTCCTGGTTGAATTGACTTTTAAATGATGAATTGGGGTGATAAATATTTAATAACATTCATTTGGATTGATTGTGTTTGATATTTTACATTTAATATTTGCTTTGGGTTGGTGTGGTGAAAAATTTTGTGTTTCACTCGGGGGCAAATTTTGTTTAACCCTCGTGCTTTGAAACCCTCGCAACGCTCAAGATTCCATTTCTCGAACCACTCGCTACGCTCGTGGTTTAATTATGGAATATTTCGCCTGCTCGGGTATCAATATTAGCACGAGCGGTTAAACAACAACTTTGCCCCCTTGTAAAACAAATAACTATTGTTTAAGGAGCAGACTCAATATTGATCAATTACCTAGGAATCTGTTTTTGCAGGAGCCGCGAAAATATCACATGAGTTAAGAGGACTAGATACCTATTTACATGTGAAGGTAAAACTGCTCCTATACTTACTAGACTTTCTTAACAAAATCCCATAATAAATTTAACGGTCAAATTATCAAAATACTTACCTGATTTTATAATTTCTTGTACATACCTTTTAGCCGCCCACTTGCCACGACAAATGCAATGTTTAAGGGTTGATTTAGACGGCACGCGAACTCGCATGCGAGTTTATTTACATTGCAGACTGTTGGTTACGTTCCATTCAATCAAATGATCAAAACCCGCAACGTAATGAAACTCGCATGTGAGTTCCTGAATAAAATTGAACCCTTCTTAAAGGCCTCGGGCGGCCAAAAGGTAGTTGCGGTTCTTTATAGAAAAAATAAAGGCTCTTAAAATGTGTGATCTATACTAGTCGCCTTAACATTGCAAGTCTAGTCGAAATAATTGCAGGTTCAGCGTATGTGGAGCGACATAATCGAATGAGCAAATGAATGAACGAATATCATTTATTCACAACAAATCACAATCATATAAATATGGTACAAGGTAAAGATTGATATTACGCTTACATAGTTGTACATAATTCATAATACTTTAAGCCAAAAATAGTCCTAACCCCTGCCTTACTTAAGTCAAACTACAAAATGGCCTAAAATACGTTGATATTTTTTTTTTGTAATAAGCCGCTTTTACAAATGGCATTCAAAATAAAAATTTAATCACTGAACCAAAAAACATCGACATATCGTCGCGCTTGTCGTCTCATATGTATACCTATTCGTGTTCAGGACATTATACTGAATGCACTGATACCAAATATATCCATATCCGAGATGACTTATTCTAAAATCGATTTCTAGAAGACTTTTGGGCCAATTATACCGATCTCCTATAAGTCAGTCAGCATTAAATAAAAGCAGTTAAACTATTTCAAATTATCTAGATAATACGACTTTTTTGTTAAGACAGCTAGATTATTCTGATCACTTGGTTTGTTTATTTACTTCTGCTAACTTTAGGCAGTCGTTAAAACCAGCAGGATATTACGTAGTAAACAAGATTTTTACACACTGACTCACCAAACACTCCGCTCTTGCGTCATTATTTTGTATGCACTTAGCACCTACAGTTCAATGCACTTTTGAGGAAATTAGCGTTTGTACCTAATGCAATTCGCGAAAAATATACTTGGTATTCAATTCAGGTATCAAGTGCAATCAGGTTCCAAATAAACTGTCACGATCGTGCCCTTAGCTTTTTGCACATGGTATCTAGACACGCGGCAGCGTGTCAAGCCAAGTTCAAGCAAAGGAACTGGCTAGCCAGCGCCGAGTGTAATATTACACGAACCACTTGGTGCCACTTTTGACCCTTCTATAACTCAAAACATCTTTGACGTAAACACATAAAACTACGTGTGTTTAATTATATCCATAAGGATATCTAGAAGCCCAAATTTCATGAAGCTAGCTCAAACGGTTATAAAGGTATGAAGGTCAAAAAGTCGTAAATTTTAAGACTGACTTATGACTTATAGTACCTAAACCTAACCTACTTCCAGATGACCTAGAAGGATGAAATTTAGAATCCAGCTTGGTTATTGTGTGTAACCGTAGGAAAAAATCTAAAAATAAAACAAAGTTAAAAAATAGGGGGGGTCCCCATACAAAAAAACCATTTTTTATTGGGACTGACATATAAGTACCTAAACCTAACCTACTTCCAGATGACCTAGAAGGATGAAATTTGGAATCCAGCTCGGTTATTGTGTGTAACCGTAGGAAAAAATCTAAAAATAAAATAAAGTTTAAAAATAGGGGGGGTCCCCATACAAAAAAAAACATTTTTTATTGGGACTGACATATAAGTACCTAAACCTAACCTACTTCCAGATGACCTAGAAGGATGAAATTTGGAATCCAGCTCGGTTATTGTGTGTAAGCGTAGGAAAAAATCTAAAAATACAAAAAAGTTAAAAAATAGGGGGGGTCCCCATACAAAAAAATATTTTTTTATTGTAGCGTTGGAACCGTTATAAGCAGATATTTGAAACTACCCCAATATATGTATTATTATATTTGCTATATTAAAATAAAGTTTAGTCAAAAAATAAGTGGTGTCCCCATACAAAAAAACTTGTAATACGCTCTAAACAACCGGCCAACGGTGTGTCGTCGGCGGCGCGCGGCACCACATAATTATACAAAGAACAGAAGTAAAAACCATACAGCGGAAACACAAGAAAAAACATTAAATCTCAATACCTGCCTAGTTTTCTTTACAAAAAGTATTGATATCCCACCAAAAACATAAATGTAAAAAAGGAGAGCCAAGTTCAATACAAAAATTATGCTTGGCTGTGGGGCTCGCCGCAAAAAGAATGGAGATCTAAATGAGTGCCACTGCCAAGTTCTATGCAAAATCCAAATATGTATTTATAGGAACAAAATAACATTATAAACAAGACAAGACAAGACAAGACAAGAATGCGCCACACCCAGCCGGGGACATGCCCGCTCCGGTCAAACCGGCATACCAGGGGACGAAATTTGTGGGGAGTGACACGCTCTGGGATGGGAGAGGGATAGAATCAGCCGGCTATGCAGCCTCAAGCCAATATTGGAAATTAGGAGGGGTAGGTTATGTCGTCGAAGGAGAGCGTTGGTGACATGCTGCTCGTCGTTTCCGCTTCGGTCTTCGAGATATCTTGTATCACGTAGGGTCGATGCCGTCTTGAGGTGCCGTTTGCTCGTCGATTCGAGGTGTTGGTTCTTCTTCGTCTGATTCGCTGTCGGTTTGGTCCAGTTGATATATTTCTCCTGTTGCTTTGATGAGTTCGTCTGGGTCGTAATGGTCGTCTGCCATGTTGATCCACTTAGAGGGATGCCTGGTGTAATACTCCATGTCCTGTGTCAGTGAGTTTTTCCAAGTGCATTTTTAATCCTTTTGGTTATTATTTTGCCGTTCAATATATTGCGAACCTTATCGGGTCACGGCGTTGTTCCTGACATTTACTAACCGTATCCGATATTTAGTGACCATCTGTTTTATTATGTTCACGCTGGCGTCCTACAGATAAAGACAATGGCAGGCAAACAACCCTTGCGTCCTATTGTCTTGCTCGCTGTATCGCTGTTAATGACCGTATTTTGTAGAAATACTATGAATGGTGCCAGATGTGTACCAGTCTTTTACAACTAAATTGCGTTAGTATTCTTTAAAATAATTTATCTTGATAAGGTACTGGGGGGATAGTTTCAAAGACACAAGCCCCTTTTATTGAACGGCGTATGCGGATATTTCGGGTATTTCCAGGGAGTGATATGCCTTCGGGTTGTGAGTTGGTAAAGTAGGTAGTTACCTTCCAAAGATCGTTATTGTTGTGTGTCAGTTATAATATAATATCTAGACACGCGGCAGCGTGTCAAGCCAAGTTCAAGCAAAGGAACTGGCTAGCCAGCGCCGAGTGTAATATTACACGAACCACTTGGTGCCACTTTTGACCCTTCTATAACTCAAAACATCTTTGACGTAAACACATAAAACTACGTGTGTTTAATTATATCCATAAGGATATCTAGAAGCCCAAATTTCATGAAGCTAGCTCAAACGGTTATAAAGGTATGAAGGTCAAAAAGTCGTAAATTTTAAGACTGACTTATGACTTATAGTACCTAAACCTAACCTACTTCCAGATGACCTAGAAGGATGAAATTTAGAATCCAGCTTGGTTATTGTGTGTAACCGTAGGAAAAAATCTAAAAATAAAACAAAGTTAAAAAATAGGGGGGGTCCCCATACAAAAAAAACCATTTTTTATTGGGACTGACATATAAGTACCTAAACCTAACCTACTTCCAGATGACCTAGAAGGATGAAATTTGGAATCCAGCTCGGTTATTGTGTGTAACCGTAGGAAAAAATCTAAAAATAAAATAAAGTTTAAAAATAGGGGGGGTCCCCATACAAAAAAAACATTTTTTATTGGGACTGACATATAAGTACCTAAACCTAACCTACTTCCAGATGACCTAGAAGGATGAAATTTGGAATCCAGCTCGGTTATTGTGTGTAAGCGTAGGAAAAAATCTAAAAATACAAAAAAGTTAAAAAATAGGGGGGGTCCCCATACAAAAAAATATTTTTTTATTGTAGCGTTGGAACCGTTATAAGCAGATATTTGAAACTACCCCAATATATGTATTATTATATTTGCTATATTAAAATAAAGTTTAGTCAAAAAATAAGTGGTGTCCCCATACAAAAAAACTTGTAATACGCTCTAAACAACCGGCCAACGGTGTGTCGTCGGCGGCGCGCGGCACCACATAATTATACAAAGAACAGAAGTAAAAACCATACAGCGGAAACACAAGAAAAAACATTAAATCTCAATACCTGCCTAGTTTTCTTTACAAAAAGTATTGATATCCCACCAAAAACATAAATGTAAAAAAGGAGAGCCAAGTTCAATACAAAAATTATGCTTGGCTGTGGGGCTCGCCGCAAAAAGAATGGAGATCTAAATGAGTGCCACTGCCAAGTTCTATGCAAAATCCAAATATGTATTTATAGGAACAAAATAACATTATAAACAAGACAAGACAAGACAAGACAAGAATGCGCCACACCCAGCCGGGGACATGCCCGCTCCGGTCAAACCGGCATACCAGGGGACGAAATTTGTGGGGAGTGACACGCTCTGGGATGGGAGAGGGATAGAATCAGCCGGCTATGCAGCCTCAAGCCAATATTGGAAATTAGGAGGGGTAGGTTATGTCGTCGAAGGAGAGCGTTGGTGACATGCTGCTCGTCGTTTCCGCTTCGGTCTTCGAGATATCTTGTATCACGTAGGGTCGATGCCGTCTTGAGGTGCCGTTTGCTCGTCGATTCGAGGTGTTGGTTCTTCTTCGTCTGATTCGCTGTCGGTTTGGTCCAGTTGATATATTTCTCCTGTTGCTTTGATGAGTTCGTCTGGGTCGTAATGGTCGTCTGCCATGTTGATCCACTTAGAGGGATGCCTGGTGTAATACTCCATGTCCTGTGTCAGTGAGTTTTTCCAAGTGCATTTTTAATCCTTTTGGTTATTATTTTGCCGTTCAATATATTGCGAACCTTATCGGGTCACGGCGTTGTTCCTGACATTTACTAACCGTATCCGATATTTAGTGACCATCTGTTTTATTATGTTCACGCTGGCGTCCTACAGATAAAGACAATGGCAGGCAAACAACCCTTGCGTCCTATTGTCTTGCTCGCTGTATCGCTGTTAATGACCGTATTTTGTAGAAATACTATGAATGGTGCCAGATGTGTACCAGTCTTTTACAACTAAATTGCGTTAGTATTCTTTAAAATAATTTATCTTGATAAGGTACTGGGGGGATAGTTTCAAAGACACAAGCCCCTTTTATTGAACGGCGTATGCGGATATTTCGGGTATTTCCAGGGAGTGATATGCCTTCGGGTTGTGAGTTGGTAAAGTAGGTAGTTACCTTCCAAAGATCGTTATTGTTGTGTGTCAGTTATAATATAATATCTAGACACGCGGCAGCGTGTCAAGCCAAGTTCAAGCAAAGGAACTGGCTAGCCAGCGCCGAGTGTAATATTACACGAACCACTTGGTGCCACTTTTGACCCTTCTATAACTCAAAACATCTTTGACGTAAACACATAAAACTACGTGTGTTTAATTATATCCATAAGGATATCTAGAAGCCCAAATTTCATGAAGCTAGCTCAAACGGTTATAAAGGTATGAAGGTCAAAAAGTCGTAAATTTTAAGACTGACTTATGACTTATAGTACCTAAACCTAACCTACTTCCAGATGACCTAGAAGGATGAAATTTAGAATCCAGCTTGGTTATTGTGTGTAACCGTAGGAAAAAATCTAAAAATAAAACAAAGTTAAAAAATAGGGGGGGTCCCCATACAAAAAAACCATTTTTTATTGGGACTGACATATAAGTACCTAAACCTAACCTACTTCCAGATGACCTAGAAGGATGAAATTTGGAATCCAGCTCGGTTATTGTGTGTAACCGTAGGAAAAAATCTAAAAATAAAATAAAGTTTAAAAATAGGGGGGGTCCCCATACAAAAAAAACATTTTTTATTGGGACTGACATATAAGTACCTAAACCTAACCTACTTCCAGATGACCTAGAAGGATGAAATTTGGAATCCAGCTCGGTTATTGTGTGTAAGCGTAGGAAAAAATCTAAAAATACAAAAAAGTTAAAAAATAGGGGGGGTCCCCATACAAAAAAATATTTTTTTATTGTAGCGTTGGAACCGTTATAAGCAGATATTTGAAACTACCCCAATATATGTATTATTATATTTGCTATATTAAAATAAAGTTTAGTCAAAAAATAAGTGGTGTCCCCATACAAAAAAACTTGTAATACGCTCTAAACAACCGGCCAACGGTGTGTCGTCGGCGGCGCGCGGCACCACATAATTATACAAAGAACAGAAGTAAAAACCATACAGCGGCAACACAAGAAAAAACATTAAATCTCAATACCTGCCTAGTTTTCTTTACAAAAAGTATTGATATCCCACCAAAAACATAAATGTAAAAAAGGAGAGCCAAGTTCAATACAAAAATTATGCTTGGCTGTGGGGCTCGCCGCAAAAAGAATGGAGATCTAAATGAGTGCCACTGCCAAGTTCTATGCAAAATCCAAATATGTATTTATAGGAACAAAATAACATTATAAACAAGACAAGACAAGACAAGACAAGAATGCGCCACACCCAGCCGGGGACATGCCCGCTCCGGTCAAACCGGCATACCAGGGGACGAAATTTGTGGGGAGTGACACGCTCTGGGATGGGAGAGGGATAGAATCAGCCGGCTATGCAGCCTCAAGCCAATATTGGAAATTAGGAGGGGTAGGTTATGTCGTCGAAGGAGAGCGTTGGTGACATGCTGCTCGTCGTTTCCGCTTCGGTCTTCGAGATATCTTGTATCACGTAGGGTCGATGCCGTCTTGAGGTGCCGTTTGCTCGTCGATTCGAGGTGTTGGTTCTTCTTCGTCTGATTCGCTGTCGGTTTGGTCCAGTTGATATATTTCTCCTGTTGCTTTGATGAGTTCGTCTGGGTCGTAATGGTCGTCTGCCATGTTGATCCACTTAGAGGGATGCCTGGTGTAATACTCCATGTCCTGTGTCAGTGAGTTTTTCCAAGTGCATTTTTAATCCTTTTGGTTATTATTTTGCCGTTCAATATATTGCGAACCTTATCGGGTCACGGCGTTGTTCCTGACATTTACTAACCGTATCCGATATTTAGTGACCATCTGTTTTATTATGTTCACGCTGGCGTCCTACAGATAAAGACAATGGCAGGCAAACAACCCTTGCGTCCTATTGTCTTGCTCGCTGTATCGCTGTTAATGACCGTATTTTGTAGAAATACTATGAATGGTGCCAGATGTGTACCAGTCTTTTACAACTAAATTGCGTTAGTATTCTTTAAAATAATTTATCTTGATAAGGTACTGGGGGGATAGTTTCAAAGACACAAGCCCCTTTTATTGAACGGCGTATGCGGATATTTCGGGTATTTCCAGGGAGTGATATGCCTTCGGGTTGTGAGTTGGTAAAGTAGGTAGTTACCTTCCAAAGATCGTTATTGTTGTGTGTCAGTTATAATATAATATAATGTATTTTACTAGAAGTATTTGAACAAATTAAAAAAGAACCCTTGCATCCATAGAGCCGTGCATAATGGACAATGGTTTATGGTTTCCGTGGTTTCCGTGTTTGACAGACTGTTTGCCAGATGCATGTAACCTTTAAAACGATTACGTCAGGATGTTTTTGAAAGTAACTTCTGACTTTGTTCGTTTTCTTTTTTAGAAGAAATGAAATGCTCAATGAAATAAATGAACAATACTTTTATGTTAACGGAAACGTTCAGATTACCTCAACTGAACGAAATCTTGCTAGGTTGAGACCGGTTTCTTTCTTTTTTCTTTCTTTCCCATGGTATTTATAGTAAGTATGTAATAGACTAATATTTATGCCTATAATGCGAGTGAGCAAAAAAAAAATAATGACCTGACTCCTCGCTAATGACCATACGGACACCAAGCAATACATGGACCTTATACTTTCATACCTCGTACTCCTTAATAATGCCCTTATTTCGTGTATTCTAGAAGACTAGTGAAACAGCAAATTTAACTTGTGAAGTATATTGATTACTTACATTAGTACCTACTACTACTAGTAGTACTAGTAGTAGTAGTCGGCTAGTCTGTGGCCATGAGTAAGCCCATTCATAATAATAATAATAATATGTCTAGTCTTCAGTAGTGCCATCAACATGGAGTTTGGTGTCGATAAATGTGCGGTTATGCATGTACAGCGGGGGAGGGTTGTAAATTCAACAAATTTACAACTGTCTGAGACAATGTCTTTCAGATCTATCTCTGAATCAGAAACCTATAAATACCTTGGTATGTCACAGTCGTTGGGTATTGAGGACGAGGGTATTAGACGGTCGGTGAAGGAGCGCTTTTTCAGTCGGCTCACAAAAGTCCTTAACAGTCTTTTGTCAGGAGGCAACAAAGTGCGCGCCTTCAACGCCTGGGTAATGCCCCTACTCACATACTCCTTTGGCATACTAAGGTGGACTCAGACCGAGCTGGACGCCCTGGATCGGAGGGTCCGATCACTGCTCACCACACATCGCATGCTACACCCACGCTCGTCAGTTATGAGATTGTACATCCCACGGAAGTGTGGAGGCCGAGGCTTCCTAAACGCCAAGGATCTCCACAACCGCGAGGTGTACAATCTCAGGAACTATTTCCTTAACAACGAGTGTGGGATGCATCGTGATGTGGTGGCAGTAGATAGGAACCTCACGCCGCTTTCCTTGGCAAACGAGAACTGGCGCAAACCTGTGGTACTAAGTACTGCGGATCGCAAGGCGGCATGGGAGAGTAAGGTGCTACACGGGCGGTTCTACAAGGCCCTCACGGGACCCGATGTGGACCTGCTCGCGTCGGTGAACTGGTTACGATTCGGGGACCTCTTCGGAGAAACCGAGGGTTTTGCCTGTGCAATTGCAGACGAAGTGATGATGACGAACAACTATCGGAAATATATCCTGAAGGACGGTACGGTCGACATTTGTCGGGCATGCCGCCGTCCCGGAGAGTCACTCAGGCATATCATTTCCGGTTGTTCTCATCTTGCTAACGGCGAGTACTTGCACAGACATAATCTCGTAGCCAGGATTATTCACCAGCAACTTGCTCTTCTATATGGCCTTGTGGACTGCGAAGTACCGTACTACAAGTACTCACCTGCGCCTGTTCTCGAGAATGGTCGTGCCACGCTCTATTGGGATCGATCTATCATCACTGACAGGACTATTGTAGCCAATAAGCCTGATATTGTGATAATAGATCGATCGCAACGTCGGGCCATGCTCGTTGACATCACCATCCCCCATGATGAGAATCTCGTGAAGGCCGAGAAGGACAAGTCCAGTAAGTACCTAGACTTGGCTCACGAGATAACCGCCATGTGGGATGTTGATTCGACGATCATTGTCCCGATAGTCGTTTCAGTGAACGGTTTAATAGCGAAGAGTCTCGACCAACATCTCGAGAGACTCTCGCTAGGTGGTTGGATCAAGGGACAGATGCAGAAGGCGGTGATCTTGGACACGGCGCGGATAGTACGTCGGTTCCTCTCTCTGCAGCCCTGACCACCGGTAGCTTGGGCCTTGCCCCGCTGCTGGCGGCACCCTAGGTTAGGTTTTTTATAATGTGTTTATATGTATTTTTATTGTTTTGTAAGTGTTTTTATATTTTACTTTTATATTCATATTATAAAAATACCTAACCTAAGACGATAAATAAATAAAGAGAAAATAATAATATACTTACATTACATTACATAGTAAGTACCTAAATAAGTGGGGTAAATGAAGGTCTCACTGTATATGTATATCTGGTTTTCAGCTACTTATTGGCTTTTTGGACTTAAATATTGTAAATATTCTATCGTCTTCCTTATAATTATAATTGAGTAAAATAAATATACGAATTATTGACATGATGGATAAAGTGTTACTTGTCTAATCGTGTACAGGTCACACAAATAACCAAATTAAATGAAGTAACAAATACTATGGAGAATTTTGTTTCTTCAGACAGAGAAAATAATGTCGGAGTACCACAGGGCAGTATTTTAGGACCCCTATTGTTTATTATTTACATAAATGATCTACCTCGTGCAGTCCAACATCCTACAGTTATGTTTGCCGATGACACAACCATCGTAGTAGAAAGTCAAAATGTAGGAAATTATAATGATATAGTGAATAACGTTTTAGACGAAACTGTAGAATGGCTAACAAGAAATAACCTTACTATAAATACTGATAAAACCAAATATGTTTACTTTCGTACTAGGCAGGGAAAAGATCTGAAGCTTAATATAAAATGTAATGGGAAACCAATAGAGAAAGTAGAGTGTCAAAACTTCTTGGGTCTTTATGTGGACGAGCACTGTGAATGGAAAGAGCAAGCTCAGGCAGTCTGCAACAAAATTAATAAATTTGTATTTGCAATAAAAAAAATTAGACTTGTAACATCACATAAAACTGCCCTGTCAGTATATTACGGATACGTGTGTTCTGCTCTCAGATATGGAATTGTATTGTGGGGTAACTCATCTGACATATCGAAGGTTTTCATAGCTCAAAAGCGCTGCATACGAGCGATATTCGGTTTAAAACCTTTAGACTCATGTAGACCTATATTTAGACAACAAAGGATTCTAACGCTCACATGTTTATACATCCTGGAGGCATGTACCTTTGTAAAAAAACACATGGATCTATTTCTAATTAAAGACAATAATAATAAGCGAATAATTACACAAAAACCTTTGAACATGCCAGTAGCAAATTTGAGCCTATTTAAAAAGAATGCCTATTATATGTTAAGCAAAATTTATAATGCAGTGCCGAAATCTATTACTAGTTTAGTTGGACATAAATTTTATACAAATCTTAAGACATGGCTAATTGAAGAATGTTACTATTCATTAAATGATTTCTTTAATAATAACAATTTATAGAAATTGACATATTTATTACGTATTCTGACATTTAGTATTAATTATTGCCTTATTTTTACAATTCATATAAATTTAGATTTCAAAATAGCCAAATTATTAATGATTAAAATTAATTTTCTTTTGCTCTCAACTCTTAATTGTATATAAGATTGTTTGCATGTTGCATGTTGTAAGACTTGTAAGAGACTTTAGATATAGGTGTACATTTTGCATGCTGCAATTCAGCTAAATGTGTGATGCTTTTTCAACTATAATATTTTAGACCTTTTGTTACCACATTTAATGCAAATAAAGAGCTTACTTACTTACTTACTTACTGACTTAATTTTGACTAGATTAGGGTCGCTCTGTATCTAGGTGTTCGGCTACTTATTCGCTATTTTCTTTATTCTAAATATTCTAGTGTTTTCCTATGTGTTATTTCCAGATAAGTTCAGTTTATTATATATGTAGGTATGAAATAGGTAGTAACGTGATATTAGTAAAGCGTGAATCTAGACTCAGCTACTTATATTCGCTTTTGGCCTTATTCTCAATATAGGTACCTTTTCTGGAGGTTTTCAAGGATAGATAGGACTTGTAGCCGGTGTATAAATATATCCTATCTTAATTATTCAATCTGGTGGGGACCAGTAGTTACCTATGCTGTAACTATTTAGCTACTTGAATACTATTTGGCTTATTTTAGGGTTTTCCTATGTGTGCCTAGACTGCCTAATAAACCTAGTTGCTATTAGATAATATTTATGCTCAAACATCAAACATCAAACATCAACATTTATTCAGCAAATAGGCCACAAGGGCACTTTTACACGTCAACATTGAATTTACATAAAAGCAAAAATAATAACATCAACAATTTTATAAAATAAAACTAACAATTCAATCTAACGTATTACAATTACTAAGAGATGTATATGGTCTCTTAATGTCGAATTACATACAAAATACAGATAAAAAAACACACACAAAAAAATCTATAATATTTAGAGGTGTAAATGTCTCTAGGTGTCAGAACTATAAGATTATATAGTTTATCAAGTTATCCTTAGAGATGTATAAGGTCTCCAAGAGTCAATATCCTGTATAATTAATACATTCATTAAAAGAAAAGAAACATACGAGAACAGAATGAGGCGTCTCACTGTAATTAATTAATAAAAGTTACTAAGTATAATAGCTCGTGTTAGCTTAACAGACCAGTCTCCACAAACAGCACCCGTTCACGAGTATGACGCGTATCTCAGCCATCGCCTCCCTCAACCTTCATTCGGGAAAGTGGCGACCCGATCAACAACGCCACCGTAAGCAAAGACTTTTAAGCGAGCATGACATGTTCAAGCTACCGGCCTATATTAATACCCACCAAAAACATAAATGTAAAAAAGGAGAGCCAAGTTCAATACAAAAATTATGCTTGGCTGTGGGGCTCGCCGCAAAAAGAATGGAGATCTAAATGAGTGCCACTGCCAAGTTCTATGCAAAATCCAAATATGTATTTATAGGAACAAAATAACATTATAAACAAGTATTAAACTCTATTTCTTTGCTTTATTGGATACCTATAACAATTGCTGTTATTAAAAAAAATGTGAGATCTTAAAGTAGGTTAGATTTGACTTGGCCAGTTTTCATTATATCAATCATTTTATTTATATTGTAATTCTGAGAAAACCTGGCCAAGCCAAATCTAACCTACTTTAAGATCTCACATTTTTTTAAATAACAGCAATTGTTATAGGTATCCAATAAAGCAAAGAAATAGAGTTTAATACTTGTTTATAATATTATTTTGTTCCTATAAATACATATTTGGATTTTGCATAGAACTTGGCAGTGGCACTCATTTAGATCTCCATTCTTTTTGCGGCGAGCCCCACAGCCAAGCATAATTTTTGTATTGAACTTGGCTCTCCTTTTTTACATTTATGTTTTTGGTGGGATATCAATACTTTTTGAAAAGAAAACTAGGCAGGTATTGAGATTTAATGTTTTTTCTTGTGTTTCCGCTGTATGGTTTTTACTTCTGTTCTTTGTATAATTATGTGGTGCCGCGCGCCGCCGACGACACAGCGTTGGCCGGTTGTTTAGAGCGTATTACAAGTTTTTTGTATGGGGACACCACTTATTTTTTGACTAAACTTTATTTTAATATAGCAAATATAATAATACATCTATTGGGGTAGTTTCAAATATCTGCTTTCAAATATCTGCTGCTCTAAATATTATAGATTTTTTTTGTGTGTGTTTTTTTATCTGTATTTTGTATGAAATTCGACATTAAGAGACCATATACATCTCTTTGTAATTGTAATACGTTAGATTGAATTGTTAGTTTTATTTTATAAAATTGTTGATGTTATTATTTTTGCTTTTATGTAAATTCAATGTTGACGTGTAAAAGTGCCCTTGTGGCCTATTTGCTGAATAAATGTTGATGTTTGATGATGTTTGATGCTTGTAACGGTTCCAACGCTACAATAAAAAAATATTTTTTTGTATGGGGACCCCCCCTATTTTTTAACTTTTTTTTATTTTTAGATTTTTTCCTACGCTTACACACAATAACCGAGCTGGATTCCAAATTTCATCCTTCTAGGTCATCTGGAAGTAGGTTAGGTTTAGGTACTTATATGTCAGTCCCAATAAAAAAAGGTTTTTTTGTATGGGGACCCCCCCTATTTTTAAACTTTATTTTATTTTTAGATTTTTTCCTACTGTTACACACAATAACCGAGCTGGATTCCAAATTTCATCCTTCTAGGTCATCTGGAAGTAGGTTAGGTTTAGGTACTTATATGTCAGTCCCAATAAAAAGTGGTTTTTTTGTATGGGGACCCCCCCTATTTTTTAACTTTATTTTATTTTTAGATTTTTTCCTACGGTTACACATAATAACCAAGCTGGATTCCAAATTTCATCCTTCTAGGTCATCTGGAAGTAGGTTAGGTTTAGGTACTATAAGTCATAAGTCAGTCTTAAAATTTACGACTTTTTGACCTTCATACCTTTATAACCGTTTGAGCTAGCTTCATGAAATTTGGGCTTCTAGATATCCTTATGGATATAATTAAACACACGTAGTTTTATGTGTTTACGTCAAAGATGTTTTGAGTTATAGAAGGGTCAAAAGTGGCACCAAGTGGTTCGTGTAATATTACACTCGGCGCTGGCTAGCCAGTTCCTTTGCTTGAACTTGGCTTGACACGCTGCCGCGTGTCTAGATAAAATAGTAATAACATGTAGCTGTAAGACACGGCATTTTGTGCTCATATGTTACATAAAAAGACAGTAATATAGCTTCACATAATTACTAGCCTAAGTTGACTTAGAGATGTAAAGGTCTCTAAGTGTCAGAAACATTAAAAATATAGGTAAGTATGTACAATCAAAAATAAAAATCAAATAAATAAATATGTACTTAGAGATGTATAAGGTCTCCAAGTGTCCAAAACTAAAATTAAATTAAACAATATATATTATAAATTAGCTCAGATTATAAATTAGTGCCTTAGTAACTTAGTGGTTTAATGAGGTTGGGGTCGTGTTATACACTCAGCGTCATGGAAATCGCATGTCTTCGGGTGCAAGCGATTTATTTAAAAGGCCGATCATCTTATCAATAAATAAAACACGTAAACAAAAGAGACATCAGATTATAGGTTATTCAATTGGCTATCAAATTATGTCAAATTAATTAAGACATAACCATTTCACTAAGAGCTAGAATCGGTCGCAATAGCTGGCACCATATGGAGGTGTGCGATTTCCGTGACGCTGAGTGTATTTAGTACTTAGTCGTTACTTGGCCTAATTTAAGGTCCTACTGTTTACCTGCGTGTGATTGCGGGGTGGATATCTACGTTCAATATATGACTCCGTAACTTATTGAGTTAGTAACTTATTGAGTTAGTAACTTATTGAGTTAGTAACTTATGAGTTACACTGAGGTCACACTTTAAGGTCACACTTTATTCCGCTGCTTAGTCGCTAATTTGTCTTATTCTAAATATTCTAGTCTTCCTACGTGTAATTGCAAGATGCATTTAAAAGTAATGAGGTTCGTTAAGGTTATATATTATACCTATTCTGGTACTTAGGTTGCCTACCTACATAATATGTCGCGTAGGAACTTAGCTTAGTGCTTAAGAATAACAGAGTAGGAACGGTCTCACCAAATTTGACTGTGATGATAGCCGCGATCATGCGCTCGTCGCGGTTGGCGTGGACACGGCTCGCACTCACTTAGTTTGACGCACTGGTACGCGGAAATATTATATGACCGGGTTGCACTGATATATGTAATATATAAACTTATAAGTACTGTCACGAAAGGTTGGAGTTGGGCAAGAACGCGTCGCGAGAGCTTTGGTTAGCGCGCGTCGGTACTTAGATGTTTGTGCCGCGATTGCACTAGCATCTGGCGATGGGTGACTATTGTTCGATGGGATTTTAACTAGGGATGTACCGACTAGTCGCCGACTAGTCGGGAAAGCCGACTATCCGGCCACATTTGTAGTCGGCGATTAGTCGGCGACTAGTCGGCAAAAATGGCCGATTAGTCGGCACTTTATTAGTGAAAGAAAAACAGAAAAAAAACAATATTTACCACATGTTTTATGTTTATTTTACTAAAATACCTATTTAGGGTGCATACCTACGAAAACTTTTGTTCATATAATTGACCGTTTGGTCGTTATCGTATGTTGGTGGACTGATGTTTTCCTCTACAGGTCGATCTCAACTGATTCGTGTTACTTCATGTGCCAGTTCGATAGTAATTTTTTTTTAATTCAGTTTTTTTTTTTAATGGTGGAGCCATGAGGAACTATTAATGTTATTGCAAAATTTAGACACTTAGTCAGGGCACGTTGCTCGTAAAGACGCTGACCACAGGGGATAGGTTCTTAACTGGCGACTACGTACGGGGAATAGAGCCTTGGAAATACCTCCTACAAACTGTACTGACGGTATGCTCGGGATCGCAAAGTAAAAGAACTAAAGACAGAAATTGAACGAAGATTCTTGTGATAGGTCTTTGAACCTTTTAGTGAAGTAGAACACCTTTTAGCCAAGCTAAATTATGATGAATAGCGCAACCAAAGGAACAAAACTATTGTTTTTCACCTGAACTTATACGAAACTAATGATCTGGCCGACTAGCCGACTAGTCGGCCGACTAATCGGCCATTCGAGCGCCGATTAGTCGGCTAGTCGGCTAGTCGGCCAAATCAATAGTCGGTACATCACTAATTTTAACGCGTTTATGACTCCTTTGTTTCTCCCGGGCACGACCGTCCACCACCGCATCCCAAACGAGACTCCAGGAACAAAATAACATTATAAACAAGTATTAAACTCTATTTCTTTGCTTTATTGGATACCTATAACAATTGCTGTTATTTAAAAAAATGTGAGATCTTAAAGTAGGTTAGATTTGGCTTGGCCAGATTTTATCAGAATTACAATATATATAAAATGATTGATGTAATGAAAACTGGCCAAGTCAAATCTAACCTACTTTAAGATCTCACATTTTTTTAAATAACAGCAATTGTTATAGGTATCCAATAAAGCAAAGAAATAGAGTTTAATACTTGTTTATAATGTTATTTTGTTCCTATAAATACATATTTGGATTTTGCATAGAACTTGGCAGTGGCACTCATTTAGATCTCCATTCTTTTTGCGGCGAGCCCCACAGCCAAGCATAATTTTTGTATTGAACTTGGCTCTCCTTTTTTACATTTATGTTTTTGGTGGGATAATAATATACTCCGCCTGGTACTCTCTTCCGACCACGTGACTGACACAAGCCTACGTCATCATGCGACAGCGCTATATAATCATACTCGTAATATATGCGATAGCGCTATATAAAGTGGCAATGTTATTGTGACGTAGGCTTGTCTCACTCTGGGAAAGGAAGACCATGTTTTATTAGACTATGCTTTTTGGACACATTGCGGACAAGCTTGCGATGTCTAAATAGATAAATTATTATTATAACTCCAGGTTATAGGTGTACCAAGGGTGTCTTTTTGTGGCGCCTACGCACGCCGAATGCCGTGGTAGTGCTTTTACGAAAGCGACTACCATCTGACCTTCCAACCTAGTGGAGATTTTTTTAATTAATACAATTTCCTCACGATGTTTTCATTCACCGAAGAGCGATTGGTAATATCTACCTAAATCTCTAATGATACTTCTTACTTCTAAGTTTTTTCATGATGCCTCATATACACAAACGAGCAGACAAATCGCCAGATGGTAAACACTTACCGTTGCCCATGGACCTGCGACATCAGAGGGGTTTCAAATGTGTTTCCGGCTTTTAAGATGAGAGTACGCTCTTTTCTTGTAGGTCTGAAGGTCAGATAGGTCCGCAAATACGGCGGGCGACAGTTCATTCCACAATTTAACTGTGCGACTTGAGCGAGGAAAGAACCTTCTCATTTTAGACCCTAAATCGTCTGCCTACCGTCATGGAATGATTATTAAATCGTGATCAATATTACAATCAATAGTTTCAAGGTTAAAAGGAAACATAAAACATTACAACATCCTGACCCCTCCGTATCCGCCCACGTCTGACTTAGATCCAGCCAAAACCTAGCTTCCTATCTAGTTCTAGGCTAGTGCAATGAACCGCCTTGCATGCTAACTAATAATGACGCGATTGGGCGTTGGACGTTTTTATGTGGAACTTGACCATAGAATTCATGATTATGTAGGTTAAGGAATGTTTTAAAATCCTGAGAAAAAGTAATCGCCGATCGGGTCATAAGGAAAAAGTTTGTAGAGTTTGTGCGGAAAGGGAAGAGTCTTCGAACATATATATGGGGCCCAATACATTCCACGAGTCTTCTCTTTCCGAACAGACTCTAAAATTAATTATTAGAATGAAACTGAAATAGATGTAGACTAAAGAAAATGTGATCAAGCCCTCGGCCGAGGCCAGAATCGAACCGGTGTCTTCAGTTTATCTGGATATCCTGATCATTGGATAGTGCGTTGCCGGTATTTAAGATGGGAGCACACTTTTTTCTTGAAAGTTTCTAGGTAGTATCGGTCTGGAAATACCGTGGGCGACCGTCATTCCACAGTTTAGCTGCGCGAGGTGGGAAGTTTCTGGAGGAACGTCTAGTTGAGGACTGCCAAGTTGCCAACCTTCTAAGATATGTAGGTTGTGTGGGTTCGTATATAAATCTTTGTTACCTTTCCCCGTCTGCCGTCTGACTAACTCTATTGCGAAAGGAAGCGCCATGTTTAGCTCGAGAAGAGAGAGTTTGAGCTGCGTTATTTAGTACGCCGTTCAAGTATCCATCCCACGTTTAATACAGAGCACATACCTATTTAGAGTAGGTGTAGGTAGTCATAGGTATTTAGAGTGGAAAAGAATATTTTTATTGGTGAATTTGCCTGTTGTGTGAGATTACATTAGGTAGTACCTGTGGGTAGTACTAGCGACTAGCGACCAAGCCCCGGCTTCGCACGGGTAGTTCAAGTATAATTTACACAAAACCTGTACAAAATTATTACACCTAAACCTTCCTCAAGAATCACACTATTGATAGTTGAAAACCGCGTGAAAACCCGTTCAGTAGTTTTTGAGTTTATCGCGAACATATAGAGTATGGACAGACAGACGCTGCGGAGGACTTTGTTTTATATTTATTTATATTTATTTATTTATTTATTTATTTAATCTTTATTGCACAAAAGAAAAATCTTATAGTACAAAAGGCGGACTTAATGCCATAAGGCATTCTCTACCAGTCAACCTTAAGGCTAAGCAGAGAGATTGTTAGCGGTGCTATTATTATTGGTGTATTTATGTAGTATGTATGTAGATATTATGTATGTTATCTAAGCACGTTACCTCGGATTATTAATTCCCAGCTAGTTATCTCGCATCTCGTCACGACGCCAGTAGCGATGCAATTATGCACTAATGCATATGATTTGTTCAGCTATTTGTGCACTGCACAGCCTTGGCCGACAGCCGGCTGAGATAAGACGTGCGACTTCTAACCTAGGGGTTGTGGGTTCAAGCCCGGGTCTAGAAGTACAAGATTACCTGTCAAATATACGAACATAGTTGGATTAATGATGTCAATCATCATGATATCAGCCCCACATAGGCCTCTCTTCTAGTACGCTACTTGTCCCGATCCTGAGCTAATGTCATCCAGAAGTGATGCACAGTCGTTGGGTGGATGACTTCCGTAAGATTGCGATGTCTCAAATAATAACGTCACTTTTAACATTGACATATCCGATATATTATTATGTCGTATATTTAGCAAGTTTTTGACGTATCTTAAGGTGACAGTCCATTTCCAACGAGAGCTGCACTACTGTTAATTTTACTATGGAAATTGACAATGACAGCGACGCGTTCAGTACCGGTAGTGCAGCTGCGGTTAGAAATGGAATGTTACCATTAAAGTTCGAATCACGCCGATAGATGTGTATTGTATTGCTACCTGAAATGTTCATGTCAAATTTCATGTTACCTATATCATAATGTCGTTTTGAAATGAGAACGCAATTATATATGTCGGCGGTGAGGTTCCTGTAACTCTTAACAACAAAAATTATATTTGCAAATAACTAAACGCAAGCATACACTTAAAGGTAAGAACCTACATACCGCAGTATTGTAATAGAGTAATCTATAAACATAGGATACCTAAACTATATTTATACGTGAGAATACGTAGTTGGTCCACAGACTACCTCCTGCAGACCTAGCCTAGCTGGCCTAGCGGTGCTCGTAACCAATGAAATCATTCTTAATTAGAAAATATGCCTTCAACTGGTCATTGTGAACTCGACTTTCTTATTAGGAACGATTTGGTTGGTTACGGGCGTGGCTAGGCTGGCGGACAATATTGATTTAACTGCATTATTAACGCGGAAAAATTATACGCATGTAGCGCTTACGATTGTAGGATGCCACGATACACCTATAGGTATTTAAATGTACCAAATTTAATAATAAAATGAATAATAGCGAAGAGTCTCAACCAACTTCTTGAGAGACTCTCGCTAGGTGGTTGGATCAAAGGTCAGATGCACAATTAAGGCGGTGATCTTGGACACGGCGCGGATAGTCCGCCGCCGCCGGTTCCTCTCTCTGCGGCCCCGACCACCGGTAGCTTGATCCTTGCCCTGCTGCTGGCGGCACCCTAGGTCAGGTTTTTTAGAATGTGTTTATATGTATTTTTTTATTCATTTTTATATGTTTTTTTTTTACTTCTATATTAATGTTTTAATTTAATCAACCTTATGATGCAAAATAAATAAAGAGAAACAAAATTAATTTTCATTGAGTTAGGTTCGTTCTGCTTATCCATAATAAATAATAAAATAAAAATAAAATAAAAAGCCTTTTATTTATGATCTCTCATTGACATGTTTTAAATAAAGTTGCCTAAATGTCATTTATTTATGGGATCCCCTCTTGGGTAAAGGCCTCCTCCAGCTTTTGCCACCTGTCTCGGTCTTGGGCCACTTGTGGCCACCCTATGCCGGCAATTTTCTTGATGTCGTCCACCCAGCGCTTGAGCGGGTGTCCCGCATGCCTGTTTCCACTCCTTGGTCCTTTCCACTCTGTCACTCGTTTCGCCCACCTTGAGCTGTCGTAGCGTGCAATGTGTCCTGCCCATCTCCACTTCATTTTCTTGACGTATTGTAATGCATCAATTACTTTCGTTTTTTCTCGAATGTTCTTATTTTTAATCTTGTCTTTAATCTTGACATTGAGTAGGCTTCTTTCCATCGCCCTTTGACAAACCGAAATTTTTTGGGCGTTTTTTTTCGTTAAGCTCCACGTCTGACAGGCGTATGTCAATGTTGGTAGAATGCACGAGTCCATAAGTTTCTTTTTAAGTGGTATTGGCATTTTTGATTTGAACAGATGTTTTAGTGACCAGTAGCGTTTCCAACTCGATGTTATGCGTCTCTCTATTTCTGCTGTGTCTGTATCCAAGAATGATATTAGTTTGCCCAAGTATATGTATTCCTTTACATATTCAATTTTTCTTCCTTTTAATTCTATCTTTTTTTCCTTGTAGTTAGTCATCAGCTTTGTTTTTTCAAAGTTAATTTCCAATCCCACTGATTCGCTACTCTGATGGAGGCACTGTAGCATATTTGAAAGTTCTTCTGCGTTATTGGAAAATAATACGATATCGTCAGCAAATCTTAAGTGGCTTAAATACTTAGGGCCTATTTTGATACCTTTGTTTTTCCATCCAATGTTGTGCAATATAAGTTCGAGAACTGCAATAAATATTTTTGGAGACAGTGGATCTCCTTGGCGGACGCCTCTCCCTATTTGAAAATATGGTCCTAATTTATCCAGCTTTACTCGACTTCTACAGTTGTCATAAATATTAGTTACTAACTTTATATATTTTTCCTCTATATTGTGATATTCTAGTGCCGTTTTAACCCTTTGACCGCCGTTGGCATGTATACAAGACAACGATAGAACGATACACTGGCGCCGCTGTCTTGTATACAAGACACAAATTCAACCGCTCGGTAAATGTGAAAAAACATCAATTGTAGTATATTTTTACACTCGTGTTAATGTTTTAGGTCTTTGATTTTTTAAATAATTGCATTTAAAGCAGATAAATAAATCCATTCTTTTATAATAAGGCAATCAAAAAAATTTCTCCAGTTTTCAATGTTTTTCATGTTCCTCGTCGCCGTTGTCTTGTATACAAGACAGCTAGGGATGGGAATGTTAATTCGATATGAGAATATTAGAGATGCAACGGATAGTTGTTTGGCCGGATACTGGATATTCGGCCTGACCATCGGCCGAATATCCGGTATCCGGCCGCCGAATATCGGCCAGCAGAGCTGCACCTACATTTCGGTTTTTCAGGTGCGCATTCTGCAGTTTTGACCTGTTTCTAAGTGAACGTTCGCGCGGACACATTTCTAGGTTCGAAATGAGTGCGCGTGCAAGTTAGTTGAATCTCTAAATTGTTTTAAAATAATAAACAAGTACGATTATGACCGTGACTGTTTCTTAAATCCAATTTGTTTACTCCAAAATCAAACAATGGTACTAACCGGTATTCGGCCGGATAGTAGGGCACTATCCGGTATCCGGCCGGATATTAAAATACTGGCCGGATAGGGCGGATACCGGATAGTAACCGCATATCAGGTGCATCTCTACAGAATATTCAAAATAAATATCAAGTGGCCAATCTGGTTTTATTTAAGCATTTGAACACCTGTTAAATGCCAATTGGTGATAACTAGTAACTAGAATACGTTAAACGAGAGAGAGACAGGCATAACTATAGCTGGAGTTCAGGGAACTTGTTCAGCTGTCCATAGTAGAGTCAGACAAGTAAGTCTGTCCTTGTGGTCTATTTGCAGAACAAATGATTCATTTTGAGATGATAGTGTAGTGGGGAGTGATACCCTGCAGTGACCGCTTCGCACAAGAATGGTACCTACAGGCGGACGCTCGGACTAGTCAGTGTCGCCTAACTATGAGAATGTTATGTATTTGAAATTGACGAAAAATTATTATGGTAGGGAGGGTGTAATACGGGAACTGACAAGCTCTTCTAAGGAACATGTCGAATGTGAAACATGCATTCCCGAACATTTCTGATCCCCACCCTTTTCCAATATTATTGTTCTTCACTCATTGACAATTCAACCCACGTGTCATTTTCCCCAATGCAGTTCCGGTACATTTATATTATCGACACACGATGCGCGGCTCTAACCATACGCTAATAAAGTTTACGTACCGACAAGCGCTTACGCCGTTGACCTAGAGACTATTATTACTTAATCCGCGCGGAAACGGTCCTTGTCGGTCTGCACTGCGGGCAGTCCATGCGCGCCGTTGTCATGTATACAAGACTTCTCGTAGAGCCTAGTGCGGTGATATTACGTCATGAATCGATATTGTTTAGTGGTTGTTTTTAATGATAAAGACCTTTATTTTTAACATTGTCGTGTGTAAAAAATATGTTAATTTTTGGCATTCTCGAAATAAATTAAAGTTGGTTAAGAACAAAGCCAAATTGAGAAGATTTTTACCATAAATTGTAAATATCGATATCACATTTTGCAATCCCTAAACTTTTTATTAGTTGTTTACTTAGAATTTACTCTGGCGTGTGAGTGAGCGTCTTTGCGGACTAGGTCCGGCGGCCAAAAGGTTTTGATTCATGGGAGATAGAGTCAAATGCTTTCTGGTAGTCGACAAATGCCAAGTACAGCGGAGAGTTGAATTCTTTATATTTCTCAATTAGCTGGCTCAGTACTTGGATGTGATCCATTGTGGAGTAGCCAGGCCTAAATCCTGCTTGCTCCGCTGGTTGTATGTTATCTATTTTTGGGCCTATTCTTGTCAGTAAGCATTGAGAAAACAGTTTGTAGATGCTTGACATGAGACTTATCGGTCTATAATTAGATACATCACATGGATCGCCTTTTTTATATATTAGAGTTATTTCAGACTCCGTCCATTGTGTAGGCACCTTCTCTTCTTTTAGTATGTCGTTAAAAAGTTGTGTTATGTGTTTAATTAGTCTGTCTTTGCCTACCTGTAAAGCTTCATTAATGATAGAGTCAGGTCCTGGGCTTTTGTTTTTACTTAAGTTTTTTATTGCAGTGTCTAATTCTCTTGTTGTAAATATCTCCGGGACGTTTTCGTTGCTCTCCGTCATATATACTCCGTGTGGCTGTATGTAATGGTCTTCATTTGTGGCTCCTCTAGCGTATAGTTTCTTGTAGAAGTCAGTAGCGACTAAAACCAGTTCCTGTCTATTTTCAGTGACTGCTTGAGTAGAGTTTTTAAGTTTTGGTATCCATTTTTTGTTTCTTGCAGCGGCTCTTTTTATTCCTCCTGTTACCGCAATGCAGTTTTCGTACTTCCTGAGCTTAAAAGCTGTATATTCTTGTTTAATGCTTGCTTTGACTGTTTTGTATAGTATATGTAAGTCTCTTTTTTCTTCTCTTGTTTTATTTATTTTTTCTTGTAACTTGTGTCTGTTAACTATTAAAGCCATGGTATCTGGCGACAGTTTAAACTTTTCTTTTTTGTTTAGTATTTTTGTTTCTATTAAACTTTCGGTAATAGCTTTTTCTAAAGCATTGTACATGTACTGCGTGTCTAAATTATCTTTAATATATTTTTTTAATTTACTGTCTAGAAGTTTGCAATATTCTGTTTGCTCTTTTTCTGTAATTAAGTTTGATTTAGATGATGTAAATTTTTTCCTACTTTTAGGTTTTATTTTCATTTCTATGGTTCCACGTAGTAACCTATGGTCTGAAGGAAAGTGTAGTGTTCGAAGGGTTTCTATGTTTGTAAACAGATCCTTTTTTGTGGATAAGATGTAGTCTATCTCGTTTCGCGTCTTTCCATCTGGTGCTAACCACGTCCATCTCTGGTTTACTTTCTTTTTGTAAAATGTGTTTATGATAGAGAGTTCTTCCTCTAGTGCAAAGAGTTTCAGTCTGTCTCCACGTTCATTGCAAGTACCAGAGCCATATGGGCCGAGAATCGAGCCAATTTTTTCTGTTGGTATACCAATCTTCGCGTTGAAGTCTCCGATAATAATTTGAAAGTCTTCTGATTTTTCTCTTGCTTTATATATATCTGCGTAGAATTCTTCCAATTCTTCGTTGGTTGCCCTTTCGGTTGGAGCATAAACTTGTATAATAGAGCATTTTTTGTCTTGGATATTAATATTTAAAAGTGCAACTCTATCAGAGATGCCTATAAATTCTATTATTTCTGATTTATATTGTTTTTTAACCAAGAATCCAACGCCTCTTTGTCCTTTGGTTAGGCCGTAGTAATAATGGATGCACCAGTCTAGCTCTTCAATTTCATAACCCACTTTTTTGACTTCTGATAAACCAATGACATCCCATTTTACATTTTCCAATGCAGTTTCGAGTTCTATCATGCGGTGGTTATCTTTTAGTGACCTTACATTGTAGGTGCATATGTAAAATTTTGTAGTCTTTTTTGAGTTATGATTGTCTTCTGGAGGGTTTTGGTCTTTTTCCCCCACGGTGACCAACCGGCTTGGGGGAGGGTTTTTTGAAGTTGTTTTGAATAATGTTGTGGTATTTGCTACTGTGTGGTTCCGGGTGTTGGTGTATTTTATTAGTTTTTTGTCCCAGTTATTGAATTTGATCTTTTCCGTTCTACAAAATTCAGAATGTTGGGTTTTAAAATCTCTTTTACTGTTCCCTTGGTCTGGTTTTTTTCTGTATTATCTGTTGTGTTTACTTTCTTTAGTGATGACGAGTTGGGTGAGCCAGATTCTTCTCTTTTTCTTTTGTCTCTGTTTGTATCGGTTGGTTTTTTAACTACAAGCTTGTCGTATTTTATAAAAGCTATGTTTCCTTTTTTCTTTTCCGCCTCCACTTCCAGTTGTAGCTCTTTTCGCTTTGCCAGCACTTCTTTGGAGTAATCTTCTTTAACGTATATACCTTCTGGGAGTCTGGCTTTGTTCTTTAATATTAAATGTTTTTTCCAGGTGGACGTGAGGGTGATAACTACCGGCCGGTTTTTATTGTCACATTTTTTGCCTATTCTGTATATGTTTCCTATTTCTTGGCTGTCTAAGTGTGTGTCTGACTCAATTATTATATCTTTTATAAAGTCTACCAGCTCGGCTTCCGACTTTCCGATCTCGTCAATTCCGCACAAAACTAGGTTGTATTTCCTTTTTTCACGTTCGATGCTTATCCATATTAGGTCCGAAAACTCAAACTCTTTTCATGAAAAAAGTTACATGGATGCAACTGCAGATCTCCGTTTGACTCTGAACCAGCCCGTATGGTCCGCTCTGACAATATAATCCTAAGAAGAAGTAACAACCATCTGACTTTTCAACGTAGAAGGGAAGTAATCTGTGTGCAATGGGTTAGTCATATGGTATGGGTGCCGGCAGGGATCGACACACGAGCGACCCAAATGACATAACCGTGACCACGAGTGAAGCGAGAGGTGGTGTAGTCTTAGGCACATCATAAATAATAGTACTAGGTACATAAGGTTCACTCTTTACCAAAACGTGTCTATTACGACAGATATGACCACAAGGTGGCGCAAGCGCCAGCAGGCGTCCGTTCCGTGGCGGTGCGCGGCAACTACTACCGCTAGACACCAAAATTGGTGTGGGCCGCATGCACTTGTAGCGACGCGGCGAAATCGCGGAGTGAGCCACGCCTGTCCTAGGTACGCTAGGCGTGAGACACTAGACACATGAACGTATTTATTTACTTTTCTGGAAAAACTACGCGTTAATTACGTATTTATAATATGATTGAACGTATAATTATTAAAAAACAGAATAAGTACCATGTATGGCTCAACCATTTCGAAAAAAATCCAGAACCAAATGGACAAAAACATATTTAATCATCGAACCATGCTCACGAAATTTTAGAATAGATACTTACCATTTATTTCCGTATAAGTACACAGTTATACAATACATACACAGAAAGAAAGAAAAAAATGACTTACGTATAACTAACTTGTACACTGTACCTACACTGAAAAAGGTGAACACTCAGCATAATGCCGGGTCCTACTGGAGTAGTACCTGACGCTGCTCTTTTACGAGAATCGGTTGAGAATTGCGACCTGTAGAGGAGAACATCCCGATACGAAAGCATTTTAGCCTAAGCTGAAACGGAGACATTCGCTAACGCTCGGTCAATAATTTTTTTTTTTATTGTACTATGCAGCTGCACCTCTTAACTTAGGCTCCACATTCGCATGCAATTCGCATGCATTGGGAAACGGTCGTGCATCACATGCATCGATAACTGCATATTCACGAGCATTGCGACATACTAATTAAGAGCATGGCTTTATTTCAGTATTTCTACGTTTGCTGGAGCACAAAATATTTGTGGGATAATCTTACACAGTAGACAAATATTAGGAACCCATATTGCTGAAAGGGATTTATTCTTACTTTTACTATACCTTTTCTAACTTCGTATAGGTACGGTCGAAAGTACTAATTTATGACCCATTTCGTACCATGTCACAGTCACAGGACAATTAATATGAAAGTCGCGACCTCATACTATTGTCACTGTGACAAGGTACAGTCAAGGAATTTAAATTCCGACCCATTTCGTACTTTGTCACAGTGACAACCGTATGAGGTCTCTAGCGGCTTTCATATTGATTGTCACTGTGACAAAGTACGAAATGGGTCGGAATTTAAATTCCTTGACTGTACCTACAAAATGGGTCATAAAAATTAAAACTTTCGACTGTATATATGTATTAATTTGATTCAATTCTTGTAAATCCAATTTCAAACATTACCATGGTAACACATTAAAGGGAAGCAACGCAAAACAAAATCCCTGAAGTAATAACATTTCTGTTCTGCCATCGTGCGCCCTTGACCGGCTTTGTTTGGCTTAAAAAAGTTGAGGAACGGACACAGACATATACCTTAGTATAGAACACTTCAACGCGAGCCCACATCCGTACCGTAGCATCATCATCGCATCTTTAATTTCTTAAAAATTCTGCATGAATCAAAATACATACATGTTATAGGCTGGTCATTTTTGCCTTATATTTAAGTGTGCCCTATAAAGGGTTTATGATGATAATGTAATCCTGTTGTCCCTCATTGGGAGCGTAGGGCACGCAGAAGAATTTTCCATTTGTCGCGATCCTGAGCGGCTACTTGCAGCTCTTTCCAGCCGAGTCCAGTTGAGCCAGCCTCCTCAACTGATCGCCTCCGTGTCATAAGAGGCCGCCCCGGCCGTCTACAGGTCGTCTACGTCTACCGTATAACGTGTCTCATACAAAAAAGTTTAGGTAACAATTACAATAGTTTATTTCCAAGAATATAGTACAATTAGTACAATGCTTGGTAGTAGGTTAGGTCAGCACTCAGCAGTCAGCATATTCTTGATAGCTTTGCATCTAAGTACAACAAATTTGATTGGTCACAAGTCACAATCGAGTGGTCTTGGACGACCAATGTCCTTCAATTCGATTGGCCCTCGACACACCAGTACACCACCCAATTCAATTGACGAAACAGTAAAATGGTATAGTCTGGACTGGATATTACTAAACCGTTTTCGGTTCAGTTTTAAATCAGAAATTAGCATGCTTGGCTTACGGCGTCTATTTACATTGTATGTCTGCGAAATCTTTCTCTCAAGTAAACAAACTCCATAATGGCTGCGTAAATGGGGCGCCGTTTAATTTGAGGGCATACCTTTACAAGGTTAAGGGGAACTAGTGGGGGTGGGGAGGGGGGGACCTTATGTAAGAAAAAATATGAATAGGCCGACCCCCTTCCCCCTGTTTAATATTTATTACGTAAGATTATAAAGTAATTTAATATTTTGGTAATAATCAATTTTGGTTTTATTTTAAAGTTTTTCTTTAATATTCATATTTACACACGATTTTGATCCGTCCAGGGGCGCAAAACCCACTCAGAAAGTGGATCTGCCACTGGAATATTTAAAAATGTACCCTGAATTATCAACCGTAAGGTAAGGTACAATTTTACATAACACCTTATCATATTGAAGGTATGGTAACAGATATTTACATAATTATAGCACCCATATGTAGATAAACGTAATTGTATCAATTACTGATACATTTAGGGTAATATATGTAGATAAGGGTTTTGAGTAACTAATTTAAGACTGATACCGACTGTTTTTTTTTTTGTTAACTTTAACTTTAAAAAAAACTTTTAGTACCATCGTCGAGACAGTTGACTCATTCGTTAACTTTATTGACCGAGCGAAGCGAAGTATGGCTGTCCGCCAGTTCTCCTCTAACGATAGCATTTTTCAATTAATTTTCGTGAAATTTAGTGAGCAGGTTTTATAATTAAATTAAGCAGATTATATACTTTTCCTACCTCTATCAAAGTCGTAACACTAATTGAGTGGATTAACTTCGAAGTCGGTTAAATCCAACTGTCAGGTTTTGTGATTTTGGAATTACCAAAAAGGTACCTAAGTAATAGGGTAAATATTTCCTAAAGGGGTCGTTTGGATTTATCAGAGTTTCAAGTTCTCAATTATGTACATATCTTTAAGCTACAGTCACAGTTTCAGTTTCATAAAACCATTCAAAACCATTCTAAAAATGCGTTTAAAATGCTAAAGGTTAAAAACGAAACGACCTTCCATAATACTTACCGAGTTAAGTTACCAACAAAAAAACAGCGTTTTTTAAAAGGTTTTATAATATACGTGATTATACGTCGCTTACGCCATTTTGTGTGAAAGGCGACAGGTGTGCGTATACAGGCTGGTTGGAAATGGCTATTAAATTAATTGGCTAAATTAATAGGGATTTTTGAAGCGAGCGATTTTTAATAGGGATTTTTTTGCTTTTATAATTGACAGTAAAGGGTTGTGGATTAATGTTGTCATCGATATAGTTAGATTAGTATTTACATTATACTGTATAATGTAAATGTACTTATGGCCAACCTGTATATGTATAAATTATACAAACATAATTATAAGTACATTCCCGTTGTTGTTGCAGGGAGGTTTCGGGATTATACTGAGCAACTTTTAGGTACTATGGGGCCAACCACGAAATCGCGAAAAAAAGAAATCCCCCCCATAGAAAATGGACCAGCCATGAATTTTTTTGTGATTTCGGGGTTAGATAGGAAAAATTGTTCAATATAATCCCAAAACCTCCCTGGCAACGGAAATGCTATGTGTTGGCCACCCTGAATATATATCGTATCACATCTTTGTTACTATAGAAATAAGTTTGTGTTCCGATATATTTAACCACTTTGGCCGTCATCTATTTGATGCTAATTGTACCTGCCCCTATCTCAATCAGTGAGCTTTATTTACAGGCCTGACCCTATAGTCTCATTGATGGAACCGACTGAGCCTACTAGCCCAATTAGAGTATTACTGATCCCATCAAAAACATAAATGTAAAAAAGGAGAGCCAAGTTCTATACAAAAATTATGCTTGGCTGTGGGGTTCGCCGCAAAAAGAATGGAGATTTAAATGAGTGCCAAGTTCTATGCAAAATCCAAATATGTATTTATAGGAACAAAATAACATTATAAACAAGTATTAAACTCTATTTCTTTGCTTTATTGGATACCTATAACAATTGCTGTTATT
Organism: Cydia fagiglandana; assembly: GCF_963556715.1. Taxonomy (NCBI): domain Eukaryota; kingdom Metazoa; phylum Arthropoda; class Insecta; order Lepidoptera; family Tortricidae; genus Cydia; species Cydia fagiglandana. Next base: position 19,053,751 of record NC_085942.1, on the reverse strand, counting down.
TTAAAAAAATGCGAGATCTTAAAGCAGGTTAGATTTGACTTGGCCAGTTTTCATTACATCAGTCATTTTATAAAGTTATTCAACATATATATTTTGTAATTCTGATAAAAACTGGCCAAGCCAAATCTAACCTACTTTAAGATCTCACATTTTTTTTAAATAACAGCAATTGTTATAGGTATCCAATAAAGCAAAGAAATAGAGTTTAATACTTGTTTATAATGTTATTTTGTTCCTATAAATACATATTTGGATTTTGCATAGAACTTGGCACTCATTTAAATCTCCATTCTTTTTGCGGCGAACCCCACAGCCAAGCATAATTTTTGTATTGAACTTGGCTCTCCTTTTTTACATTTATGTTTTTGATGGGATATCAATACTTTTTGTAAAGAAAACTAGGCAGGTATTGAGATTTAATGTTTTTTCTTGTGTTTCCGCTGCATGTTTTTTACTTCTGTTCTTTGTATTAATTATGTGGTGCCGCGCGCCGCCAACGACACACCGTTGGCCGGTTGTTTAGCGCGTATTACAGGTTTTTTGTATGGGGACCCCCCCTATTTTTTAACTTTTATTTATTTTTAGATTTTTTCCTACCCTTACACACAATTACCGAGCTGGATTCCAAATTTCATCCTTCTAGGTCATCTGGAAGTAGGTTAGGTTTAGGTACTATATGTCAGTCATAATAAAAAAGAAATTTGTATGGGAACCCCCCCTATTTATTAACTTTTTTTTGTTTTTAGATTTTTTCCTACGCTTACACACAATAACCGAGCTGGATTCCAAATTTCATCCTTCTAGGTCATCTGGAAGTAGGTTAGGTTTAGGTACTTATATGTCAGTCACAATAAAAAATGGTTTTTTTGTATGGGGACCCCCCCTATTTTATAACTTTTTTTAATTTTTAGATTTTTTTCTACGCTTTCACACAATAACTGAGCTGGATTCCAAATTTCATCCTTCTAGGTCATCTGGAAGTAGGTTAGGTTTAGGTACTTATATGTCAGTCACAATAAAAAATGGTTTTTTTTGTATGGGGACCCCCCCTATTTTATAACTTTTTTTAATTTTTAGATTTTTTCCTACGCTTTCACACAATAACTGAGCTGGATTCCAAATTTCATCCTTCTAGGTCATCTGGAAGTAGGTTAGGTTTAGGTACTATAGGTATGTCAGTCAGTCTTAAAATTTACGACTTTTTGACCTTCATATCTTTATAACCGTTTGAGCTAGCTTCATGAAATTTGGGCTTCTAGATGTCCTTATGGATATAATTAAACACACGTAGTTTTATGTGTTTACGTTAAAGATGTTTTGAGTTATAGAAGGGTCAAAAGTGGCACCAAGTGGTTCGTGTAATATTACACTTGGCGCTGGCTAGCCAGTTCCTTTGCTTGAACTTGGCTTGACACGCTGCCGCGTGTCTAGATCTGTCATTGTCAAAAGTGATATTTCTTCAACCAAAAATGTCACCTTTGACACTGACAGGTCAGTTATAATATCGGAAACAGATCGAATAGGTAACTAAAACTCGAATTGGCCAATAGGCCCACTGGTGCCATCAGGTAAGACTAGGGTCAAACGCCTGTAATAAAAGCAGAAGCACCCTGTATGCCCGTAGGGGCGAAACAGGTGGCCGACGCACGCGTCTGCTGCCGTAGATTTGCCTTTGTTTATACTCACACAAACACACGCACATAGGTAAGTATACAGTGCGTATTTGCAGTGCCCCTTTATTTGCATTAATAAATACCTAATCAAAATTTCAACTAATTATCACATGATATGCAAATAAGAATGGATAATACAATAACGCTATTCACTTGCACATCCATGGAAAGTTGGGTACATTGCAACTGCAGCCACAGAACAAATAATAGTACTAGGTACAGAAGGCTCACTCTCTAACAAAACGCGTCTGTTACGATCAGGACAGATATGGCCGGTAGGTGGCGACAGCGCCACGCGCGGCGTATGGCTAGCCACTAAAATTGCTGTGGAACGGATGTACTTTTAGCTACCTGTTGCAAAGCGACGAAATCGCGGAGTGAGCCACGCCTGCTGCAGCTGCATTACGGTTGCGACATTACTACGACTTTGAGGCGGGCGCTGTACCTATCTGTCGATTTCCCCTGTAGTTGACTCTGTTCAGCTCAAATCACCTGGGTTAGTTAAGTAAACTAAAAATACACTTAATTCACCTTTACGTCATTGTCAAATTTGAAACATGTTTTTCGTTTAGGTACTCTGTTCACCTAAGGTGCACCTAACTAAAAGCTAGGGGGGTTCGCGTGGTCCCTATAGAGCTACTAGTATATCTGTATTGCCATCTGAACGTCACCATTAAGAACCAACAGGAGTAAAGTACAAAAAATTACAACTAAAACCTGCTTAGTATAACGCCATCTTTGAATAGCGAATCGCCGCCATCTTGCTCCTGCCTTTAAATGAATTTACTCGTTAATTAGTCCGCACTTAAGTACTGTCTTTAGCGAGTCATTAAGTAAATTAGGTAAAAGACGGGCATTTATTGCATAGACAGGTGCCATTTTAGTAGTTATAAATCCATTTAACATGTAATTAAACGAAATGATCCTATCATAGAACAAAAACTGTTTTTTTGATATAAAAAACCGCCAAGAAAACCTCCTGTTTTTAGAAAAAAAGTTAGAACAAATATAAAAAAAACCATACGCTTGTGAAAGTTGCTATATCGTTGACATAAGCTTTGTTTTTGTCTGGCTTGTATAAAAGGTATACCTGTAGAAAACAGAAGGTAGTTATAATCCTTTAGTATACAGACAGACGGACCATTTTTACACCAATCGCTGTCAAATCAGGGTTGCTCCAGAAATACATATTATCCTGTTATTTTTGTTTCAATTTTTTTTTTATGAAATAGGAGGCAGACGAGCAGATAAATCGCCTGATGGTAAGCAATTATCGCTGCCAATGGACACCTGCAACATCAAAGGGGTTGCAAGTGCGATGCGGGCTTTTAAGATAGGAGTAATTACACTCTTTTCTTGAGGATTTGATGGTCGTATCGGTACAGAAATACCGCGGGTGCGAGGCAGAAAGTTTCTGGAGAAACGCACAGTTGAAGCCTGCCAACCCTCTAATCTAAGTGGCTAAGTAAAAACCACTCATGTATCATGTGAAAGTAATATATGTAAATAAAATACCGAAATTTTGGTACCTCATCTCATCAGTTAATTGAGTGGCAGGCTAGTAGGCCGCTTTGCCCACTATGCTACTTACTAGTTCAAATCTACCTAAAACAATACAAAGCACTAGTAATTTTTTTTTTCATAAATTGTAATTTCGCTAGTAGAAAAATGATTGATAGTCCATTTTTATTACAGCCATAAACCAATTGAGGGACAACCCTGCGTGCGCGCGTGCGCCGCGCACCTGCTGTAGCGGCTGCGAAGCACGCTAGGGCTGTGCCAACACCAACTTTTAAATTAATCGAACCACACTTACGCTCTTCCAATCTAAATTAGTAAATCTAAAGGCTAATGATAAAATTAGATACCGTGTAATTACCGTGTAATTAGATATCGTGTGCAAAATTGCGTCCTAATGTGTCCTTTCTAGAGGTCTTTCAAATTATTTTGATACCATAATTCATCTGATATATGTTTAAGACAAACAAAAATCGAGCTCATTGCGCCGCGGTCTGATAAATTCATTATTATAGGTCTATGGATTCTTGGTAAACGTAAATATATATCAATCGTACAGTCGCCATCATATATATCGCAGCGGCCAAGGTGGTCATAAATATCTGAGCACGCCTCTATTGTCCAGGCATTAGAGTGCGTGTTCAGATATTGTGAACACCTTGGCCGCTCCGATATATCTTGATGGCGACTGTACAAATAAAGGCTCCCTTTTTGTACTAAATGACACAGAGGGATCACAGCAATATCCTCATATACCATATACTGTCGTATTCGAACTTCAAGATATTCACAAGAGACGACACGTACTAGATCCATTCTAGATATGTTATAGTTTAGATATCAACTAGTTCTCTTTTGCAGCGCAATTCGGGCAACCAGCAATGTCACTTTTACGTTAGATAGAGTAATCTATTAGATGTGAATTGGATCTCTAAGTCATATCCTGTGGAAATCGTTCAAGAGTATCCCCAGAATCGCGCAAATGTCAAATTTGACAGGTTAGATCTTAAACATATCGTTATCGTATCTTGGTGATGTCTATTTCATAATCCGAATCGTGCCCATAATCTACAGTAGGTAAATACCTATTTCCGGCTTAGCTACTTACAAGCCAAGAAAAGGAAATTATGATATTATCAATGTAAGCCTAGGGTTTAAACTAATTGCTAGAACTAATTTCAAATACGATATTCACGATGTAATTAAGTCAGGTGTTCTAGTTAATTGATGTTTACTTATTCATTGATTAAACGGCGAGAACTGAGACACCAGCGCGCCGCTCTCCCACCTTCGTCACCGGGCACGGCATTCTCCTGCCAGCTATGCGGTCGCGGCTGCCGCTCTCGCATTTGCGGAAGTGCCGCACTCTTAATATAGACGCTGTTTAAACCATCATCTTATTGATGTGACAGGCCAATGATGATGATGATTCATTGATTAAATCTTTATTGCAAAAAGAAAAGTTAATGTATAGACAATTATGTTTATGGTTGAAACTCATGAGAAATTTCCATAGAAAACGTCTCATTCTTATGTTTTATTGCTGTTTGGTGTACTTATAACATTAACTCATACTAAAACGGTGGGTACATGAAGTGCCCGTTAAAAACAAATAAATATATGGGGAAAATGTTATATAGATCAACCTAGGCAAAAGTTTGTACTATAGGTACTCGGCATACATACTTAAAGTCCTTTTTTTTAGCCTATTTGTGTCCCACTGCTGGGCAACACTTCCCCATAGATTTTCGTGTCAACCACACAACTAAAAGGCTTATTCGAACCTCCTGCTTCGTATGCACGGTCACTACCGACTAGGTTAGGAGGCCGTTAGTCAAAATCTTACAGTTCGAATCTTTCCTAATGCTAAAAAACGAACTTCACAATAAGTAAGCAAATTTCTTTCTAAAAACGCGGACTTGAATAACACCAAGATATTGCAAAAAACCCTTCATAACGCAAAATTTTAAAGTAGGGAAGTAAAGCAGGTGTAACCCCATTAAAAAGTGACACCATTCTGACGTCTATGAGCTGTCAGAATTAATTAAAATGATATTTGTACAGCCCGCCGAAGGGCTTTCTTCCGACAAAACACGAAGGTTCCATACACGATACATACAAATGTGTAAAAAGTGAACGCGAACATGCGGACAGATGCTTGGTGCTGCCCGATCGATTATGCGGCCTATCACGCGAGTAGGTGCCCATTATAGGGTCCCGTGGGCATTCACTCCAGTATTATTATTTATTAATAGCTTATTGAAATAAAACTATGTAAACGGATTATATCGCCGACTTTTCGAACCCTTTGCAGCGTTCGTGGCCTACGGGAGATCTCCGTTGACCACATGTATAGTTCGTTTTTATTAAGCATTAGAAAGAACTCCGCAGAAGCAACGTCCAGTTTTTATCAGGCTCGTTAATGGTTAATAATTATCTAATGTAGCCTGGTCAATACATATAATTTACTTCAAATTGTTACCGCTAAGCTAAAAGTGCCAGATTTAGAACCACAAGCGAACTTCTGCGAAGTTCTTTCTAATGCTAAAAAAACGGACTATAATGTGAAATGTGAACCTTTCGAATTTGTTTTTCAGCCTTTTTCTAGTGTCAGGGAGAGCCTGGCCAAACTCTATAAGCTAAATACTAGTGGGCTAAAACCGCTTAGGTGCGGTACAAACTTATCCGTAACTCCAAATAATACTTTCTCTGTCAAAAAAAAGCATTTATGACAAGATAAACATATGTATAATGTAATTAGATAAAATTAGAATAAAAGGATAAGTGAAAGCATTTTACCACTGCTAATATACTCCCTTATTTAAGTCAAAATATTTTATTTATACGGAACCCTCCTTATCCTCAAGACACACCTGACACACTTGTTCCTTTTCTAAGCAGATGTTACTCTCTTCATTATAATTGTATGTTTATTTGTACGTTTCCGCTGTAATGGGCACCAATGTGGCGAATACCCCATAATGCCTTACTGTAAAATAGGATGAGCATAAGCATAGTATCTATGAGACATGTAGCGTTTTGGTACGGAATGGTGATGTCATCGCATATCGATTTTGCATGGGGCCCATTAAATGTTAACTTCTAACAGGTGGCTTTTGTCTATTAATAGTGTTATTAAGGAGTTGCATATGTTTTCGCGATAGCAGTTCTTAGCACGGAATCTCAAATGCAAAGTTGTTATTGTAAATGTTAAGTATTAATAGTATATTTTTGTTTGCTTCATCAATTTTCAGTTCTCATTAGCCTTTTTGTCGCCCAATGCCATTAAGATTCTTGTTGGTAATGTAAATGGTTAAGTCCAAGCAATTACTTTTAGTGCTTATGTAAATTATGTAAAAAAAGCTATTAGAATTATCGCTAGCTTTTTACAATTACATTTGTATTAATAAAAATTCCAGGTGCTCAAAGTCATGTCGTAGAAAATCATATTATATTTTCAATCACATATTTTACATATTTCTTCATATCATTATTAATGAATAAAAGCTGAGCAGTGGAGTGTATTCATATACACTCCACTGCTCAGCTTTTATTCATTTATTGGGAAACAGTCAATCATTAATAAAGCAACAGAAAACAGACCTCCATTTTCCTAAGTTTAAACATCAAAAAACATATAGGTACCATAAAATGGGGTGAGTAGGGATTACGAGGAGAGGCGGGTTATGAATGGGGAGAGAAGGGATGACAGATGAAAGGGTGAGATCGTTTTTAAGGGATACTGCTATATACCTAAATAATGTATTCCTATTACAAATTGAGCTATAGTTAATATTTATAATAAAAAAATCGATTCAACAGCGTTTAGTAATCACCTTTTGTATGAAATCCCATCTCACCCCACCCCAACTACGAGGGACTACGGTATTATGTATGTACGTCACTCTCTCAAGTTGATCTTGTGTACACTTCGTTTAGTCTCAAAAAATTTTGGCCCAATGTAAACTTACGGCCTGATTCAAACAATGCTTATAAGATGTCACAGCGACAGGATACTGATCTGTATCAAACAATTTTTATACTTTTAACAAAAAAAAAAATCTTGTTCACATAAAGTTGAATCACACTCGGCGGCAATTCTCTATTTCCCGGCTTTTTAGTAGCGTTACTCACTTATATAAGTGAATTGTCACTGAAGTTTTAAACTTCCTGGTCACATTCAGGGGGGTCTGTGCATGTAGGTACTGGGGTTAGTAAATATTTTACAACCAGATACCCCACAACCCGTTGTCCTAATTAAGCCCGCTCCACACTGTCCTCTGTAAAAAACGTAAACACAAGCACCTGCGCGCGCGCCGAGATTGGCAGGTGCGCGCCCATCTGCCGCGCAGGGGTGGTGTGTCTACTAGCAGTACAGGGTGCTTGGGACAAAGGATTTAAACTTTTAAGGTTGTATTTGTGAATCAACCACCCTATGGCGGGGCCCTTCGGGGACAAGGAATAGAGGGCTAAAGAAAAATGGCTCTACGAAATCGTGGCTTCAGCTGGGCAAGACTGGTCACAGAAGGTAAAGGACAGGAAAAACTGGCTGAATCTAGAGGAGGCCTTCACCCGAAGAGGGGTCTCTACAAAATATATTTTTTTTTACTTTTAAAGCATTTTTTAAACTTTTTTTGTACTATGTAATTGTAGAGAATTAATAATCAGAATCAGAATTGTTTATTGCACTCATATTAGTATACAGTTCTTAAAAACTACTAGTACAGTTCCACATGAACCCTGTAAGGGTATAGAAATATACTTAACACTAACTTATGAGATAGCATGCATCGTAGGCTTAAGCCAATTCCTATGATTTACAATGGTCAATAAAGGCTTTTTATTTATTTATTTTATTTATTTGTGAATCTTGATTGTAAATATTGGTTGAAACAACACAAAACCTCAGCGGTTCCGCACGCCGATGTGTCCGTATCGTGCTAAAACGCGCGGCCTCGGTAGGTCACTGGCTCATGATGTCACATATCTAGCGCCAATATTCCGCCATGGAAACGTTTCCGTGTGTTCTACGCTTTGTAACCGAGCACGCGAAAGATGGTTCTAAAATAGAACCACGGGCGTAGCGATAGTGAACCCTATTAAATATTTATCATTGAAAACATAATTTAAAAGTCAATACTGGTGGCTGGTAGCCAAACTCAAAATATGCATCAACACTCGTGTGGATAAACTGCAACTTTTTCGTCATTTTTGAAGGATACAGATAGCCTTTACGAGCTTTTTGATATTTGAAAAGATTTTTGTTTGAGGAATTGACGTTGTGAAATAATTTTTTTTTTCTTGTGGCCTGTAGGCCTAGTACATGATTGGCGTGACAGAATCTCGCGGCGAGATAGACTACCCGTCTTTTTCTAAGTATGTTAATTAAAGAGGGACGGGTAATCTATCTCGCCGCGAGATACTGTCGCGCCAATCATGTGCTAGTCCGGCTGAGGACAAGAATCATCATCATCATCATCATCATCTCAGCCATAAGACGTCCACTGCTGAACATAGGCCTCCCCCTTAGGAGGACAAGAATACAAGGGTAAAATCGTTCGTCCAAGCCCCCTGTACAAGTAAAGGCACTAGTAATACAATGTTATGTGAACATTGAACATAAATAAGGTAAGCCAGCAGGCTAATTGCAAAATACTGTCGCCATATATCAAATGCGTTTGCCAAAGCTTTGTCTGAGGGTGAGCGATAATTTTAACTTAGGGACTTTTTAAATATTGACTGTTGACCTTTTAAGGCTTTCATGTACAGTCACAACACGGGATTGTTATGCCATTTAGGGTTCTTGCTAAATTTGACATTCTATAGCGCAAGTATTGAACAACCAATTTAGCTTGGACCCTAAATGGCCGCAACAATCGGATGGTACCATCATGGATGTATATCCGTTTTTAGGACCCTTGTCCTTGTTGCTGGACATCTGCTGGTGATTTCTGTACTAAACCAATTTTGTAACAAGCAGAATATGTCTGCGAGCGATAGTACGCCCTTATATTAAAGGGAAAACGCAACAGCAACAGCTGCTTTCTAGCTAGATAGATGTATCTTACTTGTTCACACTTGAGCCACAGCACGATAGTGGCGCCGGGTCGCCGGAGACAGCCTTCGCGTTGCTTCTGTTCTTCTAGGATGTCGCTGTGACGTCGCCCGGTTTTAAGCCACACCTCAATGGACCTGCAAAACAATTAATATTTGGTATATTATACATAGGCATAGGCAGCAAAGTGGGTATGGCGCTGCCTAGCAGTGGGACTTTCTTAAAGGCTAGTAAAAAAGAAAAAAAATACAGTGATGATAAATATAGAGGGTACTTAAGTAAATATGTAAGGTAGGTAAGGATTGCGTTTTTAAGTTTTTAGAGAAAGTAGATATTAAGAAGGGTAGTGGTGCCGATTTGATTCATCCCCTTTTCATTAAAATGTGCGCCCGTGAATTGACAGTGCCTTTAACTCGAATCTTTATTAAGTCCTTTTCTCATGGTCAGTTTCCCTCTTCTTGGAAAAAAGCCTTGATAACACCAATTTACAAAAGTGGTGATGCGAACCTTGTCATTAATTACAGGCCCATTAGTAAATTGAACATATTTGCTAAAATCTTTGAGAAGATCGTTTACAACAAGATTACTTCTGCTTTCTCTCAGCACATTGCCCCTAGCCAACACGGTTTTTGTCAAGGTCGTAGCGTGGATACAAATCTCCTGACCTTTACCGATTTTATTATCAATAGGATATCTTCTGGCTGTCAGGTGGACGTCGTCTATACCGATTTTTCGAAATGTTTTGACAAAATTAACCATAATAATTTAATCAAGAAACTCTTTGAGCTCGGTATACACGGCGACCTCCTTAGATGGATAAAGTCTTACCTGTCAAATCGCAGTCAGGCGGTTGCCTTGAAGGGTTATACTTCTTGCTTTCTTCCTATACCTTCCGGAGTACCCCAAGGATCACATCTTGGTCCCTTACTATTTATCTTATATGTCAATGACATGGCAACCTGTTTTCGAAACTCTGAGCACCTCGTCTATGCAGATGACACTAAAATCTACAAAGCTGTGTCATCGGAAGCAGATTGTCTTGCATTACAGCATGATTTGGATAACTTTTCCCTCTATTGTTCAGATAATCATCTTTTCTTGAATAATGAAAAATGTTTCATAATCAGCTTTAATCGTAAAAATGATCCGTTAATTTTCAATTACACCTTAGCTGGGAAAAATATAGCCCGGGTATCTTCCATTAGGGACTTAGGTGTTACTTTAGACTCACAATTAAATTTTAGTTTACATATTGATAATATATGTAAGCGAGCTTATACGAAGTTAGGGATGATTCTCAGGATCGGACAGCCTTTTAGGCGCCCTAATACTTATAAACTATTATTCTATTCCTTTGTTAGGAGTATACTTGAATTTGGTTGTGTTGTGTGGACACCTCAGTATCAAGTTCATATTGATCGCCTGGAAAGGATCCAAAATATTTTTCTAAAATCTCTCTGTTACAGAACGGGCAATTATTTCGAACGTACTTCGTTAGCAGCGAGGCATTTTTATGTTCCTTCCCTTTATAAACGAAGACAGTATTTAGATGTAAGGTAAGTGTCCCTGTGAATGACACTATTAGGAGGAAATTAAGACATTTACCCGGAAAACTACTTAACTATGACCCATACAGACTATTGGTGTATGCAGATTTATGAACCAGTTCTTCCTTAATATCAGCGGAACAATACATTGTATAATAGTAATAACAATTATTAATTATTTCAGTTTTCCTCGACATCTGAATTTGTACCAGTGGATAACTGGCGAAATTTCGAATGTCCCATTGTATGACTATGAAAAAAAAATGTCGTTGACCCAGTGTATGACATGGAGGTGCATCAAGTTTACATGATAGCTGTAACCAATGTATGACACTAGTTACGACCCAATGAATGACACCTCAATACGTAACTGTCATTCACTCCACCACCATAGTAAAACAGTGTATGACACTCATGTCAGATACTACTCACATGATCGAAAAATAATTGGTTTTTACAGAGTATATTAAAAGTATGTCTTACTTCCTTACAACATGGTCAATATTAAATTTCATAAAATAGTAATTTTGTGCGAGTGAATGACATAGATGTCATACACTACTAAACGCTAAATTTTTTTACCAGTGTATGACATGTCTTCTAAATACTAACGTAAGGAAAATAATCTACTTTTAATATACAATATCAATCGTTTGGTTTATTATGTAACAATATGAATAAGCACTTACTAATTACTTATAAAGTCCTGTTTTTTATTTACACTTTTAAGATGCAAAGTCTTAACAGATGTACTAAGAAACCCGACGCACAACTAAATCGATGCACCTCTTATCAAAAACTACCTCACAAAGTGAAAAATATTTAACGTATTAATGACAGCTTCGGAACAAAATTCAAAGATAACACATGCAATCGATTAAGTCCTGTTTTATGTTTATATTAAAAACCGTTTTCTTGTTTTTCAAAATAAACTGCGTAAAAGTCATACATTAGGTCAGTGTCATCCATACGGACGTTTACCTTAATGTTCTTATTTAAAATTCTTAATGGAATAATAAAATGTCCGAATCTCTTAGAATTAGTCACTTTCAGTTGTCCGCACCTCCCCCTACGTTCCAGATCTCTTTTTCATATCAGCTTTGCTCGTAAGAATTACTCTCGGCACACTTTTTTCAGACGAGTCCCTAGTTATGTTAATAGGCACTTACATGACATTGATCCTTTTCACTCTTCCTTGTCTAGTCTCAAAATTGAACTTAAGCGTAAATTGTTTTAGTTTTAAGTATTAAAAATCGTTTTAAATCACAAAATGTATAAATGTAACTTTCAGATTGTCCTACCTACCAACTAGTAAAATAAATTGATGACTACTTATCCGATAATACTAAATTAGATATTAATCTTAAACTTATTTACCAATTTTCTACTTACCTACCCTACTATAATCTAAAACAATATTGATTTTGTTTGGAAGACTGGTAAATACAGTTTATAAGTAGATATGGCTCATAATTACAATTTTTATTTTTTATTTCTGCGGTTATTATGTATGTTAACATTATATAGTTACCTACTCATGAATGAACCTCAAGGTCTGTTTCTTAAGTATGTTAAGTACACTACATTGTACTAAAAATCCATTTGTATTATGTGACTGTTTGTGTTCTAAATAAATCAAAAAAAAAAATATGTACACTTCAGCCCATTCGTGGTGCGCCTTCTGATGATGCAAAAATGCAAAATTAGCTCCGGTGCCTCCTTTCACCAAAACTAGTCGAATCGGCCCCTGAACGCTCTCACGCTCTAAAGACAAAGATATTAAGTTTCGTCTTACCATAATGGCCACTTAAAAAGTCGTAACGACACAAACTGTTCCCAGTCTGCTCTAGGATCAAACCGAGACTGACTTTGTCTTTGTCTAACACATTGTTTTTAGTATTTCCCTCTCTTTCGTTTCTGTTATTTTTTGTTTCTTTTGTCTGTGCTTCAGAGCGGCTTTACTTCATAGGAGTTTCAATTACTTTTAAGATAAAGTTAATAGTACGGTGGTCATAAAATTTCGTACTAGTACATAATGCCCACTAGTAGTTTATCTATATGTCTAAAATAAAGTCCCCTGCCGCGTCTGTCGGTATGTATGTTCGCGATAAACTCAAAAACTACTGCACGGATTTTCATGCGGTTTTCACGTCCTATCAATAGAGTGATTCTTGAGGAAGGTTCAGGTGTATAATTTGTTAACCCGTGCAAAGCCGGGTCGCTAGTATTAAATATATTAACAACCGGGGGCCCGTTTCTCAAAAGCTTGTAGAGTCTGGCTAGCCAAAAATTGTTGACAGATATTTCGTTGCTGTATCACCAATTGTCTATGATTTAAAAAAAAGTTAAAAGACAGTTGTCAATTTATGTTATTAATTCAAATTGTTTGCGGTTTATAAGGGGTTTAATTTAAGTAATATTAATAATTTCTATACTGAGTGAGGTTCGCAAACTATTATTAAAGCTCGTAAATAAATACGACAATGTGCGAAGTCGACGTGAAGCGTTGTTTAACGAAAAACTGCAATGTTTACAAATCCTAACCAAATGTAAACAAATTAGGAGGTTGGTGCTCTATAAATATTTTGATACTTAAGTACTAGTTCTAACATTTGCCTATTACTTTGAATAAGTACGTGAATTTATTAATGCCTGAATCTCATAAACAAGAAAAGTGTATAAAGAAACGGATTTAACTAAAACTGTTTAAAAATATCCATAAAATCTAAATATTGGTACGTAAACATATGTGTTTGCCGTTGACAATACTTTAAATAGTGATAGAAATTATGTGAGCTAACTTTGAGTGCACGTAAACGCTCATTTAACTTATTTCCTTAGGTCCTTGACTTGTGCACAGAAAATCAAAAATATTGTCCAGTATCAAAACTATAATTCCTACCACTCAAAGTGTGACCAGCCCAAGATTTTTTGAATTTCCCGCCAAACATTTATGTAAAATTTCAGTAGCCAGACTCTAACTTGTAATACAAGTGGAAGTCCCTTTCTAACAAAAGCTGTCAAAAAGTGACGTCCGCTTGTATTACAAGTTACAAGGGTCACGGGCCCCCGGTCACTCACGGTCGTGTCTCACGGAAGTTTTTAACCGACTTCCAAATCTCAAAGAAGGAGGTTATCAATTCGGTTGTATGTTTTTTTTTATTTTTTTTATTTTTTTATGTTTGTTACTCCATAACTCCGTCATTACTGGACCGATTTTGAAAATTCTTTTTTTGATTGAATGTATATGCATACAGATTGGTCCCGTTTTTGTCAAAACCCAGTTCTGATGATGGGATCCATGAGGAATCGAGGGAACTCCTCAAATCTTAAAGGCACACACATAGTGATTTTTGGTTTTTTATCAACGAATCAAGCATATACATCCAAAAAAGTGACATTTGATGAAGTGGAACTGCTGATGATGATCAGAACGGAACTCTTCAACGACGCATAGTTCACGGTTGGCGATTTGTCCTCTTCGTTATGTTTGTTAAGCAAGTTAAGTTTTTAAGCCACATTTTTGTCAAGCTCGAGTTCTGATGATGGGATCCATGAGGAATCAAGGGAACTCCTCAAATCTTAAAGGCATGCGTATAGAGATTTTTGTATTTACATCAGAAAATCAAGCATTTTCATTAAAAACTGTCGCATTTGATGAAGTGGAACTGCTGATGATGATCAGAACAGAACTCTTCAACGACGCATAGTTCACGTTTGGCGATTTTTCCTCTTCGTTATGTTCGTTAAGCAAGTTAAGTTTTTAAGCCACACTTTTGTCAAGCTCGAGTTCTGATGATGGGATCCATAAGGAATCGAGGGAACTCCTCAAATCTTAAAGGCATACGTATAGAATTTTCTGTATTTTCATCATAAAATCAAGCATTTACATTAAGGCGATATGATTCGACTCATCAACGAATCTGAGGGGGTGAGGTGCGCGGCAAACCGTGAAGCCCCGCCCGCGCGTCCCGAACCGCTCGACGAGCACGTGAGCGCGCGCTGTGCGCGGCGGCGATAGCAAACGGGTCACAGTATAAGGATCTTATGATGGCAGTATTTTAACCATACCGTGCAAGGGTCACGTTTTTATACTTTTTATTGTATATGTATATATTTTTTGCATTACGTGTTTCTGATCATTATATTTAGAATTATTATTTTTACAGAGCCATGTGTACTTATTATTTAGTGATCGGTAACAACGTTTTAATTTAATGGCAGCGTAGTAGAATTAAAGTACCGAAAGGAAATAAACATTTTAAGGTGACGGTCAATTAAGGTAAGGTATTGTTCATATAAAGGTAAGGTATAGGTAGGTAGGTAGGTAGGTAGGTAAGGTAGGTAAGGTAGGTAGGTAGGTAGGTAGGTAGGTAAGGTAGGTAGGTAGGTAGGTAGGTAGGTAGGTAGGCAGGCAGGTAGGTAGGTAAGGTAGGTAGGTAGGTAGGTAGGTAGGCAGGCAGGTAGGTAGGTAAGGTAGGTAGGTAGGTAGGTAGGTAGGTAGGTAGGTAGGTAGGTAAGGTAGGTAGGTAGGTAGGTAGGTAGGTAGGTAGGTAGGTAGGTAAGGTAGGTAGGTAGGTAGGTAGGTAGGTAGGTAGGTAGGTAGGTAGGTAGGTAGGTAAGGTAGGTAGGTAGGTAGGTAGGTAGGTAGGTAGGTAGGTAAGGTAGGTAGGTAGGTAGGTAGGTAGGTAGGTAGGTAAGGTAGGTAGGTAGGTAGGTAGAACCTTAATCAATCGGGGTAAAACGCAAACATAATCGAAGAGTTTGTATACTACATTGTAAAACACCGGTTGAGTAGAGAGTAATTTTTTTTTATATGACAAATGGTATTCGGTTTTTGAGTATCAAGGCATACCTAAATAAAGAACACTATTCAATAAATTTCAGCAAATCGCTTGAATACATCCCGAAAAACAATACATTAAAGAAAAATAATAATAAAATCATAAGTCAAAAACTGTCACTAGTAGGATGTTGATACTCAGCAAAAATATCCTTCATTATAAGAGGTACTCACAAAAAAAAATAATTTAATTTTTTTTTATCGGGTTTAGGGAAAACTCAGTTAAAGGTCAGATGGAGGAGCGGATGATGTAATTGAATTGATTGGCAGAGCTAGACAAAGATAAGTCTGCAACGATTTTGATTTGGTCTAACTTTTAACTTTTTTCATATTATGAGAAAGCCACATAGTGCTTTCGGTGGGGGGTGTTTAGTATTCATCCTTAATACCTACTGCTATACTGATTTACTTGAGGTAGCGAGGCTACTGGCCGGCGACACACAAGCAATGGTCTAAAAAGTAATAACTAACGGTGTCAGTGTCACCAAAACATCGCGACAGAAAGGATATCTGAATTCGCAAAATATACCATAAAACAGTGCCTTGAAATAACGAGGAAGCCAGCAGCGAGCAATCCACCCGCCGAGGCCTCTGCCAGCTGCAGACCACAAAATCCCGGTAAGCCCTTCTACAATCTGGTAAAGCAGTATAGTGTAGCGAAGGAACTAACTTAAAAAACTACAGTCCACTGGCTTTACGCCACACGTACATACCGTAATGTAACAAATTATTTTCAATATTATGTTTTGTTTCTTCCAAATATCTATTAAATAATTAACTGATTGTTGTTGAAAACCTGTTCAAGGACGCCGAATTAATATCTACTATTCCACGTCCTTGAACAGGTTTAAAACATCAATCACTTTCTTTTTCTACCAGATATGGTTCAGTCAAATTAATTTCTTCTACCTTTCTTAGCTAAACTCTAGTTCTACCTAAATTAGCCAGACTCTAAAACCAGTACAGGCAGCAGCAGAAATAGATAAGCAGAATAACATGTTCAAAATGATCGACACAGACCTTATTATCTTGACATTTCCGTGTCATCATTTTGATTACTAGGCCCCGTAGCTATTTCTGCTGCTGACTGTACAATCCAGTAAATTTTAGTGAAACTTTTATATTTTTATTCAGTCTAGCGTATGTTTATTTATTACTATCGACCCGCCCCGGCCTCGCGCGGGTTAACAAATCGCTTAATAATCCTATAAACTTTTGTATAGGATTTTGCTTTGTTCGTCATTCCCGCAGCTCGACTTTCGGCCTCGCCCAAAATTACTGGGGGTGGAGCATGCTTGGACATTCGAGATAAAGCTCCGGGCCTGACGACCCTCCGCGGGGTCGGCCTTCAGCCTCCTTCGGGCTCGCCTAACCTACTTGGAAATTTGAATTTGGCCTGTGTCCGCCGCCATTTTGGATTGTTCCTTTTTTTTTCACATAGTAATCTTGGGCCTCCAAGCTCGCCGCATGCCAAATCTCAGCGCACTCGGACCAACATGAAAAAAATTAAAAAAAAGTCGCCCTGTGTGAATTTTTTTAAATGCAGTTTGTTTTGTCTTGGGGCCCTCTATGACATTTGGTCGAGCACCCTCCACCCATCTCGCACCGTTTAAAAGTTGCCATACAAAATTAAAATGACCATTATTTCCGCCATCTTGGATTTTTTCCAAAAAAATTTTTATAGGAATTTAGGGGCCTCTATCTTCCGCCATGCCAAATCTCAGCGCGCTCGGACTAACTTGAAAAAAAATAAAAAAAGTCGGCCATTTTGAAAAAAATTAAATGTATTTTGTTTTGTCTTGGGGCCCTCTATGACATTTGGTCGAGCACCCCCCACCCATCTCGCACCGTAATATGAATACTTTTTGAGATATTGGGGAAATTAAAGATCTCTACTTTCCCCCCCTTTTTTTGCTTATAACTTTTGATATTTTGTGTGTGCTACTACACGCTTCGAATACATTTGTCTAGGCATTATGACGAATCTAATGAGGTATCACACGTATTTTTAGGAGTATTATCTCTATTTTTCACCGTGTTCAGTTTCTCGAACAAGACTAATACAACCAAGCACAAGATGAACTGCCTGTAGGCACTTGGAACTCTCAATTATATTTAATTCATGTCGACCGTGGTCAAATATTAAAATTAGTGATATGTATTTAGTTATTAAATAATTGTATTGCGATATGCCTATTATGGTAATTTTTTCAATTTGACATTTTATATTTATATAAATTTATGATTATGATGATGAATTTGCACGCTTGACGGGCCTGGCACGTTGCATGCGATCCAAAGCCGGGCGCCTTCGGCACCCTCATACTAAAAGCGTAACACTATACATATATTGTAACGTCCCCATACTGTGTCAATCCAAATAAATAATTTCTGATTTTCAAAGGAGTCAAAGAGCACGAAGGAATATAATTATTTTGCAGATCGGACGTAGGTATATCAGTAAAGGTGAAATACTGTAAATATATCATACTTACATACTCACAATTATATTATCTAGGAATATAATATTATTTACCTACATTGAAATTGGTTGCTGACCTAGTGAAAATACTGAAATATTTTAACTGTTGATGTAGTAAAGCTAGGCGCTTTCAACCACCTCGTAAAGTATTAGATGCTTCTGTTATCAGAAAGTGTGTTTTTATAGCACTTAGTGACTTTTTCTTACGTTTCATATGCTTTGTTTCCCATTGTTTGATCACGTTAAATCACGTGACCGCGCGGAACCCACTGACGCAGGTCCGTCCTCTACAAGCGCTGCCGCGCGACTGAAGAGGGCGTAAGTGCGTTCGCGAGTGATTGCGCTTGCGGATTTAGTAGGTATTGAAACATAGAAATTATTTTAATGATGTTACCGAGACAAAGTGATCCAAAACGTCTAGATTATCTTATTACCTATACATTTGTGTAAAAAACAAGTCAAAAAAGTTTGTATTGTAGATATCGTTTGGATTTATTGTTAAAAAAAGGCGTAACTTTGGAATTTTTTTCTATCGAGCAAAGTTTATCTAATCATGTTTTTGAGATCCAAAACGTATCTGCCAGATCCTTAAGTATAAGATATATTTTTTTCACAATTTTAAAACATTGTTTCTTATATTTCTAATGGATTCAAAAAACTGGTTCGCTTAGCTCCTACGGAAAAAGCACGCCTTAAAAACTGTCGCATTTGATGAAGTGGAACTGCTGATGATGACCAAAACAGAACTCTTCAACGACGCATGGTACACGTCTGGTGATTACGAATTTCGATTTTGACTTGGACTGGGACCCGGACTCGGACTCATACCCGGACCCGGACCTGGACTCGGATCCAGATTTGGATCCGGACTCGGACCCGGACTCGGATCCTGACTCGGACCCGGACTCGGACCCGGACTCGGACTCGGACTCGGACTCGGACCCGGACTCGGACCCGGACCTTGGCCCGGAAAACCACTATGATACCTTAACTAAATAAACCACTATGATTACCTTCCATAAAATGTAGGTATAAAGTATGATGATGCCAATCTTACTAACCCCTCCCGCTTAAACCCCCGTACACCGCACCGCATGCGCCATTAAGTGGGTTAGGTTAGGTTTGAACTGCGATCCTCACAGAACCGAACTGCTATCTGAGAAGTGGGTTAGGTTAGGCTAGAACTACGACCCTTATGGCTCCTCTACACGATGGGCCAACGCCGGCCACTCCAAGGGACGCATTTATGCGTTAGAGGGAGCAAGTAATATTGCTATCTCTTTCTACCGCATGGTTGCGTCCCTTGGAGTGGCCGGCGTTGGCCCATCCTGTAGAGGAGCCATTACAGAAGCGAAATGCTAGTAGAAAAATGGGTGGTTTTACCTCCTTTTCTACATAGTGTATTATCTACTATAATCTTTCACCGGCCCCCAAAGAAGTCGGTTTTTTTTTCTTAAAAATTATGTTACCTACAGGTAGTTTGTGAAATAAAATTATGGAAACGGATTATATCGCGTATAATGAATTTATAATAAATACATCTTATACGAATGTAAGATAAAATAGTCTAACAACTATTCTTATCTTTTAGTAATAAATGAATACAAGCAAATTATATCAGTAATAATTAATAACACACTCAATACGTACGTATCAGAAATGTTCATTACTTTTTACCATTAATCCAAACACACCCACAAATCCTAATAAATCAATAACTAAAAGAGCTCCGACAAAAACTGAGTGCTTAATAGACCAGTGTCCATCGCGATTTGAGAAAATTAAAAAAAAAAAAGCAACAGGTGTCGGGTCGCCGACCCGCGTTACATCACTTGAGAAAAAATGGCGGCAAAAAGTGGCTATCTCACGTTACGTCTGTGTTTGTTGTGCTCAGTGTTGCTAGGTTAATGTTTTGAAAATCTGTAGGCTGATTTTGATATTTTGGGCATTTCAAATTCTTAATGGGTTTACTTAAAATTCAAAAAGGAAAATTCACAATATGGATTGAGTTTTACCTTTCCGAGCGTATTTATTTCGCGTCTTTTTCCAGGGACGAAAGTACTGAAAATAGCCGGTCAAACCACTTTGTCAGAAGAAAAAGGCGCGAAATCCAAACTATCCTTGGGATGGTTAGTTGGTTACCCTTCGCACCTACATTTTTTTAATTTTCCGGTTTTTTCTATTGGCTCTCTACTGCGCCCTGGGTCTCACTGGTCTCGCTACTGGGTCTATTGACTTACATGAAGGATTAGGATCTATAATAAATCATCATCATCATCATCATCTCAGCCATAAGACGTCCACTACTGAACATAGGCCTCCCCGCCCTCCCCCCTATAACAAATAACACAACATAATTCCGTTAAGCTTTTTTCATGTCTGAATACTTAGCTTAGTGTCAATAAATAGATTAACCATGTAAAAAAGCTCGTAACTTGTGTCGAACACTAAACTCTTGACAGAAATGAAGAAGATCAAGATTCGAATTAAATAAATAATTGAAATTAAAAAACTTTTTTTATAACTCGTCGATCAACAACATTTTTTTTTTAAAACGGATCGTAAAAGTGTCAACCGAGCAACATTCGGTAAAAACTATGTGTAACCGTGTATTTCAAAAAGTAAGGTAAAGGGTGAGTACTATTAAATTGTCGCTAACATATTCCGTTTTTTTTTCTAGACTCTCAACCTTTTTGGTAAAACTTATTATATATATCAAAATTAGAATGTATTGGCATCTTTTATTCTTAAAAAAAAACATTCACTTGTATTTGTCTTTCAAGATGTCGTCAAAAGAAAAAAGCGTGCGCGATTTAATTTTGCAAAAATTTACTATGAATCCCTATATATCTACTTTGGAACTTGCAAAATCGTGCAATACAACTCGGAGAACAGTGCAAAGGACCATAAAAAAGCTAAAACGAGGTAAAACTACTGAAAGAAAGCAGCGAGAGGGTCATCCGACAAGAAAACGGAACAAAAAGTTGGAATCAAAGGTGTGTAAGCTGTTTGATCAAAATCCGGCTATTCCGTCCCGAGATGTGTCCAAAAAAGTTGGAACAAGCCAAAGCAATGTACAAAAAATAAAAAAAAACTGCGGTATTGTTACATACAAAAAACAAAAAGCTCCGAAAAGAACGGTTGATCAGTATAATCGAGCAGTTCGACGTTCTAGATTATTGTACGCCTTGTTTGTTCAAAATACAGCAGGTTGCTTAATCATTGATGACGAAACGTATGTAAAGGCTGATTTCAATTCAATACCAGGCAATCAATACTTTTCTTCCCGCAACGTCTCGGGTCTGCCTGAATCAGAAAAAGTGATTCCAGTCGAGAAATTTGCCAAAAAGTTCCTCGTGTGGCAAGCGATATGCCAGTGCGGTATGAGAAGTTCGCCTTTTGTAACCACTGGCACAATTAACACAGATATTTATATATCCGAATGCCTAAAGAAAAGGTTGTTGCCACTTATTAAAAAGCACAATTGTTCGACATTATTTTGGCCGGATTTGGCAAGTTGCCATTATTCATCTAGAGCTATGGATTGGTATAATTTGAATTCTGTCGATGTTGTACCAAAGGGATTAAATCCGCCAAATTGCCCAGAATTACGGCCGATAGAAAAATACTGGGCAAATATAAAAACAAAACTGCGGAAAACATGCCAACCGGCCACATCATTGCCCGATTTCAAAAGGAAGTGGATTAAATGTACTAAACTTATCACAAATGATTCCGTGCAAAATTCTATGAGTCGGGTCAAGAGTAAAGTCCGAGAATTCTCACGTCGTGCTTTAGACAAACAATAAAACGGTTTTAGCTCGCCTATTTTATCATAAACTTACCAATAATAAACATTTTTGAATTTTATTGTATATTATTTTATTGTATAAAATTTTATTCAAATTGCGACAATTTAATAGTACTCACCCTTTAATTAGTACCTGAAACGTTTTTCGAAAGTTCAAAAACTCCTTCATTTTTGTTTTTCAGTGTTTTGTTTGAGCCGATTTTTATTTTGCTGTTCTTTTTTTCGTCAGATTGAATTATCTATTCTGTTATCTGTACAATAAAAGCATATTATGTTATGTCCTAATTAATCTTCCCCTGAGTTACAAAAACGAATGGAATCTTCGTAGCTCGACGGAAAATGGCATACATTTTGTTGTCCCAAATTCGGAATTCGTGTTTATTGTGCCCACAATGAAGGGCACTTGAAATTTACCAAATTTTATCAAAATCTGACGAAAAACAAATCAAAATCGGCTCGTTTCCGTGTCCGCGCCCTAAAAGCTCCTCTACACGATGGGCCAACGCCGGCCACTCCAAGGGACGCATTTATGCGTTAGAGGGAGCAAGTGATATTGCTATCTCATTCTACCGCATGGCTGCGTCCCTTGGAGTGGCCGGCGTTGGCCCATCGTGTAGAATAGCCATAAAATCTGTAAATCTCCGGATTTGTGCTAAATCCGGCAACACTGGTCGCTATTTGATTGTGTTGTGTCTGGATTCGCGTCTGCGCTGCGTTTACAGTTTCTCTAAACAAAGACACATAAATGTAAATTACGATAGACATGTCATTTTGACATTCGAGCTAGTCTTGGATAATTATTAAACAATGCAGGTTACATATTAGCATTTCTTTAGTATATAATTTCTATTAAAATATTCAATCTTAGAATTTATTGGGCCTCGATATATGTAACAAGTAACAGACATGTTCTAAGTGTGTTTAACTAAATAACTAACTAACTTAAGATCTTTTGAAACGGATTATATTTGAAAATTTCCAAATACCTAGTACCTATGGCACTCCTAGCAGTAAACTTTTTATACGAATCACTTTTTGTACAAAAACACATACCCAATAGAATAACTTACAATTAGGAAATAGTAAGGCGCACAGGTACAAAGTCAAACATACAGCCGTATTCGAACAATGAGATACGTCAAACACTAGATATTGAAACGATATGGAATAGATATGTCAGTGTCAAACAAGTGTCAAAAGTGACGTTATTGTTTGAAGAAATGTCAATTTTGACACTTGTTTGACACTGACATGTCTAATCCATATCGTTTCAATATCTAGTATTTGACGTATCTCATTGTTCGAATACGGCTGTTCGCTACTTACTTTCTGTTAGCTCCTGAAAAACTACAAGCCTAGGTCTCATACATCGTAAATACCTACATACCTACAAACGTTAGTAACACAATTCTAAAAGTGATTTAAAACTTTTCCAGCATTAAATTACCTCGCGCTCATTCACAAACTCACTACTATTATCAATAATGACATAAATTAGCGTTTTACTGCCTGCTCTTGAGCTTTTTTAGAGTAAGAAGTAAAGATGCAGGCGGGCAAAAAGATTCATTCTGATCGCATCAGAAAAAACACGAAAAGAAACGCCTTCGGTAAAACATGTCCGCTAACTACTTATAGTATTGTATCTATATATACTACTTATAGTGCCTATATTGTACATTATACTTTTATTAATTTGGGAAATTTTATCTCAGAATCACGAGCTCTCTCAATCCTAAGAGGACAAAAAACTGTCCCAAATTTGCATACATTTTTCGACCCTTCTACAGTTATAAACTTTGGGAAACATTTCTCTCCTATTAAAATCGAAATAGAAATAACTCGCATAAAGCATAACATAAAAATTACCAAATTTTAAAAAATGTCCAAAATAACGTGAAGTAACGTGAAGCATTTTTCATTTTGTATGGGATTTTGAACAGCGCGCCAAGCGGGGCGTTTTAGAAACTCAAAATCCTATGCGAAATTTCACTTACGCTATCGAATGAAATTTACACTAGCAGCTCGATTCTAACTTTAAGATACGTCAATTCATAGATCTGGAAACGATATGGATTAGATATGTCAGTGTCAAATGTGACGTTTCTTCAAACAAATACGTCACTTTTGACACTGACATATCTAATTCATATCGTTTGCAGATCTATTAATTGACGTATCTTAAAGTTCGAATCCGGCAGTAGGGGTTAAGTACCCTTGACCTAAAAGTAAAACTATAAGAATGTAACGCTCGTAAAATATAGTAATTCTTGCAATACTATGCGAAAGACGTAAAATTGACATAAAATTGGAACTCGCTCTAAGAGCTGGGATGAAGTACAGCCAAGAAAGTGGTCTACCACTTTTCGACTCTATTATCTGATTGATAGAATCGAAAAGTGGTAGACCACTTTCTTGGCTGACGGTACCCTTCGAAACCTTCCCCTGTGAAGTCCTGCTCCATTTAAATTAGAACTTACAGCAGTTGGATTAAGGTTCATATTTATACGTTTTTTGACATTGAGATACGACGATGCGTAGGCGCAACTGAGTTTAATTAAACTTGTCGGCGGTTTAACAGTAATCGTAGTATTTTAACGATTGTTTTAAGAGGAAAGGGTACGACCGCTTCTACATACAAACTTAGTCCCCATTTTCCTCTCTGGATATTGACATTATGTAAAATATTTTTACACCATTTAATAATTATTTAATTAACCATGCTATGTCCCTTTATTCGACTTTTTTCGATTTTTAAATGCTTCTAACTTATAATTAATAAAAATTTAAATCAAACGAAGAGGGTTGTACAGTCAACAACAGAGCTATGAATACAGGCAAAGTGCCAAAAATATGTATACACGACCTTAATGTACAGGCAATAAAGTACTGTATACATATTTTTGACACTTTGCCTGTATTCATAGCTCTGTTGTTGACTGTACATCGAATTATGGCAAAATGTTTTCAAAAATGTTAATATCCAGAGAGTAAAATGAGGACTAAGTTTGTACGGAAAGGCGGTTTCGCGCGCGGGTTGTCCACTTTCGTCCTGACATTTCGATATGCAAATTACAATTTATAATAAACTTCATCAAAACTGTCGGTTCTTTCCCTTTTGCGAGACGAATGAATGGAGTACAGTCGCCCACACTGTTAACTGTCTCGGTGGACCTTATTACAAAAGGCATAAGGTCCACCGATGGATAATTAAGTGTTGCTGTCTGTACTCGATTAAATGCTTGTTTTATATGTACAGGGCTACTCGTATAACCGCGAAAGTCGAAGTTCGCAAATTGGGGGGATTTTTCTCTGTCACTCTAATTACGCCGTCATTTGAGTAAAAGAGAAAGATCCCCGCAATTTTCGAATTTCGGTTTTCGCGGTAGCTGCTCAGTCAGCGTCAATAGTCCGTAACAATCACAGAACTAGATGACAAAGAACAACTGATAACTTCAAAAGTGCGACCAAAAATGAAATGCAAGTGTGTGCGTAAATTGTCTATGTGAGATAACTGTTATTCACAGCTGTTATTATTGCTGTACCTCAAATGTCGTAACTTCGCACATTTAAGTTTTCTATACTCAATTTTGTGCCAGGAGTTAAGATAGCTACTTACTTATAGAAATGTGTATGCCTAATTCCATAACTCTCGAATTACATCTCAGAGGGGGCTCCCAATTTTATCCATTCATAACTCCAAAACTAGGTTGAATGTAATTCCTAAAAACGTCGCCAAATCTCCAAGAACTTAAAAAGTATATTTATGTAAAGACCCACACTGTGCTACCATGTCAACTAACAGTCGCGAAAGCTCTTGCTGGCAGAGAAATTGAGGTTATTTTCGTTTGACTGAAGTGTTTGATAAGTTGGTTTGCCTCTGAAGGCGTACCGCGAACACTTGAAGTTCAAAAATTGCGGTCATCTTTCCCTTTTACTTCAATTAAGGCGTAATTAGAGTGACAGAGAAAGATGCCTCGGTGCCATGAACTTCGGTGTTCGCGGTAGGCTTTTGCGTTTTGACCAAGTTATCCAGGACTCGTGTAAGCTCTTATTATTAGTATAAAAATAGGGTTGATTTTTGTATAATTGGTGTGACAGTAAGTGGGTTTGCCTGTAATAGAGCGTAAGCACGTGATACATATGAGGAACATGTGTTAGCTTCCGCAGATTATGACGTGTTTCCATTGTCGTGGGTGATACGATTTTTTACATATATGTATATTAGAGATATTCGTACAACTTTGTCAAAGCCTGTTACATTTTGTGTCTTTCTAGAAAACACAAACGTCATAATGACAGATCGGGATCAAAGATTATCAAGAGAGCGGTGTTTAACTTAAATTCCATCTGACAAAAACGCGGCACATTTCCCATAAGTTAAATTTATAAAAAAGTGAATACAATGATTTGACGATCTGACAGTCAAACTGTTCCAACAGTTTAACTAGTAATGCAGTTTTATTATACTTCTTAAATATATAGAATTATGATAAAAATATTACACAAATGTGAACTGGAAACGCAGGTTTCACGCGCGTTTCAGTGACAAATCTTAGAAATAATCACCCGGCCCCACGGACTATCAGTCAACTAATAATACCATTATCTGCCTATTAACACTCCAACAATATATAATTACCGTCCGGAAACGTAACGGAAAGTGTTCCATTACAATAGGTACCTAATAAATATGACCATAAAATTATTAGAAGCATTTTGTAGAGTCGTGTTAGAATATTATATGACGAAAGATGAGATCAAGTTCATGAGCCTGTTTTTATGGACTTTAAAATTAGATTGACACATGTCACGGTTGTGAATGACAAACTCGGATATAAGGCATTTACGTGTACAACTTGACGATTGATTGTCATGTAGGTAGTTCTCCTACTAATAATTATTACATATAAATGTTAAGACTTGTACGTTTGTTAAATACTCAAAAACCGGGCAAGTGCGAGTCGGACTCGCGCACAAAGGGTTCCGTACCATAATGCAAAAAAAAAAAACAAAAAAAAACGGTCACCCATCCAAGTACTGACCACTCCCGACGTTGCTTAACTTTGGTCAAAAATCACGTTTGTTGTATGGGAGCCCCATTTAAATCTTTATTTTATTCTGTTTTTACTATTTGTTGTTATAGCGGCAACAGAAATACATCATCTGTGAAATTTCAACTGTCTAGCTATCACGGTTCGTGAGATACAGCCTGGTGACTGACGGACGGACGGACGGACGGACAGCGAAGTCTTAGTAATAGGGTCCCGTTTTACCCTTTGGGTACGGAACCCTAAAAATGGTTCAACATATTTGAGATGCTAACACGAAAGCCAATGACCATTAGAGCAACCGAATTGACGCCCATATAATTAATAATAATCATCATCATAGGCATTTTCGTCTATATCAGACGATTTATGGTGTAACACCGTTTTTGATGGCTGAATAGACCGATGCGAGATCGACATGGTCTACCACAGGTCTGACAAGAGAAGTTTGTGGAAACCGGTACTGAGACACCTTGTCGTCGTCTTTGCAGCGAGTGCGGCGGAGAAATAATCGAAATTCGTCACAAAATTTTTAATCGTCAAGAAAACGCAACAGACTGACCCAATTCTATAATTTTTAATAGGAATCAGTACAATCATTGCTATAATCGTAGAATCTTAAAAAGAGCTATTATTTGCGTCTTAACGGCCAACTGACCTAATATTATTTTTAAAAATTTCCAAAAACCATAAATTCCGGTTATAATCGTGGGAGACATTACGAGTACGACAATTATTACAATCATGCGTGTCGTTAATTAGAAAAAGATTTGCACCACATGTACAGAATATTTGAATTGAAACAGTCTATATTTGGCTTAGCAACAGTAAGTTCAATATCAATTCATGAAAATTATCAACCATTTGACTCGCCAGAGCTCAGTTAGGTAGCCTGGGGTCCGCTCAGTTACCTAATTCTAAGATTTGCGATAAGTTTTACGAAAGCAATTTAACTGCTCCAACCAGAGGCAAAATTAGGTTTTTTGAGTAAATATCCACTTACCTCACATTGTTCTCCTTAAACTAAAAGCGACTGTTACATATAAATGATGTTTCGTACATAACCTCAAATTGGTTGACTTGCAGAGAATGCCTTTATGCATTAAGTCCGCCATTCGACTTTCTGTTTTAAATTGTCTAATATAGTTGATATCAAATAAATAAATAAAAAACTTCCAGAAAATTCATTGCGGTAAAAGCCGGAGTTACCCACGATTTCCAGTTTGTTAGAAATGTTATTATGTTAGAATTACTTAATACCTGAAGCAGAGAATCACAAGACAATACCATTCTGTATTTATCTTATAAGCACGAAATATTAAAGCATTTTACGGTTTTTGGGAATTGACAAAAGGGAAAATTTTCAATCCGATGAACTTTTCGGCTTGGCCAGGTAGAGTGAAAAATTCACCTTGATATAAGCTCGATTAAAGGCGATTGTCCCACTCATAAATATTGTGATACTTGACAGTTATCATCGAATCTACCGTACATAATGAATACGGATGCAAGGACAATAGAATCACTACAATTTCTTTCGAGCCCGCGATTTATATCTCACTTAACGAGACAATCGTCCCGATGAGCGCATTTGCCCTGTTACAATAGGTGATAATGATCTATCTGCTACAATTTTGGTACAAAAACTACAATAAATATCAAGAAGATCATAAGCGCCAGGGATTCATTTACTTTATAGGCTGTTTTGATAATAATAATGATATCATCAAGCCATAGAAGCATGAGCTAGACAGTAAGAGAACATTAATCATCCGTCCAGGAGGTGACACTCCGCATGTGACATAACCGTCAAGAAAACCAACTAAAATACAAATTAGAAACATAATATTTATGTAATATAATCCTTATAACTTTGTCTTAAGGTTGATTAGGAATTTTAGCAGGGTATACATGATATATTTGTCAAAGAATAGGGTAACGATGTAATTATTTTCGAGTTTTTTACTCGGTACGTCGACCTCAGCGCGGTTACAAATCGATATAACTATGTGTGTTTTTTGTGTGTGTTTTTACTCAATTTGGGATAATGTCGAATAACACGTGTTATTGTTTGACGACTAATTTGTAATACATGCTGGAGGGTGTTTGTATTTTAAACTACTGTTGGTACTTATATATTACTTAGTATAAAAACTGTTCAACAGTGACGCAATATATTATCTTATTTATATTAGATGAAACGAAGTAGTGCCTTTGGCGATTTAAAAAACAAATGTCATTCTCTACCAGTTAACCACAGACTTAGAAAGTCACTTAAACAGAAGTGTGCAAAAGGGACATCATATATGAACATTACATGAGTGCGAAACAGGCAGTCTGTACAAATGAAAAAAAAAAACCGGACATGTGCGAATCGGACTCGCCCACCGAGGGTACGCAGCCAGATACATTTTATTGATAGACAAACGGACAGTGGATTCTTAGTGATAGGGTCCCGTTTTTACCCTTTGGGTACGGAACCTAAAAAGGAACTATACCCTTTGCATTATTTTGTACGGAATCCTCGGTGGGCGAGTCCGACTCTCACTTGTCCGGTGTTTATTTGACTTGTCATAGTGAATGCATTCCTTCGAAGGTTTATTCAAAGGGTTTTTACCAGTATTTTTATCCAAGAATTTTTTTGATCGGCAATTTGATCGATATTGGGATCGACATTGATTTGTTCACAGAAAACTCATCTTAGCAAAAGCATCACCGGTCAGAATTTCAAATTCTGTAAGCCAATTTTTGTCAAGAAATCTTTGGAGTAAACTTTGTAATAAATACTTATAGGTAATTTGTTCCGAGGCACTAAAGCTTTTAGCAAAATTCAAGAATAATAAGCGGTAAATCGTTTATGTCACCTTCATCAAAGTATAACCTGAAGAAATAAAATCTTTATTGTAATAGGCGATTTTATTTATATCGCCCGTCGTTTTCGCTCCATTTTCCGCTGACGACCGGTCTGGCCTAGTGGGTATAAGTGACCCTGCCTATGAAGCCGATGGTCCCGGGTTTGAATCCTAGGGCACTTATTTGTATGATGATACAGATATTTGTTCCCGAGTCATGGTTGTTTTCTATGTATTTAAGTATTTAATTATTTATATACATCGTTGTCTGAGTACCCACAACACAAGCTTTCTTGAGTTTACCGTGGGACTCAGTCAATTTGTGTAAAAAAATGTCCTGTAATATTTATTTATTTATTTTGCACACTTTCTCTCCGAACATTGAAAAAATATTGCTGAATTTATCAAAATGAATTCCATTTCTTCGGATCATACTTTAGAATTTGAAATGAAGTCGCCATCAGATATATCAGAGCGGCCAAGGTGTTCAAAAATATCTGAACACGTAGAGATACTTTAATGTTGATATTAGACGTTTTGTACAGATATTTGTGATACCTTGGCCATTCCGATATATTTGGTAACGACTGATCAATCACACCACACCACCACATCGGTATACGGATACGGCCTATAAACTATCAAGAAAAGAGCGTACTCCTATCTTAAATCTCGGCCAAGCACTAGCAACCCCTCTGGATTCACAGGTGGGCGATGCTATATTAATATTATTTATTTGCATCAGGCGATTCGTCTGCCCGTTTGCCTCCTATTTAAAAAAAGTATGTTTTATTTTTTAAAGTAACAACTTTAAAAAATAAAAACTAAAATTTTAAGCAAAATAAGTAAATCCCTTTAAACTTTAAATCTCGAAAGTTTAATCTTGTCAAACAATGTGGCAGGTGTTTAATGGAATTTTCGACCGAGGATTTCAAACAGAGCCGGGAAAATTGAGTTTGCTAATAATTCTACTTGAAATTGGGTTTACTTACTTCCAAAATCGGGGTTTATTGGTTCAAGGTGAAAAAGATAAAATTCGGGGATGAATTTGCCCAAAGTAAATTTACCTATTCAAAAGATAACGGCTTACTCGTTTACTTTCCAATCCCTACTAATATTCTACGTGTCAGTAACTGTCTGTCTGTCTGTTACCTCTCCACGCTTAAAACTTTTTGAGATGGTTGGCGAAAAAATAAATATCTTCTTTTATCCCTCTTTTTAGGGTTCCGTACTCAAAGGGTAAAACGGGACCCTATTACTAAGACTTCGCTGTCCGTCCGTCCGTCCGTCTGTCACCAGGCTGTATCTCACGAACCGTGATAGCTAGACAGTTAAAATTTTCACAGATGATGTATTTCTGTTGCCGCTATAACAACAAATACTAAAAATAGAGAATAAAACAAAATAAAGATTTAAATGGGGCTCCCATAAAACAAACGTGATTTTTGACCAAAGTTAAGCAACGTCGGTCGTCAGTACTTGGATGGGTGACCGTTTTTTTTTTTTGCTTTTTTTTTGTATTTTTTTTGAATTATGGTACGGAACCCTTCGTGCGCGAGTCCGACTCGCACTTGCCCGGTTTTTTGTCTAAGTATGACTTTTGTAATTTTTTGTGTGCTAATCAACACTAAGTATAATTACATTTTTCTATACATCATTCCGGATCAGGAGTAGTATTTATTTTTTTACCATTTTGAACTTGTCCACTAGACTAATAGGGCACACATAGATATTATCAACCGGGCAACCTGCCGAATCCTACACCAAGTCAGACGACGCAACGGAGCCACGCTGCACGCTGTTATGTCGTCGCCCAAATCTTAATGTTTAATTTGTCTGGTTTTTATTTGTAGATTTTTTTGTTGTCTTGCATTATTATTTTGTAGTTTTACAGTGCCTTGGTTTTTTACTGTAATGCTGTGTCACTTATTTGAGATAAAATTAAATTATACCGCAAAAATGACCATTTATAACATCATCTTGTATTTTTTTCAAATGCGGAGTTTTTAGGGCTTTATAAAGAGGCGATGAGGCTTGAATCGTGTATTTTTTAAATCTGGTCTCTTAACGGGTTAAAGGGTTTATCTTAATCGGAATTCCACACTCTTCTGCCCCTTGCCACAGAATAAAAAATCTTGCCGAGTCAGTCTAGAGCTACACTGAGAGAAAAATACAACAAAAATACACTTAGCCTCACTTGCACAATTCCACTAACCCGGGTTAACCGGTTCAAGCTGGAGTTACGATGGTTACCAGTACAAGTTGACACTGGGATAACGGTTTAACCGCCTAACCCCGGGTTAGTGCGATGGTGCAAGTGGCCCTCAGAATTACAAAAATAAACTTAATCCGGGGACAAGGAGAGTTAACTAATAGGAACAAATTGACTTTTGCAATATCTATTAGTTGTTGCAATTTCTATTATCTGTTTGTTGAAATTATATTTGAGATTACTGAGCTGTTTGTAGAAATAAATAAACTTTACAGAAATAGTGAAACGTCCATAATTATTACTAAAACTTCATTTTTTTCCCCCAGTACAGAACTGTTTTTTAATTCCTGGTGATGATTTTTCTCTCAGTGTAAGTTTATACATCTTCATAAATAATATAGTATATTTTTAAAACAAACATAACAGCACGCGTCGTTATCTATACTTGAAATGGTTAGACGAGGAATAGGTGTCACAAAACTATCCCTTCAAATAACGATTGTATGTTTTATGCACAAGGTCCAAATTAGAATAACAGTCTACAGATTATCTGACCAATCATATGGTTGAACTCCCAGGTGATAATTAGCTGCCAAAACTACTCAATTGACGCAAATTGCGAAAGAATTTGATAAGGCCCTGAAGGTAACGGTATGGTGTTTTTCCATCTATGGCTACTAATTTGAAACGGTCGTTAGGTACGTTTTATCGTAGTTAAATAACGGTTAGTACACAATTTCCTTGACATAATGAATAACGGAATGAATTACGCGACAACATTACCATCTTCACCACTTGGATGGTTGGCAGTCCTCAACTGTGCATTTCTCCAGAAATTTCCTGCGGCAATCGCGGCACCAGCGGTCGGCAACCTTTTAGCAGCCAAGGGCCACATAAGACTTAAAGAAGTGGACGCGGGCCGCACTTTGTTAATATTTATGAATTTATCAGACATTGTCATTTGTCAATATTACATACAAAATAGCCAGGGAGGGCTCGCGGGCCGCAAGTGAGAGGTTCGCGGGCCGCTGGTTGCCGACCGCTGCTCTACACGATGGTCCAGCGCCGGCCACTCCAAGGGACGCAGCCATGCGGTAGAATGAGATAGCAATATCACTTGCTCCCTCTAACACATAAATGCGTCCCTTGGAGCGGCCGGCGTTGGCCCATCGTGTAGAGGAGCCATAAACTGTGGAATGAACTGTCGCCTGCGGTATTTCCGGACCGAAACGACCTTCAGAAAAGAGTAGTAGTGGTAAAACACTTTATTGTACAGTCAGCTGCAGAGAAAAGGTACCACCGCTACATAGAAGTTTGTATGCAGGGGTGGTACCTTTTTTGCAGAAAAAAGGTACCACCCCTGCATACAAACTTCTGCAGCTACCTAAAGCTGCAGAGCTGACTGTACAAAAATCAAAGCATAACAGGAAAAATAACATTCGTCATTAGTACAAAGGCGAACTTATCCCTTTAAGGGATCTCTTCCAGTTAACCTTTGAGCAATTGAGGGAGAATTGGAGACGGTAGACATCCGTACTTTACCAACAGCGTAAATAAAAGGAAAAGAAAGGAAATGAGCGTAGGTGCTCCTATCGTAAAGGCACTTGCAACCCTTCTGGTGTAGCGGGTGTCCGTGGGCGGCGGTAATGGCTTACCATCAGGTGATCCGTCTGCTCGTTTCCCTCATACATGACACAGCGGCTACAACGACGCTGCAACAGTAATGTAGCTGCAGTTAAAATCCGAACATTACCTTAATGCACACCTATGTTTAATTCTCTCTTTTTACTAATTATTAACATCAAAAGACGGTGGGCCCGATTCGGATTTTGAAATAGACGTCTATTAGATATTTTTTAGCCATCACCAAGATACGATAACGATATGTTTAAGATCTAACCTGTCAAATTTGACATAGCGCGATTCTGGAGATACTCTTGAACGATTTCCACAGGATATGACTTAGAGATCCAATTCATATCTAATAGATATCTTACTCTATCTAACGTAAAAGTAACATTGGTTACCCGAATTGCGCTGCAAAAGAGAACTAGTTGATATCTAAACTATAACGTATCTAGAATGGATCTAGTACGTGTCGTCTCTTGTGAATATCTTGAAGTTCGAATACGGCAGGGTGTAAATAATTACAAATGTTGAATCAATAAATGTTAAAAGGATTTAATAATAAAAAGTCGATAAAGCGACAATTAAGTTAATTATTGAGATAGCACTGGCATTTGGCGGCATCTAATGCTTTGAATGATAAAATAAGACAAATATCTGACCAATTAGTACCTACAGAATCTTGATAAATATCGCAAAACTTGGTCGATTTTAACAGCGATAATACCTATGGAAATATGTAGTAAAAATATACAGTGTGGAAAGATAAGTCGGGCCATGGAGGGAAACTACCTTAAATCCTTAAGCTGGCTCATTGTACTTAAAGGAGACATTCCTTTATTTTGAAAAAGAAACAAAACTGCATTCAAATATTTTCTATAACTCGCTTGCCTCGCCCGGGACTCGATCCGACTAAAAATTCCAAAAAATAAACACTCGCAATTTTATTCTACTAGTCGATACAGTTAATGTTTATGATAACATTTCTCCAAGAAACATTAGGTCTTACACTC
Organism: Cydia fagiglandana; assembly: GCF_963556715.1. Lineage (NCBI taxonomy): Eukaryota > Metazoa > Arthropoda > Insecta > Lepidoptera > Tortricidae > Cydia > Cydia fagiglandana. Next base: position 19,019,071 of record NC_085942.1, on the reverse strand, counting down.
GTCTGTCGTATAAAATATCCATAAAATATAATATTTAGTAGTCAAGATTTTTTTAGACAAGCCAAATTGAAGAAAAAAAAGAATAATCTTTAAATGCCGTTTTGTTTCTTTTTAATAATAAAGGATGTCTCCTTTAAGTAAAATGAGCCAGCTTAAGGATTTAAGGTAGTTTCCCTCCAGGGCCCGACTTATCTTTCCACACTGTATACTTTATCATATTCAGAGTACCTGAGTACTTACATTCAAATAACACTGGTAAAATGAGAGCAGTTTGAAAATAGTTGTTTCTTTTGCTAAGTTGTTGTTTAAGCAAGCCAAATATTCCAGAATTGAACCAAGAGCATAGCGAGCGGTTCGAAAACTGAAATCTTTAGCGTTGTGAGGGTTTCAAGGCACGAGTGTTAAACAATTTTTTTACCACACCAACACGAATAAATACCAATTGTAATACATTACAAATCAGATTCAAAAGCACATTAATAGGTACCTATGTGCATTTATTTAAAAAGTTCAACCAGCCAACATGAAACAAATCTAAATTTGCATCTATTTACTTTGCCACTCTTATGAATAAAACTTCGTCATCAGTTTCTGAAGATTACGAGTTGGTGTGGTGAAATATTTACAATGAAGACTTGTACGGCTCGATTCTGAAAATGTATTAGATATCTACTAGACCTCAACAAGTTACGATATGGATAATTTAAAGATATTTGTAAGATAGATATGTCAAATTTGACGTTTCCGCGATTCTGGAGGCCCTCTTGAACGATTTCGACAAGTTATGACTTAGATATCCAAGTCACATCTAGTCGATATCTAATGTAAATCTAGTTTATCTATATCGTTTCTAGATCTTGTGATTATCTCGTTTCCCGAATGCGCGGGGTAGAGACTGTAGAAAAAGAGAACAAAACTTCTATGCAAAAAGTATTACTCTTCTCTATACCTAGGTAAGTACCTATCAGTGGCGGCGCGTCTATAAAAGCCGATTCCCACCGGCTTTCCTGTTTTTGGACGTTTGAGCAGAGTTGTAAAGGAAATATGTAAGCCAAATTAGGCGGCTTGCCTATGGATATGTTTGACGCGCCGCCACTAGTACCTACATATAGTACAGTCAGCAGCAGAAGTTGCTAAGCGGGTGAGATATTCAAAATTACCTAGACATGCTCTTATTCTCTTAATAATAAAGTCGCGTCAAGATCATTTTGAACACCTCGCCCGTTTAGCAACTTCTGCTGCTGACTGTACATATACTGTGTTTGTAAACAGGCTGGAAAACCTTAATGCAGGCATCTGCAAAGTAGCCAAGGGCAGCTGGCAAATAAAGCCACTTGCAATTAAAATTAAAAATCCCCATCAAGTTTACTCGGCTCCATAAAACTGCGGCTCCCATAGACCCATATAACGACGCACTTGCATTCGGTGTGATTACCGAAACAAACACAGTAAAGAGTCGAACGCTCAGGGCACGAATAGTAGATTGTTAACCAAGCCACAGAATAAATAATAGTACTAGGTACAGAAGACTCACTCTCTCACAAAACGCTTCTGTCACGATCAGCACAGATATGACCGCTAGGTGGCGACAGCGCCACGCGCGACTTATGGCAAACCCCAAAATGGGGGTCGAACGGATGTACTTTTAGCTACCTGTAGCAAAGCGACGAAATCGCGGAGTGAGACACGCCTGACCAAGGGATGAAAGGCACCAGAGTGCCTACCGCGACCCACGTTCGACGTGTTGCCTCCCTGTCACACTTACGTGCGAATTTGCGTGCGAACACTTGCACTGCGTGTGGCTATCAAAATCGCTGCAGACTTTTATTGGTCTAGCTTTAGGGCAGACTCCAAACAAAAGCATAAAAGGTTCGACTCGATAAGCAACGTGAGTCTTAGGCTTTGGGCCCGATTCGGATTTTGAAATAGACATCTATTAGACATCTTTTATTAGACATCACCAAAATACTATAACGATATGTTTAGGATCTAACCTGTCAAATTTGACATTTGCGCGATTTTGGAGATACACTTGAACGATTCCCACAGGATATGACTTAGAGATCTAATTCACATCTAATAGAATCTTACTCTAGTGACATTGGTTGCCCGGATTGCGCTGCAAAAGAGAACTAGTTGATATCTAAACTATAACGTATCTAGAATGAATCGAGTACGTGTCGTCTCTTGTCTATAGAATATCTTGAAGTTCGAATACGGCAGTTGTAGTTTTATACCGTGGCGTAAGCGCCCTTTTACTATGTAGTACATGTAAGCCAGGTGCCAGTGAATTTTACTGCGAAAGCTTGTCCCTTTTCAACAAAGCTTGTGGGAAAGGGATGCTGAACTTGCGTGCGCTATTCATTTATGAGTACGAACACTTGTTTTAATTTTAGTGGAATAACATAGTAGGTACAGTCTCTATCAGATACATCCGAGCGGCCAAGGTGTTCACAATATCTGAACACGCACTCTAACGCTTTGACAATATAGGCGTGTGCAGATATTTGTGAGCACCTTGGCCGCTCCGATATATCTGATGCTGACTGTACACTGTACAGTCGAAAGTTTCTGTCTAAGTAAAAAAATCTGAGCTAAAAGCGAAATTTCGTTGCCTTTTTATCGCTCTTGCCTATTCGAGAGACGGCGAGATATAGATATTTCTTTTTTCGAGGTAAGGCCTTAGATTCGTAGAAAAAACGATTTTAAGAAGCAACTTTTTCCTGCAACCTGTGTCTTATTTTTAATTATTTTCCTATAAAACTAGAGGCTCGTTTAAAAAATCTTGACTGAAAATGTCTTATAATTATATTTCCTACAGTCATTAAAAGAAGCATCAAATTCAAGAAAACCCCGTTAAACTTTTCCGTGCTAATATTTTTAATTTCGTGAAGTGAAAAATTTTTTGGGCAGACAGTGTTCATTACTTGCAAGTAAAAAATAGTACCTAGTTGTTTCCAAAAAACGTTAAGTAGATTATCGGCTCGATTCTGAAAATGAATTAGATCTCTACTAGACCTCAATAAGTTACGATATGGATAATTTAAAGATATTTGTAAGATAGATATGTCAAATTTGACGTTTCCGCGATTCTGGGGGTCCTCTTGAACGATTTCGACAAGTTATGACTTCGATATCCAAGTTACATCTAGTCGATATCTAATGTAAATCTAGTTGATCTCTATATCGTCTCTAGATCTTGTGATTATCTTGTTTCCCGAATACGCGTGTATATGTCTGTCTCTTACCTCTTCACGCTTAAACTGCTGAATTGATGTAGACGAAATTTGGTATGGAGATAATTTAAGGCCCCGGAAACGACATAGGGTACTATCATCTTCATCATTCTACGAAGACAAAGTCACGGAAAGAAGATATAGTTAAAAATAAAACAAAATAAGTTTTTGGCAAAAATTTCATTTTTGGTACAAGCTTTTATAGCTGACTGTATTTTTCTTACGACAGACAACTAATACTCATCGAGACAATTCTAAAAACCCCTAACACAATTAGGTTGCGTTGTTTCATCAGTTCCTATGGCTACCTCCTGTCTCCATCATCAGATCAGTCCGACAGTACCAGATTATTGTATTGTCATCAGAACTCCATACAGCTGCCAATTTTCATGACGCTACGATCCTCGGAAGATGGTTAAATTAGTCACCTTAGATTCCATTACATAGTTACATACAGGTCGATGTTCCTATGGCCACCTCCTGTCTCCATCATCACTATCATCAGATCAGTTCGACAGTACCATATTATTGTATTGTCATCAGAACTACATATAGCTGCCAATTTTCATGACGCTACGATCCTTGGAAGATGGTTAAATAAGTTACCTTAGATCTTAGATTCCATTACATAGTTACATACAGGTCGACCTAATAAAAGCTTGTTAATAAAACTCAGTTACGAATCACAAGACATCCTGTGAGTATATTAATTTTATTGAGTAGAATTAAATTTTATTATAAACGACAGAGTTACAATACAGGTCAATAACGTCGTTTTATTGATGTGGGAAAACATTAAAGCTTTATTTGTCGTATCTGTGGTATTGAGTAATTGTAAAGCTTTAGGTATGTATATTACCTACTAAATATTCATACACTACTTGTAGTAATGGGGTAGTAGTAATAAAATGAGGTCAACGGATTATATCATGTATAATGAATTAAAAATATATCCCAACGTTTCTGTTGACCACGAACGCAGTAGATTGTTCGAAACTCATTATTAAGCGGTATAATCCTTTTATTTCATTATAATTATATACTAACCATCGCGGTAGGGTAGACCGAGGTGAGTTGTGACAGAGGAGAGTTGTGACATTGTCGATTTTTTGGAATCTATATAACTGTTAGTGAGCTCGCAACAGTGTGCGTTTGTTAGCTCGCAACTTGAACTAACACACGCGCGCTATTGCGATGTAGTTTTTAGTTAATAAATCCAAAAAAATCGACAATGTCACAACTCTCCTCTGTCACAACTCACCTCGGTCTCCCCTCACCGAAGACAATATTAAGGTTACGTGTAATGAAACTAATGAAATGTATGATTCTGAATATTATGTCTCTTTTATTTCGAGTATATAAACATTTATACGAGGGTAACACTAGAAGTTTTTGGAATATAATAAAGGCAGTATTCATTAGGCAATAATTAGGAAATCAACAGTCCTTTTATTCGTTTTCAATAATTCCTCCCATTCAGGCATTTACATGGCGATTCTATTCAATCAGAGGTTTTATTTCGAGGGTGTACCTATTGTGATTATTTTTTACTACGCAATACTATATCCAATTCATATTTTCGAAAATATTAAATGCTTATATCTTTCCATGATTTCTCTGTCTAATCTAAAAACTTTCAGTGTTACCTATGTATTCGTTGACATAATATATTAATAGGTAAAAAAATATAGCTCAACAGAGCATTTCAGGTTGACAACAGGTCTTAGGGTGGGTCAACGCACGCATGACAGACGGACGGACCGACAGACAGATCATTACACTTCAGTTTGTGCCCAAGGGATTCAAGCCTCATAGAGAATGTTTTGAAGAAAGCTTTCGGGCCTTCGTATACTCGTAGCTTACGGCTCGATTCGGAAAATGAATTAGATTTCTACCAGACTTCAACAAGTTACGATACGGATAATTTAAAGATATTTTTAAGATAGATATGTCAAATTTGACGTTTCCGCAATTCTGGAGGTCCTCTTGAACGATTTCGACAAGTTATGACTTAGATATCCAAGTCACATCTAGTCGATATCTAATGTAGATCTAGTTGATCTCTAAATCGTCTCAAGATCTTGTGATTATCTCGGATAATGAAAAATTTTAATGTACGAGTACCTTTACTATAATATGAATCAACTTCGTCTGAGCAATTTTCACACACTTTTTGGGATTAATGTCAAAAAATCCTCTCCAGACCTTTAGAAGACCGGAAAAAGATAAGTTTCAAATTCTTATGTCCTATTTTCAAAGGTTTAGTTAGGATGCGTGTTGACTGTTAGTTATGTCAGTATCTAGGTTTAGGCTGAATCACGAAAGCTAGCGCGGATTTTACATGAGTATTTTGACAGTACAATTCTCGCACCAGTGCTTATGAGTTAAGACGAAACAGGAGCTGAGTTTTAAATATTTTAGGTAAATGTACCCGTCTCGCTAACGGAAGCGGCTCCTAAAACGAGTGCGATAAGGACAAGGCGAAAAATTCTGCGTAAAAATCTCAAAAATCGAGGTTTTGTATTCCACTGTTTCCTTCTTCAAAACTTAACCTATCGTAACCGAATTTGGAAATCTAATTGATTATAAAATTATCTGTATCGGACCGTTTTGCTTTTTTGGCTAATTGATATCAGTTTTGAATACTACGCCTCTCATTGCGGCATAGTCAATGAGGCCATTTTGGCTATTTTTCAAGGGCTCTAGCGCTTTAAAAACAAAAATATCAAAAAAAAGCAAAACTGACCGACACAGATATTGACAATATTAATTTGTGTTGAAAAAATCATTGCTCTAGCATCAAAACCCACGGAGGAAACAGTCGAGTACGTTTGTATGGAGAAATGACCACTCCTATTGGCTCTTAACGTGCAGTCAACTTATAAAAAGGGAACTGATACAAAATGCCGGTTTTCAATACGTACAGATTTGGACTTTGACTTTTAAAGGTGACATTTGGATGGCAACTGTAGCTGCATTACTGTGGCGTCATTACGGCGGCGTTGATGTCATTGCTGTATCTGTCAATTTCCTTTATAAAATATGTGACGGATTGGACGTAATAATTGCGGCAGTAATGCGGCGGGAAACGTCGCTCATTTTATCAAGCAAATTGACAGATAGGCCCCGTATAGGAGCCGTCAGATTTATGGCGCCAGGCGTTTTAAATGTGTCGCTTCCGATGTAGCGCACAAGATCGCAGAACCTACTATGCACGAGGAAACGTACCGACTAGAATGGTAGATGGTAGCACTTGCTTTGGTAATGTACATGTGCATATGTTTCCGATTCAGGCCACAAGATGGCAGACCATCCAACGCGCACGGTCCCTATAGGTAAGTACAGCGCAGGCGTCAAAGCCGCAGCAGTACTGAATGTAGCAGTAATGCAACTGCAGTTGCCATCTAAACGTCACCTTTATGGTAACATTCCATTTTTAACCGCAGCTGCACTACCGGTACTGAACGCGTCGCTGTTATTGTCAATTTCCATAGTAAAATGAACAGTAATGCAGCTGCCGTTGGAAATGGACTGTCACCTTTAGGCTAAAGTAAAAGTCGCATCTGCCTTTCACCTCTATGCCCGAGTCCTTTCACTTACCCGCATGCAGTGTTCGATTTCAATTACCGCACGTTGAAGGAAAACCATGAACGAAAGAGACAGTCCAACATATTACACACAAGCCAGAACGAGACAGCGACACAAACAAATCGTAGGGACGTAAAAAGGGCCACATGTCGCGGCATGACAGATGGCCAACCGCAACACCTTGAATTTCAAGAAAGCTTATAATATAATATCGTTCATTGATTATTCATACACCTTATTACGTAAGACATAGAGATCAAAACTGGTCAGTTAAGAGCGTTGTTGTAAGTACTGCTTTTGTGGCGCTTGAGACGTTTTGGAGGTGAAAGGTTGAGTGAGGTTCATTTACTTAAGAACCTGACTTTTGAAAGCAGTTTTCTTGGAATTCGTATGTTACGTGTACTCTTCGATTCGTTGCGTCAGAAATATAAAAATATTTTTACTTACAATTTCGTACCCTGTCAGAGTGATAATAGTGTGAGGTCCCTAACTGTCCCCAGCGACTTTCATATTGATTGTCACTGTGAAAAGGTACCTACGCAATGGTGCGGAAATTAAATTCTTTGACTGTACCTACTAGAATACCGGGTGTGGCCTGTAACACGAGCAAATAATTTAAACATATATTGTACTCCTCAAACGGTGACACTTTTGTTCAACAACTTTTAAAAATTATTAAGTATTTAGACTCCCTATTTTTAATACAAAATAAATATTATCTTCAATGGACGCCATCGCTACGTCATATCATTGTGATTGCCGTTGCTTGTCAAGCCTTAAACATAACAAAATTCGCAATACATTGCGTCTTAGAATAAACTTCAAAGTGTATTAAAAACCAAACCACAAGTTATTTTTGAAAGTCGCTGAACAAATGTTGATCAGTATGAGGAGTACAATATATGTTTAAATTATTTACAGTTAAATTTTTTGCTCATATTACAAGCCACACCCGGTATAATGTACATTATTTATAATGAGAGTTTCTTTTATTTTTTAGCCATTTTTATATATTGTGACCTTTTTTGCCTCTTTTGTGTTATTTCTAGTCAGGATCGCGAGCCCTTTTCATCCTTATAGGAGAATAAAAGTGTCCTAAAATTTCCATACATTTTTCATACTTTCCTTTTTGTTGCCATACAAAGTATATCGGCAAATCGGCAAATGGTAATTTTTTATCCCATTAGGATCGAAAGAGCTCGTGATTCTTAGTAGAAATAACACAAAAGTGGCAAAAAATATCACAATATTTAAAACTGGCAAAAAATAAAAGAAACGCTCTAATTAGGTACTTACTTAAATAAGAAATTGGAGTTAAAAAATACGGCTACAAACGAAAATGATAACGGTTACACATGCTAGTTAAAGTTACTGGCATGAAAGCATGCTACTTACTTATTATGAGCATGCTAAATACCTACTTTTAAACATTCTTTTTGTGGCATTTAGCAAATGTAAACAGATCATAAGCATCAGTGGCGTGCAGTGCATACAAAAAAAGGTAGGCACTAGGGTAGGCAGTCCATACAAAATGACCAAAAAAAAAGTTGCCGATTTTTATAGTTTGCGTTACATTCCTTCAAGAATGACTCTTCTAGAGCCCGATTTAAGTCTTATCTCCACTGCACGCCACTGATAAGCATGCTTAATAAGCACGCTAATTAGCATGCAGAGACCTTCAGTAACAATAATATTTACCTAGTTCTTGCTATTCCAAATCAATTCGTATTTCACAATTCGTAAGAATATAAACCATCGCGAGCGCGGACTTCTGGCCGAAGGGTGTGGTGTTTCGGCGGTTCCGTGGGAATCTGCCAAATCCTACACCGGAACATGCGACACAACTGAAAACCGCCGTGTCGCCGAAATAATTTTTTTAGCTTGTAAGATTTTACTATTGTATGTATGTTAGTTTGTAAGGTATGTATCTATGGGCCTTAGTTGCCTGATAATAAATTATATTTGATTTGATTTGATAAAGGTTTTCTTTAGTAGTTTCTTTAGTTTTTAAAATAGTTCGTAAAAGATGGGTAGTCTATCTCGCCGCGAGATACTGTCCCGCCAATCATGTGCTTGGCCTGCAGTTGTTTAAGTTTTTTGCGGTTATTATGACAAATTGAAAATTAAAAAAAAAAGTATGTAGAAGTAAATAAGTAGCCTAACGCTCGCATCGATAAGTGCATGATTTACATGTGGCTCGGTAATTAGCAGGATGTTTATGCTAATGAGTCGCGCATGAGGGCTGGCAATTTGTACTTAAGCGCCGGGGCACACCAGGCCTGCTAGCATGAGTTGCGTTCTCGCGCGCGACTCCATACATCAAGCGCAACTTCAAGTATGATGAGTAGGTATGAAATTTTTCCATCGAGGAGTTCCTTTGGCTCTGACTGACTGAATCATCAGATCAGCTGGATGTTAGCATAGTATATATGTCGGCGGCCGATCGTAAGATCAGGCATATCGTGAAATTCCTAGGCATATCGTGAAACGTGAAAATCTTTGACTCGTTCCCTGAGCCGACGTAGCCCCGCTACGCGGGCTCCGATTTCTGAGCTGTTTGTCCTTCGGGCATGTGAAGCAACCTAACGAACTTATCCTACCTAAGATATCTTGGATTAATGTGACTATCGTCAAAACATTACACAGGAACATTACGATCTGCCTGATCTTACTTATGGCTTGCCACCAAAATTGGTGTGGAACGGATGTACTTTTAGCTATCTATAGCAAAATCGACGAAATCGCGGAGTGAGCCACGCCTGTCTTGACTGAATTAAAAATGACCTGTGAACTGCCAGGTTATTTTAATGCAAGTCCCTCCCTCCCAGTATAGCCGCGCATTCCGCGCATACCGTCCCGGCAACAGCTTTTATATTTGATCGCGGGTATTTTTAGAAACCATAACGATTAGTCGGGCGCGCACCAACCGCATGGGTACGGTGCACGATGACACTGAATTGTTAATAGTTTTAGGTAGGGAGACCGAGATGAGTGGTGACAGAGGAGAGTTTTGACATCGTTGATTTTTTTGGAATCTATTAACTAAAAACATAGTCACAATAGCGCACGTTTGTTAGTTCAAGTTACGAGCTAACAAACGCACACTGTTGCGAGCTCGCTAACAGTCATTAGATTCCAAAAAATCGACAATGTCACAACTCTCATCTGTCAAAACTCACCTCGGTCTTCCCTACATACGAGTAATTCACACTGTATAACAAAATACTGCCACAAATATACACGGTGTCTAAAAAATAAAACTTGCCAGGGAGATTTTGGAATTATGCTGACTGAGCAACTTTCAATATGGGACCAACCCCAAAATCGCGAAAAAAAAATTTAACTTTTAATGTATGTATGAAACAGCTAAAATTTTCTTCGCGTTTTCGGGGTTGGTCTCATAGTAAAAGTTGCTCAGTATAATCCCAAAACCTCCCTGGCAACGGGGATACAGTTATTTTTTACCCTGTATAACAAATACTAAATTTTTTTTTTACTTATAGGTAGTTTAACGTAACATCGAACGTAACAACAATGCACCGAAATTGTGGCCACATACCAGACCAGAGGACCGAGTCAAGATGACAATCTCACATCGACAAACGACAAACGAGAAGTACCTAAATAAAAATGTATTACGATGACAAATGCAACGAAAAGTCCTGGGGGCCGATTTTTGAATTTCGACCACTCGATTTCATGTATTTCGTTAAATAATATCTCCACTACTAGGCGTTTAAATTCTACTAATAGAATTGATATCGAGTGGTCAATATACCACTAGAATCACTAGATTCCAAATTTCAATCGCTCGTATTTGAAAAATTAGCACTTCGCCGTTTTCCACCGATTTACGAGTGACGAAATCGAGCGACCGAAATTCAAAAATCGGCCCCTGGACGATTTTCATTTATTATTTAAGTTTCGATTGCCGTTATCTATCAAAAAAGTGATCTTGGCTAGAAGTCCTGGAAAACAAAAAACTCCTGACTTACAACGTATTTCTAATGAGAATTTGCACCAAAGTAGTAGTATAATATACTTGCACGTCGATCATAATGACGGTTGGCGTGGACCCGGCTGCCATTGTAAACCACACGAAACGGAAAAACTATGCAACTGCCTATACTACACGATAAGACTCAAATATGACGTATTTTCCATAACGTGTCGTGTTATTATTACTTTATTACCATTCTTGCACGTATTTCCACAAAATGCCGAAAAAATAATAAAGGTGACATTCGAATGGCAACTGCAGTTACACTGTTGCGACATAACTGTGGCCGGCGCGGCGGCGCGGCGCTGATGTCGCCGCTGTATCCGTAAACTTCCTTGGTAAAATTGGATAGAATGAGTGACATTCGCCGCCGCATTACTGCCGCGATGGAAGGAATTTGAAAGGAAATTGAAAGATATGGCGGCGGCAACGCGCAACGGCGTACTCGTACTGTCCCACATATACTGCTATGGTAATATATCGTAATATACATATATATATATTTTTAAATCATTTTATTAAATTAAAGAGAATGTGTCATTCAAACGCTTTTTTAACGCGCGTCGAAAAAGCTGCCGTGCGAATGGGGCCTGAATGTAAGGAGAGCTATTCTGAGCACTATTGCAAATATGTAGACGCGAAAAAATGATTGGACCCTTAATACGACACGACCACTTCATTAAAACTATCCTGGAGGGGCGGATAGGATGCAAGCGGGGTAGAGGAAAACCAAGACGCAGCTTTTTAGAACAAGTGAAAGAAAAAGTAAGGGTCGTGTTGTATCAAAAAGTCAAAGAGCTGACGCAAGATAGGGAAAGTTCCGAAAGCTGGAAGATACTCCACCGACAAGAGAATATCTCTTAAGTTAATGATGATGATGATTACGAGTATTATAAAAGAACTGTCACTGCGCCAAAATGTGCATATGGTAAGTCTCATAATATTAATCACCGGATAAACATATTAAAATTGTAATTCTAACAACTCACAAACTTTAATGCACAAAGCCATATGTTTTTCAATTTTAGGAATCGAATATTTTTAGGTCCTCGGTGAGTAACCTAACAGGAAACTAACGAAATCATGTGTGTGTGAATATTTTATTGACATATGTTCAATATTTAAAGTGGTAATGTTGAATGACACACGTTTCGCGTTATTACTAGACTTCATAGGAAAGAGAGAGTACGTATATATATACGTACAGTCCGACAGTACGTATATAATATACGTACATATTGGAGGAGCTACGCATAAAACGCCGGTTGTCAACGATATGCCAGGACCAAATGCTTTCATACTTCGGACACCTCTCACGCCGCTCTCCCGGATAGTCTGGAAAGAGTAATAATGACGGGCAAAGTTGAAGGCACGAGACCTCAGGGCCCTCCTCCTACTAGATGGTGTGCTCAAATTACGGCACCTATGCAATTAAAACTGCAAGAGGCCATGCGCATGGCGGGGAGCAGAACCCTATGGAGGAACCTGGTCTTCAACAGAAGGATATGATGTCACGATCTTCAGTATTGAGGGACCGACTGAAGAAGAGACAGTCCGACAACGTAACTGTTATATTTTTGAAGTAAAATGCTTAAACATGGCAACAATTTAGTATGGACATTTTTAGTTCCAATTTAATTTCTACTATTTTATGTCACACTATACGTAGGATTCTTCTGTAGCTACCTTTAAGTTTTATATAATAAATAGTTACTTACAAATAATATGTGGGTAATGTATGTGTGTTTCTTTATTCCACCATAACTTTTAAATGTATAATTTACCTATCATTAGAATCCTTACATCATCCCAAGTGTCCTAGGCTATGTGGCGTCGTAGACTAGTAATAGTTACTTACAAATAATATGTGGGTAATGTATGTGTGTTTCTTTATTCCACCATAACTTTTAAATGTATAATTTACCTATCATTAGAATCCTTACATCATTCCGAGTGTCATAGGCTATGTGGCGTCGTACACTAGTAATAGTTACTTACAAATAATATGTGGGTAATGTATGTGTGTTTCTTTATTCCACCATAACTTTTAAATGTATAATTTACCTATCATTAGAATCCTTACATCATCCCGAGTGTCATAGGCTATGTGGTGTCGGTGTCGTAATACAAATAACATAGCGATTTTTTAAAACTTCAGTTCGCTTCAAAACTGCAGTCGAGTTTTTTAAATTTTTAATTAGTTTATTGTAAAACATTAATGTTTCTTTTATAATAATAATCAGAATAGTCATGTCACACAATACGGTTCAGTTATTCAAGTCGTACGAGTATATCTGCATAGTTGGACTTATATTTCTAAATTGAATCTCTATTTCACAACAGGAAACAAAAAACGCTATTAGATTCCTATACGCCAATGTCCCTCGTCCACCTGTCTTTAAAAAAACAATATAACATCTAATATATCATCCCTTATCTGTAGCCAATGCAATATCACACTTTCCGCGATTATTAAACTCCAAGCGTGACTGGAATCCTAACCCCACCCGCGAACCAGAGGGTGAACGTCTCAAAACTTTAGCAACCTCTTACAAAACTCCACAAAGTCATTCAAATTTCAACTTTAATTAGAACTGTTAAGGTGCAGTGAGTTCAGAAAACGGAGTTTTTTAAAAGCCGTAGCTCTTTTTTGGATCACGATACAGCTGCCATACATTCAATTAGCAAACTTGAGGGCTTTTTCTACTGATTAGAGTGATTAGAATCCTAAGTTTTTGACTTTTGCTCGATAGAAAACGATCACGAACATAGGTCTAAAACGGACTTTCAAGATTCGTAACAATTTGTGCACAAAAGATAAAAATATGAAAACTGCTTCTAATAACGCGCAATTGTATGCTTGAGCGACTACCAGGATCACTTTTTTTTTTAATTTCACATTCAATAAATAAGTTCCAAAATATGATATCAGCGGTTCCGTGCACGCAACTTCTTTGATCAGATGCCCGCTGGGCTCGGATCAAAGCACACGTATCGCAAATTTAATTAAAATGACAGTTGATTTTGGCATTTATTTCAACATTAAATCATATACATATACGAAAAAGTATACCAGTAGACAAATACTATTTAAAAAAACAGGGTAAATAATTATCATCAGATGGAGCTCGAGTCTCATCTTAGATTTGATTTGTTGGGGCATAATGGTTGAAAAAGGCAGTAAACTATCTTAAAACAATACGATTCCAATATCATTTAAGTAATTTGCTCCTTGAAACCCGGCTTAGAATGAAAAAAGTTTGAAGACTCATACTTACTGATTGGAATTAATTTTCATTATGCTGGTATTAATATTGCATACCTATTTGACGTACTTTTGTACGTCAACGTCAATGAACTGTGAAGACAATGTTGTGATCTTGTATTTATGTTACAGAACTTTTGATCTTCAAATATTACCTATTAATACGGAACATTATGTAAATATTTCGTGTACTACTTGAAAATCGTGCAGTGGTAAACCTGTTTTGTTGCTGTGAGGTCCGTCTAAGATAGATGTATAATGCGGTTACGTACTGTTCTGCAAACCTTCATGAAATCAAGAATAAATAAACGGCTATGGTCTAGCCTCAGTCCTAGCGAGTTTTTGCGGCTTGTGAGGCCGATATATACCTACTGGCCTACGAGGCTTACAGCCCAAAATCGCTGCGGCCTGGATTGTGATTGCCTGTGTATCGAGTGTTATACTAATTTACTATAAAATAAAACAAAGTTTTTAATTCAATGATATTCTGTGCATATTTAATTTTATTTTTTATACCTCGTCGCTAACAAACAAGCATACGGCCCGGCCAGTCTGATGATAAGCAATCTTCGTAGCCTTTGGACGCCTGCAACTCCATGCGCGTTGCCGAGTCTAACACTCCGCACCCCTCGTTGATAACTGGCAACCATACTCACCGCACCGGCAGGAAGGACACTATGAGTAGAGTCTAGTGCTAGTGTTATTTGGCTGCAGATTTCTGTAAGGTTGAGCTCTGCTCTAGATCTGGAATGACATCCGCTGTGCTGTGCCCTACCACACGAAGCGAGATGTCATTCTCAGTTCCCATTCCCATACCTCTCTTTGGACGTAGTTCAAGGACCAGAGGTATGTCCATATATTTTAAATATTTTCGTCTTAAATTACTATAGAGATTCAGAGTCTGAACATATAACCGTAAGTTTACCAAAAAATTGCCGTAACAGCTATAGGTACAGTCAGATGCAGAGAGAAAGAATCCGCCAAAATGAAAGTTCCACCCTGCCAGGACTTAATTTATTGATAAAGATAACCATATATTTATTTGCAAAAAATACATATAGTGATGAACATAGGTGGACAGTAATTTTGGATGCGTAGGGTAGAGCGGGGAGAAACGTAACACTTTGTACTTTGACCTTAGTTTCTGGTTAACCCTTATTATTTTGATGAGTTTAATGTATCATATATAACGTCAGTGCATGATCTGTACATTAACGTCTTGACTAACATTATAATTGTGTATTTTGTTTTTAAAAAATCCTTTTTTGTTACTAATCACCCCGTTGGCGTGCAGAAAGTAACACGTTGTGGGTCAAAAGTAACAAGACACAGTGGGCTGTAATTTAATATAATATGACATATCAAATCAAAATAAAAACCGGTCAAGTGCGAGTCGAACTCACGTCCCAAGGGTTCCGTACTGCACACATTTTTGAACGAGCGAGCAAAGCGAAGTTCTTAAGTACATTCAACTGTTTATTCAATTTGTCCACACACGGCTGGCTATCTTAGGATAGTTAGTTACCCATTTTTTTTGTTCAAGTATTATGTTAAGCATAGTGCCTACATTTTGTGTCACAAGGGCATCATCAGCATAAGCAAACTTCCGCGATGTGGTGTTAGGCAGGATACGACTCAGACCTTTTCAGACCTATGACAACTAATACTAGGCTGTGTTGAGAGTGTGGAAAATCCGCTAGCGCGTACAGCTCGGCGGCCACTGGGGTACCGTCTATTGCTCTTGTTGTGAAGACTAGGTCCGGGTTCACTTCTCCATCGAGCTGATTTGAAAGTTCCTTTGCCTTTGTGAGAAACGACTAAAACAGTGTTGTTTTGTTCCTATCTGCCCAGTCCATGATCGCCTTCTCGTTGGCGTCAGATTTCCTTTATCCCCAGCCGGTATGGTGGCTATTCAAGTCTCAAATGTAAAGGGATGGGTGTTCCAAGTAAGGAAGGCGTGGAGTATGCCAGCAGCTACGTGGAGGATTATATATGCTGCATATCCGCGTTCCGCCGATTTGAATAATCGTGGTGGCGATATTGTTGCCATCGATGTTATTTGAAATCACGTTGACCAGGGCAGTAAGAGAAGACCGGCCGCATGTCGAAGTTCTATATTAATTGTTTATGGTATTATAATGCCGCTACCAAATCAAATCCCGGTATTTTATCTCGTTTAGCGAGTTGGGCATCATCAGCGGTGTATTTCCAGAAGGAGGACTATGTCAACACCGTTGTCATATAATAGGTTGCTTAGGCAAACCGGTTTAGAATTACTGCTTAGTTAAAAACTTTATTGATGGATTTGGATTAATTTATTGATATGGTCTTGGTAAAGTAAATAGAAATGTCGTGGAAGACGTAATATCAAAACATTGAACCTAAAAATAATTGCTTATTTTACAAATTATACGTAAGATCGAAATCACCGAAAAAACCGAAAACCCGGTTTTGCAATCTCACAAAAACCGAAAAACCGGTTTTATAAAATACGCACGGTTTTGTGACCCCTACGCACGAGTGATCCTATAAGGGTTCCGTTTTTTCTTTTTGAGTTACGGAACCCTAAAAGTACCTACTAATCATGTAAATTATTATTGATAACACACTTTAATATTTGCATTTCAACTACATAAACATTAGTATTTTAAGAAAACAAATCAATATTAATTCCTCGTTAGAAATTGTTTTTATTTCAAGTGATGAGATCAATTATTGTCTTATAAACATGTTATCTAATCAGATAATTCAGGGGTCAGAGTTTTTTCACTTACAAATATGGCATACATCGTTTACTAATATGGCATAGATCCAATAGGTATATTGTATGGGATGTAAATGTTACTTTTGTATGGCTTTGTTACTTTTGTACCCGACCGCATTTTTCTGAAAACATGAAAGATATCTTTGAATTTGAAACGCAACGTGTGCGAGAAAAATAAATTGCAATCAATCTAATCAATATCCCTTCGGGTGGCAGGGCCTCCGGTTGAACGGTAGGATAAATGGCGCGGCCATTTTTAAAACATGCCCCTGCGTGGCAGAGGCCGGGAGCCAGACACTCCCCAATTAGCGGTGAACCGGGAGACGGTTCCGTCACAACAAGCCCGTGTGTGGCAGAGACCGTCTCCCGGCCTTTGTGCGACGCCGTATTTTGCGCCTAAAATAAAACCATTAAAACTATGCCTTGCTTGCTCACTTTTGCAAGATGCATTCTTCATTAAACAAGGATGGTATTCCTTAAAGGTTGAATTCCCGCGTAAAATAATGTTTTTTAGAAATGGCGTGATGTTCACGCCCCACCAGACCTCGTACGCACCGACCGTCGAGCCGCGAACATTCAGAAACCAGAAATTTATTTGCTAACAACATTGTCCTTACAAAGGTACACAAATGGAATACGCAGTGATAAAAAGTGAAATAAACTGTGTGAATCGTGTTAAATGTAATGTTTTGTCATAAAGACTGCTTTTTTTCAATCAATTGTTTTATTTCCTAATTATACATATTTTTATACATGAAAGAAAAAATAATTGGTAATATGAGATTTGATCAAGTCCAGCATAATTCAAATAAATATAATGAAATTCATTGGTACCTATACAATCAAAAAAGCTATTTTATGCTGAATTCAATTCAATCATACATATTTTTGAGAATTGGTCAAATTTCTAGCACACGTCAAATTCGCGATGACCACCCATGGAGGCGCCGCCACTTGACGTATATTTTTCTAAATTTGCCGCACCACTCAACCTCAAGCCACCGTTAAATCTGAGGCGCCGCCATTCAACGGCTTGTTATATCTGTCCATCTCCCGGCTCCCCGCCACCATAGAGACCTAGCCAGACAATGCCACTCTAGGGGATATGCAAATATTCAGAAAATGTATGAATTTTAATACAACATAAACATCAAAGAACTAAAAGTCAAAAAACGTACTTTTGATTCGAAAAATTTTGCGTCACGTTGCGTGCTCTCACACAACCTAATAGCACGTGGCGCTCGTTTCGACTGAATGCGCTGACTGAGTGAAGGGGGCACCACTGTCTATCGCTTAATAGCAGCGGAGTGGTATTTTGTCTATTAGATAAACCTAGCAATAGTTACTTTCCACCCGCAGTTACCTTTGTCCCCGCTCTCCCCTATATTTCACTTGAAGAAGCATGCAAATTTTGCTTAGTAGCTAGGTAGTATAACTAAATATATACAAATTGAAGCTAAGCTAAGGTAAGTTATATAATAATAATATCATCGGAATACACATATGATTTTAATGAAATTGTCATTGAATTGATTTGTGCCTTATCGAAAGCCCTATTAATTAGAGTAGTACCTAAATAACTTTTTTCATTTGACGACTTCTGTATTTATTCGGTTTATTTAGTTCGAGTATCTAATGAATTCGATTATTTAGTTAATTTACATTTAAGTACGTCACATGTGACATGAACAGACAAGGAGAGCAACATAAAATATATTGTTTTGTCTTCCTTCTTTCAATGGAACTTTTTTAGAGTTTCTCTTCCTCAAAGGAGGCTAGTTGTTAAGACGAAACTCAAAATACTCTCATTTGCATCTTAAAAAAAATAGGATGGGTCACTGACCTGTCCCGGTAAAGTGAGGTAGTGTGCGTGACGTGTGCTTGTGTGTGAAATGGGGTAATTTGACAGAATCTGTAAATTTTCCCCGGGCATACCTCACCTTAAGTCTTCTTATGCAATGGAGTTGCTGTGTGATGTAAGATGGATGGATGGTGTGCCGTCGTTTAAAGTTTTGTGACAACTAAAGGCTTAGTAGTTTGAGCTCAGCTTTTGGGTTCAGTTTGAAGTCTACAGTTTTGCATTTTTAACGGCGAGATTTAGACTCACTTGTAGTCTTCTTTGTAAGGTAGTAGTAGTAGTAAAATACTTTATTGTACAAAAATAAACATAATAATAAAACATGAAAGAACACACATCATTAATACAAAGGCGAACTTATCCCTTTGTGATATAATGTGATGAAGACCGTCTAAGCTTTTTCATCGCTGTTAACTCTTGCGTTTGATACTTCACTAAAAGAAGGTCGGTAGAGCAGGAGTGAATCTATTCCTTTCTGACTGTATCTGAACGACATACGTTTAAAAATATAAGAGTTCTTGGCCTGCGATGGTCTTTCCAGCATTAAATATTATATGCCGGTCATCCCCGCATTTAATTTACATTCGCAATCGGATATATTGGATCGGCCAAGGTGCTTAAAAAAGCCCTATTTTGCATGGTGAATTTAATATGTCATACTGAGCAACTTTTACTATGGGCCAACCCCGAAATCGTGATTAATAATCGGCAGTTTTATATATGTATTTAGCCAAAATGAAATCACACACGCGTATTTTCTGAGGGAGATCCAAAAACTTTAAATATATTTAAAACGGTGTGTCTCACGGAAGTTTTGTTATTAAAATCCAAAAACTTTTTCTAGATTTCTGGTATAGGTCCATATAGGTACACCTCGCAAAATTGACATTGACTAAGGATTAGGTAAGTAAAACACGCAGTATAAATCTGCTTTATATAATTTCTAAAAAATTATTTATTTCAATGTTAGGTACACACATAGCAATACACAACAATAAACAATAAACTTACAGGATTTTTTTTAATAATAAATAAATAAATAAATATTATAGGACATTTATACCACTGTATCACACTTGTAGATCTTTAATTGTAATTCTCTCACCATTCTTCTCATTTTGTTGATTTTGTTGTAATTCTTTAATCTTGTAATTTGAAGATCTTTAATTGTTTATTCAAAGCTTTTTGTATTTGCTGCAACCCACGTAGAGTTTCACGAACGTCCCTTTCCAAAAACGTAGGTTTATCCAAACATTTACCCGTAATTGTTTAACCACACAAGCATTTAGCGATATCATCAACCTTGTTTTTTTAAACACCATTATTACGAAGTCACTGAACCAAGTACCTAAACATGTCTGTTGTATCAAAAACCACATATAAGTTCCACATACTTGGACGAACAATGCATGTTTTATGAATTTCAACCCTATTTCATTGTAATAAGACGGAAATTGTTGAAAGATCTTGGATTGCATTTTTACAATAAAATAAGCAATTGCATTGTGGCCATTCAAACGAATTGTTATTGTTGGCCCACGCTTGTCTTTGCCTGGCTGAATCCGGGGGCAGATTCGACTTATTTTTAAAGATTGACGTCACGAAGGACATCGTAAGCGTTCAGCGTCCTTAATGCAACGAGCGAGAAGCAGTCCCAACAGCCTTCTGAAAGTATTATACCGATAGATATGACTGTCGAATATGGAGGCACCTGGTGGTTCTGACTGGGCGACCTGTATGTTCTGCAGTTCCTCTTTTTTTTATTGGTATTTAGTGTAGGTTAATTAGTGATAATGGTAATACTAACTCACTAGTTATTAGGTACGTAGCTTAAGGCAAACTAACAAATTCTATGGATTGTTGATCAGAAATAAATGATTTAATAAGGCCCTTGTCCCTCGGAATAGGCGCGCTTCATAACTATATCGCCTAAAGAAAATCACACAGGTTTGCGTCAAAGATTGTAGTGTGACGTACTTCTTTCATGAGCGTACCGCAGTTTCTTTTGCACGTCGACAAAAATAGCGGGGGCAAAAGTTCAGTTGGGGATATATAAGAAATATAATTTATTTTGCCCGGGGCGAGAGAAACAGTAGGCGCTGGCCACGCGAACACTGAGCAAACATACATGCAGCAAGAATGCGTAAATACATATCCCTAAAGCTTAGTTTTCCTAGGATAGCCGTGCCGTCATATAGCGGCCGTCTCCGTACAAAAGAATACGGCTAAAGCACTCTTGGCATGAAAACTTAGCGTGAATCGTGATTTGTAACATTATAATGTAACATTATAAGAGCTTGTTTTTGCCAACCGCCATAAGGTACCTTTACCTGTGGGACGTCACATTTTGTCAGACTGTCACCTTTGAGTTCCTTTAAGTCATGAAAACCTACATTAGTAGTTAGGTGATCTATTTTTCTACAATTCGACTATATTGGGTCGGAAGTTTCTTGCCCAGATACAGGTGGAAGTTAGGGCTGCGGGCCGCCGGCGCCCTTCACGTCCCGTCTGCCCTACGCGACCTACGGGTCACAGATTAGTACGTACTTACAGACAGTCAAAACAAATACAATAGTTATTTTGGTTTTAATTTTGTGCGATCGACTTAACAAGGTACTTAAGAGGAGGGATCTACACTCTAAAAAAAATTTGGTTGGCCCTATCAATATCTTGATGGCCGTAATCAAGCATCTTGATTCCATACGAGCCTAACAAGAACTTAAACACATCAAACAAGGTAATTCTGATTGCTATTACTATTGTTAGGTAACTGAACCAATTAAGATCTTGTTCAATATTTACACGAAAAATAATTATGCTAACTAATTGATCCTAGTAAGATCAACTAAGGGCTTGATAATGAAAACAAACAAGTTAGTTTAACTAAGATGTAAATCAATGTTAACATGAAGAATTACTGTATTAACTATTTGACCCAAATAAGTTCAACTAAGAACATGATTACACCAACTTATGGCGTATTAGCCTGAACTAAGATATTGGTCAATTTGAATCTTAATTGTTTAATCATTTCAACTAAGATGTAAATCAATGTTAACATGAAGAATTACTGTATTAACTATTTTACCTAAATAAGTTCAACTAAGAACATGATTACATCGACTTATGCATCTTATTAGCCTGAACTAAGATATTGTTCAATTTGAATCTTAATTGTTTAATCATTTCAACTATGAAGCTTGTTTAGTACAATACCATTCTTGTTCAATTGTACTATGACTTACTTTGTCGCATTTACTAAAACATTTCTTTCACATCTCTAGTTTTTATACGCGCCGTGCTGAATAATGCTGGTGGTCCTCGTTATTATTCTCAAGGAATTAGTCTTAAATACTAAAATATACATTATACATTTATTTCAGATCTTTTTGGCGATCGGCTTAGACCGGTTTAGCTTTACAAACACGGGAGGAGGCGTGCTTGTGAAATGTGAAGCCATATCGGCCTAGGCCGATCCTCAAAAAGATCTGAAATAAATCTGTAATCTGTATTACCTACTTAGTATTTAAGACTAATGCCTTGAGTATAATGCGAGTACGAGGACCAGCATTTATTCAGCACGGCACGTATAAAAACTAGCACAAAGAAAATTTATAAAATTTAAACGAATAAGTAGTGAATAAAATATTACAACAAAGAAAGGGATAAAACATAATTAAACTAAATCAAGCCCGTAGTTTTATAAAAAGGGGGTAAATGAATAAAACAAAAAAATATTATAATAAGATGTTATTTATTCATTTAATCATTTTGAAAGTAAACGTTTTGCATTTAAATTCACGCGCACGGATCCGTGTCTAAGCATACGAGGGGTTAACACTCGTTGGTCTAATCACGTTCACACTTGTTGGTCTATCCAAGCACACTACACTCACAGTGTCACTACGCGAGTTTGATTCGGATGTCACTGGTTGTTTTTTAGTCAAACAAATCACAATATTCGACACATTTCACAGTTTAAAAACCCATCTTCACGATTAAAATTGTTGTATTTGTGAATTAAGGCTTCTCTTACCAATCTTGGTATATAGTGGCGTGCTGTCGAAATGACCTTGGGACCATGCAGCTCGATCCAGTGACTTATACTCGACTCAAGGTGACACTGAGCAATAGCTGACTTGTGAGCGTCGTTGTTCTTGACCGCAGCGATGTGGTCTTTAATTCTGCAGGCAATAGTGCGTTTGGTATGCCCACTGTACGAACTACCACAACTGCAATCAACTTTGTACACACCAGGTTTTTCCAGAGGAATAGGTAATTGAATGACAGATCACGTTACTACCCTACTAGATACAAAAAAAAAATGCCTGGGCGTTTTCCTTGATCTTGCCAAGGCATTTGACACTGTCTCGATTCCAGAGCTTATCCGCAAGCTGGAGTGTATTGGCATAAGGGAAAGGGCTCACATGATTTTCAGTGACTTCCTGGTCAATCGTACACAACAAGTTAAAATAGGAAACACTGTTAGTAAGGATGCCCCTGTCATTTATGGTGTGCCCCAGGGCAGTATACTGGGACCCAGTTTGTTTCTGATTTACATAAATGACCTGTGTCAATTATCGCTTACAAAAGGTAAAATCTTCACTTATGCTGATGACACCTCTATAATTTTCCATGGAGATACATGGGAGGAAGTGTATAGTAATGCTGAGATAGGACTCCATAAAATCAGTAGCTGGTTACAAAGAAATCTACTTACCCTAAACTTAAGTAAGACCACATATTTACAATTTTCTTTAAATAAATCATTTATGCAAAATAGAGAACTTAAGGTTCACACATGTAGTTTTCAGACAGGAACTGATTGTACTTGTACTGTCATTGCTAAATCTGATTGCATTAAGTATCTAGGAGTACTGCTTGATGATAGACTGAGTTGGCAGCCACATTTAGAACTAACCTCAACACGAATAAGAAAACTAGTTTATATTTTTAAGAAATTAAGATCTGTATCTGAACTAGATTTATTAAAAACTGTGTATGTTGCTTTGGCGCAGCCAGTCATTGGTTATTGCAATGTTGTATGGGGTGGCGCTTGTAAAACCCATATGATAAAATTAGAAAGAGCTCAGAGATCCCTGTTGAAGGTCATGACATGTAGACCATATAGATATCCAACGACTCTATTATATAAACAATGTCAATTGCTATCTGTCAGACAACTATATTTATTACTGTTAACGTTAAAACAGCATAAGCTTACCCCCTATGATCAAAATAAAAATACAAGTAAGCGAACAATGACAAATGTATGTGTGCCATATAAATGCAGACTGGCTACTGCCAGACGGCAACAGGGTTTTATGAGCATCTTTATATATAATAAAATTAACAAAACTCTAAATATCTATCCCCTAACTAAATATGAGTGTAAGAGAAAACTTAAGTCTTGGTTGCTGTCATTAGATTATGATCAAACTGAAAGCATCCTACATTAATATACTCATATACACACACACACACACATACACACACACACACACACACACACACACACACACACACACACACACACACACACACACAATAAATAAATATATATATATATAATGTAATTGCTATGTAATCTTACTAGAATGGCATTGTTTTCTGGTATCAAAACAAGCCCTATAAATAAATATAATTAATTTCTTTAAATATAAAATTAAAAACATAAATTTAGTAGTTAATAATAAGACTTGATAATCTTCATTCTGTTTCTATTGTCTGGGAGAGGACACTGACTTCTGTAACACAGGTCTTTACCTAGCTCAGAAGTCAGGGACTTCAACACCTACCTGTAACTTGTTTTTGTCAATAAAAATATTTTTATTTTTTTTTATTTATTTTATTAATGAGCTTAACGCAACTGCGTGCTACAGAGACTGACTGCTCGGTCGCACGCGCCACGAGAGGGGCGCGGGCGGGGCGGAGAGCGGGTGTACAGCTCTTGATTGATCGGATTAACCGATTATTTAATTTAATTATTAAGAAAATCGATTTAACAAATAATTCTTAGTAGAATGGAATATTAGTTTCGTAATCAATACAATAACTTGATCATAATGGGATTGAGTGTTTTATCTTCGTTGTTCTAAATAAATTATATGTTTAGTTGATTCAACTAGCAAATCTTATGTAAATCAACAAAGACAAAATAATCAAATAAACTATTAAAATGTTCATAACTATTAACATATTTATCTGTTTTAATTAAATTGTTAAGGATTGAATTAACCTACGTTACATAATTATGCCAACAAGTTAATAATAGATGCAAAGTATACAATTGTTAGGATTAATAACATACCTACTTTATTAGTTCAATCACAGATACACTTATTGTTTTAAGTAATCAGCTTTCTTTGATTTATATAAGATCGTTATTGTTGTAATTAACTTAACGTCAACTAAGAGAAAACTGCTCTTAGTTGGTCTTCATTTTTTAGAGTGTACACAGGCGCCTATTATTAGGAAAGCGGAAAATCGTGCAGAATCTCCATTTGGAGCCTGCACGATTTTCTGATTTCATGGAGAGCCTTGGTGCACAAAATAACGACCTCATGTGGTCGCGACCCTCAGTCATGAGGAATCGAGGAAGAAGAAGTAAGAGGAAATGGTACGATCACTTCTCCATACAAACGTAGTCCTCATTTTGCTCTCTAGATATATGTATAGACATTATGGAAAATATTTTTACATATTTTAATGTACAGTATATATACCTACATTAACTATAGCTTAGTCTGATTTATTTTCATTAAGTACACCAAATTGTGGCAAAACATTTTCAATAAAGTTAATATCCAGAGGGGAAAATGTGGACTACGTTTGTATGGAAAGGCGGTTTAGGTCTACTTTAGTAGAGTAAGTAATTTAAGCAGGCCACTGGCGAGCCTTCCAAATGGATGCCGTTACAATGGATTCATCCAAATGGACGGCATCCTAATATTAAACATTGTACGTTTTTGACATTCACGGATCGATTTTGGATTGCAGCTACGCTATTTGGACTGTAGGAAGGCTCGTCAGTGGCCATCTTTACTTGTTGATTTTATATAGTTAAATAATTTTTAAGAAAAAAAAACCGACTTCTTTGGGAGCCGGTAAAAGATTATTGTAGATAGTACACTATGTAGAAACGGAGGTAAAACCACCCACTTTTCTACTAGCATTTCGCTTCTGTAATGGCTCCTCTACAGGATGGGCCAACGCCGGCCACTCCAAGGGACGCAGCCTTGTGGTAGAATGAGATAGCAATATTACTTGCTCCCTCTAACGCATAAATGCGTCCCTTGGAGTGGCCGGCGTTGGCCCATCGTGTAGAGGAGCCATAAGGGTCGTAGTTCTAGCCTAACCTAACCCACTTCTCAGATAGCAGTTCGGTTCTGTGAGGATCGCAGTTCGAACCTAATCAAACCCACTTTTCAAGTAGCATTTCGTTTCTGTAAGGCTCGCAGTTTCAACCTAACCTAACCCTTGTTCGGTTCTGTGAGGATCGCAGTTCAAACCTAACCTAACCCACTTAATAGCGCATGCGGTGCGGTGTACGGGGGTTTAAGCGGGAGGGGTTAGTAAGATTGGCATCATCATACTTTATACCTACATTTTATGGTAGGTAATCATAGTGGTTTATTTAGTTAAGGTATCATAGTGGTTTTCCGGGCCAAGGTCCGGGTCCGAGTCCGGGTCCGAGTCCGAGTCCGAGTCCGGGTCCGAGTCCGGGTCCGAGTCCGGGTCCGAGCCCGGGTCCGAGTCCAGGTCCGAGTCCGGGTCCGAGTCCGGGTCCGAGTCCGGGTCCGAGTCTGGGTCCGAGTCCGGGTCCGAGGCCGGATCCCAGACCGGATCCGAGTCAGGATCCGACTCCGGGTCCGAGTCCGAGTCCGGGTCCGAGTCCGGGTCCAAGCCCGAGTCCGGGTCCGAATCTGGATCCGTGTCCAGGTCCAGGTCCGGGTATGAGTCCGAGTCCGGGTCCCAATCCATGTCAAAATCGAAAATCGTTATCACCAGACGTGTACCATGCGTCGTTGAAGAGTTCTGTTCTGGTCACCATCAGCAGTTCCACTTCATCAAATGCGTCAGTTTTTAATGTAAATGCTTGATTTTATGATGAAAATACAGAAAATTCTATACGTATGCCTTTAAGATTTGAGGAGTTCCCTCGATTCCTTATGGATCCCATCATCAGAACTCGAGCTTGACAAAAATGTGGCTTAAAAACTTAACTTGCTTAACAAACATAACGAAGAGGACAAATCGCCAACCGTGAACTATGCGTCGTTGAAGAGTTCCGTTCTGATCATCATCAGCAGTTCCACTTCATCAAATGTCACTTTTTTGGATGTATATGCTTGATTCGTTGATAAAAAACCAAAAATCACTATGTGTATGCCTTTAAGATTTGAGGAGTTCCCTCGATTCCTCATGGATCCCATCATCAGAACTGGGTTTTGACAAAAACGGGACCAATCTGTATGCATATACATTCAATCAAAAAAAGAATTTTCAAAATCGGTCCAGTAATGACGGAGTTATGGAGTAACAAACATAAAAAAAAAAAAAAAAACACAACCGAATTGATAACCTCCTTCTTTGAGATTTGGAAGTCGGTTAAAAATAGGTAAAAAACGTGTCGCTTCTACGTCACACGTATAATTCTAACGTCTGCCCTTTCAGTACAGTCGTACCGAGCGACCCTACGAGCCCAGGAACCGGCGAGACGGATTATATTTCCCGACAAAACCAATAGATGAATAGAAAGTCAACGACTATTATACTTTACTCCTTTCTTCGAAAAAGATCTTCAACCCAACATCTAATCATGTATGAATTTCAGGGCTTTGTACGTACTTACCAACTTATAAAAAAAACCGGACAAGTGCGAGTCGGACTCTCCCACCGAGGGTTCCGTACTTTTTAGTATGTGTTGTTATAGCGACATCATCCGTGAAAATTTCAAATGTGGAGTGTTATTAATAGGGCCCCGTTTTTAGCCTTTGGGTACGAAACCCTCAAAAAGCTATGCTCAGATTAGGGTTCTATGTTTTTCCGTCCCGTCACACAATATTCGGACTTAAGGAGGCTTTTTGTAGATACTATGGACATAATGAGCAAAAAGGGAGTATCTTCGGAGAACTTACGTCTTTTTAACGTCCTCCGTAGCCTAGTTGATATGGTAGTATGTAATTGGTGATCCTGCCTACGAAGCTAGGGGTCCCAGGTTCGAATCCCGGTAAGGGCATTTATTTGTGTGTTCATCACAAATATTTGTTCCAGAGTTATGGATTTTTTCAATGTAAGTGTTTAAGTATTTGTACCTGTATTAAGTCAACACAAGCCTTTTTGAGCTTACTGAGCGGCTTAGCCAATTTGTGTAAGAATGTCCTACTAGTATACTTACCTAATATACTTAGACACTTAGTTGCCCGTCCGTCGTCCTTCACATTAAGCGGTCTTAAAATAATCCTTTTTGTAGTTACTATGGACATAATGAGCAAAAGGAGGTATCTTTGGGTCAATAACGTCTTTTTACTCTCTTAGTCGTGCACTCTTGACAGAGTGGTCGTGGTCATGTCACGGTCGATTCTTTTTACTAAGGAGGGATGATTCTTGACGAAAATTCAAAAACTGCTCAAATTGATGATGCCTAAAATTTGGTTAGCCCGGTAATTCTGAATGCCGAAAACCGTCAGATTATTCTGAAGACGGATTAATACTCGTATTTTGACAGAATATTGATTTTCACCTTCACACCTTTCAGCTTCACCTGCCACAAATGCGGTCGCAAATGCCGGTCCCGCATTGGCTTATACAGCCACGAGAGACGTTGTTCCTCGCTTACAGACGCTGCATAAATCATCTGTCAAGATGCTAAAGGCCTGAATGTATGTGATTTTCAAGTGATTTTCGGTAATTATCCAACATACGAAATTACCTTGAACCTTAATACTTTTTCGTGAATTAAGGAGATGATTTTCCGTACAAACTACACCGAAATCTGCAGATGACAAAAAGTGATTTCAATTTATCTATCAGAACAAGTCCGAGTCATGCCTCATCAACTTCATGCATCAATAGTTCAAAATGCCCGACCGACCATCAAAACTATTACGGTGTACTAGAACACTTTTAACTGACGACATATGAACCTTATGCCTTAGTAATAAGGTATAAAACTTGTCAGTTAAGAAGGCCAATATTGTAGTTTTTATATTGAATTTTTACACGTTTTAATCAAGGGAAAATGGGTGAATCAACTTTTAGAACACTGATTTCGTGTCTCTAGACTCTAGACTCCTTAGCAAAGAACATCGATTTTTCAAAAACCATGTTGAATTTTTTTATTATTTTCTTTACACGGGCATTATTAGATCCATAAGTATTTAACTAACACATTAAATACTTATGGATCTAATAATAATAATTAACACATTAAAATTAAGAGCCTATCAACGTGCACACTAGCGCCACTGCTAATTAATCGCGATGATTTAAATTTAACGACAGGTATTTAAAAAAGGGGGCCCCTACGTACTTTATTGTGTACTTAAGTACCTTTTGAATACATCAAACTAGTTTTTATGTTGCTGAAGTCGTTAATCTATGCGTCCAAAGTTAAAACGGCCCTTTTTGTTTTGAGCTCCTAGTTCGACGAATCCAGCAACATAAAAACTAGTTTGATGTATTCAAAAGGTACTTAAATACACAATACAGTACGTAGCGGCCCCCTTTTTTAAATACCTGTCGTCAAATTTAAATAATCACATTTAATTAGCAGTGGCGCTAGTGTGCACGTTGATGGGCTCTTAACAACTTGATATGATAATAGTTACATTTTGTACGGTAACGCAGCGTAAAAAAAGTTTGCTCCCATACAAAAATGGCGTGTAACTGATTTTTGTATGGGATCAAACTATTTTAAGTTAGTAATTCTAACAAAACAGACAATTGAAGACGTTAACCTAGCCCAGACAACAAAGGGCATACTGCATCTACCTATAAATCAGTTCTGACTTTAGAATAAGACCTAAAATTGTATACATAATAATACTAATTGTATACCGACCGTATGGTGTACTCTGAATTGCAAAACACGTCTAAGATATTCAAATAATCTAATACCTACCAACATTATGTAAGCAGTTGAGAAAAATCCCTTATTTCACTCGCTTAACAAGCGCCATAGAGGTTCAATGTAATATGATCTTTGCTTAACATACATTTGTAACGATTTAACAGTTTACATTTTTAATGGTTTCTCAAAGAGGCGTCGGAAATGAAATATTGAAAATTATTTGCAAATTTCAATATTTCATTTCCGACGCCTCTTTGAGAAACATGTGAATTGTCGTCCGTGTTATTAATGCAAGATTAAATGTTTATCCTATTCGAGGTACTAACAGCAGCACTCAACTGATTGTGCACCTTATGTCTTTGTTATAAGGTTCATGTATCGTCAGCTAATGATAATGAGGTAGAGCGTCGACCGTCTGGACATTTTCGCAATTGAGCCAAAAAGAGTTGGAACTGTTGGCAATGAGTGCCCTGTCAATCCTGAAAGTCACGTAAAGGGTTGACGAGCTTTCTGCACTTTTTATAACTCTTTGGGGATCAATTACATATTAAAATCATGTTCTTAGCAGGACCATTTGACAAAAAACGAAAAAAAGTAGAAAAAACAACCGGTTTTAAAATTTTTCAATTGTCTTGCTATCACGGTTCATGAGATACAGCCTGCTGACAGACGAATAGTGGAGAATCCCGTTTTTACCCTTTTGGGTACGGAACCCTAAAGAGTGAATATTGAGTACTGAAGTATAAAATTACGTAGCTTTATTTTCTAGGTTATTTGATACTATTTACACTATAATCCCTGCCCTGGGAGCCCTGGTATTTCCAATATTTATGTATGGAGCCGAAACGTGGACAATCAAAAGCAGAGAGAAACAACGGATCGATGCCTTTGAGATGTGGTGTTGGAGGCGTATGCTGAGAATACCATGGACAGCTAAGCGCACAAATCACTCCATACTGTTGGAACTCGACGTGAAAGTGCGATTGTCCACAATCTGTGAACAACGCTTCCTAAGTTACTTTGGCCATATAATGAGAAGGGGAGACGAAAGTTTGGAAAGGTTAATCGTTGTTGGTAATACTGATGGCAAAAGGTCACGGGGCCGTTCACCAGCACGATGGACTGACCAACTCAAAGGCGAGGAACCATCTCAGAAATTCTATGACGTGGTGAGGAAAGCGATGGACCGGAATCGATGGCGAGAGTGTGTTCGTGCCCGATCAAAACCCACCAACCACGATCATCAGTCATGATGGATGCGACCAAGAAGAAGACACTATAATCTTGTAAATTAACTTTTGACCTTAGAATAAGTTTCAATAAGCTTCAAAGGTCAAAAGCTATTTACAGGATTTTATTACAGACGGCAGAACAAATAAAAGTACCTAAATAAATAATGCCTAAAAGCCTAAAATGAACCTTCTATGCCAACGAGACTCACACTTGTTTGTATGTTTACATATTATTACAACCTTTTTAGGGTTCCGTATCCAAAGGGTAAAACGGGACCCTATTACTAAGACTTCGCTGTCCGTCCGTCCGTCCTTCCGTCCGTCTGTCACCAGGCTGTATCTCACGAACCGTGATAGCTAGACAGTTGAAATTTTCACAGATGATGTATTTCTGTTGCCGCTATAACAACAAATACTAAAAACATAAAATAAAGATTTAAATGGGGCTCCCATACAACAAACGTGATTTTTGACCAAAGTTAAGCAACGTCGGGAGTGGTCAGTACTTGGATGGGTGACCGTTTCTTTTTTGGTTTTTTTTTCTTTTTTTTTGCATTGTGGTACGGAACCCTTCGTGCGCGAGTCCGACTCGCACTTGCCCGGTTTTTTAAATAGCAGTTACAATAAAAAGCATTATTAAGTAACAAACTCTGTGCCAAAACCGTTTAGTCTCAAGAATGCTCATTCATTAACAAAAATATACCAACAAGTGTGAAAATACAAGAAAAAAACATTATCCATTGATGTGCAAATCTAAAATTAACAAAGTCGTATAGCGCATTATATTTCAAGCTATATTACACCTTGTTGCCTGAAATTTAGGTTGAAACTTATTCTGCACGACGAAGTGTGATACGATTTTTCATTAGTTAAATTGCGGTTTGCTTTATAAAACAAAAGAGGACCAAATCAATATGTTGCATTCTATTATTGTAACAATGTTGCATTCGGCGCCAAGAAGTGATATTTTTTTAAATACAATGACAATAAGGCCCTTTAGGAGGTTATTTTGGATTGTGGTTTGTAATGTTCGTGGTTGATTAATTTTTTCACTCTTTTTTATATCCTTTCATTCCTTTCGCCACCTCTATTATTCTAATAAATCAGTTGCGGCATTATCTATGAAAAGGGCTTGTATAGTCGATGGCGCTTACGCCGCACAGCGTCGCGCGGCATTGTATTTATATCGGTGCATCGTTAATAATGGCGTAAGCGCCTTCGACAATAAGGTCCCTTTTCACAGATAACGTCACATTTTATTGTCTATTTGTTATCTTCATCATGGTATATATCAATAATAACTAATGTAGTACAATAATGTATACCAAGTGAAAGCTTTCAAAAGCTGTGATAAAAAAAGGCATAAAAAATTAAAAATGAAGCGATGAAACTTGATAATTTTAGCGAAGTTTTAATTAAAACTTTGTTATTATAGATTGAAAGACTTGAAGGTCAATGTTTTCAGTGTTAAAAGTTATAATTAATACAAACAAGTTGCGCGTGCTAGGATATCAATAACTTTGCCCCCTTGTAAAACTAATAACTATACACAAAAGGATCTTAGTACAGATGTATGCATAATTATAATTGTCTTCAACCGCGTTTCCATGGAAACATACGAACGCGTCTTGCTATTACAGTCTCGGTACATATTGTACATAAAGTTAGGTACTACGATTTGTCAAAAACTACTTATGAAGTAGTAACATGACAAATATGAACGTTTCCGAGAAAATACGATGAAAACAATTATGCACTACATCTGTAGGTACATACCGGGTGTGGCCAGTAACATGAGCAAATAATTAAAACATAGATTGTACTCCTCAAACGATGACACTTTTGTTCAATAACTTTTAAAAATTATGAAGTACATATTTAGAGTCCCTATTTTTCATACAAAATAAATATTGTCTTCAATGGACGCCATCGCCACGCCATATCATTGTAACTGACGTTGCTTGTCACGCCTTAAACATAACAAAATTCGCAATACATTGCGTCTTAGAATAAACTTTAAAGTGTATTTAAAAATCAAACCATAAGTTTTTTTTAAAAGTCGCTGAACAAATGTTGGTCAGTATGAGGAGTACAGCCTGCAGTTAAATTTTTTGCTCGTGTTACAGGCCACAGACTGTATATTAACCCTGTATCGTTTGACTTTCTTTGTTTTTCCTCATAACTGTAAATTAGTGTGATGTGTACAGAGTGAATAATAGTGCCGATGCCGTCTACAATTAGAGCGGTGTATCTGTATATTGTATACAGGGTGTCTCGCGGGCTTATCCGCAATAAGCGCGAGTTATAATGGTATTCGCGGCGTGTCGGGCCCACCGATTTATGGCTGAATCGATTCCTCGTTTGTGTGGGGCCATGAGAATAGCGACTTACTAAAGCGGATTTCAACCTCTCCCGGGAGCATAGCGAGATGGCAAAAGTGCGCGATATATTTTGCACTGGCCAAAGTCAATTTTTTTTAATTCCCCTGCTCTCAAGCCACGTTTCGATGTCAATAAACATCAAAGTTATCTGTCACAACAAATATAAATAATTCCATTAACTAATCAAACCGAATATTAATCGTTTTTATCATCCGGGTTCAGTCATCAACAAATAACACTGATTTTTTTGGCATATCCATATATGTGCTAAGTTAGGTCATATATCATTAATTCATTAGTAGCTATACATAGTTTAGATAACAAACATATAAATGAAGACGACAAAAGGCTTGAATCTGGTATTGTCAATTTGCGTGGATTAAACAAATATTTACAGAACAAAATCTACAAGCTAACCATGGCATTTACAATGACAAGTGGCAATGTCATAATTATTGTCAAATTTCTATGAAAATATGACGTCTATAATGATACTCCCTCTTCGTTCTGTTCAAGTCGGTGCAATCTTAACTTAGACAGACTCTAGTCGGTTTCATGGCCACACAATATTCGCGAAAATATCTCCACGACTCGCGGATTAGGGCGGCGAGAAACGCGCGATGGAGACATTGCGCCCACTGCATTTTAATTTGTCGACGATATCACATTCCGTTTTCAAAATGGACGCACGGGGTGGTTTTGTCTACCCCCCCTCCCTTAAAAAAAAATATCGTAAAATTTCTTCTATTGTGATATCTAGGCTCAGTATTGTGGTGTTGCTGTGTCAAATTTTGCTTGGAAAAACCTAGCATACTTGAAAAATTCAAAGGCCTTTTCTTTTAGGTCTTTTAATTTGTTGGTTATATTGCATTCAAGCAGTCTTCTCAGAAAAAAATAGATTTTTTTAATGTCTCAGCGTGACAGTTTAGCTATTTGGGTTATTGCGGTGTTCTGTCAAATTCTGCCTAAGCTGAAATATAAGTCATAGGCACGTACTTAGTCATAGGTACGGCTTATATTATATACGTACGGCATATGTTCAAATATTATAGATCACAAGTGAAATATTTAATTGATGAAGCATATAAACTTTACATTCAAAATCTACAATGCAGTATTGTTAACTGTCCGGGAAGGTTCTGGGATTATGTTAAAGACAAAAAAGGGAACGACAACACAGTAATGAATCATTCTATGTCGATGGAAATGTGGTAAGTGGTCAGGGCGCTGCGGATGCCTTCGCTAATTATTTCAGCTCAGTATTTCAGCAGGATAGGCCGAGCCTGGACGCGGCGGCCGCGGCGCGTGGGGCATACATTTCTGGTGACTCCAGGTCAGTTTCCATTCCCTTCGTCTCTGAGTCTGATTTTAGGGCGGCTATTCGCAACCTTAAACCCCGCTCTTCGGGCGGGCCGGACGGTATCCCAGTATTTCTGGCCAAAGATTGTGCTGATACCTTGATTACACCTCTGTTGCACATATATAATCTCTCACTCAATCACTCCGCCTATCCAAATCGCTGGAAAACTTCTAGGGTGACACCGGTTCCTAAGGATGGTAACAATACAGATATAACCTCTTTTAGGCCTATAGCTGTTCTTCCTGTGTTTGGTAAAATATTTGAAATCATGCTTAACCGCCAAATAAGTCTACAGGTGGCTAATCGCTTGCATCCCAGTCAGCACGGCTTCCGTAAGTCGCGATCTACAGTCACGAATCTCGTTGCCCTCGCTGACTATGTCTGCAAAGAGATGGATGAAGGGCACCAGGTCGATGCTGCATATTTCGACTTCAGAAAGGCATTCGACCTGGTCGACAACGACGTCTTGCTGAGCAAGCTGGCGCTAGCGGGCTTCACACCAAAGCTATTAGATTTCTTTGCTAATTACATGAGTGGCAGGCAGCAGTACGTCAGGGTGGGCGGCTTCGAGTCTAATGACTACTGTACGCTGTCTGGTGTGAGTCAGGGCAGTACCCTGGGGCCCACTCTTTTTCTCCTTATGATAAATGACTTGCCGGACACAATCAGTGCTGCTAAATGTCTTCTTTTCGCTGATGACCTGAAGCTGTTCCTAGGCATTCGTAGTATTAGCGACAGCGCAGAGTTGCAAGCTGATATTGATGCTGCTGCCAGGTGGAGTGAGAGGAATCGACTTCCCTTTAACGTAAAAAAGTGTAAGGCGATCACTTTCTCGCGCAAACGTTCTGCTCTTCAAACTGGGTACAGCTTAGCGGGTTCCTCCTTGGAGAAAGTTAGCGAAATTCGAGACCTGGGTTTAATATTAGATAGTAAATTTGACTTCCATTCGCATATCAATAGTATTTGCAAGCAGGTCAGTAAAACCTTAGGATTTGTTATGAGAATATCCAAGCAATTTCACGTTGGAGTGGCTAAGGTTCTCTATAACGCATACGTGCGCAGTAAGTTGGAATATGGTGCGGTTGTCTGGGATCCATATAAGGACAAGTATTCCCTAATGCTTGAAAAAATACAACGAAAATTTGCACGTTGGTTGTATAAAAAAGCCTATGGATATTACCCTTACCTCTACCCTTCCATCTTTGTCTCGGGGATGGTTGGGCTAGACACGCTCGCATTGAGGCGGAAGTTGTTGCTTCTGGTGCACTATCTCTCAATCATTCACCACCAAGTTGATAGCCCAGAGGTGTTAGAGAAGATAGGGTTGTTGGTTCCTAGGAGGATACCGCGGGATGTGGACGGGGCGGTCGCGCCGCGTCGCCGGCCGTGTGTGTTGCTGCGGCCGTCCGCTCGCACATGTTACGCGAGGCACGCACCTACCACGCGTGCTTTATCATTTCTACATATAATGCTCACTCAACACGTTGACGCTGACATGTTCGCCGATCGTTTAGCAAACTTGTGCAAAACTGCTAGACTATTTTTAAATTTTCATACTGCATGACATTGCTGGTAACATGTATTGTAATCTGTTTTGACATTTAATTTACTTTATTTTTATTGTTTTACCCTATTTCTGATTTTAATTTCTTGTTTTCTTAGAGTGTACGTAAAATTATAATTTTAATTTGTATGACATTTTTATGTGCATGTTTTTATATTTTTGTATGTTTTTAATTGTTACTATTTTGACAATGTATCTGTTTTTCTAGCGTGTAAGTGATTTGGTCTATAACTGTAAGCTTACATTGTGTTCAATAAATAAAATAAAAAAAATAAAATAAAAAATATCTAAACTATATATTTATATATTACCGGAAACCAAAAATAATTACAACATGTTTCATAGACCTAATCTTTTCCTAACCCTGTCTTGCCATCATGTAGAAACGTAAAAGAAAAACCGGGCAAGTGCGAGTCGGACTCGCGCACGTAGGGTTCCGTACCATAATGCAAAAAAAAACAAAAAAAAGCAAAAAAAAAACGGTCACCCATCCAAGTACTGACCACTCCCGACGTTGCTTAACTTTGGTCAAAAATCACGTTTGTTGTATGGGAGCCCCATTTAAATCTTTATTTTATTCTGTTTTTAGTATTTTCTCAAACATGCAATGAAATATTGATGTTATGTTCCTTATAATAGGCTGCGAAGTATGACGTTTCAGGTGCGGCTAGGACAAAAGGTCGTTAATGGAATTTCATACAAATCTTGCAGGCCTAGGCCGGCAAAGTCCTCTTTTTTAATTTTCATATCACAGATATTTGTGACACAGCATCGTGGCATTCATCCATTAAAAAGAACTAGAGGCAGTATTTGATTTATGGTTCGTGATGACACTCTGCCACTACACCTATAAAAAAAAAAACAAAAAACAATGTTTGCTATAATTTGCAGTTTTATTTGTATAAAATCAACATGAACTTAATAAATGATACATTATTAAACAAATTCTATAATTTTAAATTATAAATTAAACTACACAAATAAAAACATTTCATATATTTCATCTAAACGTTAGCGGTAAATAAAAAGGTCTACTCAAACACGCGTAGTTATTTTTTTTAATGTTATGGAGGTAAAGTTGAAAAAATTTCATTCTGTTTTATTGGATTTATGGTGCGTTGTTAATTTTTTTTCTCAAACATGCAATGAAATACTGATGTTATGTTCCTTATAATAGGCTGCGAAGTATGACGTTTCAGGTTCGGCTAGGACAAGAGGTATTTAATGGAATTTCATACAAATCTTGCAGGCCTAGGCCGGCAAAGTCCTCTTTTTTAATTTCCATTTCACAGATATTTGTGACACAGCATCGTGGCATTCAGCCATTAAAAAAAACTAGAGGCAGTATTTGCTTTATGGTTCGTAATGACACCAAGGCCCCTTACGTTTATTGTTCTATTTGACGGCGCAGCAACTAGTATCATTTCTCTCTCCTCGCTCTTTTAAAATGCCATTTGTCAAATAAGGACAACCATACTGCTGACAAGGTGAACTTCAAATCAAGTGTTGCCTTTTTTGATGCATCCAGGCTGTGAATGTGTGCGTAAAAGCGTGTATGTGTGTTCTTTTAGGGATGTGAAAAGTCGATTTTAATCATGTTATATATCGATAAACGCTACACAGCGGAACGAAATAGCTATTAATTGAAGCTTCAATATCTTCGTTAAACATATACATAATTGAAATGCTAATGAATAATAAATATATTAGAATATAATAAAATATTTCAATTATTGCGGAACACATATCTTAGTAGGTATTTATGTATTTTAATTAAATATCTGAATTTTCCCTTGGTTCCCTGCTGGGGCGTGACTATAAAATTGTGATCTGATAACTACAATAAAGAATAAAAGCGTTTTTGGTCATTTTAGGTATCGTTAAGCCTTTGAAGTAAAATTAAAATTGCAAGAAATGTCGATAGTTTATCGATATGACTTTATCGACATGGCTACAGCAACGTGGGCCTCATTGTTAATCGTACACTAAACAAAAGTGGCAACAGTGACAGCTCGCTGAGACACCGTCTTTATATATTTATAAGTCTATAATTTTCATTCTGTATTTCTGTTTTATTGGATTTATGGTGCGTTGTTGATTTTTTTACTTTAATATGAGTCCCAACAAAATAATTGTAATCGTAGGAGT
Source organism: Cydia fagiglandana (assembly GCF_963556715.1). NCBI lineage: Eukaryota > Metazoa > Arthropoda > Insecta > Lepidoptera > Tortricidae > Cydia > Cydia fagiglandana. Next base: position 18,980,601 of record NC_085942.1, on the reverse strand, counting down.
TGGAATTGGCAGCGTAACCAGAATTGATTTTAAATAACTTGCTGCCTCTGCCGCCAAGTCAAAGACGAAGTATCTATATGGTTGCTTATATGGCAATTTTATTATTTTAGAATCTAAGAAAAATGGCTTACAGTTTATTAGAAACAGTTTTGTGGCATATTTTAAATGAATGTACAGTAGAACCCGCTTAATACGATCACGTTTAATACGATTTCCCGCATAATACGCCATTTTAAGCCGGTCCCTGCAACTTTAGGCCTGTTTTCATACATTTTTTCACCGTTAATACGACTCGCGTCCCGCTTAATACGCCATCTGAAATTCCCGTTACGCACCATCTGGACGTTTGTGTTATTGAAATAGGTAACCGTCGTACGGTCGTATTGTTATGCAATACACCGTAAGCCAATATTTTTTAACGTGTTTCTACCTACCTTAGGTTTTTTGTTTTGTCTAATATCTTTTGCCGGGTCCTTATCGGGGTGAGAATGCTATGCCATCTGCTTGACGGTTAGGGACCACGGAGTGCAAGCTACCGCTCTCAGATTTTTATTTGCAGTTAGCTACTCCACGACATTTTAGGTGAGCCTATCTATTAGTGTTCCTAATAGATTATTTAACCGCGTGTGAACTTATACTTACCTACTCTTAGATTTCATACGCCCATTATCACAGCTGCGGTGTTTGTACATGAAATAATACTACTCACGTTTAATACGATTTCCCGTTTAAGACGCTTTTTTTGCTAGGTCCCCTCAGAATCGTCTTAAGCGGGTTCTACTGTAACTACAAATTCGTCAACACTGTGGAAATTATACTTATTTACTCCATGCATAAAGCAACGATGTATGTGAAACATGATATCAAAATGAAAGACTATGTAAACTTATGTGACGAAAACGACAGTCAGGCGGATACAAGGCGAAAAAATCAAAGATACATGAAAATATACGGGTAGTAAAAATACACGACTCGTGTAAAACATACGCGTGATAAAGATCTATAGGTACGTGTTAGTTATATTTTGGGTGTAGTTTACTTTTAGTTTTTTCTATAAATAAAACTTGGGTTTCGTGGATTTTTTATTTTATTTATTTCATTGCATGTTTGAGAAAAGCACTATACATACCTCGGCGGGAAATGGGGTTGCCCGCGCTCAGACCTATCCGTCTATATGTCTTCGGCCGGCAACCCCTTTTGTCCCGGCCTCTGTAGTAATGTACTATTGTTGTTATAGCGGCAACAGAAATACATCATCTGTGAAAATTTCAACTGTCTAGCTATCATGGTTCGTGAGATACAGCCTGGTGACAGACTGACGGACGGACGGACGGACGGACGGACGGACGGACGGACAGCGAAGTCTTAGTAATAGGGTCCCGTTTTACCCTTTGGGTACGGAACCCTAAAAACTAAACATTTATTTTGTATTCATTCACCACCATTTTGTTACATGTAACAGTGACAAATACTAGTAAATAATCACCCAATAAAATCGTCTTTCAGCAATGTCGACACATTCACGTTAATATAGAATAACATAGCGATGCAGCGAATCACATATAAAAAACCCCATCAGGGCCACGTTCGAATTTAAACTTACTGTCTTTAGTTTAAAGTTTAATTTTGAATGGGATTTCTGAATCAAATCAAACGTATGAATGTGGGCGAGAAACGAGTAACCTATATACAAAACATGTTGTTAAAAACTATATCTAGTAGGTATACAGGGGTTCTCAACATATAAATTAGAAAGTGAAATGATCTTGACACTTGTTATGTGTTTTTTTTGTACATCGCTTTGAGAAAGTGATGGCATATATCGGAACCTATTAATTTTGTACAAAATACCTGGTAGGTACACTAGGTTAGGCTAGAAGTTAACTATAGTATAAGTTATGTACCATCAATGTGAGATGGAGCCGGGGCCAGGCCGGAGCTTCCGGCCTTGCATAAGAACATTTTTAATGATGTGCTGGTTTCCGCCGTGCCACTGCAGTTTCGAAAAAAAATAGAGAAAGCTCTTACGTGGAAAACTTTCCGAAACTTGACTCTCATTTTATTTTCCATTTAAGTAAAAAATACTTCATTTATTTTTGACCCCCGTGGACCCGTGGACGTGATGTTATTGACATGTCCGTATTGCAATTCTGTCAAATGACCAAACATTCTGATGAGGAAAGGAAAATTCCTGACGCCTGACAACTCAAATTCCACACCGCATGGTCTTTCGAGATGTATGGCGTTATTCATAAACGCGTTAACTAGCCTGAATTAGCTATGAATCGTTTGTCTTTATCTGTCATTTTGACTTTGTATTTGTAAGACAGGGAAAACATAATTTAACTAAATCAGGCTCGTAAAGTGTTATGAATAAGGGGGTTAAAGTTCAAAGTTCAACGTTACAAAATCATTAATCACGATTATTAGGTTTTCAAAAGCATCAATCATGATTACTCTTTGAGTGGAATCCGACGTCAAATCAAACATCGACAGAATACAAATAAATGTATACTTTCTTCTTCTTCTTCTTTCCCCTGCCCTTATCCCACGTCATGTGGGGTCGGCACAACATGTTTTTCTCTTCCATTCTCCTCTGTCTTTCGTGTCCTCAGCACTCACTCCTTTCTTTCTCATATCCTCTTTCACACAATCCATCCATCGTTTTTTGGGTCTACCATACGCTCTCCGTCCATCAACATTCATCCCTAACATTCTTTTGCCTATATGGCATTCATCCCTCCTCATTACATGCCCATACCACGACAACCTAGCACTCCTCATCTCCGTTACTGGAGCTACTTTCAAATTTCCTCGTATATACTCATTCTTAATCCGATCCTTTCTCGTCACTCCACACATCCATCTCAGCATTCTCATTTCCGCTGCATGCACTCTTCTTTCATCCGCTACTTTCGTCGCCCAGCATTCTGAGCCATACATTACAACAGGTCTCACGATCGTTTTGTATATTTTCCCCTTAAGTTTAAGGGGCATTCGTGGATCGCAAGTTGTTCCAGAGACCTGTCGCCATTTCATCCATCCCGCATTTATTCTATTTTTCACGTCTCGGCCGATATTTCCGTCACCTTGGATCAATGACCCAAGGTACCGGAAGTCAGAGCAGACTGGTAGGGATACACCGTTTAAGGCAATATGGGAAAAACTGGATGGACCACCGAAATCGCAGAACATGTGCTCCGTTTTAGTTCTGCTTATTTTGAGTCCCACGCTTTCCAGCTTTTCTTGCCATTTTCCCAGCCTGCTCTGGACCTCAAGTGCATTTTCTCCGACAAGAACAATGTCGTCGGCAAACAGCATACACCAAGGTGCCTCCTCCTGTATGTTCGATGTCAGAGCATCCATAACCAGGAGGAACAAATACGGGCTTAAGGCCGACCCCTTGTGTAAACCTACCGCCACATTGAACTTGTCGGTTACTCCTGCTTCCGACCTGACGTGAGTACTGGCTCTGTCATACATCGCCTGAACAAGCCGTACATACTTTTCTGGCATTCCCTTCTCTCTCATACACCACCACAGAACCTCACGGGGTACTCTATCGTATGCCTTTTCCAAGTCGACGAACACCATGTGCAAGTTCTTTTGCGCACGTCTGTATTTTTATACTTTCTTTTATCAAAAGGCGCATGACACGTCTTGAACGATTGTGTGTTAGGGTGGTGCGTCATTGTGTGGGAAAAAATAAAAATAAATATTTTCAATGCGGAACTGGTAAAGAAAGTTGCAGTTTGTCATATAGATTATAATGAATATATCAAGTTTCAGAAGAAACTCTACTCTTAGCCCTCTACCCGGCCGCTAAACAAATTAATAAAGGAAAATTTTCATTCAAAATTTTATGGTGTTATCAAATATTTTTTGGTCAGGGACAAATATTAGAATGATGTCTGAAACTAAATGATGTCATTTAATCATCGTGCATTTTGTGTTTTGTGCTCTTACCTGTTTGTACGTATTGGCGTCAGCGAGCATACATATCATATCATTGTTATGTCAGTGTACAGCCTGCTGCAGAGATAGTTGACCCCCCCCCTTGCAAACAAATTTCTATGCAGGAGGGTCAGTTATCTCTGCAACTAACACATAACATCTAGATTATTTAAAAACCGGGCAAGTGCGAGTCGGACTTGCGCACGAAGGGTTCCTTACCATAATGCAAAAAAGAGGCAAAAAAAACGGTCACCCATCCAAGTATTGACCCCGCCCGACGTTGCTTAACTTCGGTCAAAAAAACCGGGCAAGTGCGAGTCGGACTCGCGCACGAAGGGTTCCGTACCATAATGCAAAAAATGCCCAAAAAAAACGGTCACCCATCCAAGTACTGACCCCGTCCGACGTTGCTTAACTTCGGTCAAAAATCAGGTTTGTTGTATGGGAGCCCCACTTAAATCTTTATTTTATTCTGTTTTTAGTATTTGTTGTTATAGCGGCAACAGAAATACATCATCTGTGAAAACTTCAACTATCACGGTTCGTGAGATACAGCCTGGTGACAGACGGACGGACGGACGGACGGACAGCAGAGTCTTAGTATAGGGTCCCGTTTTACCCTTTGGGTACGGAACCCTAAAAACGGCTCATATCAAACAAACGTCCTAAGCGTCGACCGTGTTCTTTCAACACTGTTTTTTGCGTCAGGGCCAGCGTTGAAATCTTTATTCCTTTTCGTCTTGTCTACATTCGTATCCGGAATTAGATACAGTATACTAGCAGTTAATAAAATATTATTGAATTGAAAACTTCTTTAGCGGCGCTGTGCACTTTTTGTGATGGGGAAAAAATGTTGAACTCGCGACAGGTCACGTGACCGACAGATTCGACAGATTGAAAATTCGTAAGACGGACACTTGACCCTGCCGGTGTGCCGGCAGAAGTGAAAACTGTTTTTCACTTCTGCCGGCACTCCCGGAGTGCAACCCGTTGTTTTTCAAGGGACGCCCGCCAACTCGGCCAAGGAACAGTTGCGGGCATCATTTTCGAAATCTGTGCCCCCTAAAACCTATAAAACGACACCCATGACGACTTTCATGACATAGTGCATGGCCGCCATTTTGCAATCTAAAATGGTCATCATTTTCAAAATCTGCGCCCTCCAAAACCTATAAAACGACATCCATGACGACTTTTATGACATAGTGCATGGCCGCCATTTTGGAATTCAATAAGGTCATCATTTTCGAAATCGGGGCCCCCTAAAACCTATAAAACGACATCCATGACGACTTTTATGACAAAGTGCATGGCCGCCATGTTGGATTCCAAAATGGTCATCATTTTCGAAATCTGCGCCCCCTAAAACCTATAAAACGACATATATGACGACTTTTATAACATAGTGCATGGCCGCCATTTTGGAATCCAAAATGGTCATCATTATCGAAATCTACGCCCCCCCAAAACCTATAAAACGACATCCATGACGACTTTTATGACATAGTGCATGACCGCCATCTTGGAATCCAAAATGGTCATCATTATCGAAATCTGCGCCCCCCAAAACCTATAAAACGACATCCATGACGACTTTTATGACATAGTGCATGGCCGCCATTTTGGAATTCAATAAGGTCATCATTTTCGAAATCGGGGCCCCCTAAAACCTATAAAACGACATCCATGACGACTTTTATGACATAGTGCATGGCCGCCATGTTGGATTCCAAAATGGTCATCATTTTCGAAATCTGCGCCCCCCAAAACCTATAAAACGACATATATGACGACTTTTATAACATAGTGCATGGCCGCCATTTTGGAATCCGAAATGGTCATCATTTTCGATATCTGTGCCCCCCTAAAACCTATGAAACTACACCCATGACGACTTTTATGACATAGTGCATGGCCGCCATTTTGGATTCCAAATTGGTCATCATTTTCGAAATCGGGGCCCCCTAAAACCTATAAAACGACATCCATGACGACTTTTATGACATAGTGCATGGCCGCCATGTTGGATTTCAAAATAATCATCATCATCGAAATCTGCGCCCCCCAAAACCTAAAAAACGACATCCATGACGATTTTTATGACATAGTGCATAGCCGCCATCTTCATCTATATTTTTTTGCACACTTACCTTGGCCGCAGACGTTCGGAATTTTCATTCAGTTTCCGTACGGAATGACAGGTAGGAACGGGACGTCGCTCTACAAATGTCATTCCGTTCGGAAAATGGGGTTGGCCAGTAGAAGTATTTTGAAGATGGCGCCAGCATAGCTTGCCCTGTCAATCCCTAGAATTGTGTCAATTTTTTGTTTGTAATGAATATTTATGTCCTGGATGCCAGTCATTTAAGCCAAATCTCATAAACAAAGAGGCAAGCTATGATGGCGCCATCTATGCAAACCTTTGACAGTTGCCAACCCCATTCCGAACGTCTGTGACCTTGTGGCGAGGCTAAAGTCGACAATGGATTGAAAACGTGTGCGAATATAGTTGTCAAATCAAAGTCAGTAAATAAGAACAAAAAAACTATACTCGTCCTTTTCTTTCGGGTGCTAGTACTGGTGTAAGACAAAGATGGTATGATTCTCTCTGTCTGTGTTTGAAACGAGACAGTCCTTTGACAAACTATAAATTGTAAGCTCTGTGGAGCCTTTAACTGATTCACCATAAGCCCGCTCCAGACTATGCGCGTGAATCGCGGGCGAAGCCGCGAACGCGAGTGTGGAGTCGATTTCGCTGTCTGCGAACATCGACGCCACACTTGCGTTCGCGGCTTCGCGCCGCGATTCGCGCACGAGTGTGGAGGGGGCTATAGAGATTAAAATAAACTGTATCTGTGGTAAGCCGTAATGTTTCTTGTACCTATGGAGTGTTAAGCCGACCACTGACTAACAGGCCGCCGGACGGTAACGGCCTGTCAGTTAGAACAAAAATTTGACAGTTCCGAACAACTGACCGGCCGATATCGTCCGGCGGACTGTTAGTCAGTGGTCGGCTTTAAGTAGAACCTCTACTTCCATAGTTTCTTGCCAAATGTCAAATACCTATACAATGTTTATTTTTATCTTGCTAATTATTTCAAAATGGTAAATTTAAAGATGATATTATAAAAGTGCAAGCCGAGCGCTTTCATTTGATACCAAACTCGACCATACTTTCTTACAAAAAAGATGACCAGAAATGCATGACCCCTCACAAATAGTTTTTTAGCATTTTAAGCTCTTCTAGCTTAATAACCTCTTGATAAAGCCTGCTCATAATTTAATGACTAAAATTCACTGCCCTCAACTACACGTTTACCCAATTTCATTTAAATTAGGACAAATTTACTTAAGTTCTTGAGTATCAAACTATCTTCTGACAGTTCAGCTTAAAAACATCGAAATGCCGGGACGTGCCGCTAGCCGGCCGCGTGTCCGAAGTCGAATGTAAGAACTTCGCTTCGCTTCGCTCGCTCGTTCGATAAGCTAGGTGACAAGTTTTTTTTAATGGTATCAAATGTTTTTAAGGGGACTCATTTTACATTCTTCTTCTTAGTCGGTTCCTCAAGGCTGAGGGTCGTGACCATCAGGAGTGCAGTTCTTCACCACCGCTCTCCAAACCCCCCTGTCTTGGGCCAGCTGTATTGACCCCTGGATGTTGACGCCCGTAGCGTCGCGTATGGCATCAGACCACCAAGTTGGAGCCCTGCCTCTACTCCTTCTCCCTTCGACGCATCCAACCAGAACGAGCTTTTCAAAGCTGGACGGGTCTTGGCGGGCCACGTGGCCAAAGAAGGTCAACATTTTACATTAAAGCTATACAAAATTCAGAAACCACAGTCTAAGTCTGATAATCGTAATAGGCAACGCATGAAACGACCCCCACTCAACGGTACATGATGTGACGCCACGAAGAGTTGTGAAACTCTTGAAGTATGGAAAACATGAAAATTGCTCAAAATGAAAATTGTGTTTATGTACCTATGTACACACATGTTGCTTAACAATTTATTTGTCCATAAAATGTAATGAATCGAATGGTACCATTTTTTTCCGTTTGGAAGTTAAAAAATAATAATTAAATATTGAATCTTGGAGGTCTTGAATTGTTTTACAATTTCCATATTTTTCAGTGTCCAAGTTATTGTGACAAATTGCTTATAATTCTATATATTTTTAACGACTTTGTTATCAAATTCAGCATAGTCTGATCATCGGAGTCAGTTTTCGTTATTGGTGGTTTTATGGCTCCTCTACACGATGGGCCAACGCCGGTCACTCCAAGGGACACATTTATAAATGCATTAGAGGGAGCATGTGATATTGCTATCTCATTCTACCTCATGGCTGCGTCCCTTGCAGTGGCCGGCGTTGGCCCAGCGTGTAGAAGAGCCATTAGACGGTAGTCCTACCACTGGCAAAAAAAGGGGTTTGAAAACTTTGAACCCAAGACCTCCGACTTCGAAGCCACTTACTTTACCCCCTTCTTTAGATATTCTGTGCCCTCAGCTACCGCCTCATGAAAAAAAAACTGTATGAGATGCGTCATACTAAAATCTCTATACTCTCGAACAGCTCTAAAAAAGTCCAGGACACATACGAATGACCTTGAACCAATTTTTTCCTACATCAATATACGTGTCGAAATCAAAACCAACTTACATTTTCACTTATCGATGTCGCTACATGTAAAGAAAAATTTACAATTTGCATGTCGGAAAGCCTAGTTCCCAGTTTGATCGCAGGCATATTTTGTATAAGAAAAGTGACGCAATAATGGTAGTGGCGGGTCGCCAAATAGCCGATAAATCGAGTGGCTTCCTCAATTATGCTTGCGTCTTTTGTCTAATCCCAGCCGGTTTTATATTTGGGTCAATGGGACCATTACGTGGATTAGAGATGTTGAGACATTTATAGAAAAACGCTGCGGTGTGGAGTTGGATGACTTATATTTTATTTATCTGAGTGATTTTGTAGAAATAATATATTTAGGGTTTTTCAAATAGTTTTTTTTTCGAAAGTCATCAACTTTTAGGTTATTTAGACTCAGAATCACGAGTGCTATTAAAAGACAAAGATAAAAAGTGTCTCCAGTTTTTTTTTAGATATTCTAAGTATTTGCAATTTGTGCAATAAGTTTTTTTGCTGTGCAATTAGTTTTAAGCTTAGGTTGGGTTAGTATTTTTTTGCTCATCATTTAAATAAAAATCCATCAGAGGTCTACGGAATAAGAACACGGATACGGAGAAGCGCTGGTGGCCTAGCGGTAAGAGCGTGCGACTTGCAATCCGGAGGTCGCGGGTTCAAACCCCGGCTCGTACCAATGAGTTTTTCGGAACTTATGTACGAAATATCATCGGGGGGCACGGCAGTGCCCCCGCCAAGTCGAGCGCGAAGCAAACACTGCCGTACCATCCTTTACTGGAACCATTTCGCCGCATTTTCAGGCCCCTATTTGAGAACCTCTGGATAAGACCAGAACGCAGAAATTTTGGTCATCCAGTAAGCTATAATCACATACTTAAAATCCAAAATTTCAAGTCTGTAGGTCATTTAGTTCCGAAGTTAAGCGAAAGCAAAGTTTCGCATTTATGAAACTCACTCATGATCATCAGAATAGAACTAGTACTTCCCATAAACTCAGAGAGCTGAAATTTGGTACTGAGTTAGGGTTTAATGGCCACATAAAGGGAAAACCTAAAAATATTGCAATATCAGTCACGTTTTAAAGATCTAAGAACTGCATAAGTAAGTTTGTAATCCCATATAAATATATGATATTACAAAGTTACTGTTGCAGTTTCTACAAATAGTAGGTAAAGTAAAGTAAAGGTACACTACGATGTACGATGTGAGTATGAATGAAGATATGTTTAGTTATGATATGTGTATACATAGTATGGGTATGGAAAAAAAGAAAAGAAAGATTTGTAATAATAAAAAAACTACTCCTAAAAAGAAAAAAATGTGTTAAATAAGAAAATCTAATAAAATAAATCAATATGCCCACGTTTCTACAAAAAGAAGTGAAATCCCACCAAAAACATTCTGTAAAAAACTAGCCAAGTCTCGATGGAGCTGCTTGTTTATCTCTAAAAAGTAATGAAATCTAGACAAAGTCGTGCCAAGTCTAAGGTTCCTTACTGCGATTTCTTTATTATTATAGTTAATGTTGTGTGACTTGGCCGTTGAAGGGTACACAAGGGTACAAAACCAGGTGCTCCATGACACCATTGCACCAATCTGTCGCCAGAACCGCAACCCATTGACGATGGAAAATTGCCACTTGGAAAACGTTGATTCAATAACCAGTCAATTGTAGGCTTGATAAAGCTGCGTATTTCAATAATACTTATGTATGGGCGAGCCTGAAACAAACACTTCTTTTTGGTGCAATGGCAGATTGGTGCAATGGTGTCATGGAGCACCTGGTTTTGTACCCTTGTGTACCCTTCAACGGCCAAGTCACACAACATTAACTATAATAATAAAGAAATCGCAGTAAGGAACCTTAGACTTGGCACGACTTTGTCTAGATTTCATTACTTTTTATAGTTCGTTTTTTTTAGCATTAGAAAGAACTCCACAGAAGCAAGCGTGCAGTTTTTATCAGGCTCTTTAATTGTTAATAATTATTGAATTATCTAATGTAGCATGGTCAATACATACAATTTACTTCAAATTATTACAGCTAAAAGTGCCGGATTTGGAACCACAAGCTTACTTCTGCGAAGTTCTTTCTAATGCTAAAAAAAACGGACTGTAGAGATAAACAAGCAGCTCCATCGAGACTTGGCTAGTTTTTTACAGAATGTTTTTGGTGGGATTTGATATTTACTAGTCGCTTTTCGGTGAAGGAAAACATCGTGAGGAAACCGGACTAATCCCAATAAGGCCTAGTTTCCCCTCTCGGTTGGAAGGTCAGATGGCAGTCACTTTCGTAAAAACTTAGTGCCTACGTCAAATCATGGGATTAGTTGTCAAGCGGACCCCAGGCTTCTATGTGAGCCGTGGCAAAAATAAATGGCCGGGATAACGCGAGGAAGAGAGAGGTCTACGGAATCTGCTTAATTATAATTACTATCAGGCGAGCCGTATGCTTGTTTGCCGCCGACGTAGTATAAAAAAATGTATTAGTGACAATCTCTGCCAATAATTATTTTCTTAGTGTATATAGGTAAAGCAATTTATTAAAAGTGTCCTCGCTGTTACTGCTTCTGTGGCATGAATCATGAACCACTGCCCGTAGTTTCTACGCTACCAACTGTGGGCGTAGCATTGGTATTGCGTGCTTCGAGTTTCGTGCGAATTTCTGGAGCCACTTTAGGGTACCACTGTCACCTTAGACCTTACCTCCCTTGGACCTATCGTAAATGGTAGGGTACCACTACCTTCGTCCACACCGTATTGACAGACATCTGTCCATGAAATTCATTAACACTATAAAAGGCCTTATCAATTAAATATTTTTTGAGTTTACTTGACAAACATCTCATAAGAAGTTGCCTCTTTGATTTCCGGGCTCAAGCTATTGAATATTGTGAATATTTAAAAAACCGGGCAAGTGCGAGTCGGACTCGCGCACGAAGGGTTCCGTAACATAATGCAAAAAAAAAACAAAAAAAAGCAAAAACAAAAACGGTCACCCATCCAAATACTGACCACTCCCGACGTTGCTTAACTTTGGTCAAAAATCACGTTTGTTGTATGGGAGCCCCATTTAAATCTTTATTTTATTCCGTTTTTAGTATTTGTTGTTATAGCGGCAACAGAAATACATCATCTGTGAAAATTTCAACTGTCTAGCTATCACGGTTCGTGAGATACAGCCTGGTGACAGACGGACGGACGGACGGACGGACGGACAGCGAAGTCTTAGTAATAGGGTCCCGTTTTACCCTTTGGGTACGGAACCCTAAAAAAGTCTCACGCGTAGTATACATACATATATTGGTATTAAAATTATAGCAGGTAGGCACGGAACCATTGCCACGGGTTTTTTTTTATAAACGTGATCGCGAATTTATTGCGACATGTCGGTACCTTGAATCTAAATAGCGCGTTATATATACTTAACCACATTAACATGGCAGTTGACATAAGCTTTATTACATAAACGAAAGGTTCAGAATACCTTGTCAAGTTGATTAGTCAATGTTGCCAATAGGCACTAGTAATGCCCGATTCGCAAGTTTTAATTTTATTCATGTAGTTTTGAATGTCTTGAATATTAAGTAGGTATTTAAAAGAAAGAATGCTGTCGTGTTATACTATGAATTTTAAATAATTTTTCGTTCCTGAGAAACTCATTGGTATGAGTCGGGATTCGAACCCCGACCTACGTTTTTAAAGCCACATGCCTTACCGCTTGGATACTATAGGTGACGTCCCACGGGGAAAGGTACCTTATGGCAGTTGGCGCTTACGCTATTATTACCGCTGCTCCAATATTATTGCAGCGCTATGCGACGTAAGCGCCAGCCGCCATAAGGTACCTTTTGCCGTGGAACGTCACATATTAGGAGGAGGGAACACTGGGCTATATATTACCCTCAAATATGCATTTGGCGTACAATGCTGGCCCACCAACGGAGTGCGGAATGTATTTATTTGCTGTCTGTACGAGTGCAGTAAACCTGCATTTTACAACTAGCTTCCCACGCCGCTGTGTTGCCAGCTGTGCTTCTGCAAATTATTTTTTCAAGATATTAGTACCCTATTACTACGATTTCTCGCGATACCTTTAACATTTTATGGTGCCTGCAAGTTTTGAGCTTTTATTTATCTTGTAAATTAGCTAATAGCTTAGTTTTGTTTTTTAATGTGTTTTTCCCTATGGTTGCCCTGAAAACCAGCGACATGTCTAGAGTACTAGAGTGGGCGTTAGTCGGTCGCGTTAAAAACCTTGGCTGAAGTTTGACCTACAGACATACAATAAAATCTTGCGAAAAACCTAACGCTACGTCTTACGTAGGCGAACAACGCGCGAACGCGGCGCGGCGCGGCGCGGCGAAATCAATCCTTTGATGCCCATAGAAGTGTCCTACGTAAGCGATCTCGTTGCGAACGCGGTGCGGCGCGATTTGCACGCGAATGTCAGGCGGCGCGGCGCGGCGCGGCGCGGCGCGGCGGCGGCCGCTTTCGCCGCGCCGCGCCGCGCCGCGTTCGCGCGTTGTTCGCCTACGTAAGACGTAGCGTAATAAATCCCCATTGGAATCCCAACGACCGGTTTTATATATTTACAGATCTCGAGACCACGCACGTGCGTACGCGCCGGTTGCTACGAGTACCTACCGTTGTTAGGCGGTTAGCTTTGGAGGCCAATTCGACTATTACAATGGTAATTCGTGACATGAAATAGATATGAGCATTTATGAAAGCGGCGATAAATTTACCATGGCACTTTTAGGAAATAAATGCCGCCCATGGACACCCTCAATACCAGAGGCGTTGTAAGTGCTTTGCCGGCTGTGATACTTACGAATATAGATAGATAACGTTCAATATACTTAAAACTTGATAACGAGTAAAAATTCAATATAAAAATTACAATTTTGTAATATCTTCAGCTCTTCTTAATAAGTGAAACCAAAGTACGACTAACATCTAACATTTACATAGTATAAAAATATTCTAAAGTCACGTTTTGTATATGATTTTGAGGTTTCAAAACGTCTCGTTTGGCGTGCAGTTCAAAATCCCATACAAAAAGAGACTTAACGAAAACGCGCACGTCACACTATCGAATGATACATTAGGGGTTCTGGTTTCAAAACCTAGTAAGTACTAATTTGTAATTGAGTCAGGTCCAAGGCCAGTTAAATAAGTAAAATTAGAGCTAAAAGGTATTTTAGTTCTATTACCTTCCAATTAAGCAATCCCCACGAGACTGGATAGGCAAATAATGTTATTTGAAATGTCTAGACTGGAAGTTTTCTCTATAATTTAGGTTTGTTTACCTACTGTTAAAGTAAATGTAATCTAAAACTCCGAGGCTTGCTTCACAACTAATAGTCTGTTGTCCCAAAATTGTCCTAATTCTGAGAAGAAATAACATAAAAATATAAAATTGTATCGTAGTGCACAATTTTCATTACTCGAATTTTGACAACCCTAAATAGCCGAAAGGGATACAGCTTGAAAGGGATATCATGATTCGTCCCTGAATCGCTGTCAAACTTCGGTTTTGTAGGAAGTGTCCTTTCTGTACGGTAGTACTATTAAGCCGACCACTGACTAACAGGCCGCCGGACGATAACGGCCTGTCAGTTAGAACAAAAATTTGACAGTTCCGAACAACTGACCGGTCGATATCGTCCGGCGGACTGTTAGTCAATGGTCGGCTTTACTTATTCCGTGGCGAGGGGTAAAGTACACTTACTAATGTTATTTTACACAAACTTTATTGTAACTGAATCTATGTCGTAATTTCACTAGTGGGTCACCTAAAAACAGTACCATCGCCCACAATGTCAACTGTCCATCGGTGGACTTTATTACAAAAGGCATAATGTCCACCGATGGACGGTTAAGAGTGTTACTATTTGTACTACAACCCTAGTTCTACGCAGTTGGACACCTTCGAGCCCATTTTAATAGATATGCGCAATAAAAAGAACTTGTGACGTACGCGAACATGTCCGCAAATATGCACGCGATTTGGAACCTTATTCACTGGGCATAAGTATCAAGTTGAGTAGTTATGTTTAGACGTGGCTGGACGGTGTATAATCAGCTGAAACGTGAATCAGGACGAGTCGCCACAGTCGGCTGGTGGTGAACAGTAGGTATGTCTGCAATACGGCCACATCTCAAAATGTATGATTATTGGAAATTGTCTCATAATTTAAAAAAACCGGCCAAGTGCTAGTCGGCCTCGCGCACAAATGGTATCGTACCATTACGCAACAAAACGGCAAAAAATCACGTTTGTTGTATGGGAGCCTATCTGTGAACATTTCAACTGTCTGGCTATCCCGGTTCATTAGTTACAGCCTGGTGACAGACAGGCAGACAGACGGACGGACGGACAGACGGACAGCGGAGTCTTAGTAATAGGCTCCCGTTTTTACCCTTTGGGTACGGAACCCCAAACATGAAGAAAAGTATCTTTAAAAGAATTTGATCCCCCTACGAGTACCTACTAGTACTATCAGTCAGCATCGATTAGTTAGTGGAGAATTGGAGATGGAGACAAAAGTAGAAAAATACAATAAAATATCTTTATGAGCAATATGTGACGTTATCTATGAAAAGGGACCTTATTGTCGATGGCGCTTACGCCATTATTAACGATGCTCCGATATAAATACAATGCCGCGCGACGCTGTGCGGCGTAAGCGCCATCGACAATAAGGTCCCTTTTCATAGAGAATGCCCCATATGATCTTATTAATAGAGGTGTGTACGACATATTATTTAACCACATTACTTGATGGTATAATCTATATATATATATATTGCTGATTGTATTAAACTCGCTGCTGGTCGGACGTTAGGCAGGCCCTTACTGTTTTTCTCATGTTTGCTGCGCCCTGCGCCGGCGCCGAGGTCATGAAAATTTTCTGGTCCCCCGGCCTTGAACCAGCTACCGATAACGTTCGCTAAAATTATGATTCGCGATGTGTGCCAATTCGACTATGGCTACATATTGTGCCAATTCAACTGTATTATACCTACTGGTCCACTTGGCGCGCTTTTGTAACTGACCTACGGGGGCTATAAAGTTAATTATAACTGTCTTAAGGCGTGGTTTCCGGTTACATAAAAGTTAAATACTGATTTCGTTTAAAGAAAAAATGAAATGAAAAATGAAAATATTAATATCCGTATAACCCCCCGTATTTTTAGTATAAGTTCAGAACCCTTATAGTGTAAATTTCAATTACACAAACGAACATTCTTCCCCCATCTTTGTCTACCCCGAACATTTTTATAAACTAATTTCGGGTAGTTTAGTGTTGTTTTATTAATATCTCCGTTGACATTTGTTGGGACGTCAGTCTTTCCGTGACCACAGCTGGTGCAACTCAGCTGAAACGTCGGAATTAAAGGTAAAAACAATGAAATTATATCGCGGTCGACCCGTTTGTGTAATTGAATATGTGTACAAAACGCGAGAGTTTAAAGTGTTATAGTGTAAATTTCATTCAATAGCGTGACGTGATGTACCTACGCGTTTGCGTGAAGTTTCATTTTGTATGGGATTTTGAACGGCGCGCCAAGCGGGACGCATTGGAAACTCAAAATCCAAAATGAGATTCAAAGCAAACTCATACGTGACGTCACTCTATCGAATGGTATAAATTTACACTCCCGGGTACTGTTGTGACCGAAATGAGGCCATCCCAAGGGGCCTATTCGTAGTTCAGGGCAACGTAACAGGGGTAACCGCGCGTTGCTAGGCGCGCCACTTAGCGAAGCCTTTAAATTTAATGAAATGTATTTGTATTACGTACAGTCACGTCATGTTCCAGTTATCATTCTTACCTATACCTATATTTTATATTTGTACACGTGTGTTTTAAAAAAATACAAACAAAACACCAATTTATGGCAAAGTCTCTTCCAATCTGCACAAATTTACTAAACACATCTTAACGCATATTAAAATTATTAGCTCATTAAAATTATATAATAAATATGAATAATATATGAGAGTATGGAATAAGGTATGTATAATACGATTAAGTACCTACTTATGACACGCATTTTAATTGTAATTCGTGCATTTATTTTCTTAATAATATTTTGTTTATTTTTTTTTCTTAATATAATCTTCGTGAAGTAAAGCTATTGATGAAGAATAGCATTAAACTGTGCAGTGAAACCAGTACTTATCTAAACAGCTTTAAAGAATTAAATTCCGTTTCACTCATTACATCATCTGACATCAATTCTGACTGAAATGGGGATGACCCCATTCGAAGTAGGCCTACAGATGACTGGGCCTACTTCGGGCCACATACGTAACGCACCTACAACCACGTAAGTTTACAAACCGTTGCTAGGCGCGCTTGATGTGAGCTACTGTTTCGAGTTCGAATACCGTAAACGCCCTAGTGTTTGACAGCCTTGGCTGTCAACTATTGGACAGTATCCAGCCTATTAGTAGGTTGGTATACGGGTTGACCGTTTAAGTTCCAAAGGAACTTTTACTATTGGGATCACCTATAACTTGTAAATGCATGTAATATGTCAGGAGTATAGTTTTTTTTATGGATCCCATCATCGTTATAACGAATGTACTTACCCTTACCATGTGTCAAATACCTAATAACTTTTATCAAGAAAAGAACTAACTTCACAAAATAGTTTGCATATGCCATCATTTTATTAACCGACTTCCATTTCATAGAAGGAGGAGGTTCTGTATTCGGTTGTGGCTATTTTTTTTTTTTCTATGTACGTTCACCGATTACTCCGACATCCGTAGTCCGATTTGAGTAATTCTTTTTTTGTTTGAAAGGAGCTACCTCCGAGTTGGTCCCATTTTAATTTGGTTCTGTTCTGATGATGGGATCCAAGAGGAATTGAGGGAACTCCTCAATTTTTAAAGGCACATGTATGGTGATTTGGGTGTTTTCTTAAGCAACTCGAGCATTTTCTCCCGAAAATCACCACTTTGATGAAGTGGACCTGATGATGATGATTGTTTTGATGATAATGATGATGATTTTTTAAATGTAGTGTTCAGCGATTACTCCGGCACCTGTGATCCGATTTGAGTAATTCTTTTTTTGTTTGGAAGGAGTTACCTCCAAGGTGTTTCCGTATTATTTTTGGTTCTGGTCTGATGATGGAATCCATGAGGAATTGAGGGAACTCCTCAGTTTTTAAAGGCACGTGTAAAGTGATTTCGGTGTTTTCTAAAGTAACTCGAGCATTTGCTTCCAATACCGTTAATTTGATGTAGTGCAAGTGTAGCCTTACCACGAGTTTGACATTGACATATTCGCTAAGTTAGCGACGCTAACGTCTTCCTAACTTACTTTCTATGCATCTCGCTCGCACTAATATGCCAGTACGAGCGAGATGCAAAGAAAGTAAGTTACACACGCTAGCGAATAAATCAATGTCAAACTCTTGGTAAGCTGGTAAGGCTACTGATCGGGGTTTAGGGTTAGGAGTTAAGGGGTCGGGGAATGGCGGTTGAAGGGCTGCTGGTTCGAGGGGTTCATGGATCAGGGGTTGATGCGTTGTGAGGTAGAGTGAGCGGGGGGTTGAGGGATTGGGCCAGTGGTGGGGCGGAGGATGGATTTAGTGTAGTGACAGGAATTATAATTTCCCAGACGGACTCGAGAAAATTCCTGATTACATATTTATTAAAGTAGGTAGGTACACGAATTTAGTGTTAATCATGATGTTGTTTTTCATTCATGCGTCGCGCTCTTAACAATGCGTTAAAACTAAAAATGGAAAAATAAAAACTTTTTGCAAAAAAAAGAAAACCGACTTCAAAAAGGATGAAATAAAATATTATCCTTTTTAAGTCTATGCGTTACCAACTGATATGTTTGAAGTCGGTGCCAAGCCAAGTAGTAACAATACCCGTCAAAAATAATCAGCTTTATGACTATAAATCCCATTAGAACTGTACTAATAACTATTATAAATGTGTAAGTCATTCTGTCTGCCTCTTTGTCGCCTTTTCATGGCTAAACAACTGAACCGTTTTAGGTGAAATTTGGCAAGAACGTAAATTCCTTGAATTGTTTTATATTTTGAAATGTAGTCCTCTGAATAAGGGACGGACGGGAAATAGCTCAGTCCCAATCCCACGCTTGCGTGCCGACAAACATGGTACTGTACCAAGAAGGTTTGATCGTGTGTTCTGAGGTGTGTTGTTAGGTACAGTCGACGTCAAATATATGTTTATACTTTTGCACCTTACTCCTTTGTAATAAGACGAAAAGTGTAAAGATATTTTTAACGTCGACTGTATCTACAGAAAGTATGTTCATTGTCGTCGTGTAAGGCAATCCAACGTACATCCTTATCGAATCGCACCAAAATCATGGTATGCTTTAAAAGTTGGCTTGGCACCGACTTCAAACATATCAGTTGGTAACGCATAGACTTAAAAAGGATAATATTTTATTTCATCCTTTTTGAAGTCGGTTTTCTTTTTTTTGCAAAAAGTTTTTATGGTTTTTATCAGCATTTTCCCTATTATGTAGGTGTGAAGATAATATTTGAAGAGTTCTGCCAATTTCTCCAGGATTTGATCATCAAATCCCGACTTGATGACAATGGGAGGAGCTGTGAAATATACCCTTTCAAACAAGTAAGAATTTCTATCCCGCCATCTACGAGAAATCACTGAACACACATTAAAAAAAAAAAGATACCGGCGACTTTTACAACGCCCTCTTTCGAAATTTTAAAGGCAAATAACTCTTTAAATCGTACGGATAATTCTGATGGATAACAACAATGGACAGTTCTAACAGAAACGGGGTCATCAGTAGGCCTACTTCAGGGCCACAGGTAACCCACCACCACGAAAACTTTTACTGATCTTCAATGAGCCTTATAACTTAGCCATAAGGTATAAAACCAATTAACCATGGTTACCTTACCCGTTGCTAGGCGCGAAACTTCAGCCCAACACACAAGGCCCATTTCGAAATGTGTTAAAGTCTATATAAATATTCAAATAGTTTGCTTATGGGACCGATTCAACCTTAGGCTGTGGAATTTTGAACTTTATTTCAACGACATAAGGTACCATAGTAATGGTTAGTTTTAGTGATGTTAGTGCAAGGTGACCAGGCCGTTTTATAAATGCCTATAAATGTTATAACAATTGGTTAAGTGATCTTGACCTTCATATGGGACCGAACTGAATCCTTAATGATAGATTTGATGAAACTTGAAAAGATTAGTGTTTGTGTAATATAAGTTGTTTGTATATATGTATTATGTTCTATGTCCCATATCATAAGTTCAGCATTCTGTAAAACAGTTTCTGAGTAAAGCGCTTGTAAAAATGTACAGACCAACATCTAGGTCTTAGCGAGCTGATTGTTGTGTTTGTTGTTGTTGTTGTTGTTGTTGTTGTTGTCCTAAGGCACCCCAGAGGTGCAAAGGGCCTTCACAAGCTCGCGCCACGCCTTCCTATCTTCAGCGACCGTTCTGGCCTCGCTCCTGCTCGACCCGACCGCTCGTAGTTCATTTGTGACGGACCGCTGCCAAGAGACACTCTCACTCACTCACTCTCTCTCTCTCCACTACACTCTACACTCTTGTGTTTGTATCTTCAAAAACTTTACATCCAACAATAACAACACTGCCCTGCTCACCCCCGCAGTGCACTACTTTCGCGTTCACATCAGGCCAATCCGGAAAATTGCGAGTTACCTCTGGATGAGATTAGCTCAGGACCGGGACAAGTGGCGTACTAGAAAAAAGGCCTATGCTCAGCAGTGGGCGATAAAGGGCTGATATGATGATGATGATTAGGCCAGCCGGAGAGCAGCTGATTAAATATGTGGTGGGGAAGGCCCCGAAATATTAGACAGGCTGATGGCTATTTACTGTCTTAACAGCCGTTTATTGCAACCATGGTACAGTATACTCGTAGATGTCAAATATAATATATGTACAATGTCTCACATGGACCCTGTAAGGGCACATGCTCTTCGTCAGCCAGTGCGTTCAAATTTTACTCGTATTGGTTCCGATGTAGTGCATAGTTTTTGTCCATCGTATTTTCTCGGAAACATTCGTATGTCATGCTACATCAGTCAAGAGACTGACTGAAATAGCAAGACACCTTCGTACGGTTCCGTGAAAATACGATGGAAATTAATTGTGCACTACATCTGTATCGTTCTGGCCTCTCCAATGCCTCACTCTTCTGCCCCGATGTGAAACCAGCATTATCAGAATTCGAACACGATAGACAGCCCCAATATATATTTAATAACTGGCTGGATAAATACCTAATCTTGCCCAGAAGTGACGCATAAATTGGATCATAAAAACACCGGATCATATCAGGTTGTAGCGAATAGTGGCCATCAATGAGCAAGACCGGCTAGAATTACAATACGCGTAGGTACTCTCACGTGCTATGCATACATTAATATTCCACGTGACGACAATGCCGATATTTAGCCATTCACAACGGCGGTCTCAGTCAAGTCCATTGACATAACCAAAGACAGGTAATTAAGAAAAACTGTCAATCTTCATACCCACACTAGTCACCATACCTGTGCTAATCCGGGGCAGGAATACTTTACTAAAGTGATGTAGCAAAATATATTATTTAATAAACAAAAAAATATATTGATGTTACTTTACTGTCAGAATCTAGAATAATCTAGATCATCAGATAACCTCTTAAATAATAGTAATCGTGGATTTTCAGTGAGCACATGTATAAATATATGGACATTTTATTTATCGACATGTAATCCCTAGAACGTGCCCCGAGTTATTGAAAATATGTACTGTAATGCCATTGTTAGCTCTGCTGAGCCACGCTAGGCGATTCGCTCTTACTTTACGCAATGTGTCGAGTGAAATTAAGGTTAACAAAGAACTCGGCTTACGTGCACCAGCCTTTATGAATAAGCAATAACAGTATATAAATAACGTGACAGGTTTAGATATTTAGATGATAATAATGACTTTACATGTTTGCCAACTATAGTCACTGCAATCCCTGGGCTACCCTTTGCTCAGTAGTCTATACTATTACCAGTCTTTTCAATGCACGTGTCTCTACGGCCTTCGCGTTTCGTCTATTCGCGAAACCTCTTGAATATATTATATTTCATCTGCATGTCCGTCTGTTCGGCCTCGGCTAGTTTAATAAAACGCTATCTATATTAATCTTTATGATTATGACGAACGTGTGTACTGTGTATGGTTTGTTACCCAACCCTAATAAGTCGAAGTAAAACTTTGCAGTAAGTAGGGCAGAGAAAACTTAAACACACCAAAATACAAGCCTAAAAAACGGCCAGGATCGTGCCGGAACACACATAATGGAGGGCACTGTCTGTCTATTATCGTATGAAGGCACAGTCATCTGCAGTAATATGTTACACAACTAAGGCCGCAAAAATATCTGACACGATCTTATTTGTAGAGCCATAAGAACGTGTCACATATTTTTGCGGCCTTCGAAGAGTAACATATTATTGCAGGTTACTGCACCTTCATACGATAAAAAGTCATACAAGCAAAGCGACACTTGCGTCGTTTTAAATAAGATAAGTGTTTTGGAAAAACTCGTATGTATGTTCGTTTTTTTTAGCATTAGAAAGAAATCCGCAGAAGCAAGCGTGCAGATTTTATCAGGTTCGTTAATTGTTAATAATTATTGAATTATCTAATGTAGCATGGTCAATACATATAATTTACTTCAAATTGTTACCGCTAAAAGTGCCAGATTTAGAACCACAAGCAAACTTCTGCAAAGTTCTTTCTAATGCTAATAAAAACGGACTATATATACGATAGAGTCTGGCTAGCCAAAAATTGTTGACAGATATTTCGTTGTTGTATCACCAATTGTCTATGATTTAGAAAAAAGCTAAAAATCAGTTGTCAATTTATATCATTCATTTAAATTGTTTGCGGTTTATAAGGGGATTATTTTAAATAATATTAATAATTTCTATACTGAGTGAGGTTCGCAAACTATAATATAAGCTCGTAAATAATTACGACAATGTGTCGACGTGTAGCGTTGTATAACGAAAAACTGCATTGTTTACAACTCCTAAACAAATTAGGAGGTTGGCGCTCTAAAAATATTTTGATACTTAGTATTTTGTATATTTGGCATAGTAGTTATGTATTTTTTGGTGATGAATTAATATTACGGTATTATCGAGCTAGATCTTATTACACTTTATTTCATTTTTCGCCTTGTTACAATGGTGTATGGTGAGAAAGTGTTAACATATATGTGTTTATCGTTCACTGTACTTTGCATAGTGGTAGAAATTATGTGAGCTGACTTTGAGTGCACGTCAACGTATATTTTACTTATATTCTGAGGTACCCTACGTGTGGACAAAAGAAAATCCAGTATCAAAACTATAATTCCTACTACACAAAGTGTGACCAGCCCAAGATTTTTTGAATTTCCCGCCAAACGTTTGTGTAAAATTTCAGAAGCCAAACTCTATGTACCCATAGATAGATAATTACCCCATTTTTCTTTTGATTGACAGAATATGATACGAGTTTTTTTTCAAAGTAGTGCCGATAATATTATTGGCACTACTTTGAAAAAAAAATCTTTAGTCCATCGCTCTATCTATATGATAGATAAGCAAAACCCGAGGGCACAACTAGGTAAATATCCCAACGTTGTATGCAAATGTCCGCGTACGCCCCGCGAATGTCTATGTACTTAATGTACATAAATAATACGTAGGAACGTGTATATTAATCGGACACGTATTGGGCAGGAAGGGAACAAGGTTACCGGGTTATGGGTGGTAAATATTTAGGTACAAAATAACAATTTTAAAAACAAATTTCAATAATAGATAACCAGAAATGTAGCTAGCAGTATTTAGAGCTACTACACTGAGAGAAAAGTACAACAAAAATACACTTAGAATTACAAAAATAAACTTAATCCGGGGACAAGGAGAGTTAACTAATAGGAACAAATTGACTTTTGTAATTTATAACACTTGGCGCTGGCTAGCCAGTTCCTTTGCTTGAACTTGGCTTGACACGCTGCCGCGTGTCTAGATTAGTTCTTGCAATTTCTATTATCTTTTTGTTGAAATTATATTTGGGATTACTGAGCTGTTTGTAGAAATAAATAAACTTTACAGAAATAGTGAAACGTCCATAATTATTACTGAAACTTCATTTTTTCCCCCAGTATGTACAGAACTGTTTTTTAATTCCTGGTGATGATTTTTCTCTCAGTGTATGGGATAAAATAAATGTAATATTAATAGCGTTAACCAATCTAGCTTACAATGGCATATACTCCGAAAAAGATACATCGATATATCTATCCAATCTTCAGCTTTTTATTTCAATCACAGAAATCTGTAGTAATAAAAGTCTAACTTATAAATTAAGTTTTTCAGTGTTCTTACACAAAAAAGTAACATCTTTAAGTAACAAACAGGAATCACCTACTCCTTTACTAAATCTACATGAAAACAGCTACATAAAGGATCCATTAATATCACCGCTTTGTTTCCTCAGCTAAAAGCCTAAATGTGCCAGCGGAACTCTAAATACTTGCACCAATTAAGCACACCTTGGGTTCCGTTATACAGGTTGGAGCTTTATTGAGACAACTTACTAAAATGACCTAAAAAAAGGTTAACTTAATTTGTATATCTAGAAAAACGTATGGTCTCTGAAAATTTAAAATTTTACAGGGGGTAAAATATCGTGCAAATGAATGTAATTATACGAATGAACTACATAGTTTATAAATTAATATTCAAATTACACATTCTTATTTTAGGATTTCTAGGAAATCCTTATAACAATTTTAATAACAAAACTTCCGTGAGACACAGACATATTAAATATATAGCGCGCGTTTTTCGACTTAAAATACGTGAGTGACCCGTTCTTAATATATTTAATCCTTATAACACTTAGGTAGTGTACTTACCATATCGTTCATAGTCGACGACGGTAATTTTATTAATTCTTTCACCTTTTGCAAATAACAATTAACGTGATGGACAATACAAAATATCTAAATAAGAAATTATTCAGCCAAATACGCAATAAAGCTGACAAAAGATAGGGAACTTCATCCGCTGACATAAAAGCTTAGCTAAGGTAGCTTTATGACTCGGTCCATTTAAGATTGTAGTCATAATTTTAAAATGTTGCGAGCCAAATGTGGAGATATGACACTTTGGCTCCGTATACAACGCACCCTGTACGACATGAATTTGTAGGCATTAGAGGAATGCAAAGCTTTCACTGCTTCGTTATAACGAGCTACAATTTTGTCTGTGGTACAAGTTTTAAGC
Source organism: Cydia fagiglandana (assembly GCF_963556715.1). NCBI lineage: Eukaryota > Metazoa > Arthropoda > Insecta > Lepidoptera > Tortricidae > Cydia > Cydia fagiglandana. Next base: position 18,955,657 of record NC_085942.1, on the reverse strand, counting down.
TTATCATACCGAGTCTAGTTAAAAATTAAAGCACAGAACTACAGTGAAAAAAACTTGTTCTTTGCAGATGAAGATTTTCTCTTCTTATTAAATGTTTCTTTATACTAATTTATTCCAGTTATCAAATAGTTTTTAGGGTTCCGTACCCAAGGGTAAAACGGGACCCTATATTACTAAGACTCCGCTGTCCGTCTGTCCGTCCGTCTGTCTGTCTGTCAACAGGCTGTAATTCATGAACCGATAGCTACGCAGTTGAAATTTTCACAGATGATGTATAATTTATGTTGCTGCTATAACAACAAATACTTAAAAACAGATTGTAATAAATATTTAAGTGGGGCTCCCACACAACAAACGTGATTTTATTGCCGTTTTTTGCGTAATGGTATGGAACCCTTCGTGCGCGATTCCGACTCGCACTTGGCCGGTTTTATTCTTTCATTGAAAAATTTGTTATCTGTAATTCGATTACCTACCAGTCTATTTTTTATAGTACTTCTGCGACATTAATGTTGTGTTGAAAAGAAGCTTAAATATGTCGCGGCGGCCGATCGTAAGATCAGGCAGATCGTAATGTTCCTGTGTGTATTGACGATAGTCACATTAATCCAATATATAGGTAGGATAGGTTCGTTAGGTTGCTTTAGATGCCCGAAGGGCAAACTGCCCAGAAATAGGTGCCCCGCGTAGCGGGGCTCCGTCGACTCAGGGTACGAGTCAAAGATTTTCACGTTTCACGATATGCCTAGGAATTTCAAGATATGCCTGATCTTACGATCGGCCGCCGACATGTATATTGGGGTCAAATTTTCCAAGCTAGATAAGACCAACATCCCATTATTCGACTCAGCTGAAACTTCACAATCATATCTAATTTGTGTGTCAATGCAATTATTATAGTACCATTGAGCTCATCTGGATCTGGACATAGGGGGTGTATTTAGGTTTGTTATAATTGTCTCGACTAGTATTAATTGCCTGTTGAAAGAAAAGTACAGTCAGCCTTAAAAGCTTGTATCAAAATTATTTTCAGTGCTTGGATAAAAATCTGAAAATCTCTATATATCTTGCATTTTGTGCCTTAAAGCGCGCACGCAATAATGCTCGCGTCAGTAAACCGAGGCGAGTTATAAAATGTTTGACGCGCGCCGACAGTCCGAGCAGGTGTCGCGGTGTCCATATTGCCAGGGAGCTTTGGGACAGTATTTTTGTTGTCTTTCTGTCTACATTTTGCTCTAGTTATATCAAGTAAGATACTCTACACACGACAATATAACACGAGCCATATTGGAGCCATAACATTTTCCTGAGTGATTTGGTCATGAGGCTCTATAGAGAAGCCGGACAGGGGACGGGTGACATCGGTAGCGGGACCATAAGTATTTATAGGTAATGGTCGTCGTTATATTGCTAATGCCAGAGCCACCGTTACGTTAGCCACAAGCAGCAGCAGTTGCTGCAGCAATACTGCTGTAGCGGAAAACGAGTAGTGATATCTGATCTCACAGTCAAATTCCTTGATTTTAATATGAGTGTAGGAGTTGAATGTTCTAACACTTCTAACTGCGACAGCCATGCGCGTCTGTAGTTGCAATAAGAATTTCCGTGAGATTTAAAAGCCTTTCGGTTCTCCGTATAACTTCCGATTTTGTGCTTCCTCCGGTCAGTTGTAAAGGAAGGTGTCAAAGTCGTCTCGCCGTCTCCTCCTGGGCCTACCCCGCCCACGCTTCTTTACCGGCATCCACTTGGTGGCTATGTTAACCCACCTATCCGGATGCATGCGATAGACGCGGCCGGCACAGTCCTATTTGAGCTTGGTAGTTTTTTTGCCAACCCGCATTGAATTAATAAATAAAATATTTCTAATTTACCTTAGGAATACGTGAAACATGGTGACCCCAGTTTTAAAGCTCACCGCACCGCTGCCTCGCGTTAGACGCACTTCCATCCTACCCCCGCCCATCCCCATTAGACCCGCTTCTCCCTACTCTCCCCATACAAATTTCGATTCAAGCAAACAATCTCGAAGCTCAAGTTATAGTGGTTTAGTTAATGTGTTTCCAAAATTTGTTGTCACTAAAGGAAAAAAGGCGTATGTGCCAATAGAATGTATGAGATGTATGTTTTTTTGGTTCTCAGGTATAGGAATTATGCTTGATAATACACAACACGGCAGTTTATGAGTTTTTGTAAATAATTGACGTGAGAAAAAGCCCCAAATTAGGCGATTTTTGGATTCACGTTGAAATGTACAGTCGACGTCAAAGATATGTTTACACTTTTGCACCTTACTCCTTTGTTATAAGGCGAAAAATGTAAATACCTTATTGACATCGAAGTATGAACCCTAAAAGTTATAAGTACATTTAACTGTTTTTCGAGCTTTTAAGTGTATTTGACTTGAAAATGTAAATCTCCTTTGGTCAATTTGGACATGGTTTTGTAATTAATATTATTCCAAACATTCTACATTATAGATCTTCTGTAGCCCTTTTAGAGGACCATTCTCTGAGATTATGTCTGCGGTTGCCGCTAATTGCCACGACTCTTTTCATAAATTTGTATGGGTCGCGGCAATTAGGCAGCTGACATATTTTTTGACAAGGACCGAAGAAAGGTTTGAAATGCGTGTGATTTGTATGAAATTCTTAAAACACTATAAATTGCGTAGATTTTTTCAGATTTTCCTTTAATATAAAAAATGTACGATGTAGATGTATCTGCTTGGCAATAATAAGTTTTATAATAAACTATTATTTGCAGTCATTCTATAAATTTTGTTAACTTTGCGCTTATATGTGACGTTTCACTGCAAAAGGTACCTTATGGCGGCCAGCGCTTACGTCGCATAGCGCCGCAATAATATTGGAGCGGCGTTAATAATAGCGTAAGCGCCAACCGCCACGCCATAAGGTACCTTTACCCGTGGGACGTCACATATAATCGAAAATTAAACAATATTAGTTGGCAATAATTTGTACTTATTTATGTCACCATCGAACAAACTTCTTGTAGAATACGCTACGTGTTTTCTTTAACGCCAACCGGTCAACTTTAATGATAACATAGCCATCTATCCGAACGTTCGTTATGTCACTAGTTGTCAAAAGATAACGTCGAATGCCGCTGTACATGTTTGTAAGTGGGGAAACGTATACTTACCAAATTATCGTAAATTATAGTGGATTATTGTCTAACGTGAAGATTTATGGTAGTTTTTAAAGGATAATTAATCATCATATTATCATGTATTGTGTGTCTAATTAACATGAAGATATTTAAAAAGCCACGATTACAAGAACATATTTCACAATCTATAGGTAGCTACATAAATATTTCGTTTGACTTTTTATCTGCGTAATTAATAACAATTAGAAATATGGTATTTCAGTCATCAGAACCCCTAATAGTATAAATTTCATTCGATACCTAGCATGAGATTTGTCTATTTTTGTATGTGATTTTGAACAGCGCGCCAAGCGGGACGTTTTGAAAACTTAAAATTTCATACAAAATGATACTTCGCAAACACGTAAGTCCGTCACGCTATACCGGTATGTTAAAAGCCCATGGGTTTACCGGTATGTTTATCGATAACATATGTTATCGGCTACGACCGTAGCTCAGCGGTGAATGTGTTAAAGACAATTTAGACAATCATTTCGTTCCAACCAAACACCAAACTGCCGTATTCGAGCTTCAAGATATTCACAAGAGACGACACGTACTAGATCCATTCTAGATACGTTATAGTTTAGATATCAACTCCACACACACAGCCAATGTCACTTTTGCATTAGATAGAGTAAGATATCTATTAGATGTGAATTGGACCTCAAAGTCATATCCTGTGGAAATCGTTCAAGAGTAATCTCCAGGATCGCGCAAATGTCAAATTTGACAGGCTAGATAAACATATTGTTATCGTATCTTGGTGATGTCGAAAAGATATCTAATAGATGTCTATTTCAAAATCCGAATCGGGCCCAAAACCTTTAACTTTTTGCCGTAAGGCACAACGACACATGCAACATTAAAACTTTTAATTCTTATTACAACTCATACAAGATAAAACTAAAAAAAAATGTAAAACAACTTCTTTTAAAAGCGTAGCCAATTAGCGCTCGCTTTCGTTTATTAATTTAATTAATAAAACATTAATAACGTTGTTTCATGGTCGAGCGACGCGCGGCGAAGATTTTGATAAGTGTTAATTAAGGGTTGGTGTTCACCTCACTGACAGAGCTTTCGACTCATGCGCACTAATATTATACAGGGTGTGTCTGACCATGGGGCTTTAAATCCAGGGCTCGATTCTACTCGCTAAACTGAGCTACTTTTATTATGGCACCAACCCTGAAATCCCGTAAATATTTTTCACCGTTTCATACATTTTGGCTGATCAGTTATCGACGTTTTCTATGGAAAAGTCAAAAAAAATTCCCCGATTTTAGGGTTGGTCCCATAGTAAAAGTAGCTCAGATTAGCGAGTAAAATCAAGCCCTGGATTTAAAGCCCGATGGTCAGACACAGACTGTATATTATGTTATCTTCAACTACTCATAAATATCTGGGAGACCAAGCTTTGCTCTGAAAACATATAATAACTCAAAAATGCTCGTTTTCTCAGAGATACGACCTAGCTAGATCGATTGTTCGCCCCCGAAAACCCCCATATAGCATATTTCATCGAAATCGTTACAGCAGTTTCCGAGATCACCGAAATTAAATATAAGTACATAAAATATTTCTATTCTATTCTATTCTACATATAAATACAAGAATTGCTCGTTTGACGGTATAAGATTTGAATAGTATTTATATCATCTATTAAAAGAAATTGGTATAAAAAAAAAACATTAAAAAAATCTACTGTTTTTTATGGTGGTATAGGTTCAGAGAACGAGAAGAGTTTTTGAAAAATAGTTATTACCGCTTTTTTAGATCACAACACATTACGGTTGCCAAAAATTTAGGCCTTAGGGTCACCCCACATCTAGCGTCTTTCGAGCGTCGGCGTCTACAACTCTATGGCCGCTACTCGACGCAACGTCGACGCAACGTCGACGCAACTGCGCAGCGACGTCATTTTCCATAGCGCTGACCAGACGCCGACGCTCGAAAGACGCTAGATGTGGGGTGGCCCTAAGGCCAGTGGATAACGATAGGCTTCAGATACGTATAGTAAGGATTTCAAAGTCCCAAGTATACTGGTTAGTTCAAGTATACTACTCTTTCCTTTTGTATAATATAAATACAGTCCAAGATTGTACTATTGATAGCACGCCAGTTCCAATTTTTGATGGTGATAACCTGGTAAGAAGAAGAAGAAGAAGAAGAAGAAAATAAATTTATTCAGGACGCTTACAGTATTGCTTAAAACTAATACAAAACTTTTATAAGTATAAAACATAAACGTCACTGAATAGGTCTCCCCTCAGCTTAATGACAAGTTACCTTTCAGGTATCTTGACGGTGGTCTTCCGTGGAGACCTGTCCAAGCGATCGCGTCAGCACGTAAACTTAACTAACATTGGTTAAACTAAATCGAGATCAGAACTAAAATCACAAATAAATATTACTTCAATTTGACCTATTAAGTATATATAATGTACGGCTTATTTAATAACATATTTGTAAGACTTAGAATTTATAAAACTATTTGTATAAACTATTGCATTAAATCATTCACTGAACTAAACTTATGATTATGACAGACAAAATTGAAAGATCAGAGATTGGCACTTAGGCGTGATCTACTCTTAGAGCAGATTTCTGCAAATTCAAAATATACTTTTTGTATTTTACTTTAAAAGACAAAATAGAGTGAGAGTTTCTTATGGGCGGCGGTATGTTGTTCCAGCATTTCGCAACGCAAGGGAGTGTTTAGTGGGACTCGCTTTCGGTTCGTTTTATAAACCCACACTCGTACTTTAATGCCTTTCATTATGTAGCTGTCACACAAACTAGGCATTAAAATCGATTCAGGAGTTTCGAACGTTAAATGCAATCATGTTACGAAATAAGTAGACAAATAAATATTTAATCAGGTCTACACTACACTGTGCGCGTAACTACATTTAGTAAGTGTGTAAGTTAATGTACATATATGTTTTTAGTTTAATGTACCTACCTCTTTATACTTGTAACACCCAGACATCGTACGGTCAGCCAAGAAAGCTTGGTCTACCACTTTTCGACTCTATCATCTGATTGATAGAGTCTAAAAGTGGTAGAACTGGTAGACCACTTTCTTGGCTGACTGTACATTTTCCAGCATTTTTGGTGCAGCGGAGTGGTAATGGTAACGTGTTAACGGAATTGGTATAAATAATTACAACCCTAATGATTAATTAACGTTAATTTAATTACGTTAATATTAACCTTCATTTATGATACTTAATTCAGAATCTTTGATTCATCTGACATGAATGAATCATTATGCAAAAAGCTTACGATGAAGTACAACTAAATCAGTATAGGTACAATAATAATAGGTTTACAAGTGAACGGTAGCCATTGTACTGAAGCTTTCTAGCCGGAGGATGATCCTTTGTGGCGGGGCCCTGACATTTACATGTTGCCCCGAACGGCCACTTTACGCGGATTTCCTCAACCGCGTGAACTTACTTATCTAAATTTAGGATCTTAATTATATTACATTAAACCGCGAAAGATTGTTTTGCAAGCTTCATCCAGTTATTCGATTATTATCGTTTATTTTACCATATACCTACCATTATTCATTTATAGAGAGAATATCCAGGAATTTGGCGGAAAACCCACAATTTTATACTAAGTACTTACATATATTAGTTTTCAAACAAAACATGTATGTAAACCACAATACTTTTTTGAGTAATGCATTAATACAATAAATCAAATAAAAGGGTAATAAAGTTTTCTATTCATATTTTTCTACACCAAATACATATAAAAATAAAATCGTGAATTAAAGAAAAAAATAAAAAAAAGCAAAACGAAATCCACCATAGGCCCCGACGAGATTCGAACTCGTGATCTCCTGTTTACTAGACAGGCGCTTTAACCAACTAAGCCACGGCGCCGCTTGGACAGTGCGGCGAAATTGTGTATCAGTTAGCTAGAGCACGAGCGCGCGTTGTATCATCTCGTCCTTTTCATATCAAAGGACTGTCTTACGGTTAATGTAATAGGGTAGTTTTTAGGCTGAACATAGTTATTGGTTGTCAATAAGGAGATGCAAATTACAAGGCGCGCTTGTAGATAACTGATGTTTTAATTGTTTATTCTGATAATGTCTCATTAAAAAAGTACTTACGTACTTATAATAACTGCAGGGAGTTTACGTTTAGGGAGGGCTATAAATAAATATGATCGCAGTATATTCTTTCCCGGAAATTGACCAAGACTAACAGTTTCGTCTTTGAAGATCTGAGGGGCTTGCGCGAAAATCGAAAATTCGCTTCAAATGGAAATCACTCCATTTTCCGTGAAGGTGGACTCTCTGTTTGAGTTTGAGTGTTTGTGTTTTGTTTGTGTGTGTTTGTTTTGCGTTTGTCTGTTTCGTAACTCCAAATTTTGCCAGAACTCAAATAGAAAGTAAAATTAAAGGAGTGTACAGGTTTTTAAAGGCAACGAGCATGTAACACCTCTGGAGTTGCAGGCGTCCATAGGGGCTGTCCTGTGGGGCTGTGCCTGTGTATAAATTACGTCATCGATTTTACACCCCCCCCCCCCACCCTTCCCCCTAAAATCATCCAAAAATCATGCTTCGAATGACCCTGTTTCCTCCTACGTCATGCTACCATCATCCGATGTCCAGCCCCCCCACCCCCAAATTTGAAATGACGTATTTTTGAATAGCCGCATAGACTACGGCGCCTGCTTACCATCAAGCGGGCCGTATGCATGTTTGCCACCGACGCGTAAAAAAGATTAGCGATTACACAACGTGTTTAAACGCAAATATGAGTGTTCGCATGTCCTTGGCCGTGGTGGCTGACCCCGCGAGGCTGACGCATTTATGATATACACTTCCGTTCAAGTCGGCCCTTAGCTACCTATAGTACAGTCGCCATCAGTTATATCGGAGCGGCCAAGGTGCTCACAAATATCTGAACACGCCTCTATTGTCAGGGCGTTAGAGTGCGTGTTCAGATATGTGAACACCTTGGCCGCTCCGATATATCTGATGGCGGCTGTACTTACCTACTTTAGATACTTGGGCTACGAGTATAGAATATTCATTGTGAGCAGTACATTGACGTTACTCAATAAATGAATAAAAAACGACCAAGGGCATGTTCCACACATAAAGGGTTCCGTACTTCCGTTCTCTTCGTACACTGAGAGAAAAATCATCACCAGGAATTAAAAAACAGTTCTGTACTGGGGGAAAAAATGAATTTTTAGTAATAATTATGGACGTTTCACTATTTCTGTAAAGTTTATTCATTTCTCCAAACAGCTCAGTAATCCCAAATATAATTTCAACAAACAGATAATAGAAATTGCAAGAACTAATAGGAATTGCAAAAGTCAATTTGTTCCTATTAGTTAACTCTCCTTGTCCCCGCGGATTAAGTTTATTTTTGTAATTCTAAGTGTATTTTTGTTGTACTTTTCTCTCAGTGTACGATATAAAAAGCCATACCAGCAAAAACTATGTAGGTATACCTACTTACTTTTAGTAAGAACAGAAGTTTTATAAAAAAACTCACTAATAGGTACCTTAATGTACATTTAAAAAGACTAAGGGCCCGATTCTGATTTTGAAATAGACATCTAACATCTATTACTTAGACACCAAGATACGATAACGATATGTTTAAGATCTAACCTGTCAAATTTGACATTTGCGCGATTCTGGTTCTGCACGACTCTTGAACGATTTCCACAGGATATGACTTAGAGATCCAATTCACATCTAATAGATATCTTACTCTATCTAACGTAAAAGTGACATTAGTTGCCCGAATTGCGCTGCAAAAGAGAACTAGTTGATATCTAAAATATAACGTAAGTATATAGAATTGATCTAGTACGTGTCGTCTCTTGTCAATATCTTGCAGTTCGAATGCGGCAGATTGTCACAGGTTGATATTTACTGATTTTATCTTCACTTTAATTACCTACTTACATGTAATGTAAGTATGGAGTGTCCCCTTTAAAGAAATAACGTTTAACATTTTAAGTTCTAATTTTACTAGCGACTTACAAAAATATATCTATGTCACAATTGTCACCCTGTTTTTAATCTTCCCAATAAAGCCTCCGTGGGTCTTTAATTTTTCAAGATGTTTGAAAAAACACACTTTTTTGAATTCACTCATATGCCCAGAAGATGAGTATACTTAAACAAAAAAGTAATTAATGGGTATCACATTTTCACACCACACATGTCTTGCCGAGTGATACGGCTGCTATTCCAAACGCTTACCAAGCACGCGCGAGTATGATAGCTCAGAAAACCATCATAAGAACTCTCATACATTTTATAGGGAACTTGAGATGCTGCATATACTGGTTAGCAAAAAACCGTGACTGTGTAAGCGATGAGAATGCAGCGGCGTTATACGAACGTTACCCGTTCATGAATGAGCCGTCCTTGACAGGGACTCAATGAATTGTCTTGTTATGACTAAGTATACGATGCAAATTCAACCTTAAAATATAACCACAAGATTGATTATAGAATGACGGTATCCTGTAGTTGTAATATAAAACTTATGACTCAGGTAATTTGGTTTAAAATTGTTTGTAAAGTGTCTTCTTCTTTAAAATTTGTGGAATTAAGCGTGAAATATAAAATTATAAATATTGAAATTTAAACCTTAGAGCTTCGTGATAAAGTTTGAAATGGATTTGTAGAATTTTAAAGTACTTTTGTAAATATGTATGTTTAACTGATTAGTTCCCTAATGTATATATGGATTTTATTTAATTTGGAATCATTAAGCGTTTGTCGTCTGTCAAGTTTTTGCGCATATTAAAAACCGGTTAATGTTAAATAAATTAGCATATTTAATAGTTAATTATGTACGGGTAGGTGTGTCAATGAGCGATATCGCCCTTTTGAGGTACATTTTTGGTTGACATTATCAATTTACGTCAATCATTATAGTCAATAATTTAATGATTAACTAATTATACAATTTCCGTGAATGATAATGATATTATTATCGTTTTGTCAAATGTCAACGCCCTCAAATTAACTGATTAGTTTGTTAGCGATATTTCAGTTTTTTTTAAATAGGTAGTTATATAATATAACCTTCCTCAACATTGCCCTTCATGCCAATAATTTCCTGGCTTGATAATATACAGTGATTCATAACTACCTTTTCAACCAGCTATAGATAAACTAACCTACTACTATGTTTAGATTTTTCTTTCAGGGCCAAACAGAAAACTGTGTTATGTCTTTCCTGTAGACATACACAAGAGTCAAGGGTAATAACGGTTAATTTTCTTATTTAACCCTTATCCACGTGAAAAGGTCCTCCTTTTATTTAGAGAACTATGATAAAATCATTACTTACATGCCCACAAGCTGTGAACTATTGCCCACAGGAGAGAAAACTAGTGTGTTCGCGCGAACTGTAAATTTTTTCTCCTGTTAACAGCTTTTGGACATGTAAGTAATGATTTTATCATACTCGTAGTTCTCTAAATAAAAGGAGGACCTTCACGTGGATGAGGGTTAAATAAGAAAATTAACCTTTATAGCCCTTAACTCTTGTGGATGTCTACAGGAAAGACGTAACACAGAAAACGCGCATTTATTAGTTTTTATATGTTTTTCGAGCAAAGCTCTGCTCCCACATATTGTTATATTATTTAATTCCTGTGGTTCCTACATTTGCCTATAGGCAAGACAGGTATGCCTAATTTTAATTCACCTTCGCAATGGGAAAACCCACCCCCTCCATCCCTGTGCGTGACTCAATCCCTTGGAACATTTTATTCTCAGCATTATGACTCATTCAGTATTTCTGACCTTTGATTAGTCAGCGTATGTATCCAAAATTTGGAATAAATGATTCAGAATATGATTGTATTCATAACCTATGAGTCAATGTTTAAAAAAAAACCTACAGCTTTTTCGGATTACGTGTCCTAAGAGTGCCAGATGGAATTATTACGAAGCCTCCGCTGTTAGGCTGTCACAGGCCGTTGCAGTTGCAGCTGGGTGCCTAGCCAAGATGCCAATCGTTCGCTCCGTAACGATACGGATACGATACGGTAACCTCTCTCTATCACTCTTCTAGAGAGAGAATTGTCTCGATGAGCAGTAGATGATGTTGGAAGAAAGGTGACAGTCAGCGATAAAACCTTTTGTATAAAAAATGAAGCTGTGGCAAAAATCTCATTCTTTTTCTGGGAACTCTTAATAGCTGATCAGATTTTTTCGATTCAATGTGATTTCGTTTATGAGCCCCTTAATGGATTTTGTCCATTATGAAGGACATCTTATAAATATGACCACATCATTATTTCTAGAAACGCTAGCACAAATCTTGTAAGACGCCTGGCTTATTATAGGTATACTTTTCGCTCAAATACGAGTATGTCTTAGATGTGAATTGAACCAAGTTTTATGAAAAAAATAAGCACGGGATAAGAAGACCTTAAGGTAATAAGATTTGTAAATCACACTGTAAGTATTTAACTATGTAACTCCTCAAAAGTATTTTTCAACGTAAAAATATTAAGTAGGTACATATATTTTTATATAGAATAAGGTACTACAGTGGTGCATCGTTCCCACGCCCAATGCCCGTAGTGTACGATAACGATGGACCGATAGCAGAAAAAATAAAATAAAAAGCATTTTATTACATAATATTCGTTACCTTTCTACTTAACCGAAGTCCGTTTAGAAACGTTAAGAAACGGAAGTCCGTTTCTTATTTTTCTTCAGCGTAAGATTTTGATTATTTAATTAAAACCTTGACTTACATTAACACACTTTTTTTTACTTTTACTTGTAAGGAAACATTGTTTGCAAATGTATTTGTAGGTATGTTTCGTTAGATTTATTTAAAAATAATATTGGAAACTTTTGAAGCGGTCCCAAGTCTCAAGACGAGACGGTTAGGAGCATTTCAAACATATCTTGAAACTATTGCATTAGTTTAATGGCTCCTCTACACGATAGGCCAACGCCGGCCACTCCAATGGACGCATTTATGCGTTAGAGGGAGCAAGTGATATTGCTATCTCATTCTACCGCATGGCTGCGTTCCTTGGAGTGGCCGGCGTTGGCCCATCGTGTCGAGGAGCCATAATAATCACATCACACAACTTTTTCTTATCTTCCTCGCGTTGTCCCGGCGGCATTTTTACCAAGGCTCATGGAAGTCTGGGTTCGCTTGATTACATACATGAAACTACTTTCTAACTCAAAATGAAGGATATTCATACTAAATTATCTAAGAAAAAAAACAGAAATTATTATTACAGCTCAAGTGGGATTGGGCGGGACATATCTGTCGGATGCACCCGGACAGATGGGCCAAAATAGCGACCGAATGGGCACCGCAGATCACCCGAGGCAGAGGCAGACCAAAGCTGTGACGAGTAGCGAAAGACAGGGGAGGCCTTTGACCATCAGTGAGACACAATATAGGCAAAAAAAAATAATCTTGTACCTCATTTTAAGCAACAGAGGTCACGTTAGACCTAAATTTAATGTGAGGGGTTTCAATAGACATTAAAATGGAGATATTTTGCTGACCGTCCGTAATCACACAGTATTGCGTGTCCGCAACAATCAGCATTAACTTTCAGTTTATGCGACTTCGCGGCCGTGGACTGAATCCACTCCCGCGCACCCACCACACACAAGCCAATCTCAACCTTACCACACTGACATAAGGTACCTACACGATATTGTGATGAAAAAACTGCAATTATTGCCGTTGACACACGTTGTCATCGTAATTGTATGTTAAATGATAGGATTTGCGAGGTTAATGATTTTATTGAGAAAAAAAACGCAAAGTAGAAGGTTGCACTGCACTACTGAAAATCATATTTTTTAAAGCGATACATAAGTTACATAGCTACCTATCATTCATTGGGATAACTTCGAAGGCGGGGTAAGTTTGAATATAGCTAATGTCTAATAAACTAGAAGCACTTCACGCTTTAGCAACACTTTACTGCAGCGGTCGGCAACAAGCGGCCCGCGGGCCACATGCGGCCCGCGAACCTCTCGCTTGCGGCCCGCGAGTCTCGATCCCTGGCTATTTTGTATGGTATATTGACAAACGACAATGTCTGCTAAAGTCACAAATATTACCAAAGTGCGGCCCGCGTCAACTTCGTTAACTACTATGTGGCCATTGGCTGCTAAAAGGTTGCCGACCGCTGCTTTACTGCAACGATTATCAGCACATCTTGCTTACTGTTGCCTGTTGCTACAATATAAAGTGCTTCTAGTAGATTGTATTACCAAATTTTCTGAATTACTAAAAAGGTTAGTATTCCACCTGTCCAATTTTTTGTCCAATGTCATTGCGTCTCACGTTACTCTCTCGTTAAGCAAAATATATAGACGATGGACGATACATGCGGATAAAGAAATTGTACAGATGGATATACCTACCTCCTCCTCCTTAGTCGTACACTCTTGCCAGAGTGGTCGTGGTTATGGGTTGTCCTTTTCTATGTTTATTGTGGCTGTTGCGATACTCCTCCATCTCTCTCTGTTTGTGGCACCTACCACTCTCACATAAAAAAACATGGGTTCCTCCTGAGCACACTCCTATCTTAAGTTAGTTAAAACTAGTATACAATAAGGAGAAACTTTTTTTTTTTGCTAGCCTATTAAGGTGTCCCACTGCTGGGCAAAGGCCTCTCCCCTTGTCTTCCACGACTCCAGACACAGCGCCTGCTCTGGCCAGTTACTGAGAAAGGTGTCTAGGTCATCCCGCCATCTCCGTCTGGGCCTGCCGCGTCCGCGCTCTCCTTCTGGCATCCACTTGGTAGCCACACTAAGGAGAAACTATTATTAAGAAATTAGGTCGACTGAGTCGACTCCCAACAGACTTTCAAAGTAGGTGCTCTGCATATTTCTCAAATTATCTGAGCTAGACATCTTCGTAGAGATAATTAATGAAAGAGAAGTGCTTCTTAACCTACTTCAATACAGAAGGTCAATCGGCAATCATAGACATTAGGTTTATTGGGGGTGAATATATTTTATAGTAGAATAATGCAAATTCCTATGCTGATATCTAGAATTAAGTAACTACAGTATCTGTATTGTGTTACAGAAATAAACATTTTTCACAGTAAACTGCCAAAAATGGAAGAAATACCTATGTTTTGATTTAAAATACTTACGTATTTAAACATATACTTATTTAGATCTAGAAATTTCTGTAAAATTGTATCTCGCAGTGAATTTCACCCATTATTAAACAATAACGTATGTTAAGCATGCCTCGTAACCGCTTCACTGCGAATTCGGGCAAGTAACCTATGTTTATGGGACACAAGATGACACGTACAAGGTCAGGGTCATGACCTCGGCCGCCATCTTGCCGTTCGTGGCCCTGGGGAGTGGGGACATAAAGGGGTTTACGAATTTTACGACCGCACCGATGTTCGGCGAAGGCTGGTACAAATTGGTAATATTGTCATGAAAAAAATAGATGTATAAATATAACTACTTACCCCCTTATTCATAAACGTTTGCTAAAGTTGACAAGCCGATAATAATCGTTTGTCCCTTTCCGACGTATTGGTATGAAGGAAAGGAACAAACGATTATTATCAGCTTGTCAACTACAGCTACACTACATTGTTATCGGTTAAGGAAAATTATAAAATGATTGGTTAAGATTTTAGCTAGGTATGTTCACGGAATTTTATTAACTTCCTCCGATGAGTCACGCTTCAAAAATTTAAGTTCTTCAAATAAAAACTCTTAAGACGAAACGGGAGCTGAGCTAAAAGTCAATTTTGAGATGTCAAGCTGAATATACCCGTCGCTCTGACGGGGCCTAAAACCGCGGCGTGAGAGACTGTATTTGTATGTGTAATGCACGCACACAGACGCGTGCGGTGCGCCCGTACTCGCGCTGGCGCGCACCTCACTGATTGCAATTTGCATTGCCACTTTTTGTTACTGCTACTACTAAGTAGGGTAATTCGCCAGTAACTGGCCACTTTTAATAACTGGCCGCCCTAAACTAAAAATGAATCCTATTCACCTATAAACAGAATTCATTTTAGTATAAGGTTTCAATAACTTCAATAACTGGCCACTTTATACTAAAATTAATTCTATTTATAGGTGAATATAATTAATTTTTGGCTTGGGGTGGCCACTGACGAATTACCCTATTGCGATTGAACTTTTTTACTTACCCGGCTTACGTTTACGGAACTCGATATCGAATAGGGTAATTCGCCAGTAACTGGCCGCCCTAAACTAAAAATGAATTCTATTAACCTCTATACAGAATTCATTTTAGTAGATATAAGGTTTCAATAACTGGCTACCTTATACTAAAATGAATTCTATTTATAGGTGAATAGAATTCATTTTTGGTTTGGCGTGGCCAGTTACTAATAGTGGCCTGTTACTGGCGAATTACCCTATTTATGTACTTAGTGGTTAATACTAGTATCAAGTAAGTATATTTTTTTCAATAATGCTCAGAAACGAAGTATAGACATGACAAATATAAATATTAACGTCTTTGTAAGGCAGGATTGGACATTCTATAGAGTAAGAGTAAGTGTATGAAACAACCAATTCAGCTAGGACTAGGGAATGCTATCTAGATCTCGCAATTTCGAGATCTCGCTAGATCTCGCACGTATTTTCGAAATGTAACCTAGTTGACAGGAAATCTCGATATATGCAATCTCGGTCGAGATCTCGATTAATATATTCGAGATCTCGAACAAGACTGAAAGTGAAATACTTTGTTTTAAGTAATATATGACCTTAGATTCATGTTGTTCAGGCAGTGCTATTATGTGTTCGGCTTTAGCTCTATTATTGTTACGCAGTTTCTAAGTAAAGGTAAATAGTGGTTTAACATCGATAGCATTTCATAGAACTAAAGTAAAAATTAAAATTGATTTTATGTTAAATATTTAATTTGTTGTTGTTATTTTCAAAATATAACATGAGGTACCTTAAATAAGTAGTATGTCGGCGGCATATCGAAAAATTGTAATCCTTGGCGTATCATGAAACGCCACCATTTCCTGATCTAATATTAACCCAGGCATATCACGATCTTCCTTATGGAAGAGACGGCAGATCCATCAGAGCAATGCATTCTTTGATATTCCTAGCTTCATAGCGGGCGCATTGTAAAATAATTGATCGAGAAATCATATACATATTTTCAATGATTTTGTAAATGACTACAGTTATGACTACGGTTATTAGAAACCAATTATAGTATGTTTAATATTCTTTCTAATGGTATGCATCACCAATTGATCAGTAAAATAGAACCCGAGAAATAATGATCAGTTGAGGTCGGTCGCCCGCCATTTACGTGACGGAACAAAATTCATCATTACTTTGCTATATGTATAATATCATACATCAATAAAACTTATGTTTTTGGAAAGCTAATGAAATTTTTCGTATATTTTATAATAACATTAATTGCGATAAAGTTATAATTTATTGAGTTAGACGCATGTTTTGTCAGTACTTATGCCATCCATGCACGGTACAAAATCATATATTTTAAATATTTTGTAAATGACTACAGTCATGACTACGGTTATTATAAAACAATAATTGCACGTTTAATACTCTTTCAAACGACATCTCACACGAACCGATCGGTACCTAGGGATTGCAATCCGGTCCGGCGGATCCGGTAATCCGGCCGGATCCGGCGCTTTTTAGAAGCTACCGGATCCGGTTAACATCACCGGATCCGGACCGGATCCGGGAAAATAGAAAAAAAGACCGTACGCAGCACCCACTGCGCGTTTTAGGTGAGATAAAGGGGACGGATAGAAGAAAGAAGTTAAACAGAATAAAGAACGAATGAAAAAATCTAAAGTTAGTGTAAAATAAGAAGATATGTAATATGACGATAATTGAGAACAGAAGAGGATTTCCTCTTCTTTCATGTCGGTGGCACGAATCGGCACGATACGACGGTTACTTAAATAATTAGAAGTAAAAATTAAAGGATGGAGAAGTCATGGAAAGCATTTGGAACGACCGGTCTGGCCTAGTAGTGACCATTCAGTGACCCTGCCTATGAAGCCGATGGTCCTGGGTTTGAGGATAGGTCTCCGGTAAGGGCATTTATTTGTGTGATGAACACAGATATTTGTTCCTGAGTTATGGGTGTTTCCTATGTATACTTATAAGGATGTATTTATCAATATTCTATACGTATATAAATCGTCGCCTAGTAGTACTACCTGAAGCTAGCTAGTACCTATATTACAAGCTTTACGTGGTTTGGGGCTACGAGTAGGTCAATCTGTATAAAATTGTCCCTAAATATTTATTCATGATTTATTTATTTATTTGTGATTTAGGCTATAAAACTATTTTCACGGATAAAAAATGAAAGCAAGATAATACTTATTGGAGCGCATTTCATACAATTTTGGTTAGAAGTAAAATAGCTTGTTACTAGAATGGATCAGGGTTCAAATAACTCCATCAAAGAACAGTTACGAAAACTAGTCCTTTCAAGGAGTTCCATTTCCCATCCCATAATTATCCCGTTAACAGGCTTTGGAATCGGGTGCATTACATTTGTTATAATTACTTTTCATATATTATAGTTTGATATATCGTTATTTTGAATAACGTACTAAATGGCATACTACCGTAATACCTAATTAACGATATACATAATGTTATTATTGGTATAATGGTCATAAGGTATATTTACACTTCGTCTAATATGCATCGCCATAATTATTACATACTCTAAAGCATATTATTTGTTATAACAAGTGACATCACATAATTATTTATATGGCATAATAGTTGCATGACATAAATGGGTTAGGTTAGGTTGGAACTGCGACTCCGCACAAACGAATAACTACCTAACAAAAGGGGGGTTAGGTTAGGTTAGGTTAGGTTAGGAACTTTGACCCTCCGTAGAATAAAATACTCTAGCAAAATAAATGGTTTAGGTTAAGTTTGAACTGCGGCCCCCGCAGAACGAAAACCGTGAAAAAATTGGTTCTGTTAGGTTAGAACTGCGACCTCCCTAAAATAAAATAGCTAGCAAAAGCAGTAGGTCTGACTAAAAAGTATGTAAAACTACGTTATCACTGTTATCAGTAAAATAAGTATGTCAAGAAATCTTATACAATGTATGTATTTATACTTGATAAAATTGTATGAGGTATTACGTTATACAAAAATATAATATAACAAATGTAATTATAAAATATGTCTATATACTCTTTGAAAATTATATTACATTGGCATTATATCAATGACAGTATAGTTGAACTCACAATATAATAAAGGAAACGTATAATAAAAATTACATTATAACATACAATAATATATCAAGTGGCGTTATAACAAATGTATGATAGTTTTTTTATAATTATATTAACCATTACACACCCTTTGGAATCTAATCAAATTTATAATTTTACTGTAAACGTAAACAGAATGTGCATGATTGAATATAATAAAATTAATGACTTAGATTTCAAATACCTATTTATTTTTGTTTTGAGATTGACTATGTGACACTTTTTAATACATAGTTTTATATTATTGTTTTAAAGTGATTTCTTATTAACTTCAAATTGTTGTTTTGTGAATAAATTTGTAAAAATACCCTTTATTTCTCATATAACGCATATAACTTGAAAAATATGTCATTTAATTAATTTTAATATCCTTATACCTAACCGGATCCGGTCCGGCCGGATCCGGCCGGATTGAAAATCAATCCGGTTTGCAATCCCTATCGGTACCATAGGACTAAAGACGTGAACAAATATCAATGCTGGTCGGCCGCCCACTTTTTCCTTCCTTTTTTTCGACACATCCCCCCCCCTTCCATAAAATAAAAACCGGTTTATTCATATTCTGGAGACCACGAGGAACACGTCCATACCAGTTTTAGGTATTTAGAAGAGATGTCGACGAAAATCGTGAAGGAGACGACTTTTGTTTAATTTGCCTATAGACTATAGGAATATCAGAATATCACACCTTGAGGTTTGCGCAAAATGGCTGGTGTTCGCTAGACAGATCATGAAATGTCGGCGTTTCATTATATTCCTAGGAATATCTCGATACGCCCGATTTTACGATGTCTATATCTATGGAATTCTTAGAGATTATTGATTAAAATAACACATTTTTAGTTACTTTGTCAAATTCGATCTCGTCGAGATATTAATCTCGATCCCGAAAATCTGACTGTCGAGATCTCGAAACACCCAATCTCGATTCGGATTTTTCGTGCGAGATCTCGAATCGCCAATCTTGGTGCGAGATTGCATTTCCTAGCTAGGACCTTAAATTGCTCGACAATTACGGAGCGTGACTGTACCTAAAAATTTTGTAAACCCATACCCATAACCATGCAATAAAATATTTTTGATTTTGATTTCTAATTTGAAATATTAGAATCAAAAAGTTCAAAATAGATTGTACCTATGTAACTACAAAAATGTGTTCCCTCTCAACGCAAAACCCCTTGTGTCTTAGGAGGATCTAGATATTTTCACACAAGACGGTTTATCGATAACTTCTTACATCACTAGATTATCGACATTAAATGTCGACTATTGCCCATCACTTTTCTGGCTGTGTACGTATTTAGAAACTTGACTCCGCCCCTAAAATTAGTGCGGTAGGGACAACTGCAGCTGAGGCGAAAAATCCTGCGTAAAAATGACAAAAATCGAGGTTTCGTAGTCCTCTTTTTCCTCCTCCAAAACTTAACCAATCGTAACCAAATTTGGAAATCTAAATGATTATGAAATTATCTGTGTCGGACCGTTTTGCTTTTTTGGCTAATTGATATCAGTTTTGAATACCACGCCTCTCATTGCGGCATAGTCAATTAGGCCATTTTTGAAGGGCTCTAGCGCCTTAAAAAACAAAAATATAAAAAAAAGCAAAACGGTCCGACACAGATATTGACAATATTAATCTGTGTTAAAAAAATCATTGCTCTAGCTTCAAAAACCACGGAGGAAAACGAGGACTACGTTTGTATGGAGAAATGACCACCCCTGTTGGCTCTTAAGAGTTATAATATAAGAGTTGAGTACCTATTTTTCGTAAGTACTTGTGTGTTCTTATAATAATCAAAAATAGCAAAAAATAAAAAATTAAATAAATAAATAATTATGGAAAAATATTCTGCAATAAACAATGTCAAAACCCTGGGAGAAATATGAGTACGTTTGTATAGAGAAACGGTCGTCCACAATCCTCATAAAACTACGCGTAACGCCACGGTATAACGGTCATACACATACGTTGCACTGTTTGAATAGTAGCGTGCGTATATCTGCTCACATAGTACTACAGACGCGGCAATGCACTTGCAGACGGTGAATCACAAATTGTCATGTGACTGGTGCGCTCCGCTTGGCGCTACAGCTGAGATTTACTTAATAAGTACATGTTTGAATAGTAGCGTGCGTATATGTGCTCACATAGTACTACAGAAGCGGCAATGCACTTGCAGACGATGAATCACGATTGTCATGTGACTGGTGCGCTCCGCTTGGCGCTACAGCTGAGATTTTCTTAATAAGTACATATTTGAATAGCAGCGTGCGTATATCTGCTCACATAGTACTACAGACGCGGCAATGCACTTGCAGACGGTGAATCACAAATTGTCATGTGACTGGTGCGCTCCGCTTGGCGCTACAGCTGAGATTTACTTAATAAGTACATGTTTGAATAGTAGCGTGCGTATATCTGCTCACATAGTACTACAGAAGCGGCAATGCACTTGCAGACGATGAATCACGATTGTCATGGGACTGGTGCGCTCCGCTTGGCGCTACAGCTGAGATTTACTTAATAAGTACATGTTTGAATAGTAGCGTGCGTATATGTGCTCACATAGTACTACAGACGCGGCAATGCACTTGCAGACGGTGAATCACAATTGTCATGAGACTGGTGCGCTCCGCTTGGCGCTACAGCTGAGATTTACTTAATAAATACATGTTTGAATAGTAGCGTGCGTATATCTGCTCACATAGTACTACAGACGCGGCAATGCACTTGCAGACGGTGAATCACAATTGTCATGTGACTGGTGCGCTCCGCTTGGCGCTACAGCTGAGATTTACTTAATAAGTACATGTTTGAATAGCAGCGTGCGTATATCTGCTCACATAGTACTACAGACGCGGCAATGCACTTGCAGACGGTGAATCATAATTGTCATGTGACTGGTGCGCTCCGCTTGGCGCTACAGCTGAGATTTACTTAATAAGTACATGTTTGAATAGTAGCGTGCGTATATCTGCTCACATAGTACTACAGACGCGGCAATGCACTTGCAGACGGTGAATCACAATTGTCATGTGACTGGTGCGCTCCGCTTGGCGCTACAGCTGAGATTTACTTAATAAGTACATGTTTGAATAGCAGCGTGCGTATATCTGCTCACATAGTACTACAGACGCGGCAATGCACTTGCACACGGTGAATCACAATTGTCATGTGACTGGTGCGCTCCGCTTGGCGCTACAGCTGAGATTTTGTTAATAAGTACATGTTTGAATAGCAGCGTGCGTATATCTGCTCACATAGTACTACACACGCGGCAATGCACTTGCAGACGGTGAATCACAATTGTCATGTGACTGGTGCGCTCCGCTTGGCGTTACAGCTGAGATTTTGTTAATAAGTACATGTTTGAATAGCAGCGTGCGTATATCTGCTCACATAGTACTACAGACGCGGCAATGCACTTGCAGACGGTGAATCATAATTGTCATGTGACTGGTGCGCTCCGCTTGGCGCTACAACTGAGATTTACTTAATAAGTACATGTTTGAATAGCAGCGTGCGTATATCTGCTCACATAGTACTACAGACGCGGCAATGCACTTGCAGACGGTGAATCACAATTGTCATGTGACTGGTGCGCTCCGCTTGGCGCTACAGCTGAGATTTACTTAATAAGTACTTACATGTTTGAATAGCAGCGTGCGTATATCTGCTCACATAGTACTACAGACGCGGCAATGCACTTGCAGACGATGAATCACGATTGTCATGTGACTGGTGCGCTCCGCTTGGCGCTACAGCTGAGATTTACTTAATAAGTACATGTTTGAATAGTAGCGTGCGTATATCTGCTCACATAGTACTACAGACGCGGCAATGCACTTGCAGACCGTGAATCACAATTGTCATGTGACTGGTGCGCTCCGCTTGGCGCTATAGCTGAGATTTACTTAATAAGTACATGTTTGAATAGTAGCGTGCGTATATCTGCTCACATAGTACTACAGACGCGGCAATGCACTTGCAGACGATGAATCACGATTGTCATGTGACTGGTGCGCTCCGCTTGGCGCTACAGCTGAGATTTACTTAATAAGTACATGTTTGAATAGTAGCGTGCGTATATCTGCTCACATAGTACTACAGACGCGGCAATGCACTTGCAGACGGTGAATCACAATTGTCATGTGACTGGTGCGCTCCGCTTGGCGCTACAGCTGAGATTTACTTAATAAGTACATGTTTGAATAGTAGCGTGCGTATATCTGCTCACATAGTACTACAGACGCGGCAATGCACTTGCAGACGGTGAATCACAATTGTCATGTGACTGGTGCGCTCCGCTTGGCGCTACAGCTGAGATTTACTTAATAAGTACATGTTTGAATAGTGGCGTGCGTATATCTGCTCACATAGTACTACAGACGCGGCAATGCACTTGCAGACGGTGAATCACAATTGTCATGTGACTGGTGCGCTCCGCTTGGCGCTACAGCTGAGATTTACTTAATAAGTACATGTTTGAATAGTAGCGTGCGTATATCTGCTCACATAGTACTACAGACGCGGCAATGCACTTGCAGACGGTGAATCACAATTGTCATGTGACTGGTGCGCTCCGCTTGGCGCTACAGCTGAGATTTACTTAATAAGTACATGTTTAAATAGCAGCGTGCGTATATCTGCTCACATAGTACTACAGACGCGGCAATGCACTTGCAGACGGTGAATCACAATTGTCATGTGACTGGTGCGCTCCGCTTGGCGCTACAGCTGAGATTTACTTAATAAGTACATGTTTAAATAGCAGCGTGCGTATATCTGCTCACATAGTACTACAGACGCGGCAATGCACTTGCAGACGGTGAATCACAATTGTCATGTGACTGGTGCGCTCCGCCTGGCGCTACAGCTGAAATTTAAGGCCGAGCCACACCGACTTGCGTGCGCGTGTGCGTGCGCTAAAATGTTGGAGCCGCACACGGTGTGCCGTCTCTCATAAGGATCTGTATACTAAACGCCGCACGCGCACGTGCACGTCACACAGCCGGTGTGCACAGGCCTTTACTTAATAAGTAGGTACAGGTACATGTTTAAATAGTCTGTTAACATTACTACAGACGTGGAATCCACTTTTAAAACAGCAAAGAAAATCTAATCTAAATGAATGTTACTGAATATGTATCATTCAAAATCGTCATTTAAAAGTGAATTCTACTAGCCAACATAAGGAAACCACTTTGAGAACAAATCAAATTATTTTTATAATCTTCTATTTCCGTTTAAGGATAAGTAGCAATGACAATGGTATCCTAAAGATATTTGCTGTAAAGTTAGATACTCCGTTAGCGAGACACTGGAACAGTCTACATTGTACTGGATCCGTTGACGACTGACGGGATGTCTAACTTTATATATAATTATAATAATTAACTCTTTATTTTATTTTATTTTTAAATTACTTGCATACTATGTTACTAACCATAGTTTTGATAAGTCTTGTAAATATATAATTACTTACAATTTTAAGGATATGTGTGTCTGAATTAAATAAATGAATTGAATTGAATAAGGAAACAACTCAGGAATTGCATCAAATGACTTCGACACTTTAGTGGATAAAATGCAACTTTCTCGTCAGTTTTTGAACAATCAAGAGAGCCTTTACGAGCTAGTGTGCTGAAAACAAGATAAAATTGCAACAGTACGCAGCATCAGGCGCAGTGCGGAGCGCGCCGCGCGGCCGAAGGGTGCGCTCGCGCCGCGGCGCCTCCATTACGTGACGTCACATCCGCCCCCATTCACCGGCCGCTCATTCATAAACTACACGGCCATGCTCACGTAACACGTGCCTCGAATATCAACTCTATAAGTATAGGAATAGAGTTTCATTTTGAGTGGAAGTGGTGTTTGCAATTAAAAAAGTTGTTTTGAGTTTTTTGCACGCCGCGCCGTATCGAGCACGACATGGTTTGTTAAGAAAGATGAGTTATTTGAGTCATTTAATCATTATTCTCCTTTTTTAGCTTGGGTAACTATGTGCGTTTCGGCGGTTGCTCTCGGACATAATTCACACACGGCCAATTTAACTTTGATCCTCGGTTAAGATAATTTGTTTTGCATTTAGGGTTCAATTTATATTGGAATAGATTTTAGCTGACTTGAAAACATTTGTGAATTGTGTACGAATTAATTGGCAAATAAATTAAGAATAAAATATGGTTATGGTTTTTTCTAATGGTAGTTTCGAAAATTGAGTTAAATTTAGAATTTTGATGAGGTTTTTTTTGTAAGTTTGCAGGGTTTTTACTTCATTCAGTTCTCAACACGTTACGGTATGCGCGGATTCATTCATGTGGCCTGAAGTTGCCATTTAAGTTGTATTTTTAATTGGCTAGATGAAACTAATAACAATTTGTAACAATTTTTTTAGTAACATTACTGGCGGGCGAGGTTTAAATAAGTTTTAATTAGAGGTTTCAAAGTAATCTTAAAATGATTGAACGTACTTTTGACCATAGATACATACTTGCTGTAATACACTTTCATAATTCAAAACAATGATTATATGTAATTAGTTTTACTAAATTAAATGTTATGATTTTCCTCATACAGCTTAGAGGTCAAAAAACATTTGCTTATTTTGAAGATTATTCGTCCTGTTTATGACTGTATATATATATTACTTATAACTCCGCTCCGGTAGTATTTATATATATGTATAGAATAGAATACTATCAATTATGTACAAATATTAATGCCGAGTGTTTCATAGAAATGAACTCTAATCCGATAATCCTACGCACTCAGTACATTGTAAGTAAAAATAGACATAAAATGCCACAATTGACGGTCTAATTTCCTTGAAATTAGGGAATGCAAATCGGTTATTTTTTGTATGGAAATAATCGGTTTTTAACCGAAACCGCGGTTATTTCCACACAAAAAATAACCGATTTGCATTCCTTACTTGAAATCAACCTAGCATTTGTCATCATCATCATCATCATAGGCCTTTTCGTCTATATCAGACGATTTATGGTGTAAAACCGTTTTTGGTGGCTAAATAGACCGATGCGAGATCGACATGGTCTACCACAGGTCTGACAAGAGAAGTTTGCGGAAACCGGTACTGAGACACCTTGTCGTCGCCTTTGCCTCTTGTCAGCGAGTGCGGCGAACCAGGTCTCATCACAAAACTTGCGACCCTCCACAACACGTTTGCGCCATTCCGTCCGCTGCTCTGCGAGCTTCTCCCAGTCTTGGTGGTCTATATGGAAGGCAATCATGTCCCTCTTTGCGCAATCTTTAAAGCGAAGCAATTAGCATTTGTAGGATTACTATAACACGCCCCATACTCAGATTTACTACTTCAAGACCGATAAATAAAACGTAACTGCGAATGAGGTGGTTCAAAGAATTCATTACTACTAGACACTACATTTGTACAATGCCACCCAAATAATGCTCGCTCACAAACTAACAATGCGGGGACGTACGAACGAATAGACACGGCAAACTTTTTCGCTTCATAAAACGCAAAAAATATTACCAATAGATCCAATAGAGATTCCAGAGTCAGGAAAAAACAGTTATAAAATTCAATTAAATTTCTTTATTTAAAGACAACAATGGCCCATAGCTTTCCAAGCGAAAACTCCTGTGGTTGTTAACCGTTTGACAGCCAAAGACGTCATCTGACGCGCGCGGCGTTCAAAGGGTTAAGGAAAATGTAATGAGAACACGTGAACTTTGGCTGCCTTTTCGTTGAAAAATAAATTAGATTTTTAGATTTAAAAATCCCTCATTAAAAGCTTCTAAAATTCATACTTTAACCCAAACCAAATATGCTCATCATCATCATTTAAAAGTATCGGTGGAGTATGCGAGGTGGAGTACTTGTCGGTGGAGTATGCGCCAGTTTTCGCCAGGTTCTTTAGGTCCCTGTAAGGCACTGGTCCCACCGCGAGCTAGTAAGCTATGAGCTATCGGCTATAAACACGAACAAAAGATAAGCACTCCCGTGTAAATAAAAGAGACACGGCGATATTTATAGTTACTCGCCCAGCGGTGAGCTATAAATATCGCCGTGTCTCTTTTATTTATAGTTCGTTTTTTTTAGCATTAGAAAGAACTCCACAGAAGTAAGCGTACAGTTTTTATCAGGCTCTTTTATTGTTAATAATTATTGAATTATCTAATGTAGCACGGTCAATACATATAATTTACTTCAAATTATTACCGCTAAAAGTGCCGGATCTGGAACCACAAGCTTACTTCTGCGAAGTTCTTTCTAATGCTAAAAAAAACGAACTATACACGGGAGTGCTTATCTTTTGTTCGTGTTTATAGCCGATAGCTCATAGCTTACTAGCTCGCGGTGGGACCAGTGCCTAAGACACGACATTTGCTTTTGCTTTTAGTTGTTATGTTTAGCTTGCTCGTGGTTTTCCTCTTCCTCTCCTAGCTTCGATTCTGCCTTCTAATATAGTTTTAAAGAAAGTGTCGTGTCTTATCAAGTGACCTATCATTTTGCCTCGTCTATTTTCTATGGTCTACCAAATATGCTGCCGCGTCTAAAAGAGTGCCAGGTCTACGGCCATTCATGGCATTATAATGGTAATAAATAACTCAATATCGGGCACATTTCTGAGCCAGCAGGGCCATTCTGAAACTGTTTCAATTCGGTTGAGGACGAATTATTGTCCCAAAAGAACCGACAGCAAATAATCCAAAGGGAAAAATGAATGTATTATTGAGTTTGGATTGATTTTATTTTGATCTTTGGATGTTTGTTGCTCAATCAAGCAAAAATGGGTGAATAAATTTGGATCAAATTTGTTTAACAGAAAGTATAATATTGCTCGACTTGGCGGTAGGGTTGCCAGATCGAAAGGCGATATTATCGGGAAACAATATAATTTTTTCGGGATTTTGGGACTTAAGTCGGGAAAAAAAATACATTCAAATTAAAGTAATTGTATTAAAAACAACGATATTTTACATTATTGGCACTAGTCAGCTCGCTCGCTAGACGAGAGTTCGGAACTTGAAATTATTGTTTTATAACGTGAAGCTGTTTTTCGGGACCGTTTACACTTTGTCGGGAATCGGGAACACATGCTAAAAATCGGGAGAATCCCGCCAAATCCCGACCATCTGGCAACCCTACTTGGCGGGGGCACTACCGTGCCCCCAGATAATCTTATTTACAGGATAAAAGATGATATTTAGATGAAATTAATAGGGAGAAGAGTTTTGATTATTTTCCTTGACACTGAAATGTTGGCATAGTTCCACCGGCCGAATATTCGGCAGCCGGATACCGAATATTCGGCGGCCGGATACCGAATATTCGGCCGAGGGTTGCTTTGGGTACCAGGGGCCCTAATAACCAACATGAAAATCGTTGATAGAGAACGCCAATTCAAAACATAAATATGAAAGTTAAAATTTGTTTGGCGTTTATCCATGTACGTATGTCTTCTTGGCTAGGCCCCCTGATCCCTAAAATTATGATTCAACAGAATAGCGCTCTAATCACACATCACATTAAACATGATATTTACGACATAAAGCCCAAAGGGCAGAGGCCAAGTACGTACTCCAGTGCGGTTTGGGTACTCGTGACGAATGTCGCTCGGAATTCGCGACAGAACCGACCTGCCGCCACAATTGAACTCATTTCCTTATGGGCGATTGCGTCATCCTTGGATGTGGGATTCATAAAGCTCGGTATTGAGGCTGTGAAGTCTTTAGTTTTACTTGGTCTCTGATATTTTAAGTCCTGGGTACCCCTACCCACATAAAAATAAATTACTGTTCCAGTTTCTCACATCTTAGGTGAATAGGTGCTAAGTTAGTGCTAGTACCATTTTGTACCATTTGGAGTGGATACTCTAGGTCAGCGGTCGGCAACTTTTTAGCAGCCAAAGGCCACATAGTAGTTTACGAAGTTGACGCGGGCCGCACTTAGTTAATATTTATGACTTTAGCAGACATTGTCGTTTGTCAATATTACATGCAAAATAGCCAGGGAGGTTCCCGGGCCGCCTGTTGCCGACCGCTGCTCTAGGTCCATGGGGTCCCAGCGCGCATAAGCTGTTCGCAGAAATCACGAAGCGTCTGGTTGACGTAACTGGTGACCGAAGAGCTGGCGGCTACCTCGCACTTCGCGCTTCGTATCAGCATTGCGATACGGCAAGGAAATGCCGCCAGCATCCTTGGTGCAATGCCTCAAGGGCCTATTTTAAATTTAAGCTGGTTATTCATTTAGTTTAGTAATATCACTGTGTAATATATTTGTATAAAAAAGCTTAGACGGTCTCTAGATGGTTGTTGTGAACACCGCAGGACGCGCCGAAGGACGAAGGCTAACGTTTTTTATGATACTATACTTTATGCGTAGGTACTACGAATAGGTTCTTCGTATAATGAGACAATTTTAATAAGATACCATGCTTCATAACATATACGGATTATGGGTGTTTTTGTTACCCGATTGTCGAAAAATGTTCGAGCATAAGTTTTTTATGCATTTCCATGTTTTAATTTTATGCATACTTGGCATGAACATGAACATCTACGTCACATACGTAGGTATAACGTAAGTACATATATTTATGTCTAGTGATAGTTTTCGTAGCTAAAAATAACTATACAAAGAAACTAGAGCGATTAGTAGTTTTGTATTCGAAACTGAAATAACATGAAATTTCATATTAGTTACTCATTTCAGAACGTCGTTTTAAAAAAAATTAAAGCCTAACTTCGTATAGGCCCCGCGCATGAACTATAGAGGGCAGCATAGGAGCCGTCAGATTATTGGCGCGAGGTGTAAATGTGTCGTTTATACTTCGGATGTAGCCCATAAATCCCACAAGATGGCAGAACCTGCTATGCACGTGGAAACGTAACGACGAGAACGGTAGATGGTAGCACTTTGCTTTGGAAATGTACATGTGCACATATGTTTCCTATTCAGACCACAAGATGGCAGACCCTCCAACGCGTAAGGCCCCTATAGCGGCTGCTAGATTCGTGCGACTCTTATGGCTCCTCTACACATGGGCCAACGCCAGCCACTCCAAGGGACGCATTTATACGTTAGAGGGAGCAAATGATATTGCTATCTCATTCTACCGCATGGCTGCGTCCCTTGGAGTGGCCGGCGCCGCCGGCCCATCGTGTAGAGGAGCCATTAAATCCTATACATTGTGACACGTACTCGGCACATGTAAGTACTAGGTAGTAGGTAGGTACCCCATTATCAAACATGGCACACGTGGTCCCAGTTATGCCCATCTTGACCCCATTTTCCCATAGGATCGAACTCGGGACGTAGCGTATCGCAGACGGAAGCTTGATAAGCCGCGAGGCCGGCATGGCAACAGGTAAGGCTGTGGTTGGCCTGAAGCGGCCGCGGGAGCGGTTTTAGGAGCGAATCTCGACTAAGCTTTGTTAGAGGCGAACTGCTTATACAAACTCAATTTTGTTTATAAGAAACAAGATTATTATTCAATCAAAAAGTTATGGAAGACAATTAACAGCATACAATTAGTATAAGGTAATTAACTAAATCTGGCCTATCCTAAAAGAAAAAATTACGTTTTTATTCAAGTCACATCTTTACCATTACTTTTCGGAAATGTAACCCTTAGAGATCCGGAAATCCTTTCTTCGTAGAGAACATGTTAGTTTCCAATTTTAAGGTCCTATCTTTAATAGTTTAGACTTTTAGATTGTTCGTTGCCCGCTAGTTCATATAAAATGCGATTATTATATAATTTTAAATTATAAAAATTCTAACTTTATTCTAAGAATCGCTCCACATATATTTCAGCGTATTCCGCTCCTCGTATAACTGGCCACAGCCTTACTGGCGCCATTGCGTAGTACAACGCGGAATAAGTACGCGGCTGAATTCCGCAAACGCGACACACCAGGGCTGCCTCCGGTATGTTTAGATACAGATTATATTATTAGGTCAGATACACATACATTTTCACAAATGTATCATAGGATTAATAGTTTTAAATAACGTTAGGTACACTATTTTAATTCATAACTATTACATTTAAATAAAAAAAACCCTCTACGTTTTATGCTAAAAATGCCTTAAATGTGCCCACTGATTAACAGTCCGCCGGACGGCATCGGCCTGTCAGTTGTTCGGAACTGTCAAAATTTTGTTCTAACTGACAGGCCGATACCGCCCGGCGGACTGTTAATCAGTGGGCCCCTTAAGTAGGTACATCATTTTGGAAAGGAGCTGATAAGCCACAGACAGATCTTGGCGTAAAACGTTTTACGTCGGGGTCGGGGGTTAATAAATAAACATAGGGATGGTTAGGTATCAAGAGTAAACATTAGCTACATTAAATTAGTTATTTAGCTCGTTTTCTCGGATTACAAAAATAAAGATCAAATGTGTCCATATTTTTTACATATTTCAGCAATTTAACGGAAATATTGACATATATTCACTTAAGTTCTATTATTTATTTATTACATGATTTCGAAATTAAGAGGCATTTTAGCCAGATCGCGCGAAGGTCAGCAGACGTAATATTCTCAACTTTTTACACTCTACAACTACTACAAATTTAATAAATAAGAATTATACCAAAGAGCAATAAAACAGGTCACTTTGTCCCCTGTTGACTCGTTCCGCTTGCCACTGAATGTGAGTAGGTATATTATAAATGTAACACAATCCGTCGGGTCGGCCTAAATTCAGTCTTGACCTACGACACTGTTGTGCTCCACTTTACTGCTTGTTTTGTGAATATCGTTTTTTTGTCACCCACTTATTTGTAGTTTTGGTGACATGTTTTGAAAGTAATTAAGACTTATTATGCTCTATTTCGTTCGTTTTATAAACTGGAGCTATATAAACTAATTACAGGACTAGATATACCTCATCTCATTGTATGTGCAAAGTTTCATTACTATCCAACACGTTGTCTAAAAAAAATTATAACGAAACCACGTTTGTATGGGATTGGGAAGGTGAAATTTTAGTTTTGAGTTTGCTGGGGGCTCTTAATGCCAAACAGCATTAATTTTATAGCATTGTTAGGTATGTAAAGTGTTCTATAAATACTTATATTTATATTTTATCTGTCTATGGCATTCACTTCCAAAGATCGTATGTGGCAACCCTGCCAGTCCTGTAGGGCTGTCTGTTTAATAATCACATAATAAATAATTCGGGTTATCGCGTAACCCGACTCGGGTGCCCACGCGTCCACTACAATTTGGCGGTTTAGTTTTATGGTACTTTTACTAATATTGCTAATACCTACACATTACTGAGTGGTTAGTTGAGGTTTCTAAAAAAATGCTTGACACTCACCAAGTCCCCCCGCAATCCTGACAAAGGACTGAACATTGCCTATGCTATGATAATCCCCTTATTTCATAACAGATTGGTATTACCATATGAAATACGATTTCATGTTTATTTTTGTACATTACTTATCTTATTAATGCCATCCTATTAAAAGGAGCTATGTCTTGCACATTTAAATATGGCCGACAGGAAAATTGCGAAGGATGCGGTGACATATTAATGAATTATAAATTATAAGTGACAGTTGGCGAGCACGGTTGGGACATGTGCAATAATGTCTTTATTAACGTATATAACCTGTTTGTTTGATAGCTTAATAACATTGAGATTATAGTTTATTTAAACTCGGCGAACGCTAAACTACAAACACCTATTTAAAAAGGATAAGAAATGTTTCGTAAAATTAATATAAATAATGTGCAATAAAATTTAGGTATGTATAAAAAAATATCACTTAAGGCCGGAAAAGGTCCTGTAGAAGGTCTGTAGGTCTCCATACAATGTAATGTAATAGTACCTAAGTACTACTAAATTATAAGAAAATTTGCACGTTTGTGAGCCTAAATAAGTACGTCTAAATTTCATAGTATTGAAAGTTTGACGATTTTCTAGTGGGTGATATAAAAGTTATAAAACAGACAACTTTATGAGTCAGAGGATTTCGCGTTAAAGTGATACGTATTTAACAGCACATACTAAACTGACGTAAATAAACTACACATCTCTACAGTCTGAGTCAAACTGATTCTACATTCTACTACGCTACCTACATGATTTTTATACAGATGATTTATTGTTAGTATTAGTCGTAAATATACACTACAGTATTTTTATCTATCAAATATACTAGATCATTTTTATTTCAACATAAAGCCGACATCGGCTTTTATTGAACCATTGATATAAAGATCAAAGCTCCAGAAAGAAAACATCAGCACGTAAATAATTATGGAACAAAATATGTTTCACAATATTTATTCAGTATACATGATATATTAGTCTATTAGATAAGTAATATAGGTATCAAATAATACGCTACATTTACTATGAATAAAATTATCTTGAATAATTTGACAGTAAAGCAAATGGACTACTTTTCTTGTAAATACTTGAGCATCACCTACGCCAACGTAGCAAAAAAACTTGTCTATTAGTTCCGACACAATATAATATTTCCCAACACTTAACCATTTAAATATGACGGACAATGTAAAAAACATACAGGTTTCGTCTTAAAACATTTTCGTGCGAAATTCATAAGAATCATGGTCACACGAGCGTCTAGTAGCGAAGCCAAGGTCATGGCACACAGACCACGAGGATGGACATTCCTGTCGCTTTTACGGTGCATTGAGTCCAAGGATAACAATAACCAGTATATCAACGCTTTTAGAGTAAGGCTACTTCTCTCAGATGCCGAGGTCTTCTTACGCTGGTTTATTTGTTATCTCGAATGACCAGCGTTTGCGTATTAAAGAAGAATACGAATTGAGGGCCTTGAATTCGGGCAGAGGCCCGCGGAAGTGATATTCGCCGCCCACCATAATGTAAACTCCCAATAGCTTGTAATTTCATGTAAGTGTGATCCAAAGTTACTGGTTTTCGGTTTTATGTCACCTAGGCACGCGGCCTTCGAGTTTAATAGCGTATTAATTTGATTGTATGGATATTTTTGGGAGGTTTCCATTGGGTTTATTTATTTCGTGATCGGTATATTAGTTAGCGAATTGTTGGGGTTCGCTAGGGTGGCTTTGTTTGTATATGATTCGCTCTCAAACATCAAATGTTTGTAAATATGGTTCTAAGAAGGTCAATTTATACGAGTATAATACGAAGGCATTCTTATAAATATTTCCCTAGATATTTGTTTAGTCATTATGTCATTCATCAAATACATAGTTATTTGAAATTGAAACCGCATTATTAATAAACACAAAAATATTTTGGTAACCTCATCTTAAAGGCATAGTTTTTAAATTTGGTGCAATATTAGCTTATTTTAGTACCGTAAAGGTGTAAGGTGTTTTGTGTAGAAAAGTTATTAGAGAAAATGTTATTTTTTATAACTATATTAACTAATGTAACTGTCTGTATTTGACGCAGTAACAGACGGGTAGAAGGACAAACGGCATAAAGATATCATAGAAGAAAATGCTAAAAAGTGAAATAAGTGAAAATTTTTACAAAACCTTATGTACCAAATAAAAATAAGCTAAACATTTCTCGTTTGCAAAGATATTTGCATGGTAGTTTTCTAGTAACTACATAGTCTCATTTTAGGACTAATCTAGTTCATCTCTGTTTTACGCAGGCAAATAGGTTTGTGTCACCTACTGAGATAAAAAAAATGTCTCAACTTCTAATAACTACAAAAACACATTGCCTGTATGATATTTATCTACCTACTACTGAAACACAAATTTACTCTTGCTACAATTATACTATTAATTTAATATTTATTATCTTATTCAAAACCTTTAATATACCTCTAATCAGTTAACAAACAGAGCAACTTTACTGTATTAACAATTATACCAAAACAATTGATGTGAGAACTTTACCTAAAGATGTTGAAAACGATTAAGTACAGGTTAAGGTAGAAACAAAAACAAGATACCAAGCAACAACAAAACAGTAAGTAATTGTATCAACAATATTAGGCAACAGGAAATGGAAAAGATACAAACCGTATCACACCAAACAAAAAGACAGTTGACGTGGAATAAAACAAAACATATCAAAAAGAACCCAAGTCACTACGAAAACAATACAAAAAACGTTTCTCTGGAAGCAGCTGAATTAATTGAACTTTGACATTCACGTCTAATTAACTTAGATAACCAAATAAAATTACCAATTTAAAATGAAACATCTAAAGCACTTTACCACGTAAGTGATAAAGGCGATAGTCATTAATTTGAGCTTGTCCATAAATTTGTATCTCCAGTTGTCACTCACAGATTATTCACGAAACTACTTAGTTACAATGAACTGATTTATGAAGAATCGTTTTGTGAATGGATTCGTCGCGGATGCTTGGTTTATTTGCGTTTCTGTATTCGTAGGTTATTATTATTCAACTAAAACATTAGATTACAAGTATGAAGTATGATGAATTCGTATTTTAATATTGAAAATGGAATATAGATAATGTTCTATTTTGTATGTAGGTATTAACAAGCTGCACATAAACCTAAGAATCCTAAGTTGTTCCTGGATATACAAACATATGCTAGTATGTACTAAAGTTATATTGAAAAGTCACTCACCTTAGCATCTTGCGCCTGTTATTCGGATGCAACCTTTCCGCCATAACCGGGTCTATGCTCATCAATCTTAAATGTATATCTTCATTCGTTAACAGCCTTTCATTATCTACTTCATATTTCACTTTTTCTTTATCTATTTCATCAGTGATCTCAATCTGTGGTTTAGTTTGACTATCATCGTTATTTGATTCTACCGTTGTTTCTTCATTATTTACATCTTTTGCTGGACGTTTTGCATTCGGTTCATCAGCACTAGGACCTGCATCGTCAATATCTCTTTTTATTGTGCTTCTATTCCATAGGAGCTCTTCAGAATCTGTCTCTTCTTCTACTAGGATGTTGTAGATAATAGATTCCATGTAATAATTTGTTCCACCAACGACTATTGGGATGTTCTCTTTTTCTGTTAGCTCTTGTATCTGGATGGGGATGTTAAAGAACATATTTATAGATTGAGTAAAAAAATTTAAGCATTTTAGGAAAATAGGGGAGCCCTGGAGACTTTGTTCAGCAGAGTTGCACCATCTTTCAAACTTTGAGTAGATTTTGGGCTGATAAAAAGCTGCTACATATAGTGCGT
Organism: Cydia fagiglandana; assembly: GCF_963556715.1. Taxonomy (NCBI): domain Eukaryota; kingdom Metazoa; phylum Arthropoda; class Insecta; order Lepidoptera; family Tortricidae; genus Cydia; species Cydia fagiglandana. Next base: position 18,919,994 of record NC_085942.1, on the reverse strand, counting down.
AGTATCTAATGCGACGTTTCTCAAGCAATTAAGAGATGGTAACGCTCCCAACGGCCAGGAGTCCCAATCTAGTAAACATAAACAACATGAAAGGCAGATTAACATATATTACCTTACAAACTCAAGGCGAATTATTGCGTATGCGTAAATAGGTCATTTATTTTAAGAAATTTTCGACGTCACAAATTCTGAATAAGAAATTCAAGTTAGTAAACAGCCTGGAAAATGGCGTCTGCATTGAACGTCTTATGACGTGCTAAAGAAACCTTCGACAAGTTAATTTTAGAATTATACCCGACAGTCTACATTTAGAAAACCTTCAGAGTATAAAGGTATTCACAACGATTATATAACATTTTTAGTCTAACTAATGTGATGTCCCGCTGCTGGGCAAAGGTCTTAACCCGAATCCTCCACTCGACCATGTTGTTTTATCTAAGTAAATAAAATTAAAATCAATAGTGTTTTTGGAAATTATGAAAAAATTAACGCATGTTTTTTGCAAAATAATTGAATCTCTGCATTTCCACGCTATATCGTTATCCCTTTCAAATTAAACAAATACCTACTTGTCTGTTATATCACATAATGTTATAGGTATCTAGGTGGTATCTTATCTCTTCGTTTATTTCAACTCGTACTTTGACCGACTCTTTTTTTATCTCTCTTAAGACTATGACAAAATATATGCGAGATCACACTAGATAAAGTAAATTATATAGGTAACTGTTACTGTCAGCTCAGCTACTTTACAACTTTATCATGCGACAACATTGTACCTTATTTCAAGATACGAAGAGCTTTTTTCCACCCACTGAATGATAAAGTAAATTGTTGCAGATTAATCGCATTGAGTCTAGGATTAGATTAAAAGCCATATTACCATTGAAGATAACATCTGTTAATTAAAATTAGAAGTTTATAGCAATTGTGGTTGCAAAAAGTGCCGGCGTTTTACTTTGAAAGACAAACGTCAAAACTTTTTGCTTTTTGTATCAATATTGACATATTTTTTCTTGAAAATAAGACCAACTGGCAAAACAAGGACTAGGTATCATCACATCATCATGCTTTTTTGAAGATAAAAGCTGTAAGCTGGCTTAACGTTGTGCTACAAGATCTAACAGATGGCGTTAGTAGAGCTACTTCCATACAAAGAGTGCAACCTTCTATGAAGCGTCAAACATTCCCTCCCCACATCGCGCTTACGGAGTTCCGAATGTCAGTTGCATTATATACATCTTCTAACCAACTCTCATTGGACTTCGGCCCCCAGGCACAACATCTGCATGAAAAGAGATTTCTCTATTGGCCTCTTTCTACCATCTTACACATTCGTTCAATCCAACAGTAAAATATGACTCATCCTTTAAATAATACCCCGATTATATAACCTATTTACACATTCCACAACCATAAAATATTCGCACACACGCAGCCTTGAAAATTCACGTGCAGACTTCAAATATTGGCATAATTCATGTAATACCACAGTACAAGTTGTTCGTAAAAACGTATTGTTACACTCAGTGGATGTCAGACTGTGCAAATATCGCCGGCGCCAGAGGCAAACAGAGTGGAGTATTGCGATTTTTATGTGCTGGAGGAATTGTTTAACCGAAAGGCTATCTTTTAATTGTGAAATTAAATACTGTAGAATGGACCTTACAAGAACAAACCTACTTCACGGACCTACTTAGCCTAGGTCAACAAAGTTACGTTCACATCCTAGCCTTGCTCCTCAGTTCAATTTTTTATTTTTTATATTAGCCTATTTTGGTGTCCAACTGCTGGGCAAAGGTCTCTAGCTACTATATTGCATGGCATTACTATATTGAACTGAAACCTTTGCCCAAGCCTCAGTTCAATATAGTAGGTAAATGAATGATGTTATATTATTGAATTATAGGTTGTATTTTTGGACACTTTTTAAAATAATCAATCCTACACTGCGGATAAAAATATCTTCATGCTCACTCCTGTTCATTAATACATATTATGTAGTGATTATAACGATTAAAGGATACAATCTTCAACGCACGATTCCTAAAGTCCACCACGGTGAAGTTCTGGTGGGGCTCCAGGATGTCTAGCAGGTGGTGAGGGGCTAACGCCCTCTCGGCGGGTGTTGCCTTCGCTGTCACCACGTCCAGGCCCTTGTATACCTGCAACAAAAGGATACAATCTTCAACGCACGATTCCTAAAGTCCACCACTGTGAAGTTCTGGTGTGGCTCCAAGATGTCCAGCAGGTGGTGCGGGGCTGACGCTCTCTCGGCGGGTGCCGCCTTTGCTGTCACCACGTCCAGGCCCTTGTATACCTGTCGATAAGACAAAGTCAAAAGACTTCATCGTTCATTAAGCGCCACTTGCACTATCCGACTAACCCAGGGGTAAACGGTTAAACCTGGATTATCATGGTTACCAAGTACACTTTGATACTGGGTTAACGGTTTTTTAGGCTGACCCCGGGTTAGTGGGATTGTAGCGCTAAGTGTTGCACGAACCTGGCTGCCGCCATACGTACAATCAAGATTTCGCTTCGAGTCATGGTTTTGAGTATGATTTGGGCACCCATATTGACTTGACTGTACTTAATCTAAGCAAGTCATTTTAATATAAACGAGCGTAAGTTGGAATGTATGGGAGCGGTTTTTTGGCGGCAGGTTCATGTGAATTAGAAAGCCCAAATTTTATTATCTAAAAGGCATAGAAAAATGTAGAGATATTTTTAGACATGACCGCAGAGTTTCCAGAGCGAATGAGTTCACACGGTACGGTAAATCTTGAAATTGGAAGCCCGATGAATATGCAACTCGGTCGTCCCTTTTACATACATTTCATACCTTTTAGCTGCATTTACATAATTGTACCATTGACACCGAGGACGCAAATTTATGCTGCGCCAAAGACAGGTTTGTAATAAAGACTTCTTAATTACTATTATAAAATAAAGTCCTCCGCCGCGTCTGTCTGTTTGTGTGTATGTATATATTCGCGATAAACTCGAAAACTACTGAACGGATTTTCATGCGTAGAACTAGCAATAGAGTGATTCTTGAGGAGGGAGGTAATAATATAAATTGTTAAGATTTTGTGTAATACACACTAAAACAGATCAAATTATTCTTAACACAAAATATTTTAACTTGTGTTATTTCAAGTAGAAACAATAATTAATTACTCAGATAAATGCCATGTGAACATAAAAGTGACCAGGGCTGGGATCGAATCAGCGTCCTGTGCCTTAATTAATTCATCCATTCATTTTTAAATACTATAAAAGGAACTTAAAGCGGTGGTGGCCGAGTGGATCTAACGTCCGACTTTCAATGCGGAGGTCGCGAGTTCAAATCCTGGCTTGTACCAATGAGTTTTTCGGAACTTATGTACCTACAGAAAATCATTTGATCACTGCCATACATAACTAGTATGAGAGTGCGACTGTTTGTTTCAGTTGTTGTTCAAGGATCACAGGCGTTATCTCTAAAATAGATTAAACTTGACTGTGCGGTCGAATAAATTAGTTTTACTTTAAGGTCATATGTCAGAGGTCTCTTTGGTACCTGGTAGTACATACATACATACATCACTGGCTCAGTGACCCAAAGAGGATCTTGGCCTCTGACACAAGAGAGCGCCATTCTGCCCTATTCTGCGCCATTTCACGCCAGTTGGGTATTCCGAGGGCGGACAGGTCTTTTTGGGCTTCGTCACTCCAGCGGTATCTGGGACGCCCAGACGGACGTTTTCCGCCCGGGTGCCCCACATACGCTCTTCTCACAGCACGATCCTCCCCCATCCTCTCCAGGTACCAGGTGCCTGGTACTCTAGTAGTAGGGAAGCATAATACAGGGTGATTTTGTTATCTCTGACCAAACTCTGAGGGGTGAATACTGAATATGTAGGTCATACTGAACAACTTTAATATGGGGCCTACCCGAAATCGCGAAAAAAATCCTTTATACATTTGGATGAATCAGAGTCAAAATGTTTCTCACAATTTCGGGGTTGGACCCATAGTAAAAGTTATTCAGTATAACCTACACATTCACCCTTCAGAGTCTGTTTAGAGATAACAAGATCATCCTCTACCTTTTATTAACTTAGATAACTCACTAGATGGCGTTACAGTACCTACCTACCTACCTATTAGGCACGTGTGGAGCCTTGTTCATTGGCGCCGACTAGGGATTGCAATCCGGATTATTCGAACTTCGAAAATCCGGATTATCCGCCAATTTTTCAATCCGTTTCTAAATCCGGATTTTTAAACCCAAATCCGAATTTTCGGATTTTTTGTTAAACTATTATACAATTGCCTTTTGCACCGTTAAAATGTTCTGATTACTGCAAATACGCGTCAAGCGGGTAGAGGGGGGGTTGACTGGCTCACTCCCTGGCCTTGGGCCTTGAACAGCCTCATGACAAGCGCGGTGTCTGTGTGACTTCACGTTAAACTGAGTGTTCGATGTTTGGCTCAGGCGTCACCGTGGCTTGGCTTTTCCGCGCGCGGCAGGCTCGTGCAACAAAAGCCGGATGCCGGATTAGTAGAAGAGCCGGCCGCATATTTTCTAACCTACTTGATACCACGATGAAATGCACAATAGTTTCCCATAAAAGTGATGCTAAGTCCGAATTCGATAGTCTGCCGCGGCGGAACTTGCCGAAAGTACGAAAAAGAAGGCCACTTCCGGTGTGAAAAAAGGGGGCTGATTTAACCCATCTGATACCGAAATAATAGTTATGGCAGCAGTTAGAAATTTACATGTAGACGCAGAAAAGCGAAATCTACCAGTATTTTTTTTGCCGGAAGTGCTTGGCAGACGCTCTCAAAGGTGGCCACCGGGACCCCTAATTTGACCCATCTGATACCACCATCCAGCACGCTATCACGCCAGCTGACGAAGCTGAAACGGGGAGATGGCAGCATAGCGTCGAGCAAAGCGGAGGTTTTAGGCGAGATCGAGAGGTTCTATGGACAGTTATACACTTCGATCGCAAAGCCCGTTGACAGCTTGGTAGGAGATCCAAGAGCCAAGCTGTCCCGACATTATACCGAAGATATCCCGGACATCAGTCTGTACGAGATTAGGATGGCCCTGAAACAGCTTAAGAACAACAAGGCGCCGGTCAAAGATGGAATCACTTCAGAGCTTCTGAGAGCGGGTGGAACACCGGTACTTAAAGTCCTCCAGAAGCTCTTTAATTCCGTCTTGTCCGAGGGCAAAACGCCTGAAACATGGAATAGAGGCGAGGTGGTGCTGTTTTTCAAAAAAGGTGATAACAGCCTATTGAAGAACTACAGACCCATCAAGCTTCTGAGCCATGTCTATAAGCTGTTCTCAAGGGTCATCACGAACCGTCTCGAACACAGACTTGATGACTTCCAGCCTCCCGAACAAGCCGGTTTCCGAAAAGGCTATAGTACCATAGACCACATCCATACGCTGCGGCAAGTTATACAGAAGACCGAAGAGTATAACTTGCCATTATGCTTAGCGTTTGTGGACTATGAGAAAGCCTTCGATTCGGTGGAAACATGGGCGGTGCTTGAGTCTCTTCAGCGATGCCATATTGACTATCGGTACATCGAAGTGTTGAAGTATTTGTATAGTAACGCCACCATGTCGGTCCGAGTACAGGAGCAGAGCGCGAAGGCGATTCCATTGCAAAGAGGCGTAAGGCAGGGAGACGTTATCTCTCCGAAACTGTTTACTGCCGTAATGGAAGACGCCTTCAAGCTCCTGGAATGGCAAGGACTTGGCATCAACATCAACGGCGAATACATCACTCACCTTCGGTTTGCCGACGATATCGTAGTCATGGCAAAGTCGATGGAGGAACTCAGCATGATGCTCGATGACCTCAACCGAGTTTCACAACGGGTGGGCTTGAAAATGAACATGGACAAGACGAAACTTATGTCAAATGCCAATATTGTGCCCATCCCAGTCTCTTTTGGGAGCTCGGTACTCGAAGTTGTTGACTCTTACATCTACCTAGGGCAAGTAGTCCAATTAGGTAGGTCCAACTTCGAGAAGGAGGTCAACTCGGTTGGGCAGCGTTCGGGAAACTACGTAATGTCTTTTCGTCCGACATAACTCAGTGCCTCAAGACGAAAGTCTTTACTCAATGTGTGTTACCAGTGATGACTTACGGCTCCGAAACGTGGTCTTTCACTATCGGCCTCATCTCAAAATTCAAAGTCGCACAACGAGCTATGGAGAGGCCTATGCTCGGAGTTTCTCTGCGTGATCGAATCAGAAATGAGGAGATCCGTAGGCGAACTAAAGTCACCGACATAGCCCACCGGATTAGCAAGCTGAAGTGGCAATGGACAGGCCACATTGCGCGCAGAGAAGATGGCTGATGGGGTGGAAAAGTGCTCGAGGGGAGACCACGGACTAGCAAGCGCAGCGTAGAACGTCCACCCACAAGATGGACGGACGACCTTGTTAAGGCCGCCGTAAGACTGGATGCGGATCGCTTCCAACCGGTACGAATGGAGGTCCAAGGGGGAGGCCTATGTTCAGCAGTGGACGTCTTATGGCTGAGATGATGATGATGATGATGATGATACCACCATGAAACCAAATCATCCAGTCGGTAGGTATGGACCCTCATGTCAGGAATATATAAGTCTGCCAAGGCTTTTCCTGCCGAAACACCTTGGCAGACGAGGATACCACGATAGACGATACCACCATGAAACCAAATCATCCCTAAATGGGTGACACCCGGGTTGGCCGCCACCGCCGCCCCCACCTAGCTACGCCACTGCATAAGACTATTACAGTAAATAAAAAGACTAATTTCTTATTAGAAAGTCGTTTTTTTTTAATTTATTCCTGGTACCATGAAAACATTCCCTAAATCCGGATTTTATCCGAAGTTCGGATTTCGGCGTGAAAATTATCCGAAAATCCGGATTTTGTAAAATAGATTCGGATTTGCAATCCCTAGCGCCGACGCGATGTAAGGGATGCAAAGTTCTTATTATTGACTTGTCTTTGCTTTTACATACCTTATTGATGTGTGAGCGTTGAAAATAGAACTGCCCTACTAATGGATACTTGAGAATTTTCCTTAAATGTTCAATTTTTAGAGAACCTCTAGGTCCCTTTTAATCCTCTCGGTGCCTTACGGCTCGGCCGCGGCATTGCACGACCGGCGGCGGTGGCGGCAACCATAGGTTGGAGCGAGACTCAGCGATCGGACCTTTCGTTTCCACCTATGGTTGCCGCCGCCGGTCGCGCAATGTCGTGGCCGAGCCGTTAATGTCAATATTCAGAGGGAAAAATAAACTGGCTGTTCCGTACATTCCGGTCGATGTTTAATGAAAAGTTAAATCTCTCCTGAAAAAGGCCCAGTTGTACATATAATAAATATTACCTAACTGGGTCTCTTTCAATATCATTTCTGGGCCCTTATCTCCAAGATTACAACGGGTACAAGAAGTGTCACAATCGATTTTGAATGTCAAACCAATTATCACATTTGCGTAAGTGATCCCAAATGATTCGGGGGTTATCGGGGGACCTGTACCTTCAGGGCTAGGGTTGTCAGTTACACTTAACTATCGACATCGCTTGTTAACACAGTACAAAAAATACATTAAAACTCAACTTTTCCTTTGCATAGATGAAAAAATGATTCACTGAAATAATATTTTTTTTAATTAAAATATATAAGTATTAGTATGATATATAAGTATAACGTGTCATGTATGTACCGTATTTCGTACATGTACTCGTTAATTTAATTTAAGTTTAATAATGTTAGATGGGGTTTTCAAAAAAACGAGTATTAATACATACTTATTTACTTTTTTCGGAAACTTTACAAACGCACCAATATTACGGTTATTTCTACGCAGAGAGTGAAAGTGTCGCTAACGTAAAATAAGTTACTTTTGTAACTGAAAAGGTGTCACTAAAACGACAATAGAAATCAGAACACTGTTTTTTTCTTTTATTTGATTTTTTTTTCTGTTTCGAAAATACGTTTTCAAACTGTGTATTGTAACTTATACTGAAATAAATGATATTCTATTATAATACACACGAAAAAATCTTGCAATAAATTACTTTTATGATGTTAAAAAAACTTACAAAGTGTCAACCCTAGATATCCTTCATTCATAACTATAAAACAGTTCTTATCACCGAGGCTTACGTAACGCGATAAAATAAAAATGCGTACTTACTTAAATTAATTCATATCTAAATGACAGCGATATCTGAATACCTAATGTACTTAGTTATATTTCTTTCTGAGATTTGAACGATGTACCTACAGGCAATAGGGAATAACGCGAAACTCTGCGTAGGGGGCGCCACTACCACAATCGGAGGGTCTACCGCGAAACAAGAAAATCTAAATTTCGTCTCTATCACTCTTGTACTTAGGGCAGACTGAAAATTCCTGGACTGGCCACTTGGAAAAAATAAGTCGTCTCATATATCACAATCCAGACACTTTCAGTATGGCCCACGTACATTCGATCCATAAAGAGACAGATAATGAAATTTCGATTTAAGGAAAGGCCAGAAGCACAGAATAAATAATAGTACAGTTCGTGGGTTCGTAACTGAGCCCGAGCTAATCCTATTGTCTATTGTTAAGTAAAACCGCTCGTGCCACGTGCCACCACCACCTGCATTAAAAACCTGCGTACTTCGGTTACTGAGTGCCGGCGATTCGAACGCTACAGAACCAGTCTAAAATGTGTCATCGAGATGCGTAACAAAGGCGCGTTATCGGAGAGCGCACCTACACTGGTTTTTTGAGCGTTGGACTAGCCTGCGCTCAGGTGCCAAATAGAATAAGGATGACCCTTTTTTGCAGGTAAGTAGCACGTGCGGTTTTACTTAACAATAGACAATAGGATTAGCCGCCGGGCTCAGTTACGAATCTACGAACTATACTAGGTACAGAAGACTCACTCTCTAACAAAACGCGTCTGTCACGATCAGCATAGATCTGTAGCAAAGCGACGAAATCGCGGAGTGAGCCACGCCTGCCAGAAGTCCCAAAACAGGATTTTTTTTATAAAAAATAGTTCTTTTCGCAGCAGTCAAGCGAAAGATATATACTTAATGTAGGAAAATACATTTGTATGTTGGATATTTATAGGTATTTAATTTTCGTAACTACTTATTAAATTAATTATTTCGTAAATTAAATATTGGCGTTGTCGCCAAGCATGTTTTTGCGCTCTTAATATTCTTTTAAAAAGTATCAATAAAGTTCCTACTTCATACTGACCCTCGGCCTCGTCTTACTTGACAAAAAAGTTATAACTTACCTATACCAGGCGTGGCTCACTTCGCGTTTTCGTCGCTTTGTTACAGGTAGCTGAAAGTACATCCGTTCCACCCCAATTTTGGGGTTTGCCATAAGCCGCGCGTGGCGCTGTCGCTACCTAGCGGCCATATCTGTGCTGATCGTGACAGACGCGTTTTGTTAGAGAGTGAGTCTTCTGTACCTAGTACTAATTTATTCTGTGCATATACTAAATTCGGTAAGACGCTTCGAAGTTTCATAAAGAGTATCCGATTATTCCGACGGTTCCGACTACTGGTTCCGAAAATCGCTTATTCTTCATTTTCCTCTAATGTGGATCATTCTGGCAAGTTGCAAGATGATTTCCCAAAGGAATTAGTACCTAATCGAAGAGAATATTTGCGTATTAATAACAAAACTTCCGTGAGACACAGACATATTAAATATCTTAAAAACGGGTCACTCACGTATAACGGGTAGCGGGTAACATGTCGAGCGTTTTCCAACTTAAAATGCGTGAGTGACCCGTTTTTAGGGTTCCGTACCCAAAGGGTAAAACGGGACCCTATTACTAAGACTTCGCTGTCCGTCCGTCCGTCCGTCTGTCACCAGGCTGTATCTCACGAACCGTGATAGCTAGACAGTTGAAATTTTCACAGATGATGTATTTCTGTTGCCGCTATAACAACAAATACTAAAAACAGAATAAAATAAAGATTTAAATGGGGCTCCCATACAACAAACGTGATTTTTGACCAAAGTTAAGCAATGTCGGGAGTGGTCAGTACTTGGATGGGTGACCGTTTTTTTTTGCTTTTATTTTGTTTTTTTTTTTGCATTATGGTACGGAACCCTTCGTGCGCGAGTCCGACTCGCACTTGCCCGGTTTTTAAGATATTTAATATTTGCGTAATCTGGCAATGTGCAGCGAAAGTCGTTACTCGAGCCAAACGCGCGGACGTTGGCGTCTACGAAAGGGAAATTTGGCAGAGATATGTGTCTTACGACACTTGCTTATTGATTATGATCATACATCGGGGTTTTCGGTGCGGGAATGTTTTACACTAGCCAAATCCTTCTTCCTCGCGTTATCCCGGTATTTTGCCACGGCTCACATAGGAGCCTGGGGTCAGTTTGACAACTAATCCCATGATTTGACGTAGGCACTAGTTTTTACGAAAGCGACTGCCAAGTGCCATCTGACCTTCCAACCCAGAGGGGAAACTAGGTCTTATTGGGATTAGTCCGGTTTCTTCACGATGTTTTCCTTCACTGAAAAGCGACTAGTAAATATCAAATGATATTTCGTACATACGTTCCGAAAAACTCATAGGTACGAGCCGGGGTTTGAACCCGCGACCTCCGGATTGCAACACACACACTATCAAATGAATGTGTGTGATTTTACACTAGCCAAATAACAGGTAACAACTGTAAAAAACGATACTAATTTAACATTTCTAATCACATGTGGACCTTACTACCTATTACGTTTAATTCGTAGTTTGGTAATTATTTACAATAAACAAATAAATAGGTACACGAAATCATTCCCGTACCGAAAACCCCGATGTATGGATATGATAGTGCAACATACTCGCGATGTTTGTTCTCAACAAAAAGCGACTTGTAAACGATAATTAGGTATAGTCGCCATCAGATATATCGGAGCGGCCAAGGTGTTCACAATATCTGAGCACGCGCTGTAACTCCCTAAAATAGAGGCGTGTTCAGATATTTGTGAGCACCTTGACCGCTCCGATATATCTGATGGCGACTGTACCTATATCGTACGTAAGTTTCGATAGAGTCACGTGGTATTTATTTATGTATACTTTATTCGCCGGAGTTTATTGCCCAGTCATTATTCAAAAGGAAAAATTAGCGTACAAAAGGCGAACTTAATGCCATGAGGCATTCTCTACCAGTCAACCTTAGGGCAAAGCAGAAAAGATTGTAGGCGGATTTTTTCATAAAGATGGAACGTAGATTTACTCCTTTAGTAATTTCTACGAGGTAACCTTCGATTGTCATTCTATTCAACTAATATGCAAACGAATAATTTGTAAATAATTAATAAATGTTGGCGTCTGTAAAAACGCAGACTTTTATGTAAATTCAGTTTTAACATCACAACTGTCTTGTCTGCTTCCTTTACCTAACATTTTTGAATTTTGTTGCTAGGCTATTATTTATTTAAATATATTTAACAAAAGTGTGCAACTTATACTCAGTATCTTTGTATACATCTTAGAATTTGGAAGTCAGTGAATGGAACGAATAAAACCACAAACACGTGAGTAAAAATACTAAAGATTATGTTAATATACATAAGTGATCTCATTTAGATTTAAGCTTCCATAATGTACGCCTCTCCGAGGCAGGACATGAAGACCGTTGTACATTAGAATAAATCCTATGTAACTACAACGGTGGACGGGCAGCAGCGTCCCTCAAATTCGGTGTACTCGACTGCGATCGCCAACCCGCCTGCCAAGCGTGGCGATTATGGCATTCACCCCCCAAAAAGGGGGAGGCATATGTTCAGCAGTGGACGTCTTATGGCTGAGATGATGATGATGATGATGAACTACAACTGACAATAAAAATGTTGATTGATAACTATGAAGGTACGAATTAAAAATTTACAATGGCGGTGACAGTTTCCTGTATATGCTCCACTGCTGGGGGCCTAGTCAAGATGACGATTGTTGGTTGATAGAACCAATCATAACTTAAGGCCTTAACGGTTTCCAATTCATTGTCACTAAGACAAATTAGTGACTTGGAAATCAAATTCTTTAACTTACAGTCAATCAATATGAATCGAATATAGGTAAGTACAGTCGATCGACGTCAAAGATATGTTTACACTTTTTGCCTTATTAAAAAGGAGTAAGGTGCAAAAGTGTGAACATACCTTTGACGTTGACTGTACTCTGTACGCATAGGTACTGTAATTGGCTAATCAACGGCTGTTGATCGCTAGCTCCTAATTGCCTAAAGAACTTTTCTTTTCTTTTCTTTTTATAAGATACCTAGGTACAAATACTAGATACAAATAATTCCCTTTTAGGGATAAGTTCGTCTTTTATACTTTTGTTTTGTTTTGTCCGTTTTATGTAAACCTGTTTATGTGCAATAAAATGACACAACATACATAATTTACAAATAGCGACAATTTTTTTTTTTCGTTCTTCGATGTACGATAGGCTTGGCTGGGGGTGTGTATACTAGCTGCGACGCAAACTAGTATGGTAGGTCTGTTACGTAAACCAATTATGTATTACAATAATTATATTCGATTACGACACAAATCACAACATGCGTATCAGTTGTACGCCATAGTCAAAATAGTACGACCTTCGACGCACGGTAAACATGTTAGCTATTGTGGTAGGGCATGTAAAGTCGACGTTAAAGATATGTTTACACTGTTGCACCTTATTCCTTTGTAGTAAGGCGAAAAACCGGGCAAGTGCGAGTCGGACTCGCGCACGAAGGGTTCCGTACCATAATACAAAAAAAAAACAAAAAAAAGCAAAAAGAAAACGGTCACCCATCCAAGTACTGACCCCTCCCGACGTTGCTTAACTTTGGTCAAAAATCACGTTTGTTGTATGGGAGCCCCATTTAAATCTTTATTTTATTCTGTTTTTAGTATTTGTTGTTATAGCGGCAACAGAAATACATCATCTGTGAAAATTTCAACTGTCTAGCTATCACGGTTCGTGAGATACAGCCTGGTGACAGACGGACGGACGGACAGCGAAGTCTTAGTAATAGGGTCCCGTTTTACCCTTTGGGTACGGAACCCTAAAAATGTAGACATATCTTTGACGTCGACTGTACACAACGGCCATTATAGAAGTAAACAAATTCATAATGAACGATAAATGAAGATATTCGTGTCTCTCACCGGAAGATCAATCAGTTACAATTAAGGCCCACTTGCACCATTCCGCTAACCCGGGGTTAACCAGTTAAGCCTGCAGTTACCATGGTTACCAGTACAATTTGATACTTAGTAAACTGTTTAACCGCATAACCCCGGGTTAGTGGGTTGGTGCAAGTGGGCCTAAGTAAGATAACGAGCGGGCGAAGCTTGGCAGTCAATTAAATTAGATTACCTACTAAGTCAATTGGATATATTTTAATTTTTATTTAGTATATTAGTTTTTAGTTTTATTTTGACCTGACTGGAGTTTTCCTCTCATCTAATCGAAGGTTAGCTGGAAGAGATCCCTTAAAGGGATAATTTCGCCTTTGTACTTCCATTACTGTAATTTATTTTTGTAAACCTGTGTTGTGTACAATAAAGTGATTACTACTACTACTACTAATTTATAACGATTTATATCTGTGTTCCTGTTATCTATTGCGCACAGTGCGCTCGCCCGGGCCTGCATGACGCGCCCGCAAGGCAAAAACATTGTAAACGAGTTGCTATGCTATGTTTCCATTCCTACCTGCTCACATGCAATTTTATTAATGCACTCGCTAGTTAACTTTAAATTAAATTTGTCACTGCGCTCACTAGTATAAGTGTATACTTAAGTTTATATTTATAAGTGCATGTTTCTCATCTAAGTGAATGACTGTTATTCTTTTTGAGAAATAAATATCTTTAAACCGAATTTAGTATTATTTTATAGATAAGTTAGTTTAATTTTTTTATGTACCTGCCAGAAACAAAAAATAAACATATTTCACTTGTAACATAGTATTCCTGTCAAAAACTAGGTTACAAATCGTAACTGCGGACTGCTTTGACCAAAAAGATTCAGACTATGTAGATATGTTTTGATACTTATTAGTACTTCAATAGCAACTTAAGGATATATTTTAATACATTTTAAAGAATAGAGTGGTTCTCAGGGTGTTTCCTTTTTTGTTGAACCCTGAGAAAAACTGTCAAGAGCATTTATATGGAAGAGTAACTCCTCCTCTTAAAGGGGGGATCATAACACATTCACTGCCATGTGCCAATGTTTTTGTAGCGCTACACTCGTAGCCGATTCCAGCGTTTTCCCGCTTTGTAGAGGAAGGAGACTACGAACAGAAAACCCGCCAAGCGGATTTCCGACATTCAATGTGTTAAAATGGACTTGACTAACTCCATTGGATGAAATATAACGGTGAAAGTTGACCTAGTACAATGCCATTTTGCATAAGTCTACGTACATTCGAATATGCTATAGGTTCTTAGATTTTACTGCAACGGTTGGTCTGAATGACGCCTTGGTGAAATTTTCATGTTACAATATTACAAGCATCTAAATATAATCATGTTAGTTTGGAATATTATTCAAGACATATGGATTTTGGTAACTATGACCATAACCAAAATCAATTCAATCTTTTCAGGTCGAAAGCGAAATCGAAAACGCGCTACGCATCATAATATGGAAGAGTGATAGAGACACACATAGCGATTCGATGGCGAAGCGATAGCGATAGTTATCTCAGCTAGGCCGCCTAAGGTCAGGTGGGGTAATAGGAACTATGGGAGAAGGTGGTGGGAAGGTGGGAACTTAAAAATATTTACGTATAGAAGCATATTTCTCATACGGTTTCTTGTACCCCGGGAAAAATAAAGTAGGTTAATAGTATTAAGGTCAGGTGGGGTAAGCGCCTGACCTTAAAAATTTTTTGTAAACCCGCTCACCCGCTCCGTGCAACCGCGTCAGCTAGCGGCCGCCATTACACTTTTATCTAGAAACTACTTTTATCCAGTTTTTATCAAGTTCGTTCAACTAATCTATCGGAGTGTGTAAATTTCCGAACTGTAATCTCATCCAAAAGACATTAATCTTGCCGGATTCTATCCAAGATTATGTTAACAAGCTTCAGTTTAGTCAATCAAAAAACTTATCTAATCTATAAGTCCGATTCATATTTTAACAACTTGTTACGGTTTGGGCCTGGTTTTGATACGACCATAGACTAGGAATCCTCTAGACCGACTTTAGAGCAATTATTTCATGCAACCGATGATGCCAAAAATTCGGGGGTGCGCGGGACGAGGTGAGCGAAGTCCCGTGCCGTGATTGGTCCGTTCAAAGACACGGACGTCACACAAAGACACTTTCGAGTCGAACATGGAGTAAAATTACCGTATGCGTGGCAGAGGGGGTAGCGCGACTATGCTCAGTCTAGAGGATGTTTTGTCTGTGGCGTAGCGAGAACCAATGTAGCCGTGGGCTAAGTCGCATCTGCGAGGCCCTCTTCTTTCAATGTGTCCGACCGAAGGGGGCTCGCGCGAGGCCTTTTCGGGCGAGAGGCCGTGGGCGACGGCCCACTTCGCCCACGCCTAGCTACGCCATTGAATTAACGATCTTCTTGGCGGTTGGCGCGCATATCAGGGCTCCTCTACACGATGGGCCAACGCCGGCCACTCCAAGGGACGCATTTATGCGTTAGTGGGAGCAAGTGATATTGCTATGTTATTCTACCGCATGGCTGCGTCCCTTGGAGTGGCCGGCGCTGGCCCATCGTGTAGAGGAGCCATCATGCACGACTTTCACTTCATATCGCATGCACCAATCACAGAGTGAGCGATCTTCAAGGTCGTATCAAAATAAGATCAAAACTGTAACAAGATGTGAAATCAGGATCGGTCTCCAGGTTTGAAGTGTTGCTATCTATTGCGTTGAATTTGAAATTAAACTACGCCTTATTTTTTTATTAAATTGCAACGCAAAAAAACGTACCGACAAATTGACATCATCACGCGCAATATTAGAGTGCATTTTTACACAAATTGACTAAGGCCCACAGTACCTTAAGCTCAATATGGCTTGTGTATATCTACCCCTCAGCGTATGGTCAAACTTACAATTTCACCATGCATATTAGCATTTTGACTATAGACTATTTATACCTATATAGTTTATCACCTCATTAAATATACTACAAATTCATTATTTTACTACCTACAGAAAATTCGCGTAAAATAGTACAACGCAAAAATCTAGGTACAATTACTTAAAGAATGCAGGAGATAACCTACTTAATCAGTGTAAGTATATCCGAACATTACGAATCAATGCTGGAAATCAAGGAAAAAACGTCTTAATTCCCTACGAAATGAAGTCTAAAATCCGTTGCAAAATATAACATTTTATTCCTCAAAACGACGACATAAATATGCAAGCGAAAATCAACGTAATAGTCTAAGAAAAAAGGTCGAAAATGAAACGATAAAAGGCGGCGTGCGCTCGCGCAAAGCACGTGATCGACGTACGGTGTCGCAGTTGTTATAATGTAACCGTTCAATTTTAGATATACGAATACTGAGATATCGGTTGCCATGAGAACTTGAGGCGATTCGAGGCATGAGCGGTAGCGGTTTTGCTTCGAACAGCTTATGAGTATTCAGAATTTTATTATATATCGCAAGTCAGGATTCAGGATTCTGAATTTTCGGTGGTGAGAATTTAGATTCGAACCGAACACCTTAACCAAATAATTCAGAGAAGAATATTTGCAGAATACCGAATATTCGGCCCATCTCTTCTATTAACCTTTTAACCGCCATCATTTTTCATCGAGCGTGCTCGTGTAGCCGGCGGTACGAAGTTACACGAAGTTTTGTGTTAACTATTTATCAGAGCGCGGTGAAATGAACCCGATTTTGTGTCTTATTGATTCAGTCTACGGCGGTTAAAAGGTTAATTAATGGAGTCGTCCTTGACGACTGCCCCTTGCACCACACACCAACGAACGCATGAAATTCGCTGATAACACCAATCAGCCAAGGCCGCCTTATCACATATTTAATACTATATTACGGCCTGTGCACGGTTCACGCGCACATAAGTGGCATGCGTGGAAATTTGCAACTAACTTGGCACTTACTTAAGTAATTTATTTTAAAAAAAATCTAAATTAATTAAATAATTAGTTTAGAAAATTCCTATTAAGGCCATCCCACACTAGCGTCGGCGTCGCTCAAAAGACGCTAATGCCTAAGCCCTAAGCCCTAAGGGCACGCAGAGCTTTAGTTCGTTTTTTTAGCATTAGAAATAAGGTAAACAATCTTGATGTGTCTTTTAATTGAAAAACACATTTTAAAAATAAGTTACGGCAAATATGTAACAATTATGAATCTAATACGATCATTTATATTCTTCTGCTTTCATAAGTAATAGTTTCTGAATTTTAAAAAGCGTTTTTCAATTAAAAGACATGTCAAGATCGCTTACCTTCTTGCAAGTTCTTTCTAATGCTAAAAAAACGAAATATAGGGTAGTCCGTTAGTCTAGGTGTCTGCCACGAATGCAGAGGACGCTTGTTCGATTCCAGTCCTGGGCTCTGGAGGCATTGGTCACTTTTTCTTTCATATATGTGATATATTTGAGTTTTTAATTTATATAAATCACAAATTAAATAAAATTAGATTGTTATTAAGTACTTACTACTCTTAGTAGGTCGCTCATGGTACATAAATAGTTATGAAATGAAAGGTCGCTGAATTCTTGAAATCGTATAAGTAAATAGTCAAACAAAAATTGGCAAATCCAAATTGATTTTGTACAAAACCAAAAACTGTTGTATCGTTCAGGAAATCCTATTATTAAACGTATTAGGCAAACATAAACATTATGTAAACTTCAATCCGGAGGTCGCGGGTTCAAATCCTGGCTCGTACCAATGAGTTTTCGGAACTTATGTACGAAATATCATTTGATATTTACCACTAGCTTTTCGGTGAAGGAAAACATCGTGAGGAAACCTGCATACATCTGCGAAGAAATTCAAAGGTGTATGTGAAGTCCCCAATCCGCATTGGGCTAGCGTGGGGACTATAGCCCAAACCCTCTCGTGCTTGAGAGGAGGCCTGTGCCCAGCAGTGGGACGTACTCGTATATAGGCTAAATTATTATTATTATATTATAAACAGGGTTTTACTAAAATTCACCGGCGACAAATTAACACAAGTTTTACAGAATCTTTACAAAAAAAAATTACTTACTCAGCAAATTGAAATCGATTCTCTAATTAAAACATTCATTCACATTCATTTTATTTATCAATAGTAAATGAAGCTTACAAAAAAACAACTTAGGTTTTCTGATCGCTACACTGGCTGCTGACTGGGTCTAAAAACCGGTCTCGTAGGGGGATTAGACCCATTGGAATGAAGGTAAACGGAAACGAAAACCACAATGCGTCGCAATTTTGGCCCAGTATAGTTTCGGAGAAGTTTGCAAACTTAATTGAAATAATCAGAACCCCTAGTGTAAGTTTCATTCGATACCGTGACGAGCGTTTACGTCATTGTTTATTTTTGTATGGGATTTTAAACAGCGCCCCAAGCGAGTAGATGAGAACTCAAAATTGGGATGTTTCCTCTACTTAAAATAAATTATTTCGCACTGTGCACAAAAAAATTCACCAGGTAATTACGAAAAACATCATCATCATCATCATCATCTCAGCCATAAGACGTCCACTGCTGAACATAGGCCTCCCCCTTACGAAAAACATAGATGGCAGTTATTTTTAAACACAATTTCTATTAAATAAATCGAATTGAAATATAATAAAAAGTAGGTGATCTGATCGTGACGTCACTATACTCGTTTGCATATTCCATATTAGCAAATCGTTTTGACAGTGCTAAATAAAAAAGAAGCTGGTTCGACTAGTAGGTAAATAGCTAATTTCATACAAAATGACATTTAATGCAAACGCGTAAGGTAATGTACACGTGACGTAATACACACTATCAAATGAAATGTAAGCAGGCAGTCTTCCAAATGAATGCCGTTACAATGGATTCATCCAAATGGACGGCATCCTAATATTAAACATTATACGTTTTTGACATTCACGTGGACTGTTGGAAGGCTCGTGAGCAGAGATGGGCAAAATGTAATCGACTAACGATTAACGATTAAGACTAAAATAATTAATTGCGACTGACGATTGAAAACAACGACTGATCAATCGTAGTTGTATAGAGTGCAACTAATTTAGTTGCAACTAAATTAGTTGCCGATTGATTACGGACAACTAATTTTTGTAATCGACTAATTAGTTAGACTATTTTTTTTCCGCGACTAATGTTAGAAGCAAATTAAATGGAAAACGTCGGTATGGCTATGTTGACAGCCAGCAGATTAGGACATCTTAACGCATGTATAAAAATGAAGCACATGTGTTACTTGCGATATTTTGACCATTTTTATGGAGTGTATCATTTCTCTTATCTAAGGGTAAATAAAAATTGGGTACTTTGTGCATTGACACTTAAAACACAATTTTATAAATAAAACTTCGTATTTTGTTGTTAGTCAATCGTAAAAATAATAATTAAAAAAATATATCAAATCAAACGTTCTATATACGATAAAATGTTCATATCATATGTTATATGTAATATAAAACATTAAAAAACACAGTTATAATAAATCAAACTTTGTATATGAAACAATCAAAGCAAAAAGTATCAAAAAATCAAAAAAGCTTATAAAAAATCAACATGTTTGTATATACATCATAACATTATGCATGCTCAGAAATTAAAATTTGCGAAGTATGTTTTGCATTTGTGACATTTACTTATTATTTAATCAGTGAGTAATATAAAAAAAATGTTTATAATTAATAAAACAGACACATTTCCAATATTGTGATAGGTTTAAAAACAAGGACATATTCATTGGTAAATATTTTTTTACTATGTACTTTCTTTACCCATTATTTATAAAATATAACATTCAATATCAATAGCTCTACATAACTACATAATCAAAATTCGCTCATAAATATAACAATATTAGCGGAAGCAGTTATAAAGTTGACCCAAAAATTTTTTATTAAGCTATGAGCTTCATCACATATGTTCCTTGAGTAATTCTAAGCATTTCAAGCCTGGGAGCCAATAAGAAATGTGTGTCTACTCGGATTTGTAATGGATTCAAACTTTCAACCCCTTTTTAACCCTGTTAGGGGATGAATTTTACAAAACGCTGAAATTACTTTTCCTGTCTTTTAATAATATCCCCAAATACAAAGATTCAAGTCCCGCGTTCGAAAATTTTTTTGATATCCATACAAACTTTCAACTCCTTTTTCACCACCTTAGGGGATGAATTTTCAAAAACGCTGAAATTAGTTTTCTTGTATTTTAATAATATATCGTTTTACGAAGTTTCAAATTCCTAGCTTAAAATAAAACTTGAACCCCATACAAACTTTCATCCCCTTTTTAACCCCCTTAGGGGTTGAATTTCTCAAAATCGCTTCTTATCTCTTGTACACTTTATAAATGTAATCTAGTGTGCAAATTTCAACTTTCTATCTTTTGTAGTTTCGGCTCCGCGTAGCAAAAATCTCCAACCAAATTTTTCACCTTTTTACGTTTTTCTTGTAAAATTACTATGAAATTGAAAAAACAAATATCAGCAATGAATTCTACGTCTTTGGTTTATACGAAAATGATACCAAACTTGCCCTAGTACCCACCAGGATCAGAGTAGATTTTTTTTAAAGATGACGGATGGCGGCCGTCTTTGTACCCCACCCTCCCCCCCACTTCACGCTAGAAATGCTTAGAATTACTCAAATATCAGATGTGATGAAGCTCATAGCTTAATAAAATTTTTTTGGGTCATGTATGGCAGCGTTACATAACTGACTCCAGTATATAAATGTACTTAAAAGTTAAAGTACTTACAACAAATACAACACGAGTAAAATAATCTAGAATATTTTTCCTTTTTTAAGTTTATTTTTCAATACTACTCTCTCTTCAAATAGATGATCTGAGAGCCTATTTGATTTAGGGAGATTCATCATTGTGGCATATGAAAAAACTCTCTCGACAGATACTTAAGATGGCAAGGGTAGTGACATAGTTTTAATATAGATTTAACCGTGAAATTTAGTCGATTGAAACTAAAACTAATTTAGTTGTTAGTTGTACATTCTCACAGCTAATTTAATCGCAACTAAATTAATCGCGATTAAAAAATGACGATTGATATTTTTAATCGATTGATTAGTTAACTAAAAAATTAATCGATTAATGCCCATCTCTGCTCGTGAGTGGCCACCTACGTACCCACACTACGTAGGGGTACAGAGTACAGAAAACACCAAACTAGAATAATGTATGTATCTTGGAATATAGATATACTGTTACAAAAGCAAATAATTTACGCAATCACATTATACATTACCTACTTCTGAATTCAATTCTTCCTATGACTCGACATCATTCCGATTTTGGTCACACTTTTGATATTTGGCAGGCGATCTTGAACAGTCTAGTCTAGACCAAAGTTTCAGACCCAACAGTAACCGACACTGGTTATTACTATCAAATTGATAGTAATTACACTAATTACCAGCGTCAGTATCAATACGACAGACGTAATTAAGTGTCCTCTAGTTATCAAAAGTCACAGACTCATCCGTTATCATATCTGCCAAATTCTTCTTTAATACGTATTACATTTATTTTTATTCTCTTACTTTTATGTGCATGAATATTACATCATTTGAGTTTATTAGAAGTTAAATGATAATACCTAGTCCGTGAGCTAGGAACAGATTTTATGAAAAAAAAGCATCCCAGGCGATAATTAGTAAAGTGGTTCGACGATCCGATGATGGACACAGGAGTTGGCCATTGGAACTCTGTGATAAAACAACCCAATTGTGTTTGAGTTTATTAGAATTGTTCCGATGAGTAATTAAGTAATCTATTAGTTGTCTGTCGAAAGAAAAGTACTGTCAGCGATAAAACCTCGTATCAAAAATGTAATTTGGTCGAATCTAACACATCAATTTAACTAACTCACGGATAAATCAATTTGTAATTTACAAAGCAAACGCAGATAACTAAAAATAAAACAACTGCTGCATAAATAAAATTTACTATAAAATACTAACGTAGATAGACTTAGAAGGCGATGACGTAGAAGGACCTATCTCATACAATACAATACGAATACTCTTTATTGCACACCTCATTAAAAGAGAACAATACAAAACAAAACAGAAACACAAGCAGAGGCGGTCTTATCGCTAAAAAGCCCTATCCTCAATTCCTGATACGGTCTCTCTCGTCTCGGGCAGTATGTTTCTCTTACCCCACCTGACCTAACCCATAAATTAGTCGCGGCCATATATCATAATTACGAAGGTGATATCATTTAGTGTATCAATATTGATTGATTTGTGAGTTCATTGCATCGACAAATATCTATTTGGCCTTCATTCATTGATCCAGTTCACGTGTACGTAAATATAATTAAGATAAATCAGAATTGGCTCTTATTATAATAATATTATTTGAGCAACGAACTGCATAACTGAAAATAAAGATAAAAACATAACGTAATAAAACATGACGTCAAACCGTTTTGTTTTGACTAGGGTGCGGTTATGAAAAACATTTTTTTTCATTATCTCTATTACAGTAAAAAACCTGTTTTTCGCTCCTAATTTTTAAAATAATCAAAAAATCTAAAAGAGTTGAACGTACGGGCATAGCTATACATCAAATTATTTGAAATTATGCCAAAATATTTTCCAGTACCTATGCCAATGTCCAGAGAGGGAAATGAGGACTATGTTTGTATAGAGAAGCGGCCCCTTTCCTCTTAACGTATTGATCTGATACAGGAAACTAATGGGAAATCAGCTGACGCGAGAGATAACTCTATGACGCTTTAGCTGCTCTATATAAGTTATGCAAAGCGGCACAACCCGCCGGATAATGCCGACATGACTCCTTGCTTCAGCTGCCATAAATGCGGTCGCAAATGCCGGTCCCGCATTGGCTTATACAGCCACGAGAGACGTTGTTCCTCACTAACAGACGCTGCATAAATCATCTGTCAAGATGCTAAAGGCCTGAATGATGATGATAAGTTATGTACGTACGTACCTCTAATGCACGACAATGGATAATGGATATAAAATATTATAAATTTCCCAGAAAACATCTCCTTTTGAATTAAAGTTCCTCTGACGCCAAATTATATCAAAATAAATATCTTAAGTACGGGTCACTCACGTATTTTAAGTCGAAAAACGGTCGGTACGGAGTGAAACATGTCGAGCGTTTTTCGACTTAAAATACGTGAGTGACCCGTTCTTAAGATATTTAATATGTCTGTGTCTCACGGAAGTTTTGTTATTAAAATATATCAAAATAAGATCACAAACTGCCATATATCTGCACGAATAGGTCGCCGAGGCATACCACACGGTAGGTCAGGGTCCGACACAAAGAGAACGGGTTCCTGTGACCTCCAGACGGTGTGGCCGATGTGACCCGGAACGAATGACGTATGGGACTTATATGTGTGATCGAGATACGGTGTTCTAGATGAGAGTCGGTAGACAGACAGACATACCATTCATTTAGTAGGTACCTAATAAGCGATTTATTCGCACGATTTCATTTGGTTTTTTAGGGCAAGGAGTAATTGAAATAGGATATTTGAGATTCCAATTTTAAACAATTCAGATAAAACGTATGCGTTAAGTCTCATTTTGTATGGGATTTTGAGTTTCTAAGGCCGTCCCGCTTGGCGCGCTGTTAAAAATCCCATGCAAAACGAGACTTACTTAACGCAAACGCGGCCCGGCTCGATTCGGGAAATGAATTAGAGACTCACTAGATATGAAATAGTAAAGATATGTGACGTTCCACTGCAAAAGGTACCTTATGGCGGCTGGCGCCGCGATTCGGGAAATGAATTAGAGATTCACTAGATATAAAATAGTGAAGATATCATCATTACTATATCGTATCTAGAAATGCGGAAATGAATTAGAGAAATTCATTCTCACAAATTCTAGGATTTTAATTCACAAATAATTAAGTAAATATAAAACATTAAATTCTAGGGGTTCAGTTAATTTTACGAACCTAACTTGAATAACCTAACTTAAATAATCTAACGTAATTTTGGTATAAATCCTCTTGTACTTCACGGACATGTTTCAAAAAGTCCCGTGGTCCATTATCCTCCTTTATCCACTAAAACGGGTCACTTTCCATTTCATAGGAAATGTTCAATGTTTTCATTTTATTTATTTTTAGACTACATTAGAGTTTAAATATGTGCCGTCTTTGTTACATGTAATTCTAGACATAACACGTCTATTTCGATCTGTCAATGTTTGAACATGTACAAGGTATTTAAATAACTTATACAAATTAGCAAATATACTCAGTTCGCGATACTAAGTAGAGTGGTGTTTGATGGGCATTTACCTGTTGTTAATGTAAATCAATAGCAGTTTTAAGAACAAATTTAGGTTTTTCTTAAATAATTATGTACTACTGTCGTCATAGTTGGTAATGTCTCATCATCATCATCATCTCAGCCATAAGACGTCCACTGGTGAACATAGGCCTCCCCCTTGGACCTCCATAATCCACAGTTGGTAATGTCTATGCTTACGAAATTGTAAATCCTGGGTTCAATAGGGTATTTGACTTTATTTAAAATAGATAATTTTACACCACGCATGAAATAAAGCACCAGAAGATTGATACAAAAACCGGGCAAGTGCGAGTCAGACTCGCGCACGAAGGGTTCCGTACCATAAAGCAAAAAAAAAAAACCAAAAAGAAAACGGTCACCCATCCAAGTACTGACCCCTCCCGGCGTTGCTTAACTTTGGTCAAAAATCACGTTTGTTGTATGGGAGCCCCATTTAAATCTTTATTTTATTCTGTTTTTAGTATTTGTTGTTATAGCGGCAACAGAAATACATCATCTGTGAAAATTTCAACTGTCTAGCTATCACGGTTCGTGAGATACAGCCTGGTGACAGACGGACGGACGGACGGACGGACGGACAGCGAAGTCTTAGTAATAGGGTCCCGTTTTACCCTTTGGGTACGGAACCCTAAAAACGTGGACAGCAGTTATTTTCAAACACAATTTCTATTTTTAAACCCGTATAAAACTATAAAGAGTAGGTAATTTGATTGTGACGTCACATGCTAGTGTTTCTTATAAATTCCATTGTAGCAAAATCGTTTTGACAGTTCGAAATAAGAAACTGATTTGACTAATAGTCAAATACCCTATTCTAGATAAAACATATCAGTGTTTTATTTTAAGCATAATTATTTGCTCTCGAATCTTTTGTATACTATGGGAAAGTTTATGAATTTAGCAGTTCATAGGTATACGTAGGAATGTATTAATGTATGTATGCTTGTGTGTGTTAATTTACAACAAAAGACGGAATCAATGCCATAAGGCATTCTCTACACGTCTACAACATTAAGACAAAGCAGAGATTGTATTGTTCTATAAAAATATGCAAGTGTATAATAATATTGTTGTCATTAAAATTCCTCTGCATAAATTATAATGCTTACATAAGATATGTTTATATGTATTGTAGTAGGTAGCTTATTTTAATGTGAATAACCTTACAAAGGTGTCAGGTGCACCGGAAATAACAGCTAAACCTGCATTCCTCATATACCAAGTAGGCAAAATTTTCATACGAACAAATAACAACCTTATACAAGCCGCTTTAGGAGCAATTTTCACTAGAAGTGAAAAGCTATTAAAAATAGTAAATAAGTTAAAGGCATTTTCGTAACTGAAGACACTAGAAGTAAACAATTTTTGGAAGATTTATTATTTGTAACCAGATACAATACAGACTTCAACTAATTAGAAAATGTAGGTACAGACGACTAATATACCGGGTGTGGCCTGTAATATGAGCAAAAAATTTAACTGTAGCTGTAGGCTGTACTGCTCATACTGACCAACATTTGTTCAACGACTTTTAAAAATAACTTGTGGTTTGATTTTTAATACACTTTTAAGTTTATTCTAAGACGCAATGTATTGCGAATTTTGTTATGTTTAAGGCGTGACAAGCAACGTCAATCACAATGATATGGCGTGGCGATGGCGTCCATTGAAGATAATATTTATTTTGTATGAAAAATAGGGACTATAAAAATAAATACTTCATAATTTGTAAAAGTTGTAGAACAAAAGTGTCACCGTTGGAGGAGTACAATCTATGTTTAAATTATTTGCTCGTGTTACAGGACACACCCGGTATTAATAGTAGCGGATAGGACGACACACAAAAAGTAGCACAAATAAAGATATATTTTCTAAATACTTTTTTGTTTTCTTCAAAAAACCTTAGGCGTCCGCCACTGCGGGACTTCCCCCTACATTTTTTTTAAAGGAGGATAAGTGTAATACAAGTACCTAAGTAAGATAAGTAAAGACTTGAGCTAAAATAAATTCCCGTCCCACACGAACAAAGTTAACAACTCAATTGCTTCTTATCAATATCGTTATATCTCATGGAATTAATATCATATATCATATTTGCCGACAATAAGTGAAATGATATATTAGTGTAAGTAGCCAACAGCAATTGCTTAGGTGGGTTGCTGCCTTTAGGTAGGCCAGACTATTCGCTATATTTAAAACCGCTCTTTGAAAAGGTAGAAAGTGACTATTAATAGATCGACTTTTCACAATTAATTTTTGATTGAAAACAATAGTTTTGTAGAATTACAAGTAACTTTGGTTCTTATACAACTGATGGTTCTGAGAGTACTTCTAGAGTATTTCTTGTGTGGTGGGCATAAACTTGTTTTCCACTACATACCTACTGTTTTTTTCCGTGTTACCGGCTACGCTCGTAGCGCGTAGCTCGTGCTGGCATTGAATGACACTTTTTTCTCCTACTAGATTAGAAAGGGCTTGTGATTCACAAATTTGAAAAAAAAGTGTAGTGTCCAACTTGAAATAAAATAGCCCCAATATATGTATTATAAATATAGTCTCCAGTCCTTTAAGTACCTACAAAGCCTTCTCGAGCTTACCATTTGCTAGCCTGCTACTCTGATCTCCACACATATGAACAGCTGTCTGACGCCCGGACATAGTAACAAGGGATAGTATAGCAGAATAACTATAGAAGTTTTCCATTTCGTTATTCTCAAAAGTGTCTGCTGTTTTTTTTTAAACAATTATGGCCTGGATGCGAGTCCTTTAAGCCAAGTTTCTGCTGTCTTTTAAAAAGTGCCTAGCCTGTCCTCTCTGCACCCCTCGTATGGTATGTAACGTAACGGGCATGAATCAAGCGTCCTGAACGTACAACTATAAATCAAGGTGCACTCTTGCCCTTAACTTATACCGAGAGGGACGCACTTTTACAACAGCCATAGCTCCGTCCCTCTCCTTAAACAATGCCGCCATTTTTAAGGGTTTATTTCGAAGCGAGACATGTTTCTGCTTGAGCTCGGGTATTCGTTCTGCCTTTATGTTCCAATACACTTGCAGTGAGTGCAATAATATCTTGGAGTGAAGCGTGCGAAAATATCTGATACTTTATTGACTACCGCAATACCAAAAGGGATGTATTGTCAAGGAATTTAGTAAGGAGTAGGGATGTACCGACTAGTCGGGAAAGCCGACTATCCGGCCTCATTTGCAGTCGGCGATTAGTCGGCGACTAGTCGGCAAAAATAGCCGATTAGTCGGCACTTTAAAAGTGACAGAAAAACGGGGCAAAAAGAAATAAACAGCAAACTTTTAAGTGTATAAAATCAAACCACAAGTTATTTTTAAAAGTCGCTGAACAAATGTTGGTCAGTATTATGAGGAGCCTACAGTTTAATTTTTTGCTCATATTACAGGCCACACCCGGTATAATTACTTACTTACTTACTTGGTTGGCGCGGTGACCCAAAATAAGTCTTGGCCTCCAACACAAGAGCACGCCACTTTGATCGGTCCAGATACAATTATGTCATAAAAATATCTCGTTGAAATATAAAGAGCAGGAACTAGATGGAATTAAGGGCTTAAGTATTTCACTTTCTGTGGTCGCGATTTTACGAAAGTGACCGCAGCCGAAGGTTGACCGGGTTTTTACTTGACACTGGCCACAGGAGTATTGGTCACTATTAGTACTAGTAATTGGCATTTCCTAACAATTTAGAAAGAAACTAACCAAAAGAAGTCTTATTGTTAACCTCCTAAGGCCCACCCATACAAATAAAAAATAAAAAATTTGCCACTAAAATTTGAACCTACAATGTAGGCAATAGAGTTGATTTTGCGTTGTTTAAAAACTGAACGAAACAAACCAAGAGCAACTCTGTTCCAATCGAATATGGTTTAAATTCCATTGAACTGAATAAGTACTATAGGTAGGACCTTGGGCCTTAGGAGGTTAAGAGTGGCCAATTACTACGTAGTGGCCAATAACTGTAGCAGTCACCCTACGTAAACGAAAGAGTACAGCCAGCCTTTACGATATGACAAAAACTTATTTTTTAGGGTTCCGTACCTAAAAAGGAAAAATCGGAACCCTTATACTTATAGGATCACTCGTGCGTCTGTCTGTCCGTCTGTCACAGCCCATTTTCTCCGAAACTACTGGACCAATTAAGCTAAAATTTGGTACACATATGTAAGTTTGTGACCCAAAGACGAACATGTAACGTAAACAAATGAATTTTAAGTTAAAATGTTAGAAGTAATTTTAGAAAATAGGCAAAAAATGACCTTCCCCCCCTTTATCTCGGAAACTACTGGGTCTAAAATTTTGAAAAAAAATACATAAAATAGGTCTTTACCTATAGATGACAGGAAAATCTATTAGAAATATGCGTGAGTCAAGCGTGAGTCGGACTAATTACTTAGTTTTTGATCCGACCCCTACGGGTTTTTCAATTTAAATTCACTCGCGTTTCTCATATACTTAAAAAATACATTGTTATAAATTGAGTAATGTACGGAACCCTTGGAACGCGAGTCCGACTCGCACTTGACCGGTTTTCCTAAAAGCGGAATGAACTTTTTAACCGACTTCCAAATCTCAAAGAAGGAGGTTATCAATTCGGTTGTATGTTTTTTTTATTTTTTTTATTTTTTATTTTATTTTTTTTTATGTTTGTTACTCCATATCTCCGTCATTACTAGATCGATTTTGAAAATTCTTTTTTTGATTGAATGTATATGCATATAGATTGGTCCCGTTTTTGTCAAAACCCAGTTCTGATGATGGGATCCATGAGGAATCGAGGGAACTCCTCAAATCTTAAAGGCATACATATAGTGATTTTTGGGTTTTTATCAACAAATCAAGCATATACACCCAAAAAAGTGACATTTGATGAAGTGGAACTGCTGATGATGATCAGAACGGAACTCTTTAACGACGCATAGTTCACGGTTGGCGATTTGTCCTCTTCGTTATGTTTGTTAAGCAAGTTAAGTTTTTAAGCCACATTTTTCTCAAGCTCGAGTTCTGATGATGGGATCCATGAGGAATTAAGGGAACTCCTCAAATCTTGAAGGCATGCGTATAGAGATTTTTGTATTTACATCAGAAAATCAAGCATTTTCATTAAAAACTGTTGCATTTGATGAAGTGGAACTGCTGATGATGATCAGAACAGAACTCTTCAACGACGCATAGTTCACGGTTGGCGATTTGTCCTCTTCGTTATGTCTGTTAAGCAAGTTAAGTTTTAAAGCCACATTTTTGTCAAGCTCGAGTTTTGATGATGGGACCCATGACGAATCAAGGGAACTCCTCAAATCTTAAAGGCATGCGTATAGAGATTTTTGTATTTACATCAGAAAATCAAGCATTTTCATTAAAAACTGTTGCATTTGATGAAGTGGAACTGCTGATGATGATCAGAACAGAACTCTTAAACGACGCATAGTTCACGTTTGGCGATTTTTCCTTTTCGTTATGTTCGTTAAGCAAGTTAAGTTTTTAAGCCACATTTTTGTCAAGCTCGAGTTCTGATGATGGGATCCATAAGGAATCGAGGGAGCTCCTCAAATATTAAAGGCATACGTATAGATTTTTTTGTATTTTCATCATAAAATCAAGCATTTACATTAAAAACTGTCGCATTTGATGAAGTGGAACTGCTGATGATGTCCAGAACAGAACTCTTCAATGACGCATGGTACACGTTTGGTGATTACGAATTTCGATTTTGACTTGGACTGGGACCCGGACTCGGACTCATACCCGGATCCGGTTCGGACCCGGATCCGGTTTGGACTCGGATCCGGTTCGGACCCGGATCCGGTTCGGACCCGGATCCGGTTCGGACCCGGACCTGGACTCGGATCCGGATTCGGACCCGGACTCGGAACCGGGCTCGGACCCGGACTCGGATCCGGACTCGGACCCGGACTCGGATCCGGACTCGGACCCGGACTCGGACCCGGACTCGGACCCGGACCTTGACCCAGAAAACCACTATGATACTTTAACTAAATAAACAACTATGATTACCTACCATAAAATTAATGTAGGTATAAAGTACGATGATGCCAATCTTACTAGCCCCTGCCGCTTAAACCCCCCGTACACCGCACGGCATGCGCCATTAAGTGGGTTAGGTTAGGTTTGAACTGCGATCCTCACAGAACCGAACAAGGATTAGGTTAAGTTAGAACTGCGAGCCTTACAGAAACGAAATGCTACTTGAAAAGTGGGTTTGATTACGTTCGAACTGCGATCCGCACAGAACCGAACTGCTATCTGAGGAGTGGGTTAGGTTAGGCTAGAACTACGACCCTCATGGCTCCTCTTCACGATGGGCCAACGCCGGCCACTCCAAGGGACGCATTTATGCGTTAGAGGGAGCAAGTGATATTGCTATCTCATTCTACCGCATGGCTGCGTCCCTTGGAGTGGCCGGCGTTGGCCCATCCTGTAGACGAGCCATTATACAGAAGCGCAATGCTAGTAGAAAAGTGGGTGGTTTTACCTCCTTTTCTACATAGTGTACAGTCACCTGCAATAATATGTTACGCAACGAAGGCCGCAAAAATATCTGACACGATCTTATTTGTAGAGCCATAAGAGCGTGTCACATATTTTTGAGGCCTTTGAAGAGTAACATATTATGGCAGGTGACTGTACCTACCATCTACAATAATCTTTAATCGGCCCCCATGGAAGTCGGTTTTTTTTTCTTAAAAATTATTTTAAGTTTAACATGTGTCTCAAATGAGACTCAAATGTATTTCACATTTATTTTTAAACGGGTCACTCATGTAGGTACTTACCTGATTTAAGTCAAATCACTCGATATGTATGTGTCGTTTCCCACTTCCCACGTTTATAAAAGTCCCACTTTGTCGCTTGCCATAAGGACGCTTTGACAGGTTATTCGTACATACATACATATAATCACGCCTATTTCCCGGAGGGATAGGCAGAGACCACGGATTTCCACTTGCTACGATCCTGACATACCTCTTTCGCTTCCTTCACATTCATAACATTCCTCATACACGCTCGCGAATTTACCGCGCTCTTGACCTGGCCTTTCTTCAGGATTTCCCCGATCTGATCAGAGAAAGTCCGCCGAGGTCTACTCCTTCCAACTCCCACTTCCACTTCTCCCTCATAGGTTATTCGTATAAAGATACAAGCAATTCTCGTCCTTATGCGATAAAGTGCCTTTGACTAGACCTCGACACATATTTCGATCTACAGCCCGTGCACGATGCGTGAGTGACCCGTTTCATTACACAATGCGATGTTGCATCCAAGGTAGGTAACCTTTATGAAATATCATAATCGCGTTGACATAGAGCTTGAAAATCATTACGCTACAATGTAACGAGTTGAAGACCTGCAGGGTTGTCACAACTGGGTAACATGGATATTATGTGACTGCTACATAATGAAAAGCATTAAAGTACGAGCGTGATTTTATGAAACGACCTGACAGCGAGTTAGGAGAAGGATAAGGTGGATTCATTGTGACACACAACATGCGTTCTTATTGTAACTAATCATATAAGCTTTTCATAAAGTCAGCTGACTTGAATGGTCGCGGTAGGAACTCTTTCATTTAAAAATTTTAGTAAGTCAACTTCAAGTGATGACCCTTATAAGTGACGGTGAATTTCACAGGCCCCTGATAACCTTAGCCCCACATACGCTCTATCAACTAATATAAACATTATCACTGTGGATTCTGAGGGAACTCCGATAGGACTATGGCGGCTTCGCACGCCCAGTGTTCCAACGATTTGACGAAAAAACTTTCAATGCGTCCTATTTTTCCGTTCGTCGTGATATTTAGTGGCAACCCTAACCCCACATACGCTCTATTAACTAATGTAAACATTGTCATTGTGGATTCGGAGTGTGGGAACCACGATAGGACTATCGCGGCTTCCTTTTCGCGCCCAGTGTCCCAAGGATTTGACAACATAATATTATTGCGCTGTAACGTAAACTTAGGGACACGTGTACGGTTTCAGGAAATTTTGAATAACGGGGCGATTCGGGAAATGAATTAGAGATTCACTAGATATGAAATAGTAAAGATATGTGACGTTTCACGGCAAAAGGTACCCAGGCTGAATATTGGAGCGGCGTTAATAATAGCGTAAGCGCCAGCCGCCATAAGGTACCTTTTGCCGTGGAACGTCACATATCTTTACTATTTCATATCTAGTGAATCTCTAATTCATTTCCCGAATCGTGCCGTAAGATGCCAATTCAATAAATCAATATAATTTTGGAACATTTTTATTTACCTATTAGGATCGAAAGAGCTTGTGATTCTGAATAAAAAGGAATAAGCAACATAAAGATTACCAAATCTGAAAACTGAAGTGTAGGGTGGGTACAGTAACACTTAAATAAAATGGCCGTTATATGTATTATTCTACCTAGATGTAGTGCACATTTTGGTCAGCACGTTGATATTCCTGAAGTCCCTAGTTTTCCTTGTACAGTCCAACTTATTACAAGAGCGATTTTAATTTGTTCTAATACATTTAACTCATTAAAAAATACGTATGGCTAGGTATACAAAAGTTTCGCCAATCTGAAGACAGTTTGAAACTTGATTACCTATTTAAAAAATATGTGCTTTTATCCATGTAGCTAAGTCGTAGACGTGTAGATTCAAATGTGTCTTATATGCTTATTAAATATATTGAAACGGGTCACTCAAGTTTTATTAAGTTGAAGATTTTGGAATAAAAAATACGTGAGTGACCCGTATCAATAAAATTGTCTTAAATGCTATTTTGTTATTTTTATCGTAACTACCTATTATCACATTACCTATGTGTGTAATGTAAGCTTTAGCTTATTAATTTTAAAATTGCAAAATGTTTTATTTTGCCTTCATTACTTTTGTGCCCTAGACAACCGTATTTTGAAGTAAGTCATTTATTTACACGTTTGTGAGTTATGTTGGTACTATGTAATCATGTATATATGTAAAGTTGTAATACAACTTCGAAAATTCAAGTTCAGTTGCATCAATGAAACAATCCGGTTTCAGACGACTGTACCGATAACGGCACGGGAAGACTGCGGTCCCATATCTAACGAACATCCGCCCTCTAATTAATGTAATTGGCTGTTTTTACGAATTATCGGCGGGTTTTTTTTAAAAATACATTAACTTTATTACAAGGAAAATACAACTAATTTCAACATGTTAAGGTTCCTTTTATGATTTTGTATAAGAAACAAATATAGGAATTAAATTTGTCGGAAAATTGTGGTTATCGGAGGAGGAGGAATTTATTTACGCGTTTGTAATTAGGCGAGAAATATGCATAGGGATTTTAAATGGGGATTTTGGTTCTGATATGGGTAATGTACCTTCTAACACGCTTTAGTTTATGTTAATTATAATATGTAGGTACCTACATATATGTAGTACTTATCTATCTTCATAATATAATACTGATAACGCAGAGCCTAAACTGCTAAATATAGGACCTTAAAATTTGAAACGTGCTTCAAATGTTCCAATCAGAAAAGGGCGCGCAAATGAAGTTTGAAACGGGTCACTCACGTTTTGTAAGGTGAATGTTGACATGCTTCAAAGATCAAAACAAATGTTTTTTCTCTAATAACCCATCATAGTTCCTATAGAAGTTTAGTTCAGAATACATTCTGTTTATTTAAACAAATAACTTGCTGTTAATTAAAACACAGAAATCATAAAACTGACTAATGGCAGATTAAACTTAACCCCCTAAACAACTAAAACTCCTGAATAAGGATAGAGGGTTCCACGCAATAAATTTCATATTTAAACAATTTGATTTGAGAAATCTTCCATTTTTCCGCCGGGCCGGCAAGGGCGTTTTGCGGCGCGAAATTAACATTCAAGGGAAGGCCAAGGGCGGTAAACCCCTACTTGTTGCTTCGGGTTCGAGTGGAGAATAAGGTATCGAGTTGTTGGGTTTCAAGTAGTTTCAACTTTTCAAGTAGGTATCTATCTATTGATAAAAGGTTACTAGCCACACAATTTTGCTATTGAGAGAACAAACAAGTAAATAATTGTTCTCCTATAATACAGTTGAAACAATAAAAATAGTCAGGCCTATTTTGAGATTTCGTATTACAACTTTTTTTTTTTATTTGTTGTCGATTTTTTTGCCTTATTAATCTTATTATGGTGAAATGCGGTGGATATACAGGGTGATCAATCTAAATGGGTCAGTATGGAGAAGTCAGAAACTATAAGAGATAGCGAAATCTGTTCTTAGGAACCATGGCTTCGATTTTAGATTTAATAATAATGGCATTCAATTTTTTTTTTTAATCTATCATACATAACCGGGATTCGAACATGGTCAATATTCTTGTTGTTTGTTTGTATGGCAACTTTTAAACGATGCGTGATAGGTGGGGGGTGCTCGACCAAATATCATAGAGGGCCCCGAGACAAAACAAAGTACATTAAAAAAAATCAAAATGGCCGACTTTTTTTTTAATTTTTTCAAGTTGGTCCGAGCGCGCTGAGAATTGGCATGCGGCCAGCCTGAAGGCCCAAGATTACAATGTCAAAAAAATATTTTTGGAAAATTCCAAAATGGCGGCGGACACGGGCAAAGACAAATTTCTAAGTAGGTTAAGCGAGCCTGAAGGGCGAGCTTCATGCTGGGAGGCCGAAGGCCGACCCCGGTGGAGGGCCGAAGGCCCGAAGCCTCCACCCCGACGCCCAAAAAGCGACTCCCAATAGGAAAAGTGTTGGGTCGTGTTTAAGCTCCAACTTCCCCCTCTCGTGTGTCGCTTCGGGCCTTCGGCCCTACGCAGAGCTCGGCCTTCGGCCTTCGCAAGCCTCGACGCTTCGCCGTGGGGCATTCGGCCCGCCGGCTTCGGTCATCAAGACAGTTAACTTGGTAGAACGCTTGGAAGCACCGAATTCACGCAGTTCGGCCTTCGGCCTCGCGTTTTGGGAGTAGGGGTGGAGGCTCAGGGCATTCGGCCTTCCACCGGGGTCGGCCTTCGGCCTCCCAGCATGAAGCTCGCCCTTCGGGCTCGTTTAACCTACTTGAAAATTTTACGTGTCCGCCGCCATTTTGAATTTTTCCAAAAATATTATTTTGACATTGTAATCTTGGGCCCCCAGGCTCGCCACATGCCGAATCTCAGCGCGCTCGGACCAACTTGAAAAAATTAAAAAAAAAGTCGGCCATTTTGTTTTTTTTTTATGTACTTTGTTTTGTCTCGGGGCCCTCTATGATATTTGGTCGAGCACCCCCCACCTATCACGCATCGTTTAAAAGTTGCCATACAAACAAACAACAAGAATATTGACCATGTTCGAATCCCGGTTATGTATGATAGATTAAAAAAAAAAATTGAATGCCATTATTATTAAATCTAAAATCGAAGCCATGGTTCCTAAGAACAGATTTCGCTATCTCTTATAGTTTCTGACTTCCCATACTGACCCATTTAGATTGATCACCCTGTATAGTTCCATATTCTGTACAAGCACAGTTTCACCGTAGGTATATTTTAAAAATTGTCCGCTTAGTTACAAAAACGTACGATATGATATATAACAAAAACATACAATAGTACAAATAGCACTAATAGTAGGGGATTTTCGAAATACGATATCTACCTTAAAAGCAGTAGTATAATTTTGTTTTAATAAGTTTGTAAGTTGAAGGGCTTGTAATTTTCCGGCGGTTTCACAGTGGAATGGCCGCTATAAATGCTTAGGCATTTAATAAGATAGGTACGGTACATCTTAATTGTGGAAGGTATTTTTAGGGAAGGAAATTCATAATTTTGTAATTACCTATAGGTAAAAAATGTATGATTTTATTATTGGTCATAGCTGTCGCTGTGGTGAAAAAGGGGCCAGGTCAACCAAAGAAATTCACTAACACTAATCTTCTGCAAGTCTTATACTTCATATAATTCTCATACAAACCTTACGTTTTACATTTCGTCACTACTTTGAAAATCCGTATCTCTCACTCAAAATTAAACCGCAGTAACTCTGTATGCCTGTTGTTTAACCTCTTCTTCCCGTATTATTTGTATTGTTTTCTGTAATGAGGTGTGCAATAAAGAGTATTTGTATTGTATGCATGTATAAATAGTTATCACATTTTTCTTTTGATTGACAGAACAAGATAGGAGTTTTATTTTTTCAAAGTAGTCACGATTTATAACGACAATAGAAAACAAAAGAAAAGAAACCTAACAGTAACCCAGCTTGATCAAT
The DNA here is from genome assembly GCF_963556715.1 of Cydia fagiglandana. Taxonomy (NCBI): domain Eukaryota; kingdom Metazoa; phylum Arthropoda; class Insecta; order Lepidoptera; family Tortricidae; genus Cydia; species Cydia fagiglandana. The sequence goes on along the minus strand of NC_085942.1, from coordinate 18,883,181 downwards.
GGTAGCTCATTTTCGACAATGAGATTTTCCTTTTACAACTATTTGTATGCAATGTATTCATTCGTTCATTTTACGCGAAAAGCGATGTCGCCTCGCGAAGAATGGGAGGCGATTAGTGACAATGCCGAAACGTAAAGAAACAATGGGCCGAGAAATGGTACAGTTGCCATCCGACATATCGGACCCGGCAAGTTGTTCAGTTCACAAATATGTAAACAAAACTTCTATTAACAAGTCTATAAAATGCAAGTTCAAATATTTTTGATCCCTTTGGCCGCTCCGATAGGTATATCTAATGGCGACTGCACCAGTGCACCTGTACCTTCAATAGGATTGTACTAGTATATGAATGTGAAATAATGTAATTATTTGGTATTAATAAACCTCTAAGGTTATGTGAGTGACTCAATCATCAGTATATCGGGTCACTCACATAATTTTCGTCGATTATCTCTCGACATGCTTCGATTCGATTGAGGATTATAGATCAATCAGAATCAGTTAATGTCGAACGATAATTGACTAAAATTACGTGTGTGACCCGTGAGTTTTAAAATTTTAATAAGGACTAGAATTTTTAAGTTGAAATTTGCCTTTAAAAGGATTTAAAATAACTACACAATTTAAACAAATGCGTAAAAACGCCGACGCTGTTAAAAAACTAAACTGTTTTGAATTTTGATGAGTTTACTTACTGTTTTGAATGATGTTAAACTAAATTTTACATATAAGACTAATTTGAGCAACAATAACGTTATGATTCTGCAAGTGGAAACCGTTATGTTATTGCGTTTATTTCTTTTTACTGTTTGTTTCCCAACAATAAATAGAATATAAATATATTATTGTAATAAATAATATTCTAATGACTATAACGGCTACTATAATTTAATGGTTCTCCCAGCTAGCTAATCGATCTCCCACACATAAAATTCTACTTTACAGATACACTCACGCAAACATAGGTACAGTCAGCAGCAGAAGTTACCAAATTATCTTGACACGCTCTTATTCTCATAACAATAAAGTCGCGTCAATGTCATTTTGAACACCTCGCCCGCTTAGCAACTTATGATGACTGTCTGTACATACTTAAAACAATCAATCATACTAATAGTTAATTTAATTCAATTGAATGTAAATGAATATGCGTAAACACGTAAGTATTTCACTATAATAATTGCGCCCGTCAAAGATAACTGTGGGAAATGCAATATACTTACTGTTCATATCGTGGCAAATCACGTGACCCCTTCGCCGAACAAACGTACACCCCGTTTTCCTCTCCGTATACTAACATAAGAGAAAATATTTTTACGCTATTTGATGTATATTATATTAAAGATAAAGATAAAAAATAGCTAACCAAAGATAGGCCCGTTTCGGCTTTTTAATATTATTATTTTAAACTATAGTTCGTTTTTTTTAGCATTAGAAAGAACTCCACAGAAGTAAGCGTACAGTTTTTATCAGGCTCTTTTAATGTTAATAATTATTGAATTATCTAATGTAGCACGGTCAATACATATAATTTACTTCAAATTATTACCTCTAAAAGTGCCGGATTTGGAACCACAAGCTTACTTCTGCGAAGTTCTTTCTAATGCTAAAAAAAACGAACTATAGACTCCGCCAAAAAAAAGGACGAAGAAGTTCTACGATACATTCATTACTTTTACTCGCTGTATTTTCTTTGTATAGTATTTCTTTGCAACGAAAACTAGTACCAGATATAGATATATGTTACGTATAGTCAGCCAAGAAAGTGGTCTACCACTTTTCGACTCTATCATCTGATTGATACAGTCGAAAACTGGTAAACCACTTTCTTGGCTGACCGTACATGTACTTGTACATACCAAGTTTCATGTAATTGTACTCTTAAAATGAGAGGGTTAATACCAATTGTAAGTATACTTTTGACGACCGGTCTGGCCTAGTGGGTAGTGGCCCTGCCTGTGAAGCCGATGGTCTCGGGTTCAAATCCCAGTAAGAGCATTTATTTGTTTGGTGATATTTGTTGTTTTCTATGTATTTAATATTGTCATTGTTGTTTTCTATGTATTTAAGTATTTGTCTATTATATAATGTCATTAATATCGTTGTCTGAGTGCCCACAACACAAGCCTTCTTGAACATACTGTGGGACTTAGTCAATCTGTGTAAGAATGTCCTATGATATTTATTTATTATTGTTACTTATGTAGGTTTTTTGGCGGCCGGTTCGCGTGACTCCTAAAGGTCAAATCCGATCCGTATATTTGTCCTTTAGGTTCTATTATTAAAGATTCTAAAAACTATAAATGTGTAGGTTCGGGTACGGGACCCTATAAACTGAGGAGACTCACCCACATCCAACTTAAAATTTCGTACCCAGGACGAATGACGTCAAACGCATTCCATCATGAGGAAAACGGTCGCTTCGCAGAACGGACCGTTGACCGTTGCACTATTTATAAACATACAAACATAAATTACCGTCACTAAAACCACACTACAAAGAAATTTACACCTTATTACTTAGTCATTAAGAGCGCATGGCGCTATTAATCGATGTCAGTCGTAACTGTCGTAAGTTGGCGTTACGTCCGCGCGGGAAAACGCAATGACTAATGAATGGTCGGGCTAATGACAAAACGTCGTATTTACATATGGGTGTCTTAGAGAGATACAGCTTTTTGATGGTAACTGTTCTAAGATTGCATTAAGCATTTACACGGATTTAGGATATCGCATATCAATTAATGCTAGGTATCATTTGCATATACTAGGAAAACCCTGCACGAGTGTGATAAAGTAATCATGATTCTATGAATGTAAATATGTAGCATATTGGAATTGTTTTTGTGAATGGAATTATTAGCCAAGTAATCAGACAGAATTTACGTCAACTTGGATTTATTTCAGTTTTGTATGTAAAACTTGTACTTGCTCTAATTTCTTCGTGTTAGGATTTTTAACAACGAAAACTAGTACAGTCACCTGCAATAATATGTGACACAACGAAGGCCGCAATAATATCTGACACGAAGTTATTTGTAGAGCCATAAGAGCGTGTAACATATTTTGCGGCCTTGAAAGAGTAATATATTATTGCAGGTGACTGTACCAGACATAGATATATGTTATTTGAACGCTCATGTCAAAATTAATTTCATTTCAAAACTAGCGACCCGACCCGGCTTCGCACGGGTTAACAAATACACCTAAACCTTCCTCAAGAATCACTCTATTGATAGGTGAAAACCGCATGAAAATCAGTAGTTTTTGAGTTTATCGCGGACATAGAAAGTGTAGAAACACACAATCAGACAGACGTGTCGGGGACTTTGTTTAATACTGTGCAGTGATGATGTAATTTTAAAATGAGAGCGTAATCATACTAATCATAACTTCAACAGTATAACGATGGCGGCTATAGTCCCACCAAGAAAAGTCTGCAGCGGATTTGATAGCCCACGCAGTGTAAGTGTTATTTATACGTCATAATTTCATACAAGTTTGACATTTAAAATGACACTTGCACTGCGTGGGCTATCAAAATCGCTGCAGACTTTTCACGGCCTGACTCTAGGTTCGTGTAATTTTAAGCATCAGTTACAAAGAACAAGATTTTTATGCGTAAGTATTTAACCCAAAGTTATTTTAGTAACAATATAATTAATGAATCCTTCGCTATGTCTGTATGAGTCTCCGTTGTTGTTTTGCCAGCGTAGAGGCATACTTTCAGCAACTTTGTATTGTTAGCTCGTGGTACAATTTAAAAGAGCCTAAAAAGATGTTCAAATAAATATTATGGGACATTTTTACCGCAATTGACTAAGCCCCCCGGTAAGTTCAAGAACACTGAGAGAAAAATCATCACCAGGAATTAAAAAACAGTTTTAGTAGTAATCATGGAAGTTTCACTATTTCTGTAAAATTTATTTATTTCTACAAACAGCTCAGTAATACTAAATCTAATTTCAGCAAACAGACTTTAGTAAATGGAGCATTAAACAAAGTTCAGTATTTCTTACAATCCATTTTTATTACTACTAAAATTCTCCGATTTTTACTAGTAAAGTTTGCGATTTTTGGAAAAAAGCATCTGTGATTTTTCAAGTTATGATTTTAGTAAATATCTCACTTACATAGTTTTGTAATATCTAAAAAACGAGTTTGCGGGAATAACATTACCCCATTTAAAATAACAATTCAGTTGTTACTATAGCGACATTACATAGTTTACTGGTATTTAGTAGATAGACTTGTTGTGTTTATGTTCATTGTTGTACCAATCACTAAACGAGTTTTGTAATACCAACACAGCGAAACTAATGTTAGTGATTTTAGTAAAATTTACTACTTGCTACGTTCATTTGGTTAGAGTTAGTATTGTGTCGGATGTCGGGCGGGCGTGTCTCGTGTCTTCTTTGTTTAAAACATACTTAAGTTAAATAATAAATTTAGGATATATTGTGGGCCATGGACATATTAACCCGCGACCTACTGTGTAGTTGGGGTCTACAGGAATATATTGTTCTGCTACTTTGAGCTAGCTGTTGTTATTCTAGTGATAATGACATCATAGGTAAATCTAAACTGTTTGCAATTCCAACCTCCCTAGCACAGGTGCGCTGCGAGAGCATGTTGCGCGCGTAATGACTACTAGTCTCTTTCTGACTGTATGAATAAGAAAGGAATGGGTAGAATATCTCGACAGGCTTTTATAGTTCCTCTTTAGTACAGAGATATACTACCAAATGCTTTTTTATTCATACAGACAGAAATAGAGACGGGTAGCTACCACGCGCGCGACATGCTCTCGCGGCGCCCCTTTGCTAGGGGCGGTGGAATTGCAAACAGTTTAGTTTTTGCCTGTGACGTCATTATCTCTAGAATAACAACAGCTAGCTTGGAATCGCAGTACAGTTTAGTAAAACCTATGACGTCATCGTCTCCGATATTGCTAAAGCACGCTTAGAATTACAAAACGGTTAGTTTTCACCCATGACGTCATCACCACCGATATTGCTAAAGCACCTCTCGGAATAACAAAACCAAATTTCTGAAATTACTCTAGCATACTTCAAATTACAAATATAGAAGTTGTATTTCCTACTAAATGGAAATTGCAAAAGTCAATTTGTTCCTATTAGTTGACTCTCCTTGTCCCCGGATTAAGTTTTATTTTTGTAATTCTAAGTGTGTTTTTGTTAGTTTTTTGTCTCAGTGAAGGCTTGTGTTGTGTTGTACTCAGACAACGATATATAATATATAGTTACTTAAATACATAAAAAACAACCATGACTCAGGAATAAATATCTGTATCATCATAGAAATAAATGCCCCTACCAGGATTCGAATCCGGGACCATCGTCAAGGTTTAAGGGTCTTAAAAAGGTACCGCCTACATCGGAATTCAATCTATCCCCGTTCCTCTTAGTAAGGTGCAGCTGATTTTTAAATTACAATATTCGCCCTAGTCCTGTTGTTTATATTTCGTTGTACAGTCGAAAGTATTAATTTATGATCCATTTCGTACCTAGTCACAGTGACAATCAATATGAAAGTCGCCAGAGACCTCATACTATTTGTCACTTTGACAAGGTACAAAATATACCTCCTACCAAATGCAATTTAGGAAACGTATTGAGTAAGTAACCATTGTCGACTCTCTACCAATGGTTGACACTTTCAAGCTTATTGCCACTGAATTCCTTACATTTAGACTGATACTTAAGTATCAATGCCAATATCTAAGGCATCTAAACAGAGTTTAAGACGAAACAGGAGCTGAGTTTTAAATATTTTAGGTAAATATACCCGTCTCGCTAACGGAAGCGGCTCCTAAAACTAGTGCGATAAGGACAAGGTGAAAAATCCTGCGTAAAATAAAAGTAGAACCAAAGCGAAGGATGTTGCTTTTCGATGGTGTGTTACATTGCCGGCTAATGAAAATATGTGACCCGTTTTAATGTATTTAAAAATTAGGTGTCTCTATTGTTTCCCAAAAAGTTTTAAGTCATAATGTATTGTTTGTCCACATTTTCGTTAGTCATAATTTGTTTGGTTTAGAAATGCGTAACTTTTCAGGATTGCCATAAAACAAACCTAACCTAACCTATGTTGTTAATTGCACCGAGTATGTATATGATAAATTACGAAACTAAACTTACGAAAATCCTGAAAAGTTTCAGTTTTAGGACTAATGATAATATGAAAAACAATACATTATGAAAATGGTTACTGAGTGGGACCCAAGGAACACAATAGACGGTGCAGGTCGGGGTTCACGCAGACCGAAAAGGAGATGGTGGCGGGAGGACTTGGACGCATTCTACCCCAAATGATGGGAAAATGCCGATGATAGAGTTCGAGTGGAGAAAACGAGGGGAGGCCTTTGCCCAGCAGTGGGACACCTAAGTAGGCTAAAAAAAACATTATGACTTAAAACTTTATGTCAAACAAAGGGACCCCAAAATATATACTGAAATGCATGTAACTTGTGACTTGGGCCACATGTAACGGCGGATCGAAACGCTTCACAGGCATCCGGGTGAAAATACCGTCACATATAAATACACAAATAAACCCAAGCTATGTCTGATTGTTATTACTGCATTGGCATGTCAATTATAATTTATTTTATAAAAAAAAGTATTCGGTTGAGTTCTAGAGTCTTCGCGCTCTCGTGGTAAGGCTACAGCTCAATATTATTATTTTCTCAAAAGTAGGCATTGGCGTTTTGTATCCCGTTTCATTCTCGATTAGTATTTAAGAAATACATATTTTAAAATTAGCTCATTTAGCATGTTTATAGGGTTCCGTACCCGAAGGGTAAAAACGGGATCCTATTACTGAGTTCCCTGTGTCCATCTGTCCGTATGTCTGTATGTCTGTACGTCTGTCTGTCGGTCTGTCTGTCTCATGAACCGTGATAGCTAGACAGTTGAAATTTTCACAGATGATGTATTTCTGTTATAACTTATAACAACAAATACTGTATAATCTTCTACGAGGAGCTCTTCAATAATTTTACACCATTGATGATACAAACTAATTTTAATAACGTTTTTGGAAAAAATACAATAAATTGGTAATGAGTGTGTCAACGTGACCGCGTTCGGATTGCGTCTGTACTCGGGAGGTGGGGCGCATCCCACGGTGCCGCCCGCTGTTGGTGCACAGTGCTTTACTGTGTCTAAACATGCTCCCGCGCCTTGAAAGCTCCTGCTTTCAACAGTGTTGTCGGTCCTCGCCGTCCTCGCCGTCCTCTCCGTCCGTCAGCAAAGGGCATATGCAGGAAATACCACGTCGAACTAGGCCCTTGCGTGTCCGTACGTCTACCACGCGGCATAGTCCATCAGAGCCTTTGTGTAGCTTTTCGATGCGCCCAAGCGGCCATGTCAACGGCGGGCCGTGGGGTTGCTTCACCAGGACGAGCTGACCCGGCTGGAGGTTAGGCTGTCGCGAGCGCCATTTTGTACGCTGCTGCAGTAGGCTGACATACTCCTGGCTCCATCTGGCCCAGAAGTGTTGGCGCACTTGTTCCATCCGTGCGTATCGGTGCAACTGACTCGCTTTGGCTTCTTCGAGGTTTGGAGCTGGCAACGAGGTCAACGGTCGTCCGATGAGGAAGTGCCCTGGGGACAATGGGGACAGGTCGTGAGGATCGGATGATAAGGGACATAAAGGTCTACTGTTGAGAATAGCCTCAACCTGGACAAAAATCGTTTCCAGTTCTACATATGTGAAGTGCATATTGCCAATTATTCTTTTAATATGATATTTCGCGGATTTAACTGCGGCTTCTATTAAGCCAGAGAAGTTAGGCGAATACGCGGGCGCGAATCTGAACTGAATGTGTTCATTAGCAAACGTTTCTGAAACAGAGTTACAAGAGCTATGAATAACTTGGCCTATTTCGTTACTAGCCCCCAGAAAATTTCGACCATTGTCAGAAAAAATCTCGTAAGGCTTTCCTCTCCTGGCAATAAACCGCTTAAGAGCTAAAATGAAACTTTGCGTGCTGAGATCACTGGCGAGTTCAAGGTGAACGGCCTTCGTTCTCAGACAGCACATTATGCACAAAAATGATTTTATTAATTGGGCTCCACGCCCTTTTTTACTTAAAATTAAGAACGGACCAGCATAATCAATGGCCGTGGACTGAAATGGGTACCCTGGCGTCACGCGCTCAGCTGGCAGGTTTCCCATAAGTTGAGTCGCAACTGCTCCTCGCAAGCGCTTGCAAGTTATACACGTTTGATAAGTTTTACGCGCTAACAATCGTCCGCCGATTATCCAATATTCTTCGCGAACGCTTGAGTGTAGCAGCTGTGGCCCGGTATGTTTTAATTGTCTATGGAAATGTCCATATATTAACTTACTTAAATAATGTTTACCGTCTAGAATAATCGGATGTTTTTTATCATATATATAATCCGAGTTGGATAATCTGCCGCCAACTCGCATAACACCATCTTCATTTATGAATGGGTTCAAAGACAATAGCTTTGACCTTTTGCTTAGAGGTAAATTATTTTTTAATAAATCTAATTCGTCAGGAAATGAAGTCCCTTGCGAAAATTTTACAAGTTTAGTTTCAGCCGCATGCAATTCTGAAACACTTAATGGCCCTTGAAATTTATTCATAGGCTGTTTACAATTATTTATAAATCGTAAAATGTACGCGACCGACCTTTTCAAGCGATTAAAGTTCGAAAAGTTTTCTATTTTAATTAAATCCATTGACGCGTTTGTCCTCAAACTCGCGCTCATTACTTGAACCGTGGATTTAACTTCTGGTATATCTGAATTAAATTCAATTGAATTGTTTTGAGAAGGCCAGTCACTTTCGTTACACTTTAGAAAAGACGGCCCTTGGAACCACATACCGTCCGACGTCAGCTGATCGGGTAATAGCCCGCGACTAGCCGCATCAGCTGCGTTTTGCCCTGACGGAACGTAGTTCCATTGAGCGCCGCGAGATAATTCCGTTATCTCAGATACGCGATGTAATACGAAAGTCTTGAGTTGCATTTTATTTGATTGGTAAATATTTAACCACGAAAGTACGATTTTCGAATCGACCCAAAAATACACTTTATTAATATTCTGCCGCAATGACTTCCTTATTTTGTCATAAAGTCGACTGGCTAACAATGCGCCCAGTAGCTCCGCACGTGGTATAGTAACAGCTGGCCGAGCAGGCATGACCTTGGCCTTCGCACAGAGCAACCGAACTACTATTCCCTTATCGCTTATCGAGCGAATATATGCGCACGCGGCGTAGGCCAATAAGGAAGCATCCGAGAAAAAATGCAACTCAATATTTTCCGCCTTAGGTTGCAACACATAACGATCAATTTTGAACGAAGTCAAAATATTTAATCCGCCTATGATCTTATTCCACGTTTGCTTTATATCTGAAGGCACTTCATCGTCCCATTCCAGGTGCAATGTCCAGATATTCTTTAAAAGAATTTTAAAGGTAATTGTACAAACACTTAACAGACCCAAAGGGTCAAAAATGCTTGCAATCGTGGACAAGATAGTACGTTTAGTGCACTTAGTATCTGCATTGTTTACATCTTTAACGCCCTTCGAGCAGCTGATTAACAACTTATCCGCCGCTGGGTTCCAACGAATTCCGAGCGTAGAACACTCGTCATTAAAGTCGACATTCGTTTGTTCGTTAAAGTTTTCCTCATCTTGAAATAATTGAATGCAATTAGATTTTATTTTACGTAAATTCATTTGCGCCTTTGCTAAGGTTTGTGAGACCGATGTTAAAATATGTTTTAAGTGGTCGGGACTGTCCGAGCCCGTAACTAAGTCATCTACATACATATCTCTCTCAATTATGGTTTTTATTAGTGGATCATCACAAGTCTTAGCAATTTCATATAAACATCTTATACTTAGATGCGGCGATGACGACATGCCGTAGGTAACGGTATCGAGGCGCAGATATTTAATGGGTTCCGTACTATTTTCGCGCCATAAAATGACCTGTAAATATCTATCATTCTCGTTTACTAGGATTTGGCGATACATTTTTTCAATATCTCCGATCAAAACATATTCATGTTGACGAAAACGAGTGAGAATTGAAAAAATGTCATCCTGTATTGTTGGTCCAACCATTAAAATGTCGTTCAACGACAGACCCGACGACGTCTTGGCTGACGCGTCAAAGACGACACGACAACGTGTCGTGGACGATTTTTCGCGTAAAATTGGGTGGTGGGCAAGAAAATTGGCCACTTGCGGCTTTTCTATTGGCGTAAGGTGCCCTAAATCTTGATATTCGCGGATAAAATCGCAATATTGTTGTTTTACGTGAGGTTGCCTTTCAAATCGTTTTTCTAAATAATGCAATCGTTTTTTAGCAATATGAAATGAATCGCCTAATTTCTCGGGTGACTCCTTTAGAGGCAAACTCACGCAAAACCTACCGTCGGGCAATTGGTAGGTATTTTCGACGAAATGAGCTTCGCATGCTTCTTCTTCGGCTGTCCACTTCTCCTGCTGTGGCAGCTCTTCTAGTTCCCAGAACTTCCTTAACTGGACGCTGATTTCGTGGCTGAAGTTACAATGAACTCTATTGCCTAGCCCATTATTATTATTATTTGAAATAAAAGTGGTTGGACCGACAACGAGCCATCCGAACTGCGAGTTCTGTAAGAACGGTTTATTTTTTCCTAGCTTTATTTGTTCTTGTATAAGGAGACCCCAAAAAACTTCGCCCCCTAGTAACAATTCTACTTCAGAGGGACGATAAAATGACTCATCCGCCAAATCTACGTTTTTAGGTATCTTTAATGATGAAATATCGACCTCGTTTTCCGGGACTTCGTTGCCTATATCGTCGACTACGAAGCAATTTATAGGTATTTTCATGGACCTATCCCTGGATTGCACTTCTATTGTGCACCGTCGTATCGTTGTAAAAGATAATTTATTAATACCAAAGACCTCAGTCTCATATTCAACACAAGGAAGATTTAATTTCTCCTGTAATGACTTTTTTATAAAAGAAGATTCACTTCCATTATCAAGTAACGTACGTACGCGATGGCATTGATTATTTTTGTTCACAATATCTACCATGGCCGTAGCTAACAACACCTGTGTTGCGGCCGACGAACATAATGATATCGGAAATGCATTTTTTACTGGGCTGTCACCTGTTGTTGAGGTACTAGCCTGAGACGTACTAGCCTGAGAGGTACTAGGTACCTGCGCGTTTGGTACATACGTTCGATGTAACAACGAATTATGTTTACGTCCACATATTTTACATGGATTCGCTCGGCATTGAAATGCGCGATGACCACCTCGAAAACAGACTGGACATACCTTTAACTTATATATTTCGTCACCTCTCACTTCTGGGGTCATTTCGAGAAATTTATTACACGTATAAATACGGTGGTCACCCTTGCATATCAAGCACGATGATTGAGGCGAGCTGGTTGTCGTTGGGTTCGAAGCGGTTGCAACAAATGTTTTTTGAATTTTATCTAATTTCTTTTGAGGTTGTTTTTCAGGCCTTTCAACGTTATTGCCGCTTCGAGCCAATGACTCCAGTATGTCGGCTCTGCTACGAAGAAAGTCAGTGAACTCAGATAGCTTCGGCGAGTCTTCTAGACTGTTTCTTTTCTCCTCCCATTTTCTTAATGTGATCGGGTCAAGCTTGGAGGAGCAAAGAAAAACTATAAGCGTATCCCAGCAATCTACTTTCTCGCCGAGGCTCTCGAGTGCTCGTAAATTCTTTGTTACATTATCAATTAAGTTACGCAAACACTTATCTGACTCCCTTGTCAAAGACTCTATGCGGAATAAGGACTGCAAATGGTTATGAACCAACTGACGCTTGTTGTCATACCTATCACACAGTAAACTCCAAGCGACGGCATAGTTGGCGGCAGATATTTCCAACGATTTAATTACAAGCGCGGCGCTGCCCTCCAGGGAGGTGCGCAGATAATAAAACTTATTTATTTCATTTAAAGAGCTATTATTGTGCACAATAGACGTAAAAGTATCTCGAAACTCAAGCCATTTGCCATAATTTCCATCGAAAGACGGCAGCTTAATTTGGGGAAGTTTAATATTAATTTGCTGGCTTGAATTTCGACCACTAATACTCCCATCGTCAGCATCAGCAAACCTTTGCTTGTGCGTATCTATAAATTCTTGCGCGCAATTTATAAGATCGAAGAAATCGTTTTCAATCTGTATATGTTCTCTCAGCTGATCGTTATCGCTGGTTAACGATTCTATCTTTTCCCGTAAGTCATCAAAATTATTGAAAACAATTTCAAATCTGCTCAACCGCAACGCTAGCTCATTAACTTGACTGGAAGTAATATCTGTTTTGTTCTCAAATTCCGCAAATTTATTTTTAAACACAGTTACTTTACCCTTAATTACACTACGCTTTTTTAATAAGTCTTTTAACTCTGTTTCAGCCATTGTAATGAACAATTAGTAATAAAAATTTTATAAATACCGTTTAATCCGGCAAACCTTGCAGTTCAGATTCAAACCCGTGCAGCGTTGATAGTCTTAAAAATGTGCAATCACGCCGATGGAGTGGCCGATGCGCGTGATCTTTTGTTCTCCGCGCGTGGCAACAGCCCGGCCGCTCGACTTGTTTACGCAAAACCTGGAATAGTCGGCGAGTGCAATAAGTACCTATGCAACTACGATGCAAATTTATTTTTATTGATAGCTAAATGGCTATAATTCATTAAAGGGGTTCGATCTTTTACTTATATGTCTTACTTTTGCACAAAAAGGGGTAAATTTCCACTAAATTTATATTTGAATTAGTTATTTAAATAAAGGGAACGCTAAATTAACTTTAAATGTAAATTAAATGAGACGCACTTTACAATTAAACTACTTTATGCCTAAGTGGCCACGTGCACGTGTCATATGCAACCTTAACGGTACTTGCTCAGATGAGACTTTCTGTGGAAAGGAATTGGAATGAGTGGAAAAAGAAAGGAACGGGCACTCCCCTGAAATATGTAGACCAGCAGGCAGGAGTCCGCTTCGCTTCCACCTCACGCCTCCTCTTCGTGGACCTCGTGGTTGCAGGTTACGTCGTCTTTAGGTATTGCGCCTCCGCGCAATGTCATGTCTTCGGTCGCCAAAAATTTATGTATAATCTTCTACGAGGAGCTCTTCAATAATTTTACACCATTGATGATACAAACTAATTTTAATAACGTTTTTGGAAAAAATACAATAAATTGGTAATGAGTGTGTCAACGTGACCGCGTTCGGATTGCGTCTGTACTCGGGAGGTGGGGCGCATCCCACGGTGCCGCCCGCTGTTGGTGCACAGTGCTTTACTGTGTCTAAACAAATACTAATAACAGAAAAAACATTATCGTAATGGTACGGAACCCTCCGTGCGCGAGTCCGACTCGCACTTGACCTGTTTTTTTCTCTGTTGTCCCATCGCTGGTTGGAAGAAATTGCTGACCATATTCGAGTATGCTAATAACTTCTAAACGCTCTCCTGCTTACAAACATAGTGCATTAAGTAGATAATTATTTTCCACCGTATTTTCTATGATTTTCACTGAAACCTACGAACGTGTCTTGCTATTTCAGTCAGTCTCGGTACAAAAACTACTGAGGTTGACTGAAGTACCATCACCAATACGAAGGTTTCGGAGAAAATACGATGGAAAACAATTATGCACTACACATGTACTCACTTGCTCTTCTCCGAAAGAGCAACTGACCCAGCAATCTGACATTCCTACTCATGTTTCCTTGATGTTACGTCACTATACTCCGCATCTTTAGGTATTAAAAAAAAAGTAAAAAATAATGTACATTTTGGGGTAGGTTATAATTATAACATTTATTGGTTAACCAACCAAACACAACCGCCAGGATCTGTCAATGAACGACCTGACTTTAACCTACATTATTTGATCATGTAATGTTTTCATCTACATATCTTAAGGAGCCATTTGAGGGTACATTTTGTTTACTTTTATTTAAATACCTAAAGACACAGACTATAGTGGGCGGGGCACATTGCCCGTAGAACCTCGAGTTCTCGAGTGGCGACCACGTACCGGAAGGCGCTGCGTGGGTAGTAGGGTGGGTCACTCGTGTATGGAGAAAAAAAAAGTATTAGTTATCCTTCGGGCACAGTTACAAAAACTTGCGAAATAATGCCAATAAACAGTAATTCAAATTATTCTGTAATCAGAATTCATTTTCTGCCTCCGGATCGATTTCAAAGTTTTCATATAAATATTGTTATGTTTTGTATGGTCTGCTGAGTATATTTGTTTATCGCCTCTTTATTCAAACTTTAGCTAATAAGTTATACCATTTTTAGCTCGAAATAGCATGGTAAAGGTTCAGAGCCAATAAATATACCAAAAAAGTACTCAAAAAGAAACATTTTTTTTCATAATGTCCATACATTTAGCAAAAACTTTGACTAAAATCCGGAGGCAGTAAAATTAAAGCTAAAAATAAAATAAAAATATGTGCAATAATTAATCACCAAATGGCACCTTTTTTTGACTGTGCCCCCTATGAAATAAAAAAAAAGTTAAAATGACCCACCCTAATGGGTAGACCCCCTACAAGGTGGACTGCCGACCTGGTAGAGGTCGCGGGAGTCCGCTGGATGCGGGCAGCGCAAGACCGGTCATTGTGGCACTCTTTAGTGGGGGAAACGAGGGTTGGAAGAAACGCGGCAAAATGAGACCTGAGTGGCGCCTCATGACATCAAAGTCGGAACTTCAAAGCATGACGATGACTGGCTGGAGAACCTTAAGCAGAAAAGTCTTCGTCGTGCTCTACCACCTCCTGCGGACTCGCGTTTTGTGTGCGATCGATGTGGCAAGAAATGCCGCGCTGCTATAGGACTTTATAGCCATCAAGGGCGATGCGGTGGGGTCCCGCACACACAAGCGCCGCAACAAGCATCTACATCAGATGGTCTAATAGTACCAATGCTCCATTACTTTTTATCCTTCTGTGGGGTAATAGTACCAATGCTCCATTACTTTTTATCCTTCAGAAAAAGCTTGTTCGTATCCTAATAAATAAAACACTTGACGAAATCGAAAGCCACAAACCTTATTTTTCTGAACTTGGGCTGCTGACCCTCACATCTATATATATATTAGAAATGTGTTAGTTCGTTCGAAAGCATAGGGAACTCTATATAAAACGAGAGGACCTACCTTCTACACGATCAATACGTAACAAGAATAGACTAATCCCACCACCTTGTAAACTTAAACTACTGTCATCGGGCCCTTTAGTAATGTCTATTAAAATATATAATAAGCTCCCAGAGTCTATAAAAGAAGAAGAAAATGATAATATATATATAAATAAAATTAAACAGTTGTTATTAGATAAGTCTTATTATACTCTAAGCGAATATTTTAATGACAGATTATAATTCAAAAATATTGTTTATTAAGATAATTACTTCATTACAAATTCTCCTCTCTTAGGAATGTAAATAATATATTGCAGTGCCCAACAGGGTTCACAAAGACCTAGCTTATAAATTTACCACCTGTACAACTACTTTGTGAATTTGCAAATAAATATTGAGTATTGAGTATGGTGTGGCCAGAGGGTGGGCCGATTTTGTATGGAAGAAAATAAATATTCAAAACTCATATCGTAATAGGTATCAAAAGTTGCGTAATAATGCGTAGATTACAGTTCTAGCAAAAATAATCAAAATAGGTATTATTTTTAGCCCTCTACCAGCCGACGAAGAAAAAAAAATCAGGCAAAATTAAAAAAAAATATATATATTGGATGGCTCTTATTTATTAAAATTATTATAATATAACATAAATAGACCATTAACTAACCTAATTCAGTAGTATTTAGCTCTTAATTTTCACTAAAATCATATAATATAACACCCCAACAGTTCATATAAAATACAATTATCACTTTATCGCATGAAATACGAGAAGGGTCGTTAATATATACAATAAATTTTTAGTTTATATTGAATATGAAGGTAGAACTGCTTAAATATGATAAAAACAGTTTTTGGCATTTTTATTATGCATTTTTACAATTATTCCTATTTTTGTAAACTTAGGCAAAAGTTGCGTTTTATGCCAATTCAGGCATATTACGATGTGCTTTTTCTCATTGGTTTGCTATAAACAGTATATATTTTTATGATCTATTTTATTTTATTGTTCACTAATGGGCCTAGAATAGGATTCAAATACAAATTTGGGCGTCTGCCATATATTAAAAAGTTTTTTTCCGAAAAACGCAATTTATGAGTACTTTTTCGACTTCAGAAAAAAATGTTTAGGAGTGTAATTGACGAACGTTAAAATCATGTCGGATGCTTAAGGCATTGCTTACTTCAAACAAAAAATAAAAATGGAAAAAATTGTAATGAAATTTTATTTAAAAAAATATATTTAATTTTTACACTTAATCGTTGGTAGAGGGCTCAAAGTAAATAGCTAGATTTTTTAAATTATTTTTCTCGTTATCTACATAAAATTACGCATCCTTTAGGTGGTATTACATTGTTTATTTCCAATATTTACTCAAACGGCCCACCTGGCCACTGATGATGGGGGAGGCCTATGTCCAGCAGTGGACGTCCTCTGGCTGATATGATGATGATGACAGACTATGGGCAAGAACAAAGTATATCTTCTCAAAGGGTGTCTCCATCTTAAGGGCCAACATTAGCATACCCTTACTGAGCCTTCCGCTACGTGGTGCCGTAGTGGGCGACCACACGCGGCGGGCCCCGGGGGATTGTGACGTCAGAATAGTGGAACTCGAGTCTCTTGAATCCAATTTTGATGAACTCGATTCGCCTTACGAGTAATAGCGCTTAAAAAACTGCCGGCTGCCGACGAAAAAACCGCGAGTATTTTAAGTTCCGAGTAAACTTTTAAGTCTAACTCAATTTTTTTTAAATTTGACCTATACAAAAATACGTATTGTTACCTACATATACCACCTACATATAACTCAAAGTTACTACCTAAAAAACCGCTGTACTCGAAACAGACTAAAAGTTGTACTTTCTGCGTTTCCATAATCACCTCTTTAACACGAATTTTTCAAGCGTTTTACTTCTGTAACTCGAAACCTCTTTAAGTCGAACAAAAACCTTAAGAACCTCCCTAAGTCGATGCCCTTGATAGGAAACGTCATTAAACCGAAGTTTTGGCGTTTCTTTTGAGATTCGTGCACGATTCGTGCTATCGAGGTTCCACTGTATAAAAACCGAACATCTGAAGAGCTAGCAGACGATTTTTGGCAAATATTTCCTTATGAGGGCATTACACAACGTTACAGAAATAGCACAATACGGTAGTAATTATCCACCGACTAGATTTCCCTTCCTATTCAGGGTTCATCGACCTCCACCAAAATAAAGAACTAATCTACCGCATTTCCATAAGTTCGATACTCTAAGCGAAGGTTAGCTTAGCTAAAAACCACATCAAGCTAAAATAAATCTTATCACCTTGACTTAAGGTGTATGCAAGTATTAGAAATGTGAGCGGAAAAGCCTTACAGCAAAAGGTCAGCATATTTTGCTCTATTCATATTAAAATAGGCTTGTAACGGACGGACATCGAAGAATGGGTACAGAGATTGATAAAGTCCGCGTCCGAAGCATTTCTATATTGTTTCTATGCGGTTTTCTTTCACATTGGTTATTTTCATCGCTAGATGTCGTTGTTATCAATTACGTCTATTATTAACAAATTATTGTTTGTTTCCATTGATTGTCAATTTAAAATTTACCAACCATAACCTACAAAGGTTAAAAAATGGCTCGATATAACAAAATCGCGAAGACATGTCTAATTTTCATTTATTTTCAGATGTATATTGTTACCCTGCATACCGTACCGGTGTAATTTTAGTATACCTATACAATATTTAATAGTATAACAGAGGGTTCTGACGAGGAAACATAGGTATATTCTTAAAATAATTGACATAAGCGGTAAATACCCGCAGTATAGCCATTTTTTCTGATGCAAATATCGCGCAGCTAGCCATATCTTTTGTCCCCTTTTAATTAAATACGTCTTCTGTTAAAATTTCCAAATAAATATTCGTTTCATTTTATACGACTGCTCAAAAAAAGGAATATAATATAATATTAATGCAAAATTAAATCTAAATTATAAGATGCCGTCATCCTTGGCCTACTGTATCGTCACGCAAATAATAATTGTTAAAAATATTTAATTAGAGATTGAAAAACGGTTGTCTATAATCAAGTTCATAAATATTTATATTTAAAAGTCATTGACATACATATAAGGACGGGGCCTTCGGGCACTTAGAATGGTGCTAGTTCAGGGCTATAACCGCGAAAATCGAAGTTCGCAAATTGCGGGCATCTTTCTCTGTCACTCTAATTACGCCTTCATTGGAGTAAAAGAGAAAGATCCCCGCAATTTGCGAATTTCGGCTTTCGCGGTAGCCACTCTGAGTACACTCACGAATTCGAGCCAATCGTGCAGTCCGCAAATAGTTGCGTCCAATCGCGCGCGTGATGCGAACTCATCAACCAATCGCGTTGTGGCTTTAGACTGCACGATGGGCTCGAATTCGTCTGCGTGACACCGCTGTACTGGCCCCATTCTTAGAGTCCGTAAGGCCCGTCTTTATACATAAATATAAGTCAATATTAATATACACATAAAGTACTTAAAACAAAACAATATCGAAAACTGTGACGCATTTCTCTAATGGTTATTTCTTATCGATTGACGTCATTTCAGTTAGCGCAGTGGTTGCATGCAAATATAGCGAAAAACGGTAACATATTTATGCAAAATATTGAATAGCTGTCGTTGTTGTGCTAACAGCAAAAGTTGCTGAACAATGGTGTGCCTTATGTAATTGCAATAAAGTGTACGATCAGTTATCAGTGACTATAGTATATGGCATTTTGCGCATGAGAGTTTTTTGTGTATTCCGATAATGATATAAATTTTGTTATAGGTCATTTCATAGAATTTGATTCATCGGCGCTAACGCATATAAGCGCCCACTTGCACCATCCCACTACCCCGGGATTACGCGGTTAAACCGTTAACCCAGTGTCAAATTGTACTGGTAACCATGGTAAGTCCAGGTTTAACGGGTAACCACGGGCTAGTGGATTGGTGCAAGTGGCCATAATTGTAGTTTCTATATTGAATCTTTACAAAATTAATAAACTAATCCGAAAGTGCACTGATTCAAATATTAAATATCATACGGAATCTATGCTTGTGGACCTGGAATGTTTCGCTTGCTTTACCTGAGCACTCTACACATTAGCATAGGGTTAAAAAACTTCATTGCCCGATTGTAAAATAAATAACTAAGATACTGGTAGGTACTTATATAAATGCCCTGAATTAGGGCATTTATATAAATATAGCCCGGTGAACGATAGTGTAGGAAAAGACAAACAAGCGTTGTGGTTGTGGGTCGAGTGGAAATAATGGTATTTCAAAAATAACCTTTCGATCATAACCTAATATTTTCTTCCTGCATACCTCTCTATCTTTAAGCCTTTATAAGGTATAAGGGTTCAGAAATTATGCAAAATTTAACCCTTAAAAATAAATTCAAAATTAGGTGGGAAATATATTCCTCCTGCCGTACAAAAGGTTAAAACTTTATATAGCTTCACCTGTGACAAAATACCGCAATACCCCCATTTGTAAATGCGAAATCAACTTTCCTCTAGGTAATGATATTCTTAGAATATCTTATGCCGAATGCTAAAATTGGTTATTTTCCTTGTAAGGGGACGTCCATTAGTTACGTGATGCGATCAAGAGGGGAAGGGAGTCAAGACGATTCTCACTAAATCTCACATGGGGGAGAGGAGAGAGGAGAGGAGATCACGTTTTTTCCGTCAAAAAATAGTGTAAAAATTTAAGAAATTCAAATAGTGAATAGAATCAGGCGTTACTTTGCAGAAATCCATATTAATCAAAACCAAAATATTACTTTGCTGATCGGCGAAAAGATAACGTGCTAGTCAATCAGCGCTAACCCGTTATACTTATTGTTGGGTTAGCACTGATTGACTAGCACGTTATCTTTTCACGGATTAACAAAGTAATATTTTGTTTTTGGGTAAGAAATTCAGATTAATTTAAGGTTAAACTTGGTTCTAGGCTATACTTCGTTTTTTTTAGCATTAGAAATTAGGTAAACAATCTTGATGTGTCTTTTTTAAATTGAAAAACACATTTTAAAAATAAGTTACGGATAATATGTAAAAATTATGAATCTAATACGATCATTTATATTCTTCTGCTTTCATAAATGATAGTTCCTGATTTTTAGTAACCGTTTTTCAATTAAAAGACATGCCAAAATCGCTTAGGTACCTTCTTCCAAGTTCTTGCTAATGCTAAAAAAAAACGAACTATAAAATATGGCGAAAAACACTTACATGGCGATGGATGGTTGGTATCAAAACTAGGCCATAACCATAACAAGTGAAATCTGAATAGTGCTCGGGATATCTCACCTATTGGATTTTCCCTATGCACATACCACATTGGCGTGCACTTATTGAAAATATGCGAGCATCCTGCCGATAAGTGACAGAGGCCCTTTGATAAAAGGTGCGGGTTGCGTCAATGATTTACTAAGTATTCCGTATATTTACATATGATAACGGTGGTTACCGTTCCTCGAATGACGCGTACGGTATACTGTGGGGGAAATAGTATTTTTTTTTACTCTAGCACACAAAAGTTGATTTTTTTTCAAACTATTAGAGGATTATATTCCTAGTTCAGACTCACGTAACAATATACGTTATATGTAAAATCTAAAAGTGCACGCATAATGTATTAGCAATAAGCTTTTCTCAGTCAATTATTCTTATTGAAGAGAAAATAATCCAGTAACTTTGTCGAATTTTGTAACCTGGCTCTTTTGCGTCAAATCCGGTAGTTCTGATTTTTTGCAGACTTGTTTATGATGTTGGCCCAATGAATAATCCAAGTTTGTGACTTCGAGCGCCGAACGCAACTTTGTCAAAAATTGAATAAACCGCATTTTTTTTTAGATTTGGGCGATTATAACCCTAAAGTACTAGTTTTTGATAGTAACTTCCTAGGGCGTTTTTAAAGTAGACTAAATTTGCTACAATAAGACACTAGAATTGTCTCTTTACATCTAATATTTTCCGAGATAAAGCCTTTCAAAATTTTATATTTAAATTTTTATATTTTTAAATATTTTTTTAAAATAGGCACTCATTATTTTTTTTAGGGAAAATAAATATTTTGTAGAACGTGCCGGTGATGAATTCTATATAAATTACCTACCTAACCCTTATATTATAGCTAAGAACTGATGTAAAATTATAAAATTTTGAAAGGCTTTATTTCGGAAAATATTTGATGTACAGAGACAATTCTAGTGTCTTATTGTAGCAAATTTAGTCTACTTTAAAAGCGCCCTAGGAAGTTTCTATCAAAAACTAGTACTTTAGGGTTATAAACGCCCAAATCTAAAAAAAAATGCGGTTTATTCGATTTTTGACAAAGTTGCGTTCGGCGCTCGAGGTCACAAACTTGTATTATTCATTGGGCCAACATCATAAACAAGCTTACAAAAAATCAGAACTACCGGATTTGACGCAAAAGCAAAATGTATAATTTTACTGTATTAAAAATGATAATGTTATATATTTGTTATGAAAAACACTAAAATAAGACTTGTACGAGCCCTGGTATTTCCAATATTTATGTATGGAGCCGAAACGTGGACAATCAAAAGCAGAGAGAAACAACGGATCGATGCCTTTGAGATGTGGTGTTGGAGGCGTATGCTGAGAATACCATGGACAGCTAAGCGCACGAATCACTCCATACTGTTGGAACTCGACGTGAAAGTGCGATTGTCCACAATCTGTGAACAACGCTTCCTAAGTTACTTTGGCCATATAATGAGAAGGGGAGACGAAAGTTTGGAAAGGTTAATCGTTGTTGGTAATACTGATGGCAAAAGGTCACGGGGCCGTTCACCAGCACGATGGACTGACCAACTCAAAGGCGAGGAACCATCTCAGAAATTCTATGACGTGGTGAGGAAAGCGATGGACCGGAATCGATGGCGAGAGTGTGTTCGTGCCCGAACAAAACCCACCAACCACGATCATCAGTCATGATGGATGCGACCAAGAAGAGATATATTTGTCAGATTTAGAACGCTTTGTTGATCGTGACATAACTTATTTTAATATGAAAGAGTAAAATACATTTTCTTAAATCCACCAGTACTTTTACACCTGAATCTGTGACCACGAATAACTCAATCATTCTTAATTAGGAAAGAAAAAAAAGTTAAAATTGAATTTAAACTGTTGTGACACACTGTAAACTGTTGTGTTGTCTGTTGTGTGTGTTGTGTTGTGTGTAACATGTCGCGCGAGTGACTATAAACAAGTGAGTCTAAACCGTAAAATTATTCAAAAAAACGTTAGTTTCAAATCTTTCTGAAAACCTCTCAAGGTTTGTAATATTGAGCACAAAATACTCCACATTCTACATTGTTCTTATTATGTCGTCACATATTTTAGGTCATTAAGAGTAATTATAGGTAAATAGGTAACTTTTAGCAATCTGAAGTGGCAATGGGCGGGCCACATTGCACGCAGAGAAGATGGCCGATGGGGTCGAAAAGTACGAATGGAGGTCCAAGGTAGGCCTATGTTCAGCAGTGGACGTCTTATGGCTGAGATGCTGATGATGATGAGGTAACTTTTTACTTTTACCATACAAAATTAAAGTTGTTAAGGTATTTCGCTATTATGGCTTAATTAAAGAAACACACACACACAAATAAAGCCCGAAAATGAAAACATAACCCCTTCTTTTTCAGCAGTCGCATAAAATTAGGCATTCTTGCTAAAATATTCAGCTACGTCACACCGTTGTAATATCACCGCCTTCCGGATTCCCCGATGTATGACGTTGTCCTATTCCCAGCCAGACGGGAATAGGACACACAATTATACATTCACAACACAGATCTCTTCAGCGAATGCCCGGCCGATTTTAGGGACACTTTCAGGAAAATGTAGACCGTAATGGCTCCTCTACACGATGGGCCAGCGCCGGCCACTCCAAGGGACGCATTTATGCGTTAGAGGGAGCAAGTGATATTGCTATCTCATTCTACCGCATGGCTGCCTGCCCTTGGAGTGGCCGGCGTTGGCCCATCGTGTAGAGGAGCCATAACATTGCCTTCCATACCAAACTTGCCATGCTGATATCTAATTAAATGATATTTAATTATATAGAAACATATAAGCATTTGTCTGTGGAGCATTTATCGGCAGGTACATCTGTGCTTAACCTTTTATAAGGCATTAGGGTGTCAGGAATTGTGCAAAATTGAACCCTACCACTTGGAAATAAAGTTCGAAATCAGGTGGGAAATATGTTCCCTTTGCATTATAAAGGCTTAACACATTCACTGCCAGCGCGAGCTATCATACATAACCAGTTTTTCCCGTTTGTCGAAAAGCGCCTACAACAAGGAACCCGCCCGCCTAGCTCCTAATGAATACATATACCGGGTGTGGCCTGTAATATGAGCAAAAAATTAAACTGTAGGCTGTACTCCTCATAATGACCAACATTTGTTCAGCGACTTTTAAAAATAACTTGTGGTTTGATTTTTAATACACTTTAAAGTTTATTCTAAGACGCAATGTATCGCGTATTTTGTTATGTTTAAGGCGTAGCAAGCAACACGTTAATCACAATGATATGGCATGGCGATGGCGTCCATTGAAGATAATATTTATTTTGTATGAAAAATAGAGTCTAAATGCTTCATAAATTTTAAAAGTTGTTGAACAAAAGTGTCACCGTTTGAGGAGTACAATCTATGTTTTAAGTATTTGCTCGTGTTACAGACCACACCCGGTATAAATTCCCACCATACATGGACCGATTTGTCTGCCAGACAAAGTATATACTGTATATCACTGGCTAATGGTCTAATGCAAAGATTTAGTAAATCGTGGGGCTCGTGAGCCGCATTATGTAGCTCTTTGGAGGTACGATTGTGGCATTTCCCAGCAAACATTTTAAGTATTTTTTCCTAGGCTCGAAGAAGGTTTTACCAATTTAAGTAAAAATTACGTCCTAAGTCACCAATAATGTTACGTATTGTACACTTTTACTTTCAAGTCAAAATATAGGGACAATAAAACGTAAATTTCACTTCATAAATACACCATGAAGTCACGGACTTAATGGTTGAAAATAAGTCGAATTATTAGGTAAAATTAACTTCGAACCTTGACCAATAGGTCAAATGTACTAATAAGGCACTTTAGGTGTATTTGCGACGTAATTATTTCTTATACGGAGACCATGAAGTCAGGGACTTATTGGTTGAAAATCGGTCGATTTATTAGGTAAAATTAACTTCGAACCCTGACCAATAGGTCAAATGTACTAATAAGGCATTTTAGGTGTATATGCGACGTAATTATTTCTTATACGGAGACCATGAAGTCAGGGACTTTATGGTTGAAAATCTGTCGAAATATTAGGTAATATTAACTTCGAACACTGACCAATAGGTCAAATGTACTAATAATACATTTTAGGTGTATTTGCGACGTAATTATTTCTTATACGGAGACCTTTAGGTCGTCGATTTTATGTCGATTTAGCTACTAATTTTAGGTAAATGTTACTTAAAATAGATACCAAATTGCGACCATATAGTTAAAATCACTTGTAAAGTACTATCAATACCATAAGGTTGTGCCGCCATTTTCTTTCATTATAACGAGATGCTAAATATGAAATTGCATAACTTAAGTTGTTATATCTTGAATGGTGCCATCGCACGGTACTTCATTGTGCTAATATTCAAAATAAAACAATATTTTTGATCAAGTCAATACACTCACACACACAAATATTCAATTACAACACTCAATTACAAGCAAATATATGCATTTTGATTTTATAAAATGTTGAAAACTTAAATATTTCAAAAGCCCATCGATAGTTTTGTATGTAAACCTAACATACTGCACGAAAAAATTTTCTGTGCACTAGATTTCATCGTTCTTCATCAGCGTAATCGGCCTAAATTATTTTACATGACTTAGTGGCCGCCATTATCATTGCACAACTTAAAGTTGTTTTCTTGTTAGACATTTTGTTTCTGAGTGAAAAGAATATATAAGCGTAAAATGTTTGTGTCTCTTTTTCTCTTCATCGCGTCTCATCTAAATATTGCCTCGCAGAGTAATTATATGGATAAAAATATGTCGCCATCACGTCTAAAGGTGGTAAAGAATACCAAATTAGTACATTTTCACTACGCGGCACGTCGTGGCGACGTCGAATCCACGTCGGAAACATGACCTAGTGTTGACCTAATGGTTGTAATCACTAATTTACCGTCAATAAATACGTCGCCGGCACGTGCGTTTTTTCCCCATTTATGTCGCCGGCACGTGCCCACGACGTCGATTCGACGTGCCTCATTTTGGTCTCCTAAATTGTGCGACCTAAAATAGGTGCCTTTTTCGGAATATCGACCAAAAATGTTTGCTGGGTTCAAGCCACCCAAAAGAATCACACCTACTCCTGTATTCGAACTTCAAGATATTCACAAGAGACGACACGTACTAGATCCATTCTAGATACGTTATAGTTTAGATATCAACTAGTTCTCTTTTGCAGCGCAATTCGGGCGACCAATGTCACTTTTACGTTAGATAGAGTAAGATATCTTATTAGATGTGAATTGGATCTCTAAGTCATATCCTGTGGAAATCGTTCAAGAGTATCTCCATAATCGCGCAAATGTCAAATTTGACAGGTTAGATCTTAAACATATCGTTATCGTATCTTGGTGATGTCTAAAAGATGTCTAATCGATGTCTATTTCAAAATCAGTATCGGGCCCCTAGTATTCTTCGACCACTGAAAACAAGTCTTAACGCATTCACTGCCTGCGTGGCCTAAGAACAAACTTGTGTGACGGTTGAACGCACATGTGCGTTAGGGGCAGTGAATGTGTTAAAGAGTGTTTCGCGATTAGGCTGGATAAAGCGTGCCAACTATTGCGGAACGGAGCGCGAAAGTGGCGCTTTCAAATTTCAACGTTGACAAATTTACGTGACGAACATGTAAAGCTTTGAGGAAATTGACATGAGTTAATGACAGCTCGTGCCTTGGCAACCGTGTGGTCAGTTTAGTAACAAGTCACCGGCGACACATGACAACAGCGTATTGACCAAAAGGGAAAGGTTATTATTTTTATATTCTCTAGGTTTGTTTGTACCATCACGCCCCGCGATTGTTGCGCCATTTAGGGTCCTAGCTATATTGGTTGTTCAATACTTACGCTATAGAATTTCCAATTTAGCAAGAAGCCTAAATGGCATAACAATCGCAATTCTTTTGCGTAAAAATCATTATTAACTTACCTAGTTTTTGAAGTGAAAACTTCTTTATCGGCGCTGTGCACTTTTTGTGATGGGGAAAATGTTAAACTCGCGAGAGCGTAAGACGTAAGACGCTTCGTAAGACGGACACGTGACCTGATCGGAAAACTGTTAAAATGTCATTAAGTTTTCACTTCTGACGGCACTCCCGGAGTGCAACCCGTTGTTTTACCCCTTTATATGGTATCGGCATAAGTTTCAATAAAGTTATTAGGGCCCGATTCGGATTTTGAAATAGATATCTATTACATATCTTTTAGACATCACCAAGATACGATAACGATATGTTTAAGATCCAACCTATCAAATTTGACATTTGCGCGATTCTGGAGATACTCTAGAACGATTTCCACAGGATATGACTTAGAGATCCAATTCACATCTAATAGATATCTTAGGTACTCTATCTAACGTAAAAGTGACATTGGTTGCCGGAATTGCGCTGCAAAAGAGTTTAGTTCATATCTAAACTATAACATATCTAGAATGGATCTAGTACGTGTCGTCTCTTGTGATTATCTTGAAGTTCGAATACGGCAGTAAGTATATTTGTAAGTCAAGGCAGGCGTGGCTCACTCGGCGATTTCGTCGCTTTGCTACAGGTAGCTAAAAGTAAATCCTTTCCACCCCAATTTTGGGGAAAGCCATAAGCCGCGCGTGGCGCTGTCGCCACCTAGCGGCCATATCTGTACTGGTCGTAACAGACGCATTTTGTTAGAGAGTGAGTCTTCTGTACCTAGTAATATTATTTATTCTGTGGTCAAGGAATGACGATGAGTGCCTTCGTGAGTTGAAGTGTGTAAATAATTTAAGCCTACATATACATACTTATTAATATGTAAATTAGCCCACAACGATCTTCTATCACCCGGTCAATCGGCACATGATAGAAAAAATATAAGAACTATTGCAAAAACTCTTGCTTACACATTACAGGTAACTGACCTAACATAATCCATAATACATGGTAATAAGGTCTATTAAATACAGATTTCTTTTCTACATATCACAATTGCTCGATCTCGTATCACCTGTCTAGCTAACCACGTTATATATGCAGTTGAATATGTCGCCACTGTTGTGAAGTAACTAGCAGAGTTCGCAGCGATATGGTTTTTAATTATTGACCACCAGCATAGATAATTTGGCGGTACAGTCGGCCTAATAACGTTGCTTTTAGGGATTCGTTGGAAATGAAGAAATCCACTATAAGGCAGTAAGGTTCTTCCGTGAACTCTGCGATTTTCATATGAAATTAAACATCTGCAGTGAACTTATTAATATTTTAGAAACTTGAAACATATTTCAAACCTGGTGTGATTAAAACGCAAAATAACGAGTAGCTTTCATAAAAAAACCGGCTAAGTTTGAGTCGGAGTCTCGCACAAGAGGTTTAGGCAAAAAATCAAGTTTATTGTATGGGACCCCCACTTAAATATTTATTTTTATTCTGTTGTTAGCATTTGTTTTATAGCGGCAACAGAAATACATCATCTGTGAAAATTTCAACTGCCTAGCTATCACCGTTCATAAGATACAGCCTGGTGACAGACGGACGGACAGACAGAGTCCACTGTCCAGAGTTTTAGTAATAGGGTCCCGTTTTACCCTTTGGGTACGGAACTAAAAACTGTGATAGTGCGGAACCATCAGCTCGCGAGTGAAACTCACACCAGTTCTTTTCCTAACGGACCTAAGCCTAAGATTGTATCACAAGAGAACAAAGCCAGATCAGATGTCATGTCGGCTGGGTGACGTAGATCATGATTCGAATCGAACCAGGCCTTAATCGTCTTCATTACGGTTTAATTAACCAAATAGGATTGTGCGGTATAAACCTTAGAGGATATAACCAAACGAAGACGCCTTCTCTGTAATTTCTGTAATTTTCGGTACAAAACAATCCGCCGTTTTTTGCGGGGGAGGGGCACGTCAAATGTATACATACATAATGTAAAAATAGCCATGTCAGATAAACGTCAGTCCATACAATATGTATATGACCATTGGCCGCCCATTTTCAACAGAGGAGAACGGGAACGCCTGTTGATGACAACTTCGTTTCTTCGTTTGGTTATATCCTCTAAGGTTTAAACCCATTTACTTGCGGGGATTTAGTGAGTTGGCTCATGTGATCCGTTTATATGCATAGCCTACTATATTTGTATACAAATCTATACACGGTGGCTATACAAAAAATTTCCAAGCATTCCCGTTGCCAGGGAAGTTTTGGATTATACTGAGCAACTTTTACTATGGGTCCAACCCCGAAATGAAAAAAAGTCGATGCCCATCTCATATCATCATAGATTTAGCTTAACCGGACTTGCCCTACTTCGTATCTATGCCTAAAAGAAAGATAAAAAAACTATAAAGTCTTTAAATATATACCAGTATCTTTCCATGCAGTTAACCCTACAGTGTTCCGGGAGCATTGCGAGTTATCTGAAATGTCTCGTTTGTCCCAATTTCCGAACATACCCGTGGCAAAACGTCACATGTGCCCATGGAGCCTATAGTCACATACGACGTTCTTCTGTTGGGGTTTAGGTCTTAATCTTAAGTTTTTGGGGCACTTATCATTGCAACGGAAACTTAAGCCGAGATAGTGCATTTTGACATTAATTCTGGTATACCGGGTGTGGCCTGTAACACGAGCAAATAATTAAATCATAGATTGTACTCCTCAAACGGTGAAACATTTTTTCAACAACTTTTAAAAATTGTGAAGTATTTATTTAGACTTTCTATTTTTCATACAATATTTAAATAATATCTTCAATGGACGCCATCGCCACGCCATATCATTGTGATTGACGTTGCTTGTTTGTTTAAATGCGTGTTAACATAACAAAATTCGCAATACATTGCTGCGTCTTAGAATAAACTATAAGCGTATTAAAAATCAAACCACAAGTTATTTTTAAAAAAGTTACTGAACGTATGTTGGTCAGGATGAGGAGTAAATAAACGTTAGGCTTAGGAAGGCTGATACACTCTTAAGTAGATATTCGATCAAACATAAACTTAAAATGAGGTTTCATATTTTTAATTCATTTAATAAGAAATTAAGGTTTGTGGCATTTTTTCCATTAAAATCACATTTTCATCCTCATAGAGCTTGAATTTCCAAAAGTCCTTCTTTACAGGACTTAAATATCCTGACAGAAGTCCGGACAGCACCCTAAAAATGAAAATCCCAACTTTCCTGGACGGACTTTTCTCCATTAAAAGCCAAAAGTTCCTACCGGCTCGATTCGGAAAATGAATTAGATTTCTACTAGACTTCAACAACAATTTGTAAGATAGATATGTCAAATTTGACGTTTCCGCGATTCTGGAGGTCCTCTTGAACGATTTCGACAAGTTATGACTTAGATATCCAAGTCACATCTAGTCGATATCTAATGTAGATCTAGTTGATCTCTAAATCGTCTCAAGATCTAGTGATTATCTCGAAATCCGAATAGGCCTGTACATGTAGGTCCCCTGCTCTCGCGACCGTGGACGACCACGATAATTAAGTATAAAAGCGCCCGTTAAATTCTTTATTGTGAAACCTTCCGTGAGTTAATGACCCCTTAACGTGCCACCGTATTACGCTGTAGCTAGAGCACAACCTTCCCTTACCTCTGTCCAATTTCAAACGGTTAGTAGTTTTTTTTTTTTTAATTTATATATCATAAAGTACACAACAATTTTCTAACACATTAGAGGAATATAATGTGTTAGAAAATTGCAATTGCAGTTTGTTGGCGAGATCGCGCTCATCTTCACAAACATACATATTATGCTATGCACTAAATACTAAACTTAACTTAAATACATACTATCCGAAAAGCGAACATGCATGGCGATTATGTTGACAAATCAAAATTTCTACTCGTATTGTTATAGTTGAGGTTTATAAAAAGCCCTGACACTCGCAAGAGATGTTTCCCACTGATGTCCAGTTTTTTGCGGGTACGGTTTTTTGCAGGATCCAGTTTTCTGTAGTATGCATGCAGGATCCTTGTGTGAAATTTACTACATATATTAGCACCTATACTACTAAAACGGGATCCTGTAAAAAACCGTACCCGCAAAAAGACTCAGTGGGAAACAGCTCTAAGGGGAAATCCTGACGTATGGTAACACCAACCGTGCGTATGGTCGATCACACATAACAGTATCACTCTGTATAACGCGACTGTTTTTATTAGAACACAATAAACCAAAGACAATATGACTGTTTTTTCTTTTAATTACATACGCTAACCTCCTTTCATGTTAAACAGATGTTAACCGTTCACGCGATTAAAACATAAGTATAGATTTCTCCAATTAAGTCACCCTTTCGTAATAAATCTATGTAATTCATTGGCGTGTATTTGCATCAATTTGCAGGTGGGTTGAGTGAGCAATCACACAAAACGAACATATTTACTACATTATTATCGCGCCCGGTTAGGATATCGCCACTTCTTTGAAAAAAAAAACCGGAGAAGTGCGAGTCGGACTTGCCCACCGAGGGTTTCGTACTTTTTAGTATTTGTTGTTATAGCGGCAACAGAAATGCATCATCTGTGAAAATTACTATCACGGTTCGTGAGATACAGCCTGGTGACAGACGGACGGACGGACGGACGGACGGACAGCGAAGTCTTAGTAATAGGGTCCCGTTTTACCCTTTGGGTACGGAACCCTAAAACACCGGCCAAGTGCGAGTCGGACTCGCGCACGAACGCAATAACTCCCCATAGATACTCGTACATAGTTTACCACATTTTTCTTTTGATTGACAGAACTAGATATGTAAAATACTCATATTTTTTAAAGTAGTCACGATATGATGGTCGCAGTTGTCTACAACACAGCGTCTCTTCAATCATAAACTCTTTCAATCGCTTTATTTGCTTTAGTTCCCTTTAGCTTAAAATTACAGCCAAACCTAGTGAACTAGGTCAAGTCAAATAGAAAGAAATGTTAACTTATCTACAACTAGTAGTCATATGTAGTATTATTAGTAGAGATGCAACGGAAAGTTGGTTGGCCGGATACCGGATACCGGATATTCGGCCTGACCATCAGCCGAATATCCGGTATCCGGCCGCCGAATATTCGGCCAGCGGAGCTATACCTACATTTCGGTTTTTAAGGTGCGCATTCTGCAGGTTTGACCTGTTTCCTAGTAAACGTTCGCGCGGACTCATTTCTAGGTTCGAAATGAGTACGCGTGCAAGTCAGTGGAATCATTAAATTGTTTTAAAATAATAAACAAGTACGATTATTACCGTGTCTGTTTCTTAAATCCAATTTGTTTACTCCGAAATCAAGCAATGTTACTATCCGGTATCCAGCCGGATAGTAGGTCACTATCCGGTATCCGGTCGGATAGTAACATATGGCCGTATGGGCCGGATAGTAACCGGATATCCGGTGCATCTCTAATTATTAGTGCGTATGCACCCGTTGTAGAATGGGATCGAACCCACGACCTTTGTCTCCATTTATCGCACCACATGACATGCAACCTTCCTGAATGCATCATATTTGGCAATATCGATAACGTATCTACAATTCACACTGTTAAGTGATCATTCTTAGACCTTATTGCAAGGAAATAAGGTTCATGTTTGGTTAGTCAAGAATGTCACTGATAGTGTTTGAACTTTCGGTTCAATGCGTAAAGTTTAAGATTTGAGTCCGGTTAGTAACTTGTTAATTAAATTGTTGCAATTGGTTATTTTTAGGTCAAATCGATAACAATAGGTACTTACTAGGTATTCGACGTCAAAGATATGCTTACACTTTTTGCCTTAATACAAAGGCTTACTCCTTTCACAGAATAAATAATAGTACTAGGTACAGGAGACTCACTCTCTAACATAACGCGTCTGTTACGATCATCAGGACAGATATGGCCGCTAGGTGGCGACAGCGCCACGCGCGGCTTATGGCAAACCCCAAAATTGGGGTCGAACGGATGTACTTAAAAGTACATACGGATGTACTTATAAGCTACCTGTAGCAAAGCGACGAAATCGCGGAGTGAGACACGCCTGGTAAGGTGCTAAAGTGTTAACATATTTTTTGACGTCGACTGTACATTTAACAATATCAAATTCCATTTCTATGAGACAGTTAGTAGCCTTATAATATTAATAATACGTTAGAGAAATCGGCTCATATTTACTTTGTTAAGGTACCTACTGGCAGTTCTATGAAATGTACGTTATCGAAGTATACACAACAGTGGCGGCGCGTCCAACATATCCATAGGCAAGCCGGGGCTAATTTGGCTTACATATTTCCTTTACAACTCTGCTCAAATGGCCAAAAACAGCCAAGCCGGTGGGAATCGGCTTTTATGGACGCGCCGCCACTGACACACAATCAAACATGTCACAATAAATCCAGATTTTATTTTAGAGAAAATGTAGGTATTGTTTTATACTTCTGATCTGCCCAGATTTCAACACAATATTCGGATTTTATCAGTTCGTTAATTGTGCGTGTTGCAAATATGTCTTCACTGCCAACGTGATATTGCTCAGGCCAACTTTCCTGGCGTACGCCGGCAATTTTGTACGAAAATCCATTACCGGCCTTATTTAAAACGTCCGTAACACGTTAGCAGTCTGTTAGAGCCAGACCAAGAAAGGTCTGCAGCGGATTTGATAGCCCACGCAGTGCAAGTGTTCTTTTAAATCTTCTATGAAATTATGACGTGTAAATAACACTTGCACTGTGTGGGCTATCAAATCCGCTGCAGACTTTTCTTGGTCCGATTCTATCACCCTTATTGCCAATATCTCAGCGCATGTTCGTGAAAAAATAAAACAACTGGTGACGATGATGTTAAAGTCCGCAATTATTTTCTTTTGGCAACAAATCCGTCGCCAGAACGGTGATTGTATTAAATTGGGAATTTAATGTCATATCGTCGGAGGGAATCAGGCCTTAATGATATTAAAGCGGTATTCTTACAGGAAAAAACGGCCTAGTGTATTTTATAATAGGAGTAAACTCCGGTCGTGCGTCGGAACTGACACACACACACAAACACTTTTTCTTTTTGGGTTTCAGGGTCGCTCCGTAATAAAATTCCTGTTCACTGTAAGCCACTTCAAACTCACAGAAGTCGCACAACGTATAATTACAGCTAAACATTTAAAAACACGCTGTATATTAGCAATCTATGTTGCCACCCAGAATCCCACTCTTAAGAAAAAAAGATTCACTGTTGCCACCCAGGTACAATAAAAAAATATAATTGTTAAAAGACTACACACGTGCAAATCTAAACATACGGCCATCTTTCTCGCCTAGTGATAGTTTTTACTACCCACAAAACCACGATTATTTAGTCATCCTTAACAATCTTTAAATATAAGCAATTAGGACTATTATCGCTTGACCCGTGCACCGTTTTATCTATGTCTTCAGAGAAGTCGACGTACTGATACATTTTTTGAACTACCTATCGATCGACGTGTCAAGAAAATATAATTTTAAGAAGCTCGTATCGCGTTCTGCCGTTTGTTTCAACATCTACTTTACGACATACAAAATAGAGATCAAATTTAAACAGCGCCGATGAGAGAAACGAGTTATTTTAAAGAATGTATTTAATAATTAATCGCAAAAAATGAGATAGCTTTTGTCAAGCATTATTATGGTTTGTTGACCGACTTTAGAAAAAAGGCATCATCCGATCGAACAGTGATGTGTATGAGATCGGACAACCGACATTTGTGTTATTAAGGCGATTCGCACACTGAAATCGTGACTGCCGCGGTGAGAGGGCGATGTAATAAGGTCAGTTGGAGAAAGAAGAACATATAGTATGTCATATATTAATTTGAACTAGCACAATTTAAAATAAAACGAGATTTAATCGCGGGCACTTAGGTACTTTTATTATTTGGCTTGACGTTTCGAAGGTGAAATTATGCTCTTGGTCGGTCGCAGGAAAACCGCAAACAAACCCCATTATTCATAAAACTTCAAGCCTCAATTAGATATCCCTTTTTTACAAACAGATAAATCGAAATGAAAGACAAAGACAAACGATAAAGTCCGTTTATGATAACGCCATAAGTATACCTACACTATTAAGTCCTGTTTCAGCTTAAATTATGAATCCCATGACAGTTTTCATTCAGAAGTAAAATTCCTGGCAAAAAAGAGCCCTGTTTTATAAAAAAAAATATTGACAGTTATACATAAAACGTACTTAAAAGTACTTATGAACTTTGAATTCCATTAAAACCGCTACTAAGCAAGAAACAGTATTAAATTACAAGGACTATACAATAGATGCTAGCAAACAAAATTATCAATAATGACAAGTCTTATATTACCTTGTACAAACACCGAAAACCAGGTAACCTAGACCTCTGGACTATGCACTTTATGAGACTAATATTGGAAGAAGGGAATAATGTAGGGCTCAAGATATACAAGGTGTTAGTTGATGGAATGCGGGGTCGAATAACAAAGTGGCCGACGTGTTGCAATACTTGCTATGTGTTGAATTGAATCCCGATTGGCATTAAGACGAAACAGGAGCTGAGTTTTAAATATTTTAGGTAAATATACCCGTCTCGCTAACGGAAGCGGCTCCTAAAACTAGCGCGATAAGGACAAGGCGAAAAATCCCGCGTAAAAATCTCAAAAATCGAGGTTTCGTACTCGTTTCCTCCTCCAAAACTTAACCAAACTTGGAAATCTAAATGATTATGAAATTATCTGTGTCGGACCGTTATGCTTTTTGGGCTAAAGTTTTGAATACTACGCTTCTCATTGCGGCATAGTCAATTAGGCCATTTTGGCCATTTTTGAAGGACTCTAGCGCCTTAAAAAACACAAATATCAAAAAAAGCAAAACGGTCCGACACAGATATTGACAATATTAATCTGTGTTGAAAAAAACATTGCTCTAGCATCAAAACCCACGGAGGAAACAGTCGAGTACGTTTGTGTGGAGAAATGACCACTCCTGTTGGCTCTTAAAACTGTAATTTTTCAGTTTAAACAATATCATTAAGGTCTAATTGCCATTTATAATTAAAAGCGACCCGCCCCGGCTTCGCACGGGTTACACAAAACCTTGATAAATTTAACACCTAAACCTTCCTCGAAAATCAGTCTATTGATAAATAAATAAATAAATAAATATAAACATTATAGGACATTAATTCTTACACAGATTGACCAAGTCCCACAGTAAGCTCAAGAAGGCTTGTGTTGTGGGTACTCAGATAACGATATATATATATAATATACAAATATTTAAAACATTTAGAGAACAACCATGACTCAGGAACAAATATCTGTGTCATCACACAAATAAATGCCCTTACTGGGATTCGAACCCAGGACTATCGGCTTCACAGGCAGGGTCACTACTCACCAGGCCAGACCGGTCGTCAAAACCAAAATTGATGATGAATGATGAATGATTGATGAAATTGGAGTCAAAATTGATAGATGTAAACCGCGTGAAAATCCGTTCAGTAGTTTTTGAGTTTATCGCGAACATACATACACTAGGGTTTGCACGACGGATCCGAAATGTATGGGAAGATCCGCGGATCCGGATCCAGATCCGGATAATTACATACATTTCGGATCCGGATTGCAAACCCTACATACACATTACACATTACACACAGACAGACGCGGCGGAGGACTTTGTTTTAAACAAAAAAGAACCATCACCTACAATTTCACTTCATTGCATTTCATTTCATGTCGTTTTCTATGATGGTTGATCGGAGATCACATGGTGCTATCCATAGAAAACGAAGCGCCGGAAGCTCCGTCAAAGCCCTGGCCCGGTCTAGCGTGAGTCATCCTTTAAAAGCTCGTAATAAAAACATTAAACTTTTAAGCACCCATCACAATACACAACGCCTAAAAAACAGATAGGCTGAAATCCCGTCTAGGTGTGTCCAAGCTGACCAGTTAAGACCGTGGGACAAAAAGTACCAGAAAAAAGTACATTATACATTCAAATAGAACAATCCGCGGGTAACGACCCGGTAATTCATAGTTATCTGTTTAGATTGAGCTCCAGTTAGTGCATAATTCTGACTCATTCCTAATCCTGAATACTAAGAGGGCCTAAGTACACTTAATGGCTAAAAGCGTAAGCGATGTATTACGTATATGGAACAGTCTTTTTACTTCTTTTTTGTTCGGACACGTACATTGCCATAGATGAAATGCGCGGTAAAAAGAGAGGGGGCCGTTAGACAGGTGTGAGACATAACGCCCCCCTTTCACGGTTTTCACCCCTTTTTGAGCCTCATACTAGTTATATACCCTCGGTAGAAAGTACCTACATTTTTGTTACTTTTCCTGTGTTTTGACCCATTTTTCGCCGAAAACCCCGTTTCATCGAAAGATCATCGTTGTGTTGCGCCAGAAACATGCCAAGATGAACCCAGTTCATTCGTGTATTTGTTGTCTTATGCTGTTCTAATTGTACTTAATGTGTATTCTGCAAGTTTGTTTTTAATACCATATCATTATTGTATTCTAATCTACAAGTTGAACTTTAATATCCGTAACAAACTGAAAACGCGTGGATCATTCAAACCCGTTCATTGGAACATAAGACTTATTACTGAAGATAGCAGATACGTTTTTTGTGATGATATGATTCATTATTTTTGATCTTATAGCCCGAGGCGGAAGGCCTAGATTTAAGATGGATTACAAGTAGAGAATGGGTGAATATAGTTTACGAGTAGATATGCCTAGTGATAAACCTAGGTTAATTTGTGTGCGCCCTGTACCCCGGTCGTAAGAATACGGCTACGGTATCCCCTGCCTGTCGTAAAAGGCGACTAAAAGGGGTTCTCGGGGTCGGAGACGGTTGCAGCTAGGGACTGCGGCTGAAAATAGAGGGGACCCACAAAGGGGCATAGCGCTATAGGACGGCACTGGCGCGTTCATTGGAGATCCCAGAGCCGTCCGAAATGCGCCGACGAGGACAACTGGGAGGTTTTTAGTCGGTGAAAGTCCGACATAACCTCCGCGCTGTCCCTGCGGTGCGGAGGTATCCATAACGGATTTTCCTCCCAATAATAAAAAACAAAAAACAAAGGTTAATATGTGTAGGTAATACATATTCCCACAGCTGCTGATTGAACTGTTCATTCCTCAGAAGTAGTCAGACAATTTTAACAAAAAATAGGAAGTTCGACCGAAAGTTCTACTTACCATTACAAAAGTAAACATTTGAGGTAGCCATGTCATGACCAGTCGGTATAGTCTTGGGTCGTCCCATTCGTTTTTCATCAAGTTCTTAAAATTAGTCTTATTCTGCTTTCGTCACTCATTCTACATTCGTCACAATAGTCGGTGGCTTTCAATGTAGAATGAGTGACGAAAGCAGAATAGGACTAATTTAAGAACTTGACGAAAAACTAATGGGACGATCCAAGATGATACCGACCAGTCAGTTTACCGAGTCGAATAAACACCTAAATACCAGCATTCACATAATATATATCCAATATGCAAATCGAAGTTAACAGCGATTCAAAATCGTTTTTCCAACTAGTTTGACATTTTTCCATCATCAGTCTTTTCTATTAATAATATTTAAGTAATACGATTAATATATTCTTAAACGCCAATAAGATTATATTTCTATGAATTATTCTATTCGCTCATGAATTAATTAGTAGTTTGCCTTGTTTAATTAAATTAAATGTCCTAATTTGACCTCAGACTCCACCAGCTGTAGGTACTTAGTTGACATGACAACTAAGTTGAATAGTTCGTGTTAATCGGAGATATATATAACTCCGTATAAGATAAATAAAGTCTAAGAAAAAAACGTGCCTCGGAAA
Organism: Cydia fagiglandana; assembly: GCF_963556715.1. NCBI lineage: Eukaryota > Metazoa > Arthropoda > Insecta > Lepidoptera > Tortricidae > Cydia > Cydia fagiglandana. The sequence continues at coordinate 18,844,811 of NC_085942.1, read as the reverse complement.
TCAAGAAAAAGTCATTCTCGAATAGATGGCGCACACACCTTTGGCCTATTCTCGGCTAGATGGCGTTGACGACACCGTTTGATATTTAACAATTTTAACACATATCAGTGAAAGAACATGGGTCAGTATGGAACAATAAAAATTAAAAATCATTTATCCGTAAACATATTTTGATTAATTTATACATTTTTAATTTTATTTTAAGTTTTAATCGTGTGTCGATAGATGGCAGTAAATGTACCGTGACTACAAAATTTACTTTGGCAATAGGCCTCTATACAATCTATTCTCTTTGGTGTTAATATAGTCAAAAAGAATAGATAGTATAGAGGGGTCCTGTCATAGTAAATTTTGTAGTCACTGTAAATGTACTGTCATCTATCGACACACGACTAAAACTCAAAATAAACACGTATAAAATTATCCAAAAAAATTATACATATATGGATAAATGATTTTATTATTTTTATATGTTCATTCATTCACTGATATCTATGTGTTAAAATTGTTAAATATGAAACGGTGTCGTCACGCCATCTAGCCGAGCATAGGCCAAAGGTGTGTGCGTCATCTATCCGAGAATGACTTTTCCTCGATTTCCGAGGCACGTTTTTTCCTTAGACTTTATTCATCTTATACGAAGTTACATTACATGTCTTTGATGTAGTTAAAAGTTTAATACAATAGGAATAACTTCCGGTTGGTACAGTCAGCAGCAGAAGTTGCTAAGAAGGCGAGGTGTTCAAAATTAACTTAACCCGCTCTCTAACTATAAAGTCGCGAGATCAGATCATTTTGAGCACCCTGCCCGCTTAGCAACTATTGCTGTTGACTGTACCAAAGAGACCGCTTAGCGATAAGACCGTCAGCTGTCTATCTCCATATGATTTTAGGAGGTTTTAATTAGCAGCAGTAATAGTACATTACTACAGACAGAGGCTGGGACGAAAGGGGTTGCCGGCCGAAGACATATAGACGGCCGAGCGAAGCGAGGCCGGATAGGTCTGAGCGCGGGCAACCCCATTTCCCGCCGAGGTATGTATAGTGCTTTTCTCAAACATGCAATGAAATAAATAAAATAAAAAATCCACGAAACCCAAGTTTTATTTATAGAAAAAACTAAAAGTAAACTACACCCAAAATATAACCAACACGTACCTATATCATTATCACGCGTATGTTTTACTCGAGTCGTGTATTTTTACTACCCGTATATTTTCATGTATCTTTGATTTTTTCGCCTTGTATCCGTCTGACTGTCGTTTTCGTCACATAAGTTTACATAGTCTTTCATATTGATATCATGTTTCACATACATCGTTGCTTTATGCATGGAGTAAATAAGTATAATTTCCACAGTGTTGACGAATTTGTAGTTACATTCATTTAAAATATGCCACAAAACTGTTTCTAATAAACTGTAAGCCATTTTTCTTAGTTTCTCAAATAATAAAATTGCCATAAGCAACCATACACATACTTCGTCTTTGACTTGGCGGCAGAGGCAGCAAGTTATTTAAAATCAATTCTGCTTACGCTGCCAATTCCAACACCTACGTTTACAATTAATATTAATTTCATTATTTCGTCGCACAACGCACCATAAATCCAATAAAACAGAATGAATATTTTTCAACTTTACCTCCATAACAACTTAAAAAATATAACTACGCGTCTTTGAGTAAACCGTTTTACCGCTAACGTTTAGATGAAATATTTTAAATGTTTTTATTTGTGTAGTTAAATTTATAATTTAAAATTATAAAATTATAGAATGTATTATTTATTAAGTTTATGTTGATTTTATACAAATAAAACTGCAAATTATAGCAAACATTGTTTTTTGTTTTTTTTTATAGGCGTAGTGGCAGAGTGTCATTACGAACCATAAAGCAAATACTGCCTCTAGTTTTTTTTTAATGGATGAATGCCACGATGCTGTGTCACAAATATCTGTGAAATGAAAATTAAAAAAGAGGACTTTGCCGGCCTAGGCCTTCAAGATGTGTATGAAATTCCATTAACGACCTTTTGTCCTAGCCGCACCTGAAACGTCATACTTCGCAGCCTATTATAAGGAACATAACATCAATATTTCATTGCATGTTTGAGAAATAGTACATTATTGCAGAGGCCGGGAAAGGGCAATTCGTGGATGAGTTTCGATTTTGTCGGACGACGCGAAGCGGAGTCCGACAAAGAAGACGAATCCACGAATTGCTATTCCTGCCGAGGCATATATAGGTGCTTTTCTCCAAACATGCGAGGAAATAAGCTAAAATAATTATTATTTAACCATCAAGCATCACTCAAATCAAACCTTCACATCCAAAATGTCAAAAACAATTTCCCTCTTTAATTAATTTTTTAATGTTAATGTTACAAACTTATTCTGCCATTCAGTATTCGTTCATTCAATATAATTGTGCAATATAGTTGGTCAAACCAACTTTTCAGTCAGTAAGAACCAGGAAAACTATACCCATCCTTTTCTTTTGGGTGCTAGTACTAGTGTAAGTCAAAGATAGTATGATTCTCTTTGTCTTTGTTTGAAATGAGAAAGTCCTTTGACAAACTACTACCTATATAAGCTTTATGAACACGGATGAGATTTAAAAAAAATATAAAAATAATCTTTGATTTTATTAAGCAGTATTCGCACGATCATACACGTGAAATGATAGCTGATCGGGTCGTGTAGAAGCGGCTCGCGGCAATAAGAATTGGCCGTTTGGGTTTTTTATTATTAAAAAGTAAAAAACACTACAGTAATAAGTTATTACTGTAGTGTTTTTTTACTTCCCGTCCGCTAGAACAGGACAGCGATAGTTTGATGTTTTTTAATTAGAGTTTGACATTAACGAAGAACTTCCCGTAGTATTTTTGCTACAGTAAGGTGAACATTTCCGAGCATATTGGAGAAAAGAGTATTTTATGTACCTATACCGGGTGTGGCCGGTAATATGAGCAAAAAATGTAACTGTAGGCTGTACTCCTCACAGTGATCAACATTTGTTCAGCGACTTTTAAAAATAACTTGTAGTTTGATTTAATTTAATACACTTTAAAGGTTATTCAAAGACTCAATGTATTGCGAATTTTGTTTTGTTTAAGGCTTAACAAGCAAAGTCAATCACAGTGAAATGGCGTGGCGATGGCTTCCATTAAAGATAATATTTATTTTGTATGAAAAATAGGGAGTCTAAATACTTCATAATTTTTAAAAGTTGTTGAACAAAAGTCTCACCGTTTGAGGAGTACAATCTATGTTTTAATTATTTGCTCGTGTTACAGGCCACACCCGGTCTGTTTTGAAATTAATAAAATATATATCGTCTGTAAATGAATTCCGCGAATAAATAGTTATGCTTTATGTAATTTCAAGCTATTAGAGACGGATCACGCTAAGTTTTCATGCCAATTGTAATGGAGCTTATACAGATATCTACGCGTTCTTATTGCCATAATTGTATAAAGTCTACTTTGTTAAGTCTACTCCTCCTCCTCCTTAGTCGTACAATCTTGTCAGAGTGGTCGTGGTTATGGGTTGTCCTTTTCTATGTTTATATCATCATCATCTCAGTTAAGTCTACTACTATTCCTAATTTCGTAAATAATGAAATAGGATAGATTTTTCTAAAGAAAAATAACTTATCATAAGCTTTCCTGTTTATAGGCTTCAAATGTATACAGGGTGTTTGGTACATCGTTTGCCAAATTAAAACGGCAGATAGGTTGAGTCATTTGCTAACTTCTCAGGCCTAGAAATTTTTAATTTGGTGCAAAAAATGTTTTCACTTCTATGACAGTTTTTCGTAAATTTCAAATTTTTACTTGCGTAGTAGCCATGTAACCATGGCCAATTTTGTTTTTCTAGGCATGAGAAGATAGCAAACGACTCGAGCTATCTGCCGTTTTAATTTGGCAAACGATGTACCAAACACCCTGTATATGAGCCTTATTGACTTTATATACTCTATAAATGTATTAATTGGTGTACCTACCTAATAGCCATCCATTCAAACGCTTTTGTATACATTAATCTATAAACAACAAGTTCCGCTATCACTTTCAACCTGAAGCAAACGTAACCCACTCCCGCGCAGTCGGTCAAACGTAACCCACTCCCGCGCAGTCGGTCAAACGTAACCCACTCCCGCGCAGTCGGTCAAACGTAACCCACTCCCGCGCAGTCGGTCAAACGTAACCCACTCCCGCGCAGTCGGTCAAACGTAACCCACTCCCGCGCAGTCGGTCAAACGTAACCCACTCCCGCGCAGTCGGTCAAACGTAACCCACTCCCGCGCAGTCGGTCAAACGTAACCCACTCCCGCGCAGTCGGTCAAACGTAACCCACTCCCGCGCAGTCGGTCAAACGTAACCCACTCCCGCGCAGTCGGTCAAACGTAACCCACTCCCGCGCAGTCGGTCAAACGTAACCCACTCCCGCGCAGTCGGTCAAACGTAACCCACTCCCGCGCAGTCGGTCAAACGTAACCCACTCCCGCGCAGTCGGTCAAACGCCAAAAACAGTCCCACGGCAATGGGCATAATTGTCCAATTTACAATTTATGCGCCGATCGGCGGTGACGCAAGAATGTGTTCTCAGTGCGCGCGCGCAGGTATTCGAGTTTTGATGTAGCCAGTGCAAACTGACCTTTAGTTTAGACTCTAAGATAAACATAAACAACAATGCGATAATTGCAATGCGACGGAAACGGATAGGCAACCAACCACTTAAGCTGCGAACGAAAACTTGATATTGATCCTATTGTATTAAACTTGATCGAATTCGCGTAACCCGAAAATATAGGTACCCCTAATGCAAAAATTTTGAAGTCGCTCGAGTTTGTTCAGTTGCTCTTCAGTAATGTCTAAATAACAAATGTCTGCATAGTCTAAAATGGGCAGGAGGAGAGACTGAGCAAGCGCAATTTTAGTGGCGAGAGGCAAGAAGTTACGAATTCGACGTAGGGAACCAACCGTACCAACCACGGACTAGCAAGCGCAGCGTAGGACGTCCACCCACAAGATGGACGGACGACCTTCTTAAGGCCGCCGGAAGACGCTGGATGCGGGTCGCTTCCAACCGGTACGAATGGAGGTCCAAGGGGGAGGCCTATGTTCAGCAGTGGACGTCTTATGGCTGAGATGATGATGATGATGATGATGAACCAACCGTAGCAAAGATATTTCTACTCACCTCACTGATCTGCGGAATCCAAGAAAGAGTTTGATCTATGATCACGCCCCGATTTTTAACCTGGGAGCGGTTTATATTTTATACTAATAAAAGTGTTGTATTCGTTTTAAGCAATACTGTAAGCGTCCTGAATAAATTTATTTTCTTCTTATTACTTCAAAGTTTTAATCAGATCACATGTATACTTTCAGAGTTATTCAGTTTCAGTGTTAAAAGCCACGCAATCGTCAAATCTTCCGTCGTAAGTTTCGCGCGGCGCGCCATAATTATGTTTTCTTTTCTAATATCCTCCCCCTCTTAACGTCAAACCTTGCCAAGCAAAATTAAACTTTATTTTGTCAACACAAAGTTCAAATTAGAATGGAACAGGAGACCTTTATATAGGTCTCTGGGCGGGTGGAGGTTAAAGAGAACTTATAGATTGGTTCACTCGTTGGTGGTCGAGGCCAGCTATTACACTGGTTTAGTCTGGTGTTCGGTGCGATAGTAATGAGTCAATGCCAAGGTTAGGGTCAACAAACTGTTGCGCAGTTAATTGTCGCCATGTTTGGTGTGGACGTGTTGGGATGTGGGAGATTTTTGGGGGGAAAAAATGTGGTGGGGTGGGTAGAGGTGATTATTCGGTACTGCAGCTAAGCCGGCGAGGTGTTATATTAAAGCATATTCTGTAAAACTAACCAAAACAACCCAAAAACTCCCAACTGTAGTTGAATTCAACTATCTTAAAATATCTTCATTTAGGTGTGAATATTAACTGAATGATGTGTAGAAGTTCAGTAAATTTTTCATAAAGGGAAAAACCCAGATAAAACTAAAATGCACATCCGTATTGAAACTTAACTTTCCGAATAGGGAACTTGCCCTAACTGTAGGGGGCAGCACAGGCGTCCATTGGTATTTGGCGCAAAGTGTAAATGTCAAGTTTAAATTTTCGGACTAAGGCCACAAGATGGCAGAACCTGTGACGCGCAAGGGAGCATGCGTGCACTGTAGAGGACAGCACCTGCTTTGGCATGAACTGGCAATATCAAGTTTAAGTTTCCAATTTAGGTCACAAGATGGCAGGCCTTCCAACGTGCATGGTCCCTATATAGTTGTACTGTCCGACTCTATAGTGTATAGTTGGGTTTTACGATTCCGCTTTTGTATAAGTTTAGGTATTTCTTTGTAGTAGAACAGATGTGTTTCATTTGGGGTCTTGGAGCACCTATTTATTGCCTGAATAAAACCTAATTGGAGTAGAATGTCCAGACAATGAGTCACAACCTTAGAACTGTCCCGCCCTCCCGCCATCGCGTGTCGTTGACAGTAATCCGTCTTAATCACTCTAATCCCATTCTGTTATGTAACAATTCACGCCTTTAGTAAGTTGGAGCCGTGTTGTATTTTCGCATAGACTAGGAATCCTCTAGACCAAGTTTAGAACAATTATTTCATGCAGCCGATGATGCCAAAAATGCGGAGGTGCGCGGGACGAGATGAGCGAAGTTGAAGAACGATTGTCATCTTGGTTAGACCGTGCAATGACTTAGGTTATGCATTGCTCTTACGTGCCTTCTACTAAATCTGTATAAGTAAAAGGGTGAAGAATGTGTGCTTCACGAACGCGAGTTGTATTATATGCTACAGTGATCTGTGGCCACCGATGTCACACGCCGGATGTGCCCACTTTTCTGCAGTATTTGCGCTTCGACCATTGTTATCGTTAGATTTGGGTCATGAGCTAGCACCTGATATTACTAAACATAAATGTACATTTAGTTTTTTTAGAGGATGTCTTTATATTTTATGGCTCCTCTACACGATGGGCCAGCGCCGGCCCCTCCAAGGGACGCAGCCATGCGGTAGAATGAGATAGCAATATCACTTGCTCCCTCTAATTCACAAATGCGTCCCTTGGAGTGGCCGGCGCTGGCCCATCGTGTAGAGGAGCCATTACAATATTATATCGACGTCCGGGTATGTGGTAGGTCATTGTAATGGCCCGGGCCTACCTTACCTTACAAATTAATATCTAATAATTTCTTTTCTAGGCCGTAATATACGCATCTCGGCTAATTCCGATGGACTCGCTAACCAAAGTAGGGTAATGTTGTCCTTCAGCAATTGAGGGGGTTGTGCGGCGGGTTAACAACTTAACAATCCACGAAAAAAAAAATACCGTGATAACTTGGAAGTAAGGTACTAAAATAAAATAAAAAAACTTAGATCTTTCTCATCTTCGTATACCTAAAGGTAACCCAAAAGTGTAACTACTTTTACATTTTGAAATAATAGGAGCAGTTTTAAAGAACTGATTTAAAAATATTGGTCTTTTAATAGAGGTTTTAAGACTTAAACCCATCATCTGCTTATAAAAAGGCTGTCAGAAATTACACAAAACTGAACCCCATCACTTTGAAATAAAGTTTAAAATCACGGTGGCAATCTCCAGGGGTGTAGGGGAAGGGCTTATGCCAAAAGGCTGTCAGAAATTACACAAAACAGAACCCCATCACTTTAGGGGAAGGGCTTATTTAATTATTGCTATATATATATATATTTCGCAATAGTTAAATAAGCCCTTCCCCTAAAGTTTCTATATATATATAGAAACTAAAAATATATCGAAAAGACGGTGTCGATGTCCGGTCGTTGAGGCCCTTTACGGAGTCCGTCAATGGATTTGAATATGACGCCTATGTCAATCACTACTCACTAGTCTCCCTAATATGCCGATTGACAGATTAATGACAGGAAGCCAATCGAAGCTTAAGAATAAGATTCCAATATAGAAAACAGAACACGTGCTATTTAAATTGGTCCCAGACGTAACCTAAATTGGACTTCAATCCCTTTACATTAAAAAGGTACATGACCCTTAAATTTAAAATACAGATCATAAAAACACATATCTACCTTATGGCTATAAGCATAAGGTCTGAATTGGCGTGTTCTGGATACGAGATAGATGTAATGATGTAATGTATCTAGCGATCATGCCAATGTCACGGTCCCTAGCCTAATACATATGTGATGATTGTTAGGGAGGAGTTTCGTTGTCAAATTGTCAACTACTTGAGAAAAGAATACTTATGTTTGAGGAGTGTCTTTTCTTGTCTTATTTTTATGGTGTTTATAGAGAAATTAGACTTTTTGATAAGACTCTCCTCGTTTGTAAAGTTTAGGAAATTGTATGGTTAGGGAAAAATTACAATAGACAGGTATATGAATCAAAGTACACGAATGAGTGTTCACTTTTCTCTGGAGTTGGTCGGATAAAATGAAAGCTTTAAGGGGAGGGGGCTATTTCTAGATGATTTGTACGTAACGTAATAAAATTAAATAGCCATGTCAGTACATACAGAAGTTTGTACAATTGTGCACGGTTTTCGGCAGAGGGGTACCTAAGCTCTTAAAGGCGGCTCCGGTTATTAATTGCTCTAAGTATGAGACACAACAAAATCGATCCAGATTCTAAGACTACAGCGAAAGGAGCGGTCAGACAAACCGACGCAGTTCACTATAACGTAATGTCACTTACATGATACACAAGAAAATAAATTAGTTGGGAAAACACGGAACCGGATCCGGTTTTGGTGCTGCTCCCAAGATCGGCACGCACAGACGGACAGGTTTCCCTAAACCTGTTCCGTGTGGACATTCCATTCAACGAGAGGAAATATTGGTTATTGAATATGTTATGTCAAATGTGACAGTTTTGAGGATTCCACTAGTGTCGCTTATGCTATTTTATAGTTTTTATATCAAAAGATAGTTAGAGACTCTCGATTAGAGAGTCCAAATGCACTCCTTTGCTTAGATAAGTGTTTAATTACTGCTTCTTTTTTACGGATGTTTTGGAATAGACCCTTAAATTCATAATTATTTTCCTGTTATTGAAAAAAAAACTTGTTATATTTCCTGTATTTTTTTAGTTTTATTTTTATGTAAGCTACATCATCAGGATGTAAAAACTCTTAGTGTTCAAACTGGCAGATTATGCCATAAACTTGATGACAAGCAGGGTCGGACATCCGCCTAGGCCTCACAAGGCCCGGGCCTAGCGGCCTAGGCAACCTAAGCAATGATTTTGAGATTACAAAGGGTCCCATCTAAATTCTAAGTGGTTATCTAACTTTGGGTTGCTAACTTCACACCGGTACCCTAGGTCTTAAATGACCTGGTGACAAAACCGCAATCGGTATCAGGAATTTACTTCATAAGGCAGTTAAAGCTTCATTCATTAATCGTATTTAACTATCTATGACTTTAAAAATATGGCTAACGTGTTTGTTTTCAAGAATTCTTCAAATATGCTCTATTGTATCACCGCCGTGACAAAACCGGCGTAAACTCTGAAAACCACTTTTGATTTCAGCGGAGAAATGGGACATCGCGCGTTTTATGGAAATACCGCGACTCGTTTGACTGTCGGTTTACGTAATATGTATATGTGACCGTCAATATAGGTTTACCACATATGTACCTATCCTATGTTAAGGATTTAAGGAGTTGATTTTCAATGAACAGGATTTCTTCATTCCACAGTATTTTTTGCTGCTTTTTCATGAAACATTTACTTTAATAGTATTAAAATGTATTAATAAGTCTCCGTTTTATTTAATAAAGGAATGATGTATAAATAAATAATAATAATAAATAAATAACGTCTTACCTATATAATACGCCTAAATACGTCTTAGCTATAATACTCAATAGTATGAACAAATATACCAATACAACTCAAAAAAATATGTAAGAATTTAAAAAATCCAAATGATGGCAAAAATAACCATTTATTTCTTTGTAAATACCGGGTGTAGCCTGTAACAGGAGCAATAAATTAAACTGTAGGCTGTTACAGGCCACATCCGGTATATTAGATAATAATTCTGTATGCAGTATTTTATTCCCTTAAGATTCCTAATGTTTTCGTAATATTTATAAGCCAATTATTTAAATTCGATTTGTTGATCTTATCTGAAAAGGCATATTGGTAGCTATTTAATTATATATCCCTAGGTTGAAACCTTTATGAATCATTTATTTAATCCAAGAAACAAATTTCAGGGTTTTTATAATTGTTTAGTGGTAACCCTATCGAAATGCCTACTTCGTGTCGATTTCGTATTCTAATCGAATGTTCTATATCGTTTCTATTTGTTTAGTATTTCGGCCACGTTTAAATTGTTACATAACTGTTATACACTTTTACATACCGTGTGTGGCCTGTAACACGAGCAAATAATTAAAACATAGATTGTACTCCTCAAACGGTGACTCTTTTGTTCAACAACTTTTAAAAATTATTAAGTATTTAGACTCCCTATTTTTCATACAAAATAAATATTATCTTCAATGGACGCCATCGCCACGCCATATCATTGTGATTGATGTTGCTTGTCAAGCCTTAAACATAACAAAATTCGCAATACATTGTGTCTTTGAATAACTTTAAAAAAGCGTATTAAAAATCAAAAATACAAGTTATTTTTAAAAGTCACTGAACAAATGTTGATCAGTATGAGGAATACAGTTAAATTTTTTGCTCATATTACAGGCCACACCCGGTATATTTAGCGTATACTGCCTACTGTATTGGGCACGTAAAAGTTTTATTACAATATTTGAAGAGCACAATAGCACATTAATTTTAATTTTCTGTCAAATCTGAGTATATAAATTGTCCTTATATAGATAAAGGAAAAGGGCCTCGCAATTTGAAACATATGTAGGTACCTACTGTCGTTGAAAGCTCCATTAAAAATATTTTAGGAAATTCAACTTAAAATTAAAATGAGTTTATAAGTTTTTGCCGACATAAAGTGCACGGACTCAGTTAATTTTTCCAAAAAAAGGGGTTTTTTTTCTAAGTTTTCATGATAATGACATAGGCACAGGTATACCTACAAAATATAACATTCGTACAAAAAATATAATTCGTCAAAATGTTTATTCAACAAAAAGGTAAATGTAATATTAATAATGCAAAGCCCTTAAAGCCAAAGGTCAAACCCGCCAAAATGAAAAAGAATAACTTTAAGACAAGTAATTTAGCAAAATATGGTGAAAGAATTACATGCCATCATTGGGTTTTGTAAGTGTTAATTTTATTTTATGTTGACTACTTGTGGGGTCCTTAATGAGGATGCAATTGGTAAAGAGCGGACATAAAGATAAACATAAAGGTTGAGTGCTATTCTCGTCGCCTTAAGGCCTTTGCCCCACACGGAGGTTGTCTGGAAGAGATCGCAATTTTACTGAACCAATTTTAATGAATGATCTTGAAGTAGTAGTAACATAAGAACTTTATTGTACAAAAAAGAAACACAGAATAGGAAAACCACACAACATTAGTAGTTGCTTACTATGCATATGTTACGTACTTAAATGTTAGGGCAATCTTTCTGGGGAAACTTCACTACTAACAAACACGTATTCGCCAAACAGTAAAAATTTATAATGCTCAAAGAATATGAAAATTAGTTTAATTTGCGAACAGCAAATTATGCCTAGGTACACAAAACAACACAGCCTCCAACACAGTTTTGAAAATGTTTCTTCGAACCAGAAATGTTTCTTAATTACTTCATCGCTTACCATGCATATGTAACGGTTCACTTTTAGGTAGGGCATTCATTTGTGGGGAAACTGAAGGAACATCTACAAGGGCTTAAGCCAACAAGCAAATACTCAAAAAACGACCATCGTCACTCAGATAAGAATTGATAATGCTCAAATAATATGATAATTCGCTTAATTTGCCAAAAGCCACTGTCATTATCTCATAAGCTTCACTTAAAGAACGGACTTGGAACCGTTTCACACGAAACGAAGCACTTGGCGTACCTTAAGGCTTTTAAGGAGCTGTTATGGGTCAGTGACCTCAGATAATGACGATAATTTTGCAAACTCCTTGGGAAAAAAATAAGTAGGTACTTAAACGATATGGTTTGTAAAATGAGATTCTGTCCTGTCATGAAACACTGTAACATGGTAATGGTAAGGTCCCTGAAAGGTTTTAAATATTTCTAGCTATATTTGTAAAATAAAATTCCCTATTAAAATAAGCAGATTTAAACCCATCAATTTTTGTGATTTGATGATGTTTAAATACTACAATGTGAATTACGAACACCGTAATTTTTCAAAAATAAGCTTTATGATTGATAAGTACCTATATATGGGCATCAATCAAAATATTTATTTGCATGTTTTATCTAATGGCTGTCCAATCAAGATTTAACATTCCAAGTTACTTTTCACGTCTTAGTAGGTATAACATCCACAAGTATTTATGTAGTTCCACTGAATTAGAAAGAATTAAAAATCCAAGCTAAACGACGGTATAACGTAGACGTTAGACGTTCCAAAGTCCTTGAATACTATAAATAAATACTAAGAAGGCCTTTTTGCAAGTTGCATATCCAATATCTGGCCCAGACCTTCACGGGTCTGGCCGTTCCTATCTAAAAACCATACATAATTTAACGCAGATTGCCTATGTTGAATTTTAATGAAATCTTAATCGTTTACATTTTTCCTGAGAAAAAATGCTAAATTTTTTAGTTGAATGAATCAAATTTTTCTTGTCACTCGTTGCTATGGTTACGGTCGCCTGCGGGCGCAGCATGGTTCCATTTTTATCACTTGTCACGAAGCCTGTCATGTTCTAACAATTATGTCAGTGCGAAAGTGACAAAATGGAACCTTGCTGCGCCCGCTGGGCTACTTTTCAAATCCAAAATTTATGGCATTTAAATTAACCAAACATTAATTTTTGTGGCAGTTGTAAGCCCTAACCAGGATAGGACATCTATTAAGCACGATAATATAAAGTGGTATAGGTAGTAGACGACAAAAATATGTTTAAACTAACCATACTCCTTTGTAATAAGTAATAAGGCGAAAAATGTAAAACTATTTTAGACGTGGACTGTACGAGAACTCTTCTAACAAACTGCATGTGCTAGGTACTATTGTCTTCTGGTTGTCGGAACAAAATAACAACAAGAAATAGTTGATTCACTCAGTTATTGTTTCAAAAATATACATTAAAAAATACCTAGCGTAGAACTTCAGTAAAATGCATTAAATTCTCACTGCTGCTGTTATTGTATATTTAGATATGAACCTACAGTTGCCTGAGAAGTGGAATGCTAATGAATATGTTAATATTTAACCTCGTGCCGCCCAAGAAAAAAAACGCAAGATCAGCTAAACGCCCAGTGTGCAATATATGAGCCATAATATTTTGAAGTCGTAACTGCCCACGCACTTAAAACATTTTTTTTTACACAAAACTCGAGCAGGATTTTTTTTATTTTTTTCTGGGTATAAGTGAATAAAAATGAATACAGTAAACTGAATTCCACCTTCGTATCTTTTGTTCATTTAAATGCACATTGGGTTTTTGATTGACGTTATAAAGTAATAAAATATTTTTTTTTTAAATCAACTTTAAGGCACGTAATTGCGATAACGTAGCCTCTGACTATTATTATTCTGCTTAAATAAGCCACGTAAGTCAAAAATAATTAGAAAAATGATTTAGTATTGGGCTACTTTTTTATGTATGTTACATTCATATTTGACATCGAAATGCTTTATAACAAGTTATACAACTTAATATGCTTCTTAATTATATATAAGATATTGTATGTTTGCTGTGTTTCAGTATCACTGCCTTCGAAATTTTATTTTTCACTAAGACTGTAAATATCTGGTTCATCACCAGAAGGTTAGTATCCAGGATCACAAATTTTATTGTGTGATTGCAAAAAGTCTTCCAGCTCGTATTCAACAAGCAAATCATCATGCAGACCTAAAATAAACTATCAAAAAAGAACCTTCAGTTGTAGGTTATATTATGTATTTTTATAACAGTAGTGCCCAATGTGCAATATGATGAACATAATCCTACGATTAAGAAAAAAAAATGTTTATTTGTGCCTTTGTAAAAAAATAACAGTATATTTCAATAAAACAAACATTTAGGATAATTTTTATGTCACTCTCTAAACGATAAAAGCCATGATTCATTTAATAAATTAACATTATATACCCATGTGTCGCGCGTGTTTGAATAATTGCGGAAGTACAACACTTGTCTATGAATATCTGTCAAACCTCAGCTGTCAAAATGATCGCCACTGAACCGACCATTCACGACCTCTAGGTAAATTCGAATTATGCGCGAAAATGTAAAACTTACATCTGATAAACTTTTATGTACAGCGTATTGTACACTGGGCGTTTAGCTCTGAGTTTAATTTCTAAAGTCTGGGCAGTTATGCTGAGTGTCACTTTGTACAATGTATTGCACATTGGGCGGCACGAGGTTAAACGTGTTGTAATAGGTACTGAGTATTTCGAAAATACCAAAATGTAGGTAGAATTTCTTTAGTCTAAAATATTTAGCAAAAGAAAACGTTTCCGCACGAAATTTTCGCAATTCCGTGGAGTATGGCTAAAATTACATTAGTATTTAAAATGAACAAAAGAGACCGTAGTAGAACATTTTGCTTGTTACAATTTGAGTGTCCTTCAAAAGAAAATAAGGTCGATTATTAAACTGGTTATTTTGTTAAAATTCAACAAAGTAATTGGACTGAAATTCTAATTGTCTTAAACTGCAACTTAACTTTAATTAATATCACTAAAGTAGCTACCTAATTATATAATCTATGTTCTACTACATTTGCATTTTATTTATCACAAAACTTGAAATTCTGCTAGTGGAATTGAAACTTATAAGTACCAAAATTTTCCATTTGATCTCCATGTCACGGTTGTATTGAAACTGTATGAAATTAAAAATGTTCAAAATTCCTTCAAGTGGTCTCTCTTAAAATTCTTATCTCCTGATAAGAAGTCGACGTCGGAAACTTTCTAAAAGCGACATTTCCATATGGTATAAATTCAGAAACACCTCACATTTTTGTATGAGGATCGAAAATTACCATTTCCAAACTTATTTTTTTTATTTCTTTTTTTTTGAAATTTCCAAGAACTTTTCCAACTTTTTGGAAACTTTCCCTACTAGCAATTTTCATATCTGTAGTCTTAACGCAAACCTAGTTCACAGGCAGAGCTTACCAACTTACACAATAATCGTGCCTCCAAAACACATAATTGACCATTCACTGCCTTAATGCCCTTAATCATATCTCTGCCCCAATCTATTAATCTTTGACCAATCTCGAGCCAACTATATTCAATGAACAGAGAGACCGTACCTTAAGCCTCATATGGCGCGCACCGAATTGGTCACCTGGCCTGTTTAGCCACAATTATATTTGATTCAGAGCTGATTGTCATATCTCCGCTTGTTAGCCACTTAACTGTGATATGCCACCAAAATGGAAGACAGTCGTGATTCCTTTCTATACCTAAGTTCAGAGTATTTGGTTTATTAGTAGGTATATGCACCTACAGTTACCACAATATTCCGCCACCAGTGTGATATACATATTTCCAATAGCACTAATTACATTTTGCATTTTGGTTGATTATTTCTATCACTTAAATAACATTAACAGCAACATTTTTTAGTTGCTGTTTTATTATTGGACGGAGAATAAACGAACGAGGAAGTGCTGCAAATTGTTGGAGAGAAGAGGACTACTGAGGACCATAGACAATAGACGAGGCAAAATGATAGGTCACTTGATAAAACACGACACTTTCTTTGAAACTATATTAGTAGACAAGATCGGAGCTAGGAGAGGAAGAGGAAAACCACGAGCAAGCTATACACAACAACTAAACTAAAAGCAAAAGTAAATGTCGTGTCTTATTAAATACAGGGACTTAAAGAACCTGGCCGAGGACCGCGAAAACTGGCGCATACTCCACCGACAAGAGCCATACTCTTAAATTATGATGATGATGAAATAACATTGAAGGGATATCCTTTATAACGCTTATGCCATTTTCATATTTCTATTCATAAAAAAATAGGGTCAATATTGCTAATAATTTATGTTTAGGTTTTAAGTGAAGGAAGTGTGTCTAGCGCGTTGACAGCACAGGTGTCATATATTTTTGTATCAGAAACCGGATACCCTTTCATTTACAGCGGTAACTCTGAAAGGGAAACTTCCTTGAGGTAAGTAAAATAAACGGGTAATCAATTCAAAGGGAAAGCAAATCGTTGCGTTGGGGCTATTCGATAAACGACTAAGCCGTTTAAAGGCTTTTATTCTGAGAAGGGGTGGACAGATCCCTCCACGACTTGTATATACATACCTACTGGGATTTTAGATTGGGTAATGTTTTCTTATGTATACGTGTACATGGAGGATTTTTTTACATAATTTATTTGGACACCTAAGGTTGTCTTAATATGCTAAAATACAATTTTTTGTAAGTTTTTATCATGGAGCACACAACTACGAACGGTACCAACTTAGTTAAAAGACAGACATATGGTTTGATACAGAGCATCTGTCAAAATGGCAGATTCGCGCACGCAAGCTCGCAGAACATTCCGGAACTCCAATCAAATCCCGAAATTAAATCTCACGTTTTATAGTATTCATGAGTGCGCTTAAAACGTATTAGTCTGTTGTAGTTTTTTCCGCGGGTCGATAACCGGCTGCCAACAGATAATACGTAAAAACTAGCCAACCTGGCCTTCGAAGAGGCGTTCACCTGCTCGGGTGAATGATAAGTGCTTTGGACGCGTGACGGCAAATTTGGAGGTCCTTCTAAGGATTGCGAAACGATTCGGATTAGTACAATAGATGTGGTCGAGATTGATGTAAAATGAATGAATGGATTGGAAGCGGAAGCAATTATTGCTGTTTGGATGGCAATTTGTACTTTTCAAAGTTTTGACTTTGGTTTGATTTGACATAGACAATTAAAGTAAAATGATACTTAACAAATTAGTACTGAACTCACTTTGTCTAGAATCTAGAATGACTCAAAAATAGCTAGTTTTTTTTACAATTATCTGTGATATATCAATGGAAGACGTTATTACCCCGAAACAACAAGAAAATTTAGGAGTTTTTGAATTAACCGCAGGATAGATATCAGATTTTAATTTGTTATGTTTGAACTGAAAATCATGATTTTATATTCCCTTCCTACCTTCACATTTCACAAATGCATGCTTATTTCTAATTTTGTATCTCTCAGAATAATTATCTCATGATGTTAGTACTTACTAAAATTTTTGGTTTTTGATTTAAGTACTAGAAAATCGCTTATATTACCAACATTTACAGAGCCTGCAAATTCGAATTAAAAAATAATGGCATACTAAAACGTTCAACATAAGAGGGTCAAAGCAAGGAGGCTCAGAACAAGTTATCTAACAGGGGTAATCAATCAACCGTGAGAAGCCGATAAGGCAATGTTTATTTTGCTACACCCTATTTCGGCGACGGTCGTATTTTAAAGTCACACAGATGGAAATTTTGAACTCGATTATACATCTGTTGCAAATTTACGTGTTTATACAAATGAAACAAACTTTATATTAACACAAAAAGGACGAGTTAAGAGGGGGTTTTGTGTCACGTTGTCTGAAAATATACTTCTGTTTAAACTTTTGCTTATCAGATCTCTCGGTAATATGATTCAGTAGCTAAAAATTACACTCGACACGTCGAACTTGGTTCTTCAGGTTCGTGTAGGCCCTCTGTACTAATCCCAATTACAAAATCGCACGAACCAGGGCGGGGTTAGGGTTACCAGATACAAATTTAGAATTTCCTGACAAAATTCCTCATTTCCGAACCGAACGGGGGTAGGAGGGGGACTAGCCGTTAGCAATGGCCACTCGATTGAGCTGATAGCCGCGTTTTATTTATTTAAGTTTTATACAATTTATTATTTGTATCCATTTAAGTTAATAAAAAGGTACTTTATAAAAAAGTATCAATTCAAAAAAATCCCGACATTTTCGTGTTACGTCCCCATTCCTGACAAAAGGCCAAAATTCCCGACATGTCAGGAAAATTCCTGTCATCTGGTAACCCTAGGCGGGGTAAACGTAAAAATTTGGTGCATTTCCGCTGATCAGTACTGGGCCAGCAAATTACTGTTGGCTCAGCGCCACGGAGAAAGAAAATACAAGAACAATAAACTTAAGCAACTTTTCAGGTCTGTAAGCGAAAAATTCCGGTTAAGCTTTCATAGTACAAAATGACAAAGTACCTACATTTTGTAACAATTTAGTTGTAGATAACTTGAATAGTTTTTACCTTCAAATAGAGGTAGTATGACAAAGTATGGGCTGTATCCGGATTTTTATGTAGCTACGCAATGTGATACCAGGTGTGTAACTGTGTAATATTTCTCGCAATAATTTAATTGTTTTCGGTAGTTAATTGGCATACGGGTGTAACAATATTCAAGATACCTGCGGGTTGTGGCTTATTGTAAATATTTTTTTTCTAAATCATTTTTGTCTGTATTTTTAAGATTACTTTGTAGGTAATATGATATACAAATTGCTGTTAATGAATAAATATCTAACTCCAACTCTGGCTATATTTGACGAAATCGGTTTAGCTTCGATGATAGCGCGGTGGGCCGGTGTTCCTGAGTCGCGAGTTCGAATAAAAACTATAATGTGTTTAGAAAAAGAAGTAGCTACATAACAATTAATGTACAAAAAATATGGGGAAAACATAGAAACATTATTAGAAATATATTATACTTACACTATTTCCTTCCGATGCTAGTGAAGTTCAACATACATAGGAAGATATTTTGCCCAAGGATGGTGGATAGGTCCCCATTAGGTGACATGACATACCTGTAGAATAAATGGAAAAATTCAATATGACTTTCATGATTTTTATGATATAAGTAGTAAGTACATAGTACACGGCTTTTATACACAAAAGCCAATTTGCGATATTTGTAATACTAAACGTTACTAAATGTGAATAATCCAGTGCCATGGCCATCGATGATAATATTACCTTATTCATCAAACCACCAAATTCAAACAAAATTTCCATTTTCAACCCTAAGACAACTCATTTAAGATCGCAATTACAACTGCATTGATCACCTATTAAGGCATTTTAGGAGTCAATTCGCGTTATGTAAGTTTACCAAGCGTTCTACACTTGGCCACACCCTTATCTGCATACAGATAAGGTGAACTATTCCTTAATCTACCTGCATTGTATATTCAAGTTCAAGTACACGTGTAGATTAGAAGTGCAACAGTTGCATGTGTGTGTGCCGCAAGAATGCGAAACGTAATTGATTTACCCACATTGATTGAGATATACTTACATTACGATTATTTAACATTTATAGCTTTTTTATTCTGTACAGTGTAATACAGTTTTATTCTAGGCTTAAAAAAAGTAAAAAGAGTGTTTTTACATTGTGCGATTCAATGTCAAATGTCGGATAAATATTTGTGAAATATCAGGCTAATTTAGGGCTAGATTTATAATTCATTTATTTTGTTATTTATCTGTTTTAATAAATACCATTATCCATTATCAAACCAGGGTTCGAACTCGGGACCTCCTTAGAAGCCGTTACTTATACTTTTAAAATCCTTCACATCACCGCGACAATCACCACTTTACACAAATAACAGACTTATCTTAATAAATTAGTCATGTAATACAGTAACTAGGTATAGGTACCTAAAATGGATAGGGTGGTAATATGTACATTGTTTACCCCTCGGGAGGACTCAAATTAAACTGACACGTAATTATAATTACTTCCAAACTAGGGCCCAGTGTAGGCTAACTGGATCTCTAGCTGTCTTTTGGGCGAATATTATGGATAATTTCCCATAGGGGTAGGCCAGTAGGCGCCACCTTAAGTTAAATTTTCTTAAAAACTTGAAGTATACTACGTGAAAATGTTCTAAATTGCCTCAAAATTGTAGGTATGATGGACGAAAAGGGATTTTGATGAATACTGAATTCCGAATATTCCATTGATATCATTGATCATTGATTTTTAGGGTTCCGTACCCAAGGGGTAAAACGGGACCCTATTACTAAGACTCCGTCGAGACGTCCGTCTGTCACCAGGCTGTATCTCACGAACCGTGATAGCTAGACAGTTGAAATTTTCACAGATGATGTATTTCTGTTGCCGCTATAACAACAACTACTAAAAACAGGAATAAAATAAAGATTTAAGTGGGGCTCCCATACAACAAACGGGATTTTTGACCGAAGTTAAGCAATAATCGATATTAAACTTTCGTGAGACATATTTTAAATTGTTTATACGACAACGGTTTCACTCACTTGAATTTTTAGTCGCTATTGGCGACATGTTTCGGGCCCGTCGGGGGTCCGTGGGGGGGGGGGGGGGGGGGGGGGGGTGGGGGGGGGGGTCGGGGGTGCCGTGGGGCGCCGCCGTGGGGGGAGCCTGAGGAAGGACCCCCGACGGGCCCGAAACATGTCGCCAATAGCGACTAAAAATTCAAGTGAGTGAAACCGTTGTCGTATAAACAATTTGAAGTTAAGCAATGTCGGGCGGGGCGGTACTTGGATGGGTGACCGTTTTTTTTTTGCCTTTTTTGCATTAGGGTACGGAACCCTTCGAACGCGAGTCTGACTCGCACTTGCCCGGTTTTTTTTAATATATGAATTCGTTTTTGAACGTTTCATTACGTATTTCTGTTAAGATTGCCAACCACGTCATAAAATTCTTAAGCTTGTGTTTAAAAATTAACCCTTTATTCCCAAAAATCAGTGACCAATATTGCCTCGCGATTCTAAGTAACCTCAATTTACTCATACGATAATGCCCCGAAGCACCCACTCGGCAAGCATGGACAATCTCACCCCTGAAATAAAAAGTTACGCTCATTTCTATCATTGTGTATTTGTTTATCCAACAAAGAAAACGCGACTCTATTGCCCATAATTTAGAGTCCGGTTTCAAACGGCAGGTTGAGAAGGGTAGGTAGGAACAAGATGGTACGTGGGTGTGATACGCATTTTGCTTATTCGGTTTTGTGTGGGATCGGTTTGGATTGGCCTTGACACCCTGAAGAGTGGACTGAACAAGTTTGAACATATACAGTAAACAATAAAGGTAGGTATACATAGATACCTAAGGTTTCCCGTCAGTCCATGTTCCATGTGCGTAGAACCCTTTTTGGTGGGAAGGACTTATGCACATGAAGCTTAAGGACTATAAGAACCCTTCTCTGGTGGAAAATCACAAATATCGACCAGTATGCACAGCCTTAATATTCCACACATTTTTTTAATATTTAGTATACAACTATTTATAGTATACAACCACATACAACTATATACAGGTATTTTACCCTAAAATTACGATAGGATGACGTGATATTATTATTCATCAAAAACTTCAAATCATTGTTGGATTTTTACTTCGACAACATAAGATTAACAATCTTATATTCAAATGAATTTTGACCGAAGCCCTCCCCTCTCATAATAAATGGCAAGTTGGAATATGCCATGCGTCAAAACACGAAAAATGTTCAAAACGTAGAAGCTCATTAAATGGTCGGGTTCTTGAAAAAAGAAAGAAAGAAAATACATTTATTTACGTCAAACAAAACCAGTTAAATTAAAAACAAGACATAGGTATTAGGTTCTTCTAATTTAGATTTATAGGTCTAGGTGTCCGGGTCAAATCTTGCAAGCTAAATTAGACACACTTTCCATTGTTCGATTGGGCTGAAACTTTACCTATCTACTCGCATGTAACAAGTATATAAGTTGGGTGTTGGGTGACAATCCATCGAGCTGATCTGATGATGGCCATAGTAACTATGTAATAAAACAACGCAACCTAACTGTTTTTGGGTTTGAATCAACTAGTGGTGTTACTGAACTAAAAATAAACTATTAATCGAATTATATTACGTTGTACCAAAGTTAGACAAAGCCCGGCAGCCAAAACTTTCTAACGTCTGGAAAATACCTGAAATTAAAACATTTAAGAAAATTTGATTCGTCTACAGTCATACAAAATTAACCTCCTCTAAAACGTTTAATACTTCTCCGCATTAAAATTCGCACCAGACAATAGCAAACAGCTGTGCCATTGCGCAGGTGCCCGGCCTTCAACTTCAAAATCCGCGTCGTCACACATCGACTTAATGAAACACCAACTTATCTCTACCGTCCCCTAAATCGGACTCCTAAAATAGACTAGCACATTTTGTCTATTATCGACCGCTTCTGTAAGTTGGTGATTAAGTTACCATGTACCATTTGCGCCTCCTAAACTCAACGCTAGAACATAACTAGTTGATGTCGCCTAATTTGGACTGGTAAATATAAATTGGTGTTTCCGCATAGTCTAGCAAAGTTTTATACTGCGTGGGTCAAACGATAATAAACTTTTTGTAGCTACATTAAGGTGCATGTAAGGTGTTTTGGGTAAGTTGGTAGTAGACGGTTTCGGCCTCGGTGGGTCATTCGCCTAACCTAGGCCTTCGCGAGTGGCGTAACGCTCAGCTCATTAGCAAAGTAGGACGATAGTCGTAAGGCTTTCTGTAATGTAATATTGGTTGGATCGGACAATGGTCAAGCCCTCAAGAGGGTCATTTTATTCAATAATATGGTGAGAATTTTGGAAAATTTCAAGAAATTTATGTAAAACACACCCACACCACAAACCTCAAATGATGTAACAAAATACTATTAGGTAGGGTCCTGTATGTCTATTACCTATATACTCGTAATACTTAGCAATAATCAAGGAAAATATCCTTATTTTCCTTAAGCACCTACTTGTCTATAAATTATCTATAAATAATTTCAATGCAAATATTACGATTTAAATTTTTGTTAAATTAAAATAACTAAAAGGTCAATCAAAGGGCTATAAATAAGTATGTAAGTTGTTAATTTGTTATAATATGTGTAACCTGTTAATTTGAATAAAATATCTTGTCAAAATGATTAAATCTAATATCAATAGGTAACATAACTAAATATTAAATAATACTAATTACTAAGTTCGCCTTTGTACTTCTTGCTAATTGTATGTTATTTTTAATATGTCTTTTTGTACAATAAAGAGTTTACTACTACTACTACTACTACTAATTGCCTTTGTACAGATACACAAACCCACGCATACATGTGTTTATTAACGTATCTTTCACTTGCCCACACATTGGTCAACCCGAATGTATCGCAAAAGCGAAATCACCAAAACATACTGTTTCGAGTTTTCGAGCCCCATGCCTCGGTGACCCGGCAAGGCCGTGACACGTTACAATAGAGGTTTCACTTTCGACCGTATTTGTTTACTCTGCCGGCCGAATACCCCCCCAGCTGGCCATACCGATCCGAAACCCGATATGAATTTTTGAATTTAGAACTTATTTAAAGTTAAAGCAGAGACGTCTGCTAAAGACGGTTACTAAAATGCTCTAACGGCGCGATTCGAACTTTAAGATATCTCGCCGTTAGACATTCACTAGATATGAAATAGTAAAGATATGTGACGTTCCACGGCAAAAGGTACCTTATGGCAGCTGGCGCTTACGCTTATTATTAACGCCGCTCCAATATTCAGTCGGGGTAATGGTACCTTTCGCCGTGGAACGTCACATATCTTTACTATATATTATCTAGTGCATCTCTAATTCATTTCCCGAATCGCGCCGTAGGTCTACCAACGATGCTATTAAGCTTAGAGTAAGTTTAAGAAGTGTAACACTCTTACGGTAGATGTCGCAAGAGCCTGGCTGATTCGAAGATTCGCTGGCTATGGATGAGGTCTTAGTAGCTCACTGGGCTAGCGATCCAGTGGCCATGAGTTCAAGTCTCACCCAAGACAGTATTTTTCCACTTTATTCTAAGCGGGCGATTTGCGAGCGAGTTGAAAGCGAGGAGAACGCACAGCGAGTTCGCCCCAAACGCGCAACAATTTCGCTGCGTAGGTAACGGTCGGAAGTTTTAATTTATGACCCATGTAACTTGTCACAGTGACAATAGTATGAGGTGCCTAGCGACTTTCATATTGATTGTCACTGTGACAAGGTACGAAATGGGTCATAAATTAAAACTTTCTACTCGACCTATTGACGTACTGGGATGGAACCGAAATCGTGACAAAAAAATACAACCATGCGACACAGGTTGCATGCTGGCTTCTTTATGACAGTTGCGTTTGTGAATTCAAAATACCTAATTAACGCCTAAAATCTGCGCGCAGCAAGAATATAATATCAGGAGGCAACATAACTCCTGGAAACAGGTATCAAAGATCAGTACGGCTACCACCAGTTTTGACATTGACAGATACGCTCGCGTCTACGTAAATCACTTTTTATACATCTCGCTTGCACTAATATGCGAGTACGAGCGAGATGCATAGAAAGTAAGTGTACTTAGACGCGAGCGTATCTGTCAATGTCAAAACTGGTGGTAGCCGTACAGATCACCTATGTTTGCACGGACTTTCGCTTGTTTCGCCTGTTAGGTTGTGGCAGTTTTCTGTGATTCGTCGGTTACACGACAATAGAGTAAAACCGGTCTTAAAATTAAATGTTGCTTATTGCACATGCACAACTTATTTTGGGTATTTATTGGCAAATGTCTATGTTATATCTACTCTAGAAAAATAAAGATATTAAATATAACATGGACTAAATTACTGGTAATTTTCCATTGATTTGCTGAATTACTTAAACATACTATTTAAATAAAATATTGTTAGAAAACATTAATTATCCTCAATATGGTTATCCTCATGCACCACGACTACTATGACTCATTTGAAATATTTAATTAATCCAAAAATAATACGCTAGACTTCCCGCTATACCTAACTAATGCCTTATTATTTATTACATACAATGGCGTCCATAAAACTCAATTATCAGTTTGCATACGGTTAATTGAGTTTAATATCCTATAATACCTGACCCACCAAAAACATTTTCATGTAAAATGTTGCCAAGACGAGACGTGACCATATTATGGCTTAGGTACAAGTATTAAATTTGATCTGTATAATAATCCAATATTACTATGGAATAATATTAACATCAATAAATTGCTCTGATAATTAGCTTAAGATAATATATTATTATGTAAAACGTTCATAAGTGCTTGTTACTACGCCCACCTATCCAAAGTCAAAGTCAAATATACTTTATTTATATAAGTATATTTGACTTTGACTTTGGATAGGTGGGCTAGTATCGCCACCAAGTGGATGCCGCAAGAGAAGCGCGGACGTGGCAGGCCCAGACGGAGATGGCGGGACGACTTTAGACGCCTTCATACTGGCCGGAGAAGGCATTACAACGGGAGTTGTGGAAATCAGAGGGAGAGGCCTTTGCCCAACAGTGGGACACTACAACAGGCTAAAAAAACCACTTTAATCCTTAACTATGCTTTTCTGATATACACAGTTGAATATCGCTGGCCCAATATTACAGGGTTCTATAAGTTAGTTTTTTTTAGCATTAGAAAGAATTCCACAGAAGCAAGCGTGCAGTTTTTATCAGGCTCGTTAATTCTTAATAATTATTGAATTATCTAATGTAGCATGGTCAAAACATATAATTTACTTCAAATTGTTACCGCTAAAAGTGCCACATTTAGAACCACAAGCGAACTTCTGCGAAGTTCTTTCTAATGCTAAAAAAAACGGACTATATGTTTCACCTTTATCGAACTGATATTTGAACATTCTCATATTGACAATTAAGTCGAATTTCAACTAGTATCTTGAAAATGTAACATAAAACCTTGTAATATTGAGCCAGCGATATGTGTAATTTGTCTTAACAATCATGATAATATTTAATACAACATTATAATAAGTCGGTAATAAAGCTTAAGATAATATATTATTATGTAAAACGTTCATAAGTGCTTGTTACTACGCCCACCTATCCAAAGTCAAAGTCAAATATACTTTATTTATATAAGTATATTTGACTTTGACTTTGGATAGGTGGGCTAGTATCGCCACCAAGTGGATGCCGCAAGAGAAGCGCGGACGTGGCAGGCCCAGACGGAGATGGCGGGACGACTTTAGACGCCTTCATACTGGCCGGAGAAGGCATTACAACGGGAGTTGTGGAAATCAGAGGGAGAGGCCTTTGCCCAACAGTGGGACACTACAACAGGCTAAAAAAACCACTTTAATCCTTAACTATGCTTTTCTGATATACACAGTTGAATATCGCTGGCCCAATATTACAGGGTTCTATAAGTTAGTTTTTTTTAGCATTAGAAAGAATTCCACAGAAGCAAGCGTGCAGTTTTTATCAGGCTCGTTAATTCTTAATAATTATTGAATTATCTAATGTAGCATGGTCAAAACATATAATTTACTTCAAATTGTTACCGCTAAAAGTGCCACATTTAGAACCACAAGCGAACTTCTGCGAAGTTCTTTCTAATGCTAAAAAAAACGGACTATATGTTTCACCTTTATCGAACTGATATTTGAACATTCTCATATTGACAATTAAGTCGAATTTCAACTAGTATCTTGAAAATGTAACATAAAACCTTGTAATATTGAGCCAGCGATATGTGTAATTTGTCTTAACAATCATGATAATATTTAATACAACATTATAATAAGTCGGTAATAAAGCTTACACTAGTTAAGTAAAACGTATAACAGGTAAACTAATTAAGTCTTAAAATAAATTAAACTGCAGACACGAGGAAGACTTGAATGGGCAACGATTAAAAGGCGAACTGCGTAATAGTTCAAACAGCCGGAGCATTGCCTTTAAAATTAGAAGTTGATTCGCGAACGGTTATGTGCTCGAGCCACACCGGGTTGGGAAACGCCTAGTCTTTCAATCTTCTTCTATGTTGGTCCTTCACTGCTGAGGATCGTGACTCCGCATACTAATTTTCCTTATGGCTCTTTACTTCTCCCTGTCGGTTCTTCTTTCAACTTTGTGGAAAGCGTTTCTTGCACCTTTGCACCACAAGTCTCTCTAAGTTGTCAGGGTCTCTGTGAGCTATCTATTTTTTCAATAGTGTAGCACGTAACATGATGTGTGATAAACATAAGACAGGTTACCGATGTATGATAACATAGATTGATTATATCATTCTACTTGTACAAGGATTGGTGCAATAATTGGTTGTGTATTGTACCTTACATATTTTTAGTAACAACCGCAACTGTAACGTTACAAAACTGTTTTAGTATAAGCCCGATGCAGGTGCAAACCTTTTATCTTCCTTTTTCCTTTAGCTTCCATAAAACAGCATAATTCACAGTCAATAGTTGATACAGTGAAAGACCTGCCTAAAATCCAAAAATCAACTGTAGGTGTAAAGTCATTTCTGCAGGGCTAGCTGAATTGCTTCTTGTCGGGATGCTACACACCACCCAGCAGTTATAAACGGGGGCGAGCGGAACTATTCTACCCTGCGCAGTGCGCAACCACAGTGTTCCCTCCAGAAAATCTCGACAGGGAAATCTCTACAATCCGAGCGATTTATATGTGTAGTACGCATAGTACAGATATTTAGAAGCACAAAACCTCAGCGGTTCCGCACGCCAGTGTGTCCCTATCGTGGTAAAACGCGCGGCCTCGGTAGGTCACTGGCTCATGATGTCACATATCTAGCGCCGAATATTCCGCCATGGAAACAACGTTTCCGTATGTTCTACGCTTTTGCCTTTTATGTTTACGTTATAAATGGGATTTGATAGCGTCTGTCACGTAAGGCGCTTTAGTTATTTATTTATTCAACCAATATAATATAATTGATTCACGAATATCTTAAGAGCCAACTCTTGCCCTCACATGCCCAAGCATGTGTACATCAATTCAATTTCTTGAATGTTAAAATAACACTATGTCAAACAAAATCACAATAAAATAACAAAATATACAACTAACACTAAACTAAAAACACTACCTACCTAATAATAGTACTACCGCTGGGTTAGGTTTTTATAATGTGTTTAAATATATTTTGTAATGTTGTGTGTTTTTATATTTTACTTTTATACTTACTCATATTGTAAAATCCTAACCTAAAACCCTAGTTGAATAAAGATAAATAATAAATACAGTAAAAAAAACAATCATTAAAATTTATACATCACAAACGTCATTATTTACGAGATTATCATAGTGGTGCTATTGATATTTATTTGAATTGAATACGCTACAAGTTTAAAGGAAGAGAAATATCTTAAAAACTAGACGTACATATTGTACCTACGTCATGGAAGCTACTTTAAGTTTATGACTGTCTATATTATACAGATTTAACATAAATATTTCGCACTCAAAACGTGTCTACTTTATAGTGTAGGTAATAAAAGCTACAATAACATACCAAGATAAAATAGTTAGAAAAATACATGGTAAGCTAAGCTGTCATTCACGTTAACATGGGAAAACCACCGCCGATAATTTTGGTACGTATAGCTTAAAAAATCAAATATCATTTATTATCAGGCAACTAAGGCCCATAGATACAAGATTTAAAAATAAGGCGGACCTGATTTGCGCGACGTAAGTCTCAATAAGTAATATAAGACTCTTATTTTAACTGGGACGACTTTTGCTTTAACCACAAAGTTCCCAAATAAGCGTCTAGGATTTTTCAAATACGCAGTTCTCCCTCAAAGATAAAGATTCCTAAGGGTAACATTCCATTTCCAACGACAGCTGCACTACTGTCAATTTTACTATGGAAATTGACAATGACAGCGACACGTTCAGTACCGGTAGTGCAGCTGCGGTTAGAAATGGAATGTTACCATAAAGAAACACGTGCAACACAGTCGTGAGTGTCACATTATTCTGCGTACACGCATAACTCGCACTGTAGACTTCAGGCAAACAGACTAAGCAAGCAACCCGCGATGACAGCTTTTGACTGAGTACGTTTATTACAGTAGTCTAGCTTTAAGCAGATTCGCCGTGCGTAAAAGTACCTAGCGATAAGAGTCACATGACCTAGCCGCCGCCATACAATTGAGGTTACGCTTTCATTAAAGCTTGTGCACTTTTACATAATAAATAACCCGAATTCACGTAATACTAGTGTGCTTATACCTACACTGAGAAAATGAAATGGCTAGAAATAAATAAGTTTTGGCTGTCTACAACCGTGTGACTTGGCTCGGAGGGAGCCTGCAAAGTTCGTTGTTAAAATCAAAGAAGTCAACTAGGTTACCGTAAGTTGGTTTATTCAATTTTTATTAAAAGTAAATAACACGCGTTTAAATTGACTAAGGGCCACTTGCACCATTCGCTAACCCGAGGTTAACCGGTAAAAAAATGGAATTACCATGGTTACCAGTACAATTTGACACTAGGTTAACGGTTTAACCGATTAACCCCGGATTAGTGGAATGGTGCAAGTGGGCCTAAGACACTTATTTGAAAACAAATTAGAACTTGGTTAAAACAACCAAGAACGTTTAGCAATAATTGCTTGTTCGTCAATTACAAAGCTTTATTCCGCATTTCAAATAAGTTTTGGTTGTACTCCAACTAAATAAATTTTAACGAAGCCAAATTGGCACTTTTTTCCGTGTAATATTTTAAGAGTCTCCTCGATTTATCCAGCAGGACACCAAATTCATCAACTCGATCCAGCCAAAAAATCCTGGAAGCCTGGAAAAGATGACAATCGTTTTGACAGAAAACGCCAACCAAACCTTAACTTTTTTTTTCTACTTTCATCTGCCAATCGGCTTTCTTAGCCATAAACAAATTGTATGTATCTATTCATTTCTTTTTCAAGGTGGTGGTCCATTAACCACCATTCCTTTTATGTGAAGAGAGAGGGTGGATTATTCTCTCTGGTCTAGTTCCAAGATCTGCCACCTTTTGAGCCTTGTGATGTAATTGGTGTCGTTTTATAGAATGTTTCGCTTGCACGGGACTCTAAATAAGCACTCTAAGAAATATCAAACTTTGATCTCTTGTTGTACAAATAACAATTTTTTTTCGTTCGGCATTTGTCGATATACAATCACCATACGGGACTGTTCTTGCTAAATTGGAAATCCTATGGCGTAAGTATTGAACAAACAATTTAGCTAATAGGACCCTAAATGGCGTAACAATCGCGCAGCGCTCCTAAGCCCCCTGGAAAATATTACAGAAGATTTCGACGAATTAAACCTTCATTTCGACGTCGGCTAATCAATTATGCTAATTGCTATGCGTAATACACGACCAGCAATCATTTTATCGCGGGCATCGTGTCATGTAACAATTGAATGTATAATCAGCCCTACATATGGTTGGCAATTGTATAAATTAACTAGTATATTGAGCGATTCAAATCGTTAATTGGTCGACAATTAGCCAATTATAGACGAATTCCGTCCAGAGGACATGATCAGGTCCTGTTGGTGAGCTACTCTCATACGATTCAGATCCTAATATAATCGCATGAGTTCTTAATATTATGTACTTGCTATAACTACTTATGTCCTAATCCTAATATGTTACACCCTAACAGAAACTTGTTATAACAATCGTTTGTCCTATTATCCATATGTGGCACCCTGACCTAACGTATTTCCCGTAAATAGGTCGGTTTTGTGGGAGACGCAGTGCTAACCAAATCTAATCCATTTATCTGGCAACAGTTTGTTTTCGTGGAGGCCGCAGTTCGAACCTAATGAAGTAACCAAATCCGCTTTTCTGACGTTTTTGTTTTTGTGGAGATCGCAGTCCCGATCTAACCTAATCTAACCCGCACTTTTCCCAGATCAATTCGCAGTCAGAATAGGCCTCCGTACCAACTTCAGCATGAATATGATAAGCGTCGGTAAGCGACTAAACGGCATCGTATCTAGCCCAGGGCACCGTGTCAAGTTCGCTCTATTCATCGTGTTGGGTATGCGTTAGATAAACGAATTAATTATAGATTTAATAGACAAATACAATTACAAGTTGTTTGTTTATTACGTTATTGGTTCGGTGCAGTTGTTCTGCAAGTGCAAATATTGTTGTTTTAAACTTTCGACGCTGATTCAAATATTATACAATGAAGGTGGATAGGTACAATAGTAACTACGACAGGAAGAGATCGTTTTTTTAGCGATAAGACCGTCTGCTGTGTGTTTATTTAATTGAAGTATTGTTTATTTTATTCAAGTGTGCAATAAAACGAAGAATATTGTATTGTATTATTACAGAATATTGTATTGTTGTTTCAATTGTCGTCAATCGCGCTGCATACTGTCATTGACAATCGCTTCAATTGAAAATGAAATGA
Organism: Cydia fagiglandana; assembly: GCF_963556715.1. Taxonomy (NCBI): domain Eukaryota; kingdom Metazoa; phylum Arthropoda; class Insecta; order Lepidoptera; family Tortricidae; genus Cydia; species Cydia fagiglandana. The sequence continues at coordinate 18,813,434 of NC_085942.1, read as the reverse complement.
AATGAAATGAAAATGAAAATGAAATGAAAAAATTGTTTATTTAATGAAAAAATTGTTTATTTGGATTAAAAACATTTCACAATTCACAATTAGTTATGCTTGGAATCTCCTAGTAAGTATTGTAAAATACTTGTGACAGAAGACCCCGCTACTAACTATTAAGGTTTTATAAAAATAGTAGTAACCGAACATATCATTACAAAATATTTAGGTGAAGGTATTAAGTATGAACTTAAGCTAAAGTAAAGTTTAACATACCATTTATATTATAATTAAAATTTTATTTAATAATTACGATATTATGTTGAAAGATTAGTGCACTCAAAACAATTAATTTACAATATTTAGTTAAGACGTGTGTGTGTGTGTGTGTGTGTGTGTGTGTGTGTGTGTGTGTGTGTGTGTGTGTGTGTGTGTGTGTGTGTGTGTGTGTGTGTGTGTGTGTGTGTGTGTGTGTGTGTGTGTGTGTGTGTGTGTGTGTGTGTGTGTGTGTGAAGATGTTGTTGCAACATTTAAGGTGCGTGATATATTAAGTTTTCAGTTTCCTTGTAACTTAGGTTAGTTAACCATCCTAAGAGTATTTTCTTTAAATTATACGATTGCAGTGAATAAATCGAGATAATATTATTTATACTATTATACAAGTAGGCAGAATGGTAAACAAATTGCCTTTTGGCGAAAAGTGAATTTGTGTTAGAAGGGACAACTACTTTACCTTTCCTTCTTTGTGTTGATGTAGGTGGTTTATAAATTAGAGTCCTATGTAATTTTAGGGTCGTGTTCAAAATATATAATTTTCTTACGCTCAGCAGTTTACACTCATTGTATAGTTCAGCTGTTGGGTACCTATATGATTTAGAGAACATCACTTTAAGTAAACATCTTTGTCCCCTTTCAGTATCGATAAACTTGGATTTGTTTGCTCCACCCCAAACTGGGATACAATATGTCATGACGGATTGAGCTAACGTAATATATAGTTGTTTTAATAGATTCTTAGAGGTAATGTGCTTTAGTATTTTAAATATCCATATTAACTTTCTGATTCTATTATTAATGTATTCAATATGATTGTGCCAAGATAGTCGCTGGTCGAGAATTATCCCAAGGTATTTTGTGAAAGTAACCTTATCAATTGTGTTACAATTGCAATTTGATAGATCTATTTGACAACAATCATGTATTCTTAAACTAAAAGTAGGAGGTGGTTGAGTACATATGTATTTTGTAAAGCAAATATAGTTTGTCTTAGCCACATTAAGTGTGAGAAGGTTAAATTTTAGCCACGAAGATATTTTTTGTAGTCCTTTTTCCGCCTGACTAAACACAGCCTCCCATGTATTGTTACTAAAAACTACAACAGTATCGTCCGCGTAGGAAAAAATCGTGCCCCCATCTAGGATTAGATCAGTAAGGTCGTTTATATAGGCTAAGAAGAGAGTCGGGCCAAGGACACTACCCTGTGGGACACCAAAAGTTATCTCTTGCTCCTCACTAATATGGTTTCCAATTTTAACCACCTGACTACGGTTCCTTAAATAATCTTTAAAAAGTTCTAGCGGTTTCCCACGTATACCGATATGCTCAAGCTTTTCAATAAGTATGGGGAGAGAGACGGTATCAAAGGCCTTTTTCAAGTCAAGGAATACAGCTAAACATTTCTGCCCTCTATCAACTTGCTGAGTAATTAGAGAGGTAACAGCTAAAATGGCGTCTTCAGTGCTTTTGCCTTTTCTAAAACCAAATTGGGAATCAGAAAGTGTTTTAAATTTATTAAAATAATTAAAAAGTCGAACATTTAGTAATTTTTCTAATATTTTAGATATTGGCGATAGGACTGATATTGGCCTGTAATTATTGACGTCGTCTCTCTCCCCATTTTTATACACAGGTGTTACCACAGCTTGTTTAAGTCGTTTTGGGAAGACTCCATTATTGAAACAGATATTTGCTAAACGGGTTATTACTGGAACAATTTCTTGTTTGGCAAGTTTTAGGAACACAGTGGGAATACAATGAATACCAGGGGCACTGTCACTTTTCAAGTTTCTAAGTATTAGGTCGACCTCATGGTTGTCTGTTTCAAAAAGAACAAAAGACGAAGAGTTAGCATTTGTTAAAGAGGTTGTGCCGTGAATGTGCAAATTAGCGTTTCTACCTAAGATTTCACTAGCGAGGTTTTTACCTGTGTTGGCAAAGAAATTATTTACACGATTAACAGCATCCATAGCACATCCTCCAGGCTCAATTAGTTCAAGTGGCTGGCTGTTTTTATTTTTATAATGAGTCAATTTTTTTATTACTTTCCACATAGACTTGGGGTTTTTAGTTGAGTTGGCCAGTAATTCTCTGTCATACTTCCTCTTAACCTTTTTAATCATATTATTACAGAAGTTTCGGTATCTTCTGAAAGTGATGCCCAGGACCTCATTATCTGGTTCAGCACGAAACTTTTGATGCATTTTGTTTCTATTTCTGATGCATCTCAGAATGCCAGGTGTCATCGTCAATTGGGATTGTGTGTTTGACAATCACGATATATTGCACGGTTTTTATGGCAAAAGTACAATAAAAAACAATGTAAATATGCCAAGTTTGCCGGTAGCCTTGATCCCCACACGAATGAACACATTTAAATTTCGATTTGTCTGAATTCGGAACGCGATATACATTTACATTTTCAATCTCAACGGTTTTGGAGCATCACACTAGACGAGTGGCAGTCTGTTTCTGCTTGAAGTGCCGGTGTATATATATATATACAGGCCCTGATGCCCCTGATTTCCGCCGAGGCCTAGGGGCCCAGGCAACCTAACAATTGTTCGTGAGACTTGTGAGATGAACCCCCCCAAATTCCAAGTAGTACCATATAAAGTGCCCTAAGGTCTAAAGGTATTTCGTTTGATTATTTTGCATTTTAACACGAGTATTAAAATTTCACGGTGGCTACAAAAAAACGTAATTAACGATTTTAACGATTAATACGCGTTTAAATCGTAACGCGTTTTTAGCGTGTTGAATAATCGATTAACGCTGAATGGGTAAACTAATAAAATTGATTTGTCCGAGGTCGGAAGGGCTGAGGCCTCAAAGATGGAAATGACAGTTCAATCACGCATTATGTATCATGTAATTCATGTATATTAGAGGTACGACTAACGGGTAGTTGCAATTTCTTTGTCTACCCCGAAGTCCCCGAACGTTTTTATAAACTATTTTCGGGTAATTTAGTCTTGGTAAAATCGGTAAACAACACTAAAGTACCCAATAATAGTTCTTCATTGACATTTTGGTGGGACGTCACTCATCCGTGACCGTGGTTCAATCCCAGTTAAGTGTAAAAATAATGAAATTATATCACGGTAGACCGTTCATATCACTAAATATGTGTACAAAACGCGAGTTTAAAGTGTTATACTGATTTGTAGCTAGGATAATTCCGGTCCTTAATGGATACAAATATGACCTCGTCTAACAAATTTGAGTGTAAATGTCGTTTGTAAGTCACATGTGCTACGTCAAAAAGACGGATTACAGGTTTTAGATGTTTAATGAAGATCTACCGGTTCCTCATTTGTTTTGCTAAGTAGCTACTTTTTATGACTCGATTGCATTTTTATACATTGTCGTAAATTTACATACAATAAGTAGTGTTCTTGACTAATCCTAACGGGTTTATACCCGCTTTTAGAACCCCTAGTGTAAATCTTAAAGTGAGTAGCGGGGTCTTCCGTCACAGGTAGGGTTGCCAGATGGTCGGGATTTGGCGGGATTCTCCCGATTTTTAGCATGTGTTCCCGATTTCCGACATAGTGTAAACTGTCCCGAAAAACAGCTTCACGTTATAAAACAATAATTTCAAGTTCCGAACTGTCGTCGAGCAAGCGAGCTGACGTAATGCCAATAAAGTAAAATATCGTTGTTTTTAATACAATTACTTTAATTTGAATGATTTTTTTTTCCCGACTTAAGTCCCAAAATCCCGAAAAATTGATATTGTTTCCCGATAATAGCGCCTTTCGATCTGGCAACCCTAGTCACAGGTATTTACAATACTTACTAGGAACGTCCAAACATAACTAATTGTGAATTGCGAAATGTTGTAATCCAGCAAATAAACAATTATTTCAAAGTCAAAAAGTCTAAAGTTTTTTATGTGCCAGAATCATGGTCAGGCCATTTTTCATTTTCAAATTTCATTTATTTGCGTTAGGTATGTCTATTTTTTATGGGATTTTGAACAGCGCTCCAAGCGGGACGTTTATGGAAACTCAAAATCGCATAATTTTTTATGATTGACAATTGTCATAAACTTATCAAGAGAAATATCTGTTTTTTCCGATATAATAAGGTTTTTTTTAATAAATACAATGATGGTGGCAAACGGGAATACGGTCCGCCCAATGGTAAGTGGTAACCGTAGCCCATGGCTGCCTGTGACGTCAGTAACAGTGATATTTTACAATTGTCGCACCTGCCACCGTGGTGAAATTGGGGCCAGGACCCTGATTTAAACTTTCACGATTTTGACACATTACTGGTTAGTAGTCATACATAGACCCGCAAATTTAGAGTGCGATAACTTGCAGATTAGAGACATGTATAATGATGCCTCGTGAACGTCAGCTGTCGCTCCATTGGTGGGTAAACATTGTCATTATCAATTTTATTATGTACCTATCTAAAAAAAATACTTTTTCATTAAATATAACCGAATTCCAAGGCCGAAATCTGCGGGTCCCAACATAATATGACAAATTGTTGGTTTAAAATTTAAATCGGAAACTTCTCAACTTTATTCGGAAGATTATCCCAATTTGGAGCGCAAGTGACTTTAATTCGAACAAATTTCTAATTTGAAATTCAAGATGTTCTGAACACGAAAGTATGGAGAGCACGAGACTTTAATTCGAACAAACTTATTAAATTAAATTGAAAAGGAACTATATATGTTAGTTAACATATCTACAAGCAAAAATTAGACTAAAAGGTGTTGGCATCTAGTGCTAATAATACTCCTAGGTAGACGGGACGGTCGTCGGCCCCGTGACAGCAGGAACAAAAGGGCATTTGCACCATTAGCTGTGCAAAAATGTCGTATCTGCATTCTATACATACTTTGATGATGCTAACCATCAGTGGCTCCCTTGAGTACATGGACATATTAGGCTAATATGGCATCGTATATCATCATCATCATTGGCCTGTCACATCAATAAGATGATGGTTTAAACAGCGTCTATATTAAGAGTGCGGCACTTCCGCAAATGACTATTAAGTCCAATGCGAGAGCGGCAGCCGCGACCGCAAAGCTGGCAGGAGAATGCCGTGCCCGGTGACGAAGGTGGGAGAGCGGCGCGCTGGTGTCTCAGTTCTTGCCTAGTGTGAAGAAGGCTAAACCACGCTTCATCGTGTGCAACTACCCCTTCACCCAGGGTTTTCCTCCAGTCGTCGCGATCTTCAGCCTCCCTTTCCCAGTTGGTGGGCATCGTTTATATTATAGCCTATAGGTAAACTCTCAGTTCCATTTTATTTATCTATTATTCTGTAAGCAGCGGCAACTAATCAAATCAAACTCCACTCGTATGTAAGTTAAGATACATAAAAAAAAAAGACTCCTGTATTATATTTATAACACTAGTATATGATTACGAATATGGTGGAGGGTAGATTTAGTTTTTCTGCCAACAAACTGTTCTGCAGTTTGGCAGATAAGTGCAATAATTACACTGTATTTTTTTGTTTGGATAAAAAAAAAAACAAATCAAATATCATTTATTATCAGGCAACTAAGGCCCACTAAGGGCTAACTAATATTGCCTGTATCCAGTAATCATTGACAGTTATCGCTGACAAGTAGATGTCATTTCACTATCTTGTGGATAAATTTTCGTGATAAAATAATTATGGTAATCCTGCATGTCTGAGAAATGGTGAATTATTTGAGTTCTAAACCAATGTTCTTAAAGCCCCTTGCCATGAAAATATTTTACGCAGCCCTTTTGGAGTGATGCATATTTTCGCATAAACAACGGAAATTAAATTTCGGTTGAAAATCATAGTTTGAAACTTAGTTCGTTTTCTTATCTGTCATTCGCCTCTTCAAAAAATGTAGGAGCTGTAATCCCTGACTTACGACCTTTTTAGCCCAAGACATCAGTACAGTGTATACCCATACGTCGTTTCACGTAAATGCCAGTTTGTTCTATTTCAGCACGAGACAATACATCACTGGAGATTAGCGAAAGTTTAAATGGCGGGATTTGTTTGCTTTTCCATAGCTTTGTTTTGTTAATTGTGATTTTGGGCGCTGATCTTTGTGGTAGTTTGAGTAGGGTATCGTTTGGTAATTTAAATACACATGAGTATTTAGAAATGTTATTTACCCGCGGCGGAGCCTACGGAGCGGCAGCTGTCATTCACACACAAATATTCTATATCCCTCCACCATTTTAAGAGTTACCGCTGATGTTATGACTGATGAAATTTGCGCCTGGCCAGGGGTTTATCGATAACTATCTTACGGCCAATTTGAGTTTAAAACGGCAGTACAGTGTATACGAATAGGACAACCCTTATAAGAAAGCATGTTGTGCTCTAAAAAGACGCCGAAATAAGACACCACAAATATTTCGTAGATTGACATTTTAAGTCATTGAACTTCTGTAGGTATTCATTGCTTCCCACGTTAGAAAAAAGGGCACCAACCCTATTACCCAACATTGACACTTTTAGATTTTGGAACATTCACAACACTTTATTTAGCACCGGCGATGTTAGCGCACGGCGTTTCTGAATGAATTTGTTGTGTTGTTTGTATTCTGTTTGTCAAGGAAGACATTTCAACGGGCCCTCAAATTATCACCTGGCTAATTGGTAATTAGTCATAATCATCGTAAGCCTACGTTCGTTGAGAAGGAAAGGGGAAATGGGGAACACGCGTTGGAAAGACGCCATGCGAAAGGCCATTGGCTTCGTCCAGGGCTGCGCTGTGCTGTCATTTGGGCGCGTTCGGCTCACGACTGTTGTCAGCAGCGATCAAGACATAGTTTAGTTAAAAATAAAAAGTTTTATGTGCCGATGAAAACATGGAATATCCTAAAAAAGTCCGGACACTACCACCAGCCCACCACCACTCACCAGGACTGTAATTTTTCCCAAAAAAGTTGAGGTTTCAAAAAACTCTGACACTCGTCATGTCCCCCCACAGAGGGTTGCAAAGGGTTTTCTGGGGACAACAGCTAAAATCCTGACTTATGGTAACCCTAACTGTGTTTTTAACAACATTATCTCTATTAAGTTGGTCCTAGCCTAAAACAGAGAGGTTTGAAAAACGGTGGTAAAGAGCCCATAGAATAATACCTACAAATAAATGTTGGGTTCATAGTTAGATATATTTAAGAAACCTTACAAAACGCGTAAGAAAAAAAACATACGAAAAGGCGCCAAGCTGAAGCTTTAAAGTTCAAGAAGGTGTATGACCTCAAACGTAAATACCTACTAGATTTTAAATTTGTAAATATTGATGTTCTGTCAGACATTTTGTCTCCCAGTTTCACAACATTACGTGGCAAAACCCTTTAATACCAACAGTTTTAGAACACGATTGTGTCACGCGACTAAAACAGATAGCGTCCCTTTTTAAAAATAAAACAGACCACAGACAATGACCCGCCGTCTATGATTTGGCAGTGGCGCTGTCTCCTACAGTTGACAAACTTTAATAGACAAAAATAAACTTTTTTTAAGTTCGTGGACTTGGGCCGTTGACGACGGTGGGCTAATGTTTTTTTGCATGTAATTGCTGGTTATCCAGTAATTCAGGGTTTTTAAAATGCTGGCTAAATAGTACAGTGATTTATGGCCTAACCCAGTAGGCCAGCCCGCGTATTATGGATGGGTTTATCCATCTTTATCCACGTCATAAAGTAACTGTCACTTAAAAAAAAATGTCTCGATAAAAAAAAATTAAATTATTTTTTTTGTGAGTACCTCTTATAATGAAGGATATTTTTGCTGAGTATCAACATCCTACTAGTGACAGTTTTTGACTTATGATTTTATTATTATTTTTCTTTAATGTATTGTTTTTCGGGATGTATTCAAGCGATTTGCTGAAATTTATTGAATAGTGTTCTTTATTTAGGTATGCCTTGATACTCAAAAACCGAATACCATTTATTTTGTCATATAAAAAAAAATTACTCTCTACTCAACCGGTGTTTTACAATGTAGTATACAAACTCTTCGATTATGTTTGCGTTTTCTTATCAGGTTGTCGTATTTAAGAGTAAAATGCTAATCTCTCACCCCGATTGATTAAGGTTCTACCTACCTACCTACCTTACCTACCTACCTACCTACCTACCTACCTACCTACCTACCTTACCTACCTACCTACCTACCTTACCTACCTACCTACCTACCTACCTACCTACCTTACCTACCTACCTACCTACTTACCTACCTACCTTACCTACCTACCTACCTACCTACCTACCTACCTACTTACCTACCTTACCTACCTACCTACCTTACCTACCTACCTACCTACCTACCTACCTACCTACCTACCTACCTTACCTACCTACCTACCTACTTACCTACCTACCTACCTACCTACCTACCTACCTACCTACCTACCTTACCTACCTACCTACCTACCTTACCTACCTACCTACCTACCTACCTACCTACCTTACCTACCTACCTACCTACTTACCTACCTACCTACCTACCTACCTACCTACTTACCTACCTACCTACCTACCTACCTACCTAACCTACCTACCTACCTACCTACCTACTTACCTACCTACCTTACCTACCTACCTACCTACTTACCTACCTACCTACCTACCTACCTACCTACCTACCTACCTACCTACCTTACCTACCTACCTACCTACCTACCTACCTACCTTACCTACCTACCTACCTACCTACCTACCTACCTACCTACCTACCTACCTACCTACCTACCTACCTACCTACCTACCTACCTACCTACCTACCTACCTACCTACCTACCTACCTATACCTTACCTTTATATGAACAATACCTTAAAATGTTTATTTCCTTTCGGTACTTTAATTCTACTACGCTGCCATTAAATTAAAACGTTGTTACCGATCACTAAATAATAAGTACACATGGCTCTGTAAAAATAATAATTCTAAATATAATGATCAGAAACACGTAATGCAAAAAATATATACATATACAATAAAAACTATAAAAACGTGACCCTTGCACGGTATGGTTAAAATACTGCCATCATAAGATCCTTATACTGTGACCCGTTTGCTATCGCCGCCGCGCACAGCGCGCGCTCACGTGCTCGTCGAGCGGTTCGGGACGCGCGGGCGGGGCTTCACGGTTTGCCGCGCACCTCACCCCCTCAGATTCGTTGATGAGTCGAATCATATCGCCTTAACACCGTGATCACAAAAGAGATAGGAACAGAAGTCAATCACATGTATGTACTTCACTTTTCATACCTACGCTCGGCGGTCGCTCTAGGGTTGTTAACTATAGCTTATGCACAAAAAACTATCGTGGTAGTGGCACTCGTATCAGCTCGTATCTAGTTGTTTGATTTATTGTTGAGGATGGAACGGAAATATAAATTAATAAAAACTAAAATATTTTAATTTTAATGTCTTTGTTAAACTAGTAGTTTAAAAAACGATAATTCACCGTTTATTGTTGAATTTAAACAACCATCTACTGAACAGTTATAATAACTTTTTTTTGTTTCTCCATTATTGCACATAAAAGTTCACAGACGCGTGTCTCAAGCGGATGGCACTCGCGCTCGCAGTGGTCCCAACCGGTCCGAGATATCGTGTCCGTGAGCAGTGTCTATGTGTGCGTTGCTCGAGCGCGCTTTGTATGTAGATTGATTTCTGTACCTATCTGTTTTGTGCCGTGATGGGATAGAAAGTGACGGACACCGTTTTATCACGCTGTCACGTAGACAAGAACGACCATCATATCCGTAGTGAGATGGTCACGATTTTATCCGCCATGTGTGCTAACTGCTAACCTAAAAGCTAAATTCAAATCAAAACTATGAAAACTAACCCACGGTAAGCTCAAGAAGGCTTCTGGTGTGGGTAACATATTGGTTTAATAAACAATAGAAATTATTCCAAGCCTAGGCGCCAACTGTCTTCCATTTACGTTTCAGACAAATGAATCAACCATTTCTAGACGAGTCTACCCACAGTAACATTACCCCACAGAACACATGGCAAACTAAATATTCGATAAAAGTTATCATAATACTTGAATAACCAGTGCGAATTTACTGGTCCAAGGCCACGATCATTATTCACATTTCGACACCTTGGGAGCAGCGGGTCGAGTTGATAATGAATTGCTATTTAATGTCTTAGTTAAAATATAGATGGTCAAGCAAATCTTGTCAGTAGAAAAAGGCGCGAAATTAAAATTTTCTATGAGACGATATCCCTTCGCACCTACATTTTTCAAATTTGCCGCCTTTTTCTACTGACAAGATCTGCTTTTTTGACAAACGTTCATCTTTATTTAAAAAGATCGCACTAATACCACAGAATAAGTAATAGTATTATCATGCTAATACGATTCAGAACCCCTTGTGTAAAATTCATGCGTGCCGAGCGTTCGCGTTTGCATTATGTCTATTTTTGAATGAGATTTTGAACAGCGCGCCAAGCGGGACGTTTTGGAAACAACACAACACCCCATACAGAATGACACAATGCAAACGCTTACGTCACGTCAAGGTATCGAATAACATTTACAAGGGTATGGTTCAGGAATAATGTGATATTCGCAAGATTATTCGTATTTTATTTTATTTTTTGGATCAGCGGTCGGAAAGTTAGAGCGAGTGACGTAGTTTTCGAAACGGGTACTTCTGAAATCTTTAGTAGGTACTTAAGTATACTATTTTTAGGGTTCCGTACCTCAAAAGGAAAAAACGGAACCCTTATACTTTATAAGATCACTCATGCGTCTGTCTGTCTGTCCGACCATTCCCCTCCCCCCATTATCTCTGAAACTACTGGGCCTAAAATTTTGGAAAAAATAAACAAATTGTACTTTACCTATAGATGACAGGAAAACCTAATAGAAATGTGCAGTCAAGCGTGAGTCGGACTTATGTACGGAACCCTTGGAATGCGAGTCCGACTCGCACTTGACCGGTTTTTTAATAGGTAATTTAAGTACTTTTTAACATATCGAAGGGAGTACAACTATTATTAACTTTTTTGACATTTTGCGAGATTAATGGTCAAAGAAGTTCGGCTGATCCGCTTTCGTCATAAATTCGTATATGTATAACTGAGTGGAATGCTAAATCTATATTCCTTCGATTTATACCAAGTCAGATCTCCATGTGATGTATATGTCGCAGTAAGATAGATAAAGCCGTTATATAGTTATAATATAACCCTAGGGATATAATTATATGACGTAACATAGTTATATGAAAGCGATTGATTGCTATCTTACTAGGTATATAACTATAATACGGCTTTAGTTTAGTGATATAGTTTTTTCATCACACTTGCTCGGAAAAGATGTATTTACACGTAGGGCTTGCGGGCGGGAAATTGAAATTTTCGCCCTAGGGCGGAAAAAATCTTTTCCGAGCAAGTGTGATGAAAAACACTTATTTACACGTAGGGCTTGCGGGCGGGAAATTGAAATTTTCGCCCTAGGGCGGAAAAGTGTTTTATACAGAAGTTTGTTTTTATTAATTCTCCTTTTTTTCCTTACAAGTGTGATGAAAAACATTGTGTGTGCCACGGGCGGTAAAGAAATTCCGAACTCGTGAACATTTTAAGCCCTCGCTTCGCGTCGGGCTTAAAATTGACACTCGTTCGTAATTTCTTATTTCCCGCCCTTAATACACAATGTACTATTCCGCCACACTGCCGCACTCCTAATACCTACAATTACTATCTTACTAGGAATATGATTATAATACGTAGTTACGTATACTATACGGCATATAACTATATCCCTAGGGATATAACTATACCTCCGCCGCACCACTGCACTCCTACTTACAATTATTTCACTAAACTTAATCCAGTAATATAACTATATCATTAACTAAAGCCGTATTATAGTTATATACCTAGTAAGATAGTAATGAATCGCTTTCGTATAACTATGTTACGTCATATAATTATATCCCTAGGGTTATAACTATATAACGGCTATATCTATCTTACTGCGACATATATACTAGGACTCTTGCATGTTACCTACTTAATTATATGTATTTTACTGTGAGCGAGTCAGTTCAGAGATTGTCAATGCACCGGGCCTATGATGGTCGCGCTTTTATCGCCTGTCATGACCGCTACGTTCTTACAAGTGCATAAGTGACGCATGACATGACAGACTATTAAATCGCAACCATAGCATCCCTACAGGTTTAGCATGACGCAATCAAATGACGTAAATCCTGAGCGAATCTGGGTTTACTAAAACGCCCCCTTTTAGCATTTATCTAGTACTTTAACAGTAGGATTATTGGTAATTCATTTTCTAACTATGACTCAATCAAAGGAATATTAACTATCATGTTTAATTTGTATATGTGTATGTATAGGTATGTACTCGTATATCTATCGGCGATCGTAAAGTTCCCGTGTAATATTGACGGTAGTCATATTAAATTAAGACGAAATATGAGCAGAGTTTTAAATATTATAGGTAAATATACCCGTCTCGCTAACGGAAGCGGCTCCTAAAACTAGTGCGATAAGGACAAGGCGAAAAATCCTGCGTAAATCTCAAAAATCGAGGTTTCCTCCTCCAAAACTTAACCAATCGTAACCAAATTTGGAAACATAATGATTATGAAATTACCTGTGTCGCACCGTTTTGCTTTTTTGGCTAATTGATATCAGTTTTGAATACTACGCCTCTCATTGCGGCATAGTCAATGAGGCCATTTTGGCCATTTTTGAAGGGCTCTAGCGCCTTAAAAGACAAAAATATCAAAAAAAGCAAAACGGTCCGACACAGATATTGACAATATTAATGTGTGTTGAAAAAATCATTGCTCTAGCATCAAAAGCCACGGAGGAAACAGACGAGTACGTTAGTATGGAGAAATGACGACTTCTGTTGGCTCTTAAACCAATAGCTAGGAAGGATAGGTTTGTTAGGTTGCTTCAGATGTTTTTAGGCACCCCGCGGTCTTTTAGGATGCAACTCATGCAACTAAGAAGCGATCTGATGACGTCAGTAAGAAGTATTTTGGTATTCATCGGTCTTTTAACCCGCCTTCAATTACATTAGGTGTCTCTGTCGACATGTAGGTGTTGGTGACGTGGTCTAGGTGTCATAAAATGTGCTCTGATCTGGATAATCTATTTAAAACCGAACGTCGCATATGACGTCTTCATATATCCATACAATCATTACAGCTATATATCACCATATTAGATATAATCGGCGTAATTAGGGCGTATTAACTGACGTCATACTGTTGTTTTTGATGGTTCTCACAGATCGGGTCAGGACTCAGGAGCACATTGTTTGATTTGATGTTAAAGATAAACCTTCAAAACAGTAAGCTAGGGAAATCAAATAATCATATTATCTTTTTTTCGTGTTTTTAAGTAGTCACACACTATAGACTTAAATAGATATCGGATACTAACGAAGAAGAGACTATGCCCTTTAGTCGCCGGGGCGGCCTGGCCTATAACCGCATTTTTCTCTGTCACTCTAATTACGCCTTCATTGGAGTAAAAGAGAAAGATCCCCGCAACTTGCGAATTTCGGTTTTCGAGGTAACCCCTCTGAACACTAGACTAGACTAATAATAATAGTAGTATACTGCAAAACGTAATTCAAGACCAAAAAAAAGTAAGACAATGTTGTAACTTTTTTGTAAAATAGTAAGTTCCTTTTGATAAATAATCACGCTAAGATAAATTTTTTATTAGTAATTTTACTCCTACAATTAAAAAAAGTACTTTTATTTATTTATTTTTACGTAAATACAAGACGCGCTAGTAAAAAGTGGCAACATTGTCTTACTCTTTTTGGTCTTGAATTACGTTTTGCAGTTTAGTAAGCAGTTGACAAGAGTAGCTTTAAATTAAGATTACCTATTCGAATGGCAGCTAACCGCACTTTTTTATTCTGTGATGTTTTTATTATTTTACATACTTACACACTAAAGTGTCCTTTATCTTTTTTCGCGAAAATTTAAGATTCTATTCGTGTTTTTTTTTCGAGAATGCATACCGTGTCCGTGTGCCCATTCACATCAAATACACTGAGAGAAAAATCATCACCAGGAATTAAAAAACAGTTCTGTATTGGGGGAAAAAATGAAGTTTTAGTAATAATTATGGACGTTTCACTATTTCTGTAAAGTTTATTTATTTCTACAAACAGCTCAGTAATCCCAAATATAATTTCAACAAACAGATAATAGAAATTGCAAGAACTAATAGAAAATGAAAAAGTCAATTTGTTCCTATTAAATAGTTAACTCTCCTTGTCCCCGGATTAAGTTTATTTTTGTAATTCTAAGTGTGTTTTTGTTGTACTTTTCTCTCAGTGTAACTTGGAGCTACCTACCTTTATACCATTAGTTAGTATTTCCTCCTATCTGGCCCCCACTTAGCAATTCCAGGTCTAGATGCGCACGCGTCGATTTAGCAAGACCTAGATTACCTATCTAGTTAGGTGCTAGAAACGCCCAGTGACTCACGTTGAAATGCAGATGGCCTAACCGAGTGATGTCATACGTTGGTCGGTCATGAACTATGCTAGAAATTAGAATTAATGCGCTACCAGGGCCCTATTTCACCAACGTGACAAATGTCGCATTTGTCGACATCACTGTTACTGACGTCACAGGCCTCCATAGGCTACGGTAACCACTTACCATCAGACGGGCGGTGTGGTTGTTGGCCACCATCGTGTTAATTAAAAAAAACTCCACTATATCGCCAGTAAATAAGTACTCATTTTGCGAAGTTAATGACAATTGTCACAAGAAATACGACAATTGTCACGAAATTCCGACACAGAACTCATTACTTTGTTGTCAAGAATTACCAAAAGTTCTTTGAAATCTTGTGACAATTGTCATCATTATCATCATAAACATCACAAGAGAAATAGCTGTTTTTTGCCGATATAATAAAGTTTTTTTAAATAATAAAATGATGGTGACAAACAGGAATACGGCCCGCCCGATGGTAAGCGATAACCGTAGCCCATGGATGCCTGTGACGTCAGCAACAATGAGACTTGTTGAATTGTCGCACCTGTCACGTTTGGTGAAATAGGGGCCAGGTGTTTCTTTAGGGCTAATCAAAATCTTACATTTCGGTAGCAGAAGTTAAGGCTCCGTCACACAGGCGGCGTGAGCAAAGCGGCGACCGTAACCGGACCGGAACCTTTAAGCGGACCAGAGGGCCTAACCAAGATGGAAACGCCAATCAAAACTAAAAATTTTTTTTTGCATTTGGCATTTGTCGATGTAATTTTTTATTTTTTCCATTGTTTACCTACTTATTTAAGTTACTATTGGCGTTTTCTATGAAGAATTGTTATCTTTGCTACGCTACGCCCCCAGGGCTGAGATTGACAAGTGTCTTTTGCGTTCCTGGAAAAATACTGTCATAATGTTTACATAGGTATTTTTGCTCAATCGTCTGTGTGTATATTTCCGCGCTCGTGTTGTCACACATCTTATTATCATGTAGGGAGGCACCAACGGGAGCTGGCCTCGGCCTGGCCAAGTGGCAATCCCGTAATTTAAAAAAAAACCGTGTTGACATATTTATGGTAACTTGTCCGCGTACATATTTCCGCGCACGCGTTGTCACACATCTTATTAGCAGGTAGGGAGGCACCGGCGGGGGCTGGCCTTGGCGGAGCCGACGAACTCGCCGGAATGCAAAAGCGGCCACTTGCCGAAATTCACAGTATATGCGCGCGCGCACAGTCAGCTGCGCAGCGCCTTGTACGCTGAGAGAAAAATCATTAGTAAACTAAACCAGGAATTAAAAAACAGTTCTGTACTGGGGGAAAAAATGATTTCTGTAAAGTTTATTTATTTCTACAAACAGCTCAGTAATCCTAAATCTAATTTCAACAAACAGATAATAGAAATTGCAAGAACTAATAGAAATTGCAAAAGTCAATTTGTTCCTATTAGTTGACTCTCCTTGTCCCCGGATTAAGTTTATTTTTGTAATTCTAAGTGTGTTTTTGTTATCCTTTTCTCTCAGTGTACTAAATCAGAATCTGCGCAGATGGAATAGCGGCCAAAAAAATCTGTATTTTGATTTTGTCATACGATATCGATGTCTAATATCAAATAAATATCAGATTTTGATAGTTTGATTTGAGTGCTCTAGTTGTATTAAGAATCTTTTTTGACGCCAATGAGCAATGACGGATATCGCACCGTGGGTCCAACGCCGAAGACGGGTTAATACGTCACGACCACAGAGCAACATAAACCTACGTGCATATGCATAAAGTCAGAGTCACAGGTTTTGTGTTTGACACGGCGGCGAAAAGGTTATAATTCCAAAGGGATCGGGCTGTGACGGGGTAACAATATTGAAAATGAAATGGCAAAACAGTCATTTTAGTATCCGTCTCATAAAAGGAGCCTTATCTTTTTTTAATTCTATTTAAATGACGTATGATCCAAAGCAGCGGTCGGCAACCAGCGGCCCGCGAGCTTCCCTGGCTATTTTGTATGTAATATTGACGAACGACAATGTCTGCTGAAGTCACAAATATTACCAAAGTGCGGTCCGCGTCATCTTCGTTAACTACTATGTGGCCCTTGGCTGCTAAAAGGTTGCTGACCGCTGTTCCAAAGTAATGAAATCTTCCATACCTACCTAAAATTTAATTGCTAGACGACATTGACATTCTACATCTACACGCCTATTTAACTAAACTATTAGCCCTTTTTATACCATCGTATCGTATCTCAGTCTAAAAGTCATGTCGCTTACGTCTTTTCTCGCTTATAAAGCGATATAAAACTTTTAAGAGTCACACGAACCCGCCGCCAAAATGCCGCTCCCAAACAATTGAAGTTACGAGTACGCCCTCTTTTTAAAGCGTCATGCTTAAATAACATGAAACTTAATTGGCATGAACATTTACGTAACACATTATGTGTATGTCTGGTTTTTAGTGTTCCGTACAAAACTTTGTTTACGGAACACTTATGGGATCACTTCGGTCTTGCAAATCAGTTATTTTTTAATTTAAACTGTTTAATCAAATAAATAATACATGCTATAATTGTTTACAATTTACAATATTAAATTACATATTTGAGTGTGATTATATTCATTATTTAAGTATTCCTTTATGCTGTACTCTGTCTTATTGAGTAGCAATTTCTTTACTTGGAGACTGAACGTGTTGATTTGATATTAGTTTCGGCTTTGATTTCTTTTGGCAGCTTATAATACAATTTCTGAGCCACTACCTTGGGGGATTTTTTCAATGTTCAATCTACTTTTTATTGCCCTCAGATTGTCTGGATACCTTGTTGGGTTGTTGTAAGTAATAGTACTACCGTACAGAAAGGACACTTCCTACAAAACCGTGGCGTAACATCGATTGTATGGCGGCGGCCAGGTCGTGTGACTCTTAACGAACTATAAAAGTCGCAGACAAATGTAACACGCATGCGCTAATGCACAATATTTGTGACCATCCGTTAATTTCACTAAATTATTATAATTTACATAGGCTTCTGAAAGAGTATTGACCAGTATTACTATTGATTGAATACCTACATATACATACTAGTAACATATTTGATAATTGATAATACATACTACTAGCATGAAGTTAAATAAATAAATATTACGTAAACTACACGGCGTTGAATCCCGAGTGTAGGGAGGGATTCTAAAAATAAATGAAAAGTATAAAATAAACTAAATTAAAAATAAAACCTTACTCAAGTAGGTAGGTCCTTAATTAAGTCAATTCAGCTTTAAATTATTTTTTCATCCAACATGCAAATTATAATAGTCCTAATACCCGTTTGGCATAAGTCTAAATTAACACAGCCCAAGGTTTTTGGCATAAAATAAGAATCAAGTGTTAAGGTCGGAATATTCAAGGGCCAGTCGCATGGTTACTGACTATTAATGGGGGCTTAGATAATTGAAATGCGAAAAACCGTGGATAAAGAATAAATAATAGTGTTAATGGTTCAAATTCCATCCGTTGACTGTCAAGGTTTTTATGTAAATGTTAATTCGGTAGGTTTTAATGCGTATCGGCGTTTTAAAATGTACCTATTTCGTTCGAGTATCTGTGTATGTGATTCATTAATTAGGTAAATAATGTATATGCCCACATACCTCGCCTACTGATTTTTAAAGATTTTTATGATGTTTGCCGTACTTGTCAAAATCAGAATAGAAAGGAAAATTGTCATAAAATCAGAATAGAGCCGCGGCGAATTAAGATTTAAAGTCCTTTTTCATAGTGTTCCGTAGATAAAAATATACTATGTAATCCTTTTTTCTCTTACACCTAAAATTGTAAAAACTAAAGAAACCTATCTGCGTCATGAAAGGAAATTAATTGTGAGTCTTTCAGTTTGTGGGGACCATATCCTTTATATAGCATTAATGTTATTGACACCGTGGAGTGGAGACTTTTTGGGAAACATTTCAATATGCTACCAATTTTATTTCTTAGGTTTTTAGGGCATACGACGAGAATTGTACATTCACAGAGGGAGTGGAACCACTGAATATAAAAACTGAAGTACTTCATAACAGTCTGATTTTTTTTACAATACAATACAGTAAATACTTACTCGTACATTGTTAAAAAAACAGACTATTAGGTACATACACTATAGTGACTATATATTTTAACTATAAATATAAAATTCCCGGAATATTCCCCCAGCTGATGATTCCTGATACGGATCAACACATCTATAGTCGACTGAAATTACGCAAGTAAATATAAATAATTATTTGTTGTACCCGAGCAAGCGAAAGATTTCAAAATTGAACCACGAGCGTAGCGAGTGGTTCTAAAAAATGGAATCTAGAGCGTTGCGACTGTTTCAAAGCACGAGGATTAAACAAAATTTGCCCCCGAGTGATACACAAAATTTTTCACCACACCAACCCGAAGAAAATATTAAATGTAAAATATCAAACCAAATCAAATCCATCAAAATCAAATTCTACCACCAGCAAACATAAGAAAACAACTCAAAATTTACATTTGATTACTTTGCCTCACATGTGAATAAAATGCAACTTTGCTATCAGTTTTTGAAGTGCAAAGTAAGCGTTTCCCAGCTGGTGTGGTGAAAAATAATTTTAATATTTACTTTATTCATTAATGTAGTTAGGCGTTAGCAAAATCTGCATTTGGCATATACTGCGGCGTCGGCGCGGCGACCGCTCCGAAGGCTGCAGTTATATAACCGTGTAGACAAACTCGACCACCATTGCCCGCATTGTTTTGAAGCCGGATTCAAGGAAGAAAGTAAAATTTGAAGCCTGTTGGGCCATTTTCATCAAAATTGAACTAATGTACACTACACTTTTTTTAGTTAGGAATTTTTATGTCACTTCTCACTTCTACCACAGAATAATTAATAGTACTACCGTACAGAAAGGAAACTTCCTATAAAACCGAAGTTTGACAGCGGTTCAGGGTCGAATCATGCTGTCCCTTTCTAATATATGGCACTATCCCTTTCGGCTATTTAGGGTTGTCAAAAATCAAGTGATTATCTTATCTGTGGTCGTGCACGCAAAAGGAAGTCAAGTGGTGCCAACCCTAATAATTGCTCAGAGCAATGCTGAGCTGAGCGAAGCCGAGTTTGACCGAAGTCAGGAGTTTCGCACCCCTGCTTCTACCCAGAATCAAGAGCTCAATCAATAAATATGTCCCAAAATGTCTATTAAGTTTTCGTTGTTTCCATTCCGTTAACATCCTAGTTACAGTCTACTATATGACAAGTATTATTTTAATTTCCCTTCCCAAAGGGTAGATTTCCAAAAATATATATTACGAGTTACAAGTATATTCATGCTCAGATTCTGCTTTCTTCGTGCCAAATTGTATCTTAATCGGATCAGTAGTTAACCGAGTGACGGTAATAGAATGACCGATTTACTTCGCCGTTCCTAATAATTACTGTGATATTTGAATCAAGTTTCTTAGAAATAAGAGCCCGATTCTTACTAAATTTCCATTTATTAGAAATTACTGAATTACACTATCTATTCAACATAGCATAATTTTAAAATAATGAATTCAACCCATTCCAATCTAAACCCTAAACACGAACCAGTAAAGTTTAAAATCCAACCAGCGCTAAAACCAACAGACCCAGTTCTAAACACATAAACCTTATTCAAAAATACAGCAACTGTAAACAAAGCCAAATAATATGTAATGGAAGACTCACAGTCAATGGGCGCGTGTATAATTTATCGTGAAGTCGGTTAGGTACGACACGTTTTATCGTCACGACAAAACAGGGGCCAAAAAAGTCTAAATCTATTTATTTGGCAAAAATTCATTTGTACACATATAAATGTTATAGTGATCCCCACACTATAAAAAAGTCTGTGTCTTTAGGTATTTAAATAAAAGTAAACAAACAATGTTTAAATTTTCGGGTAGTTATTTATTGGTTAACTAACCAAATACAAAACCTGGATATGTCACTGAACGATTTGACTTTAACCTACATTATTTGATCATGCAATGTTTTCATCTACCCTCAACCGGCTTATGGCAACATTCCATTTCTAACCGCAGCTGCACTACCGGTACTGAACACGTCGCTGTCATTGTCAATTTCCATAGTAAAATGAACAGTAAGTAATGCAGCTGTCGTTGGAAATGGACTGTCACCTTTAAGGAGCCATTTGAAGTAGATTTTGTTTACTTTTATTTAAATACCTAAAGATACAGAGTATAGGCACAGCCTGAATCGTGGGACCCAGACCGGACAGAGTTCCCAAAACATACCTATCCAAAATGCATAATGGCTCCTCTACACGATGGGCCAGCGCCGGCCACTCCAAGCGCCACCATGCGGTAGAATGAGATAGCAATATCACTTGCTTCCTCTAACGCATAAATGCTTCCCTTTGAGTGGCCGGCGTTGGCCCATCGTGAAGATGCAGTCGCTTTTATAATATCGTCGAAGATATCGTCCACGATTTTGCCATGGACGATAACGATAGGGCCAATATAAAAGGACCATTGTATTTAAATTTGTACGATACACTTTTTTAATTTAGGATTTTTTTTTCTAGTTAGAATCACGAGCTCTTTCCATCCTAATAAGAGAAAAACTGACCCAACGTTTTTATTTTCATTCCGTTACAATTTTTATTAAACTTTGTATGACAGTGACGTCAGTGACAGAATGGAAGGAACGAAAAATGTATGGATAATTAGCTAGCTCTTTCGATTCTAGTAGGAGAAAAACACAGGTCACAAACAATGTGACACTTTCACGAGATTTCATTTCCAATCCGTTATCATTTGTCATAGACTTTGTATGACGGAACGGAATGAAAGGACACTTTTTCTCCTATTAGAATCGAAAGACACGAGTTCTTTTGTTCTGTCTTAGTTTTAACAAAAAAAATTACCAATTCGAAAAAAAATGTTTAACAAACAATAAATAGGCCCAAAAGCGGTTAGTGTAGGACTGTAGGACAAACAATAAATAAATAGGCCCAAAAGCGGTTAGTGTAGGATGTAGGATTGTAGGTACAATATAACTAAGGCCGACTTGCACCATTCCACTAACCCGGGGTAAAGCGGTTAAACCTGGAGTTACCATGGTTACCAGTACAATTTGACACTGGGTTAACAGTTTAACCGCTTAACCCTGGGTTAGTGGAATGGTACAAGTCGGCCTAAATAAATAGGCCCAAAAGCAACTGTATACAATCACATAAATTTCCGTCCCCTGCTTCGTCGTGGCGATAAAATCGTGTCGGTACCGTGAACAGTGTAAAAGCGCCCAATCACTTACATGCGATGATTACATGTAATTAATCTATTAGCGGTCAGCGACCGGTATGGGAATGGAGGCTTTAGTTTTTTGCATAGGTTTCTTTTAATACTATTAATTGAGAGGCTAGGCGAAGTGAGGGGTCAGCCATGAATTACATTACATA
The DNA here is from genome assembly GCF_963556715.1 of Cydia fagiglandana. Classification (NCBI taxonomy): domain Eukaryota; kingdom Metazoa; phylum Arthropoda; class Insecta; order Lepidoptera; family Tortricidae; genus Cydia; species Cydia fagiglandana. The sequence continues at coordinate 18,791,225 of NC_085942.1, read as the reverse complement.
TTTAAGAGTAGGAATCTCTGTAAGAGGTTCAAGAACCTTTTTACATTGAAACATGTTTTTATATAACGCTATTTCGGGAAGGGAGTTTTCACCAAATTATTCTTTAAAAATTAGAGTCAGACCGTGAAAAGTCTGCAGCGATTTTGATAGCCCACGCAGTGCAAGTGTCATTTTAAACGTCAATCTTCTATGAAATTATGACGTATAAATAACACTTACACTGCGTGGGCTACCAGCCTATCAAATCCGCTGCAGACTTATCTTGGTGCAACTCTAGTCTAGTGCGGGAAAGATAACTTTCCATGCGTATGTCAAAAGTGTCCCTATGTACTGTAAAAAGTTGTACGATACACGGGCGAATAGGTAGGTCGTGTTTTAAATTTACCGCCACTCGGTTTAAATTTTCTCCTTTTCCGCACTTGTATCGTAAATAACTATTAAAGGGTTTAATGTTCAGCTAAGCGTGGAACTTATTATAAAGACAGTTTTCACTAAGTCGAACTTGATTTTCTTACCAGAAAATATTGTAGTAAAATATTCTCAGTAGGTAAACCATCCTTATCCTATGTAATATTGCTAATTTATTCGAATAATTAAAATGTAAAGGGGCCCACTTATTAACAGTCCGCCGGACGGTATCGGCCTGTCAGTTTGAACAAAATTTTGACAGTTCCGAACAACTGACAGGCCGATACCGTCCGGCGGACTGTTAATCAGTGGGCCCCTTTAAAGCTTTGTTACAGTCAATTGAACAAGCTGTGATTAATTTTTAATTCGTTTATAAAATTATAAGCATAGTTCATTTGTACAAGTCAAATAAAATAATATTTACAGAAACGGAAACAATAAAGATTTTTGAAGCGTAGGTATTATTTATTTTCACCACGCCAGCTCGGAAAGGCATACTCTGCACTTCAAAAACTGATAGCAAAGTTGCATTTTATTCACATGTGAGGCAAAGTAATGAATTGCAAATTTTGAGTTGTTTTCTTATGTTTGCTGGTACGAGTAGAATTGACTTTTAAATGGATAGATTGACATTGGATGATACATATTTAATTAGTTTGTTTTGTTTGATATCTTATAGTTAATAATTTTCTTTGGGTTGGTGCGGTGAAAAAGTTAGTGTTTCACTCGGGGGCAAAATTTATTTAACTCTCGTGCTTTGAATATTAGCATGAGTGGTTAAACAACTTTGCGCCCTTGTAAAACAAATAACTATTACTTATTAATTTCAATAAATGTTTACATGATGAGCAGGAATATTATTTTCCATAACCGCATTTGTGGTTTATGTGTTCATATTGGACTTTCCTAAATGCCATTGATATAAATTTATTTTTATTATATCACCACAATGTTTACAATTAAGTATTTATGTCTGCTACTTTAACTATAATTTTCACCATAAAAATAAATACCCATTACTTTACGGCTTAGGTACATATTACCTATTATACTTACACTTATTATTTATAGACAAATTAAACTCTTTTTTAATTTGAGAGAAAATTATTTAAAAATCAATACATACTAAGTAGTAAGAGCCATATTGTGCTAAAAACATTAAATCGATTTCATTATTCCACAATCTTCATTTTCAGAACATTTAACAGCTTTGTGTCACCTCACTATCACTATGACCTTTTTATAGTCTTTCTTTGTCTATTTTGTCTTGCCTACACCTCTTTCCTTCTTTGTTTTTTCTTTCTTTTCTTTTCTTTCCCTTCCTACAAAAAATGAATATTTATTACAACACGGTATGAATACCTCAATGAGCTCAGTCATTCACAAATTTTATGTCTACAGATCTTGATAGTAAAGAAAAAATGGAACCTCCACCGCTTCCAGTAAGACTCGAATAAAACCTTTCAGAACACCGGTCCAGTTGCTTTTAATCTGTCTTAGTCTAGCCGGAAGCAGTGTTTTTTTTTTTCATTTTACCTTTAATATAAAAATTTGTAGTATCACTGGCAGTCATACTCTGTGCTTGATAAATTGCTGAAAATGAGCTCATGTCTACTAGTAGCCTAAACTCTGAAACTGATGGTTTTCGTTTGAAGTGTTGTATTTCATAAAACAATACTTGTGATAACCAAAGCCTAAATCATCAGCCTAAATTCTCTCAAAATTTTCATTGTATGATTTCACAGTTTAAATAATACAGATTGACCATTATAGGATTAGGCATGCATCAGAAATGTCTCCGCTACTTTGTTGATAAAAAGTGTTCATTTATTCCTAAGTTATTCTGTTGATCTTATTAATTTTCTCATTTTATATCTAATAAGGGAAAGGCAAATATCTATAAAACCAGACGCACTACATACTGCAACGCTTGCCATGGCATCTTGTGACTGTTGTGTTGCTACAATGAAGTGCTTCTACTTAAGTGAATACATATTTACCATTTTCAAAATTAATCTGCTTTCAAAGTTACCCTTATTAGACTTAAAATCCCCAATATCTTATAAGTTTTTATCAAATACTTAATAACATAAGGCTATTGTTATGATTTTAGAGGTTATAAATTGTATCATTTGTTTTGATAAGAAAAATATCCGTTGGGATTGTTTGAACTAAATAAACCTATTAAAAACTTTAACAACATAACGCTTTAATAGATTTTAAACCATATTACGTTGATTACTACGAATTATGTCCTAATTTCTACTAACAAAAACCCTTATAGGTTAGGATTTCTTATGCGTACTAACCTGCATAGAATCCGCGCTAATGATCTCCGTCTGGAATCTCTGGGCCAGCTCAACACTTAACTTTGTCTTTCCAGTCCCTGTAGCACCTAGAATTATCACCATTGGTATTTTAGAAGCCATAACAGACCGAAGAGCCATCGTTGAGGCTAACGCACGAACTTCACTATTATTATTTTTGTTGACAGCAGCCAACTTTACTACGGCTGCGTTCCGTTTTAAGCAATTCTGAGTTAATTTTTACAAACTCGAGCGAATGCATTGTGCATTGAAATACATTCCGTTTTTTTTACACAACTCGTTTTGATTTTGAATTAGAGTTCTAAAAAGCTAAAAGCTATCATAAAAGCAATTTAATAACTATCTTATTAAGCAGAATTTTCATACATAGGCAGTATTTTGCTAATTGGGGTATAATTTAGTAGGTGTAGGTAGACAGGGTACTAATACAACTCTAAATTGATGCTAAAGTACCTATGCGAATAGTAATGGGTACTTTTCGATAGACTGAGTAATATTACTTTAATTTTCCTTATTGCTAAAGTTAAGTAGGTGCTACGTTATAATCATCCGTATCATTTGAAATGCTTTTCGGTGGCGCTAATAATAGTCCTTCGAAATAAGTGAGTACAGCTTGGCAAAAAAGAGTAGAAATTAAAAAGTGGCAACACTGTAGTGTCGTCCCGTTTTCTTATATAAATTGGTTTGAAAGGGACAACACTACAGTGTTGCCACTTTTTAATTTCTACTCTTTTTTGCCAAGCTGTAAGTGAGACAACAAGGAGGTATCGTTTGAAACGTTCGACCTTCAATAAAAGAAGACGCATAGAGACACCGCTCAGTAATGACCTCTTACATACAAGTCTGAAAATCGCATACTTACCTAATTACCTATGCTGGCGTTGATGTCTAGGATTTCCTGCATTAGATTGTAGCGATATGATATTGCTGTGACCAGCCTGTATTATACAGGCTGTATACCTATATCACAAGGTAAGATTACTATTTTATTACATAGGATTTCATTCTATAGGTACTTAGCAAAATATGTATTTATCACGGCAATCTCAGTGTATATCTACTAAGCATCAGTTTAACGTTATAATTATATTATCTACCTGTGTCCTTTTACTATGCAAGTACTCTGTACGCCTAGCATTGGAGGGGCGCGACAGCATCTCGCCCGCGACATAAGACTACCCGCCTTTTTCTAACTGTAATAATTAAAGGGAGATGGATATCTCGCGGACGAGATGCTGTCGCGCCACTCCTGTGCGAGCCCGGCTGGTCGGATCTTCTCCTTGAGAATTGTCCAATAAGTAGTTATTCTCTCTATACATATTAATTAAAAAATACACTAGGAAGCTGGATCAAGGGTCAGATGCAGAAGGCGGTGATCTGGGACATGGCGCGGATAGACCGCCGGTTCCTCTCTCTGCGGCCCTGACCACCGGTAGCTTGGGCCTTGCCCCGCTGTTGGCGGCACCCTAGGTTAGGTCTTTTTAGGGTTCCGTACCCAAAGGGTAAAACGGGACCCTATTACTAAGACTTCGCTGTCCGTTCGTCCGTCCGTCTGTCACCAGGCTGTATCTCACGAACCGTGATAGACAGTTGAAATTTTCACAGATGATTTATTTCTGTTGCCGCTATAACAACAAATACTAAAAACAGAATAAAATAAAGATTTAAATGGGGCTTCCATACAACAAACGTTACAAACGTGATTTTTGACCAAAGTTAAGCAACGTCGGGAGGGGTCAGTACTTGGATGGGTGACAGATTTTTTTTGCTTTTTTTTGTTTTTGTTTTTTTTTCATTATGGTACGGAACCCTTCGTGCGCGAGTCCGACTCGCACTTGCCCGGTTTTTTAATTGTTGTTTTTATATTTTACTTTAATATTTATGTTATAAATCACCTAGCCTAAGAGTTGAAATAAATAAAGAACAATAACTTACACCGCTGGGCGCTCCTTTTCATAAAATTTTTTTGTCTGACAGTAAAGGTGACATTCATGTCTCATTAATATATTCCAAAACCTTCAAATGGCGAAAGTTTCCTAATAGATTATTCAAATTTGAAGACATATTTCATTCTTCCGAAGTCACCTTTGTTCTTTGAAATGAATAAACATTACTGCATTATTCATATTTTATTTTTCTACAGTTCTGTCCGTTATTAAAAATGTCAGATTAGCAAGTATGTCAATAATTGCTCGTTAATATATTTTATTAATTCCGGCATTGATAGCAGGTAACTAAATCAGAGTGACCTGACATTTTTAATTTCGGAACACACACTTGCTGCGTATGCGCAGATTCTTTGGGTATTTACCAGTTGGCTTAATTAGAGCATTCATTGCTCTAAAGCAGGCCACTGACGAGCCTTCCAAATGGATGCCGTTACAATGGATTCATCTAAATGGACGGCATCCTAATATTAAACATTGTACGTTTTTGACATTCACGGACCGATTTTGGATTGCAGCCACGCTATTTGGACTGTTGGAAGGCTCGTCAGTGGCCACCTTAAGCCAGTTGGTATAGGATAGGGTTAGATCGTTAGGTAATAAAGAAAAAGAAAATATTTTTTTACAGCTAGCCAAGGCAGAGCTTTTAATAATTACCGCCGGTACCAAATGTACCAATCACAGAATCAAAACCCTATTTAATAATCACCCCCCAACAGTATAAAAATCACAATCAACTAGCCAACATATCGAAGCTCCGCCCTGACTTGGCCTTTTATTTCCATATTTAAGATTATCTTAATATTTTCGATACACATAATTAAGGAACAAAAAACCAAAAAAACTTCTCTCAAATTTCTCAATAATAATAGTATCCAAAACATATGTGGTAAGTACACAGGTCGTAATGACGCCGCTTCAGGGATTGCAGCGCACACTGTCAATATTAGGCGGAATCTATGTTGTGTGCTGCACTCTCAATAGCGGCGCGACGCCGCGCCTGCGTCGCCACGCTGGCGCGGCGGCAGATGTTATCTTACTAGGATACTACACAAAGAAAAAGTAATAAAAATTAAACAATAACATGACTTAATCATCCAACCCTTACTTTTATAAAATTTACAAACCAAGTTGCTACGTAATTATATTTTTTTTTCGATTACTTTTATATTCATTTGGCAGTGGTGGAAATGTGCCTTGTCACAAAATGTGCAGTATTTTTTCGCTTTTTACTATCCCGATCTGTATACAGATTATAAAGCTGTCATTTCTTACCATTAACCATTAAACTACTGACTTTTTCTTATGTGAAACCTATAATTTTCCTTTTCTATCACAAGAAACCAATTACGCTTGCGGATAACTAAACCATTAGGTTATTCCTTCTATTATCATTAGATTATCTTTATTATTTATGTCAAGAAGATTAACAAAAAATTAAATGCAGGTACAACATTCGAGAATTCGTAAGCTATTCTCCAGTTCAGAAAAAAAAACTAAACAATTACTAGAAAAAAAAACTCGTTTTATAAAAAAAAACCGTTTAACATACTACTATGTTCTAACCTATATGTACACGTAGAGCTAGTGGAAGATAAACTGCAAATCTTTAACACGACACCTCGATCCCGTGTACGGCTACTTATATATCGACTACCCTACATAATATTTCTCACAAAAAATATTTCTTGCAACTAATTCGAGAGTAAACCTAATTATCATTAATATATACACAGCAAGGCACATTCCGCCATTAAAGCCGTCAACTAACCGTCCGGACTCTAGCGACACATACACTAACTTACTGTAAAAAACCTATAAAGAAATGCAAAATTTACTATAAGTAGGTACTATGAGGAACTATGACGTGGTTATTTTTTATAAATCTCCTTTATGAATATAATGAATTGTAGCTATTGACGGTCGACGGTCTAGTCACTGAGATTATTTCACTTAATGTCAATCGGACATAACTATTGCGATATAGTCAATACGATTAAAGTAAGATTTTATTTTCAAGCGGAAAATAAATTTTAAAATATCATATTCTATGTCATACTTGGTGATTTTATATTGCTAAGCGATCAGAATATGCGATAACAATTTATTTTGCAGCTGCAATACGATGTAAATTAATTATATGTATAAACGCTTAAAATGGTCCAATACGTTAATCCAAGTGATAAAATAGTGAATCGGAGTTAATTGCGCGACTATATGTAAAAAACATTTTAAAGTGTTAAAATTTTACAAAATAACAAAACGCTAAAAAACATAAGCGAGCTAACCTAAGTATTCTTTAAACTTATAGTAATATCATTTAAAACAAGTTATCACTACCTCGCCCGGCGCTCGCTGGGTCGAGGACTGTAATAGAAAACCTACTTATCGGCCCGAAAACATATATATTGGCCAGCGTGTCTCCTTCAACCTCGAACATGGGGCGGCGCGTGCGCGGGCGCCGCTGAGCGCGCTCGAGCGCCACAGGCGCCATCGCGCGCTTCCGAGCGACGTCTAGCGCGCTCGCGACGCCCGCCCAAACAATCTTTACTTAAACACATCATTAGCGTCGCCCCCAACCCTATCTACACCATCCACAAACTCTCTCGCATCATACATTTAAACGTGACACTGAAACACCATGGTACATTATCATCTATTTATCTTAAAAATGGAAGGTCCAGTAAAAAATCTTCGTTACTGTTTCGAAACAATATCAACAAATGTCATATCTTTTTCGAATATTCAACACGGAGTAAATCTGTAATGCGCTATGTCAACTATTTATACTTTAATGATAATTCAAAAAACATTTTAGAGGTATAACCAGTCTACAAGTTCACGAAGCAGTCTGTGAGTTAAGATATTTTACTGAGAACCTAGGAATTTATAGTTAAAAACAGTTTTATGGCTCACTTTGGCACTGCATAATATCGTTGAGCAAAACATAATAACTCCCGAGTTATTGATTTAAAACTTCAGTTTCCCACAGTAAGCAGAGTAAGCCATTAAAGCTGAAACTGTTACACTCCCGACTAGGGACTAAAACGGGCGAGCTTTCGCTCTACCGGGCCCATTCACAACGTCCAGTAGGTTACGAAGCGACTTACGTACAAAAGTTCATAGTGTCACGTGGATGAGCCCTGGGAGTTCCGCAAAGAACAAGCTAAAACCAAGGAGAGACGGCGCGCACCCCTCAATACGGACGATAGCGCGCGGCCACCATAGTGCGGAGCTTTTTCAATTTGGTGAGGAGTTTGTTTTGCTGTTTTCTGAGACATTCGCGCTCGATCTCCTCTTCTCTGAGCTTACGACACAGTGAAGCGGCTTCGCGGAGTATAACGACCTTTGGAGCGCGCTCCTTATCTTTCGTGGCTGGGATCTGTTTCTTGAGTTCGTCGAAGAGATTTTTGAGGCCGATCCGCCGGAGGCGCTCCATGTCGTTGTGTATGGAGCGTCGCTCCATTTCTGGGGCCTCGGCCTCAGAGTCAGTGTCAGTGTTGGAGCGGCGTCCGCGGCGGCCGGGACCGCGCGCTCTTCGGCGCGGAACGGCGGCCGCCATTGTTGTTGGCGGGACCAATCGCTTGCGAGCAGCTGGTCTAGGACTCATGGCCGAGGCTACTGTCCGCTGGATGTGCTGGCGCTCCTGAGCTGACGGCACGCGTGGGAGCGAGTCTGTGCGCACGTGGGTTGCGGCCAAAGGCAGCTGCGACGTGCCGAGGGATACCACGTCGATTTCCTCCTCTGTAACAACGGAGAATAAGTTTAGCTTTTGCTCTCAAAAGCATTAACAACACGTAAAAATATCTACAACTAGACGCGTAAGTAAGACTGACGAGTAAAAATTGTATACTGCATCATATTGAACCTCCAACCATTAAGAACGAGGATAAATGGAACTATAACGCCACTTGTTAAACGGATAAATGCCCCAGCGGAGTTGATTAAGCGCGAAATTAAATCCTTGCACGTCCCGGCCGCATAGCGTTCATTGAGCTATTCGCTGCATATAGTCTAGGTGTACCTAGATCTATCTAGGATGCGACTGCAGCGGGTGGGGCGAGGGCGTCGACCCCACTACCGCAGCGTCTGCCGACATCGATCGTGTGACGTCACGTTCGCGCCAAAACGAGATGCTGCACCCTCAATGGAGTACTACAGCTACCGCTACTATCACTGCTACCACCAGGAAAATCTAAATATAATATACTTCGCTTCCTCAATTTCACATCTAGCTGCACTGCGACATTCCGATATAAATAAATCGGAACATCTTTTATTCAACGCTTTTTTTTATGATGCGCGCGCCTGGCTCGTAAAAGCTAGATTTAGAGTTTATTTTTAGACCTACGCAATGTCGGTTCGCATGAAGAATTCTCGTAAAACGCAAGGGATATGTCTCTGTTTCAAGTAACGCCAGTAGAATTAGTGGGTTATAAGGATAATTTTATGCATAGCTGCGGCTTTAGGCCGGAATTGCCACATTACTTGGCAATCGGTCAAGGCAGACCGCTCGTTAATGCCTTAGTTAGGGCCCTTAGTAACCCAGCTTAGATTTATCAGATTGACATTCCAGTGACGAAACGTTATCTATGTTAATTAAGGGTTAGGATTTTGTTAACGCCCACGATTTTTCCCTTGTAATTTTCACTTTTAGATAAGATAGATCAGAAAGCGGATAATTTATATTTTTCATCAGCATTTAAAGTTTGTGAGAGACGTACGGGGTTGGTTGGCGTCAATAGTAACGCCTCAATACGGGCGTCTCTCTATTATAATCTGCCTGTTTTTTCTAGAACCGAGGCCACAGGGCACAGGGCTCCCAAATGAACAGGGTAAAATAAATATATATACAATTTAAAGCCTTACTACAGTCAACCACTTTCATGATTTCTAAGCTCCATTTTGAATTTAAAACGTTAACCTTCTGATATAAAATCCGTGCGGATATTTATCTTCGTAACTACATGTTTGATTGAAATGTCGTAAAGGAAAGTCTGAACACGTATAAAAGATGTAGGTTATCCGAAGAGCTCGGAAATCTCGATAGCGCGTAACATTGCGATTTTATGAATGCAATCCGACTCGCGTACTTGTAGGAATGTTATTGCAGCAGTTTTACTGCAGTTATTGAGAATTTTTAGGTCAATGAGAACTAAGAAACTATACATTGTATGATGCCACTTTTATCTGAAGTACCGTTTCTGAAAGTACAACGATTATTGTCGATTGTCATCGCTATTTCCATATAGCTTCAATTTGAAATCAACTTTATCGACAACCGACAATACTACATTGTCGTTGCCTTTTGATTGAAAACGTCACAAATGTAGCCCGCTGGCCCGCTGCGTTTACCACATATGTATATATTGATTTGAAGCCGAAAACTAATGTACAAGTGTTTAGATGGTACTTCAAGTTAAAAAGGCTCTAATTGATTTCGTTCTCTGCTTCTTCCTGTTAAATTATGTAGCAATGTATGGCAATGTTTAGTCTTATAGTTGCCCAATATCACACTAGATGTCGTCGTCTGGTCGTCGTTCTATCGGCTACTTCTCGCTATTAAGAAGAAAAATCTTAATAGATTCTGATTCTCGAATGAGTATTAAAGTTGTCAAGTGAAGTGTTGTTGAAATAGTAGTGCAATAGTGAGTGAACACTACCTAAAGTACCTATTTATGTCGATATATAGGTTAACCTAAAATACAAAAAAGTATGTATAGTTATAAGTAAGTCCGTCTGCCGATTCACGGAAGTCGCTTGACTTGACCACGCGATCCGGTTTCGCTTACGAATAATTATGTCAGTGGGAATGTTAGAACTTCAGGTTTTACCCGATTGCCGAAGGAGAGTTATGTTTTTAACCAAGTCAGACCAAGTTAACTATGTATAGACTTTGGAGTGTGGAAGTGCCATCGAAAACGTTAAAATTTTAACTAGTAAAATAGTTAGCTTGCCTATACGGCATTATATGTTAATTTTTTTGCACGGGCTTGTAACGAATTAGTATTGTTATAGATTTATAAGGAAATATAGAGTTTTGTATGAGAATTATTTGGTATTTTGAGTATATAATTTCTGTGAATACATACACGGAACAGTACTCTTAGTGTTTCTGATGATTAGCGCCTTACTACGCATTTCTACGTTATCAAGAAAATGATTTCCGCGTTGATAATATATCATGTCATGTATTTTGATAAGTTACAAGACATTTCAGTTATCAGAAAGGGGATTAAATAGAAAGGTACAGTCAGCCCAAATGTCAGTCAGCCAACTCAGAAAAAAGTTTGATTACTTATTGACTGGTCATTTCGTCACATCGGATTAGGTAGTGATGGCGCCTGTATCAATTTTGTAATAAATCGATTTTACAATGTAAAAACGTTTATGGGGCCTAGGCCCAGCCCTACCGCCATTCACGAGTCCCAAGGACGAAAGATTGCATCTCAGTACTTATCAGCTGGAAATAGAACCAGTTCCGCGGGCAGCTGTTAACGAAACCGAACTACGCAATTCTGTACTACGCCGCGAAAAACGTGATTCCGCGTAGAAACGGGTATAATTACATTGGCGCCTATGGACTATAAACGTACGTGGGCGGTTATAGTCTCATTTTCGCGATCATGGTTGCCAAGCCTGCTTGGCTTAAATTAAAAGGCTCACACTTAACCTTTCATGTGTGGTGGTCAAAAATCGGGGGTTCAAACTTGAGTTCTGCTGTATAGAGCAAATGAGCAAAGTTCTGTAGATCCTTAAAGAGCGCAAGGCTTGGACTTCATCAAGGCTTAAGGCTCAGTTTTTCTCGTGGGTTTCCCGGCGCCGCGATTAACGGAACGTCATTTGTTTTACATGTAAGCGATACAGCGTATTGTCGCGGCGCGCCGGTCCGGTCTAGTGCCTTATTATATCACTAGTACCGTATATAAGGACTGAATACAGTAATCCTATAGAATACTGCTGTCACTAGAATTACCGCGGAATATAATTACATTAGTGCTCTTTTTAACCGACTTCCAAATCTCAAAGAAGGAGGTTATCAATTCGGTTGTATGTTTTTTTTTATTTTTTTTATTTTTTTTATTTCTTTTTATGTTTGTTACTCCATATCTCCGTCATTACTAGACCGATTTTGAAAATTCTTTTTTTGATTGAATGTATATGCATACAGATTGGTCCCGTTTTTATCAAAACCCAGTTCTGATGATGGGATCCATGAGGAATCGAGGGAACTCCTCAAATCTTAAAGGCATACATATAGTGATTTTTGGGTTTTTATCAACAAATCAAGCATATACATCCAAAAAAGTGACATTTGATGAAGTGGAACTGCTGATGATGATCAGAACGGAACTCTTCAACGACGCATAGTTCACGTTTGGCGATTTGTCCTCTTCGTTACGTTTGTTATGCAAGTTAAGTTTTTAAGCCACATTTTTGTCAAGCTCGAGTTCTGATGATGGGATCCATGAGGAATCAAGGGAACACCTCAAATATTAAAGGCATGCGTATAGAGATTTTTGCATTTACATCAGAAAATCAAGCATTTTCATTGAAAACTGTTGCATTTGATGAAGTGGAACTGCTGATGATGATCAGAACAAAACTCTTCAACGACGCATAGTTCACGTTTGTCGATTTTTCCTTTTCATTATGTTTGTTAAACAAGTTAAGTTTTTAAGCCACATTTTTGTCAAGCTCGAGTTCTGATGATGGGATCCATAAGGAATCGAGGGAACTCCTCAAATATTAAAGGCATGCGTATAAAGAATTTTGTATTTACATCAGAAAATCAAGCATTTTCATTGAAAACTGTCGCATTTGATGAAGTGGAACTGCTGATGATGATCAGAACAGAACTCTTCAACGACGCATAGTTTACGTTTGGCGATTTTTCCTCTTCGTTGTGTTCGTTAAGCAAGTTAAGTTTTTAAGCCACATTTTTGTCAAGCTCGAGTTCTGATGATGGGATCCATAAGGAATCGAGGGAACTCCTCAAATATTAATGGCATACGTATAGATTTGTTTGTATTTTCATCATAAAAACAAGCATTTACATTAAAAACTGTCGCATTTGATGAAGTGGAACTGCTGATGATGACCAGAACAGAACTCTTCAACGACGATGGTACACGTTTGGTGATTACGAATTTCGGTTTTGACTTGGACTGGGACCCGGACTCGGACCCGGACTTGGATCCGGACTCGGACTCGGATCCGGACTCGGACCCGGTCTCGGACCCAGACACGGACCCGGACTCGGACCCGGACTCGGACCCGGACTCGAACCCGGACCTTGACCCGGAAAACCACTATGATACCTTAACTAAATAAACCACTATGATTACCTATCTTAAAATGTAGGTATAAAGTATGATGATGCCAATCTTACTAGCCCTTCCCGCTTAAACCCCCGTACACCGCACCGCATGCGCCATTAAGTGGGTTAGGTTAGGTTTGAACTGCGATCCTCACAGAACCGAACTGCTATCTGAGAAGTGGGTTAGGTTAGGCTAGAACTACGACCCTTATGGCTCCTCTACACGATGGGCCAACCAACGCCGGCCACTCCAAGGGACGCATTTATGCGTTAGAGGGAGCAAGTGATATTGCTATCTCATTCTACCGCATGGCTGCGTCCCTTGGAGTGGCCGGCGTTGGCCCATCCTGTAGAGGAGCCATTACAGAAGCGAAATGCTAGTAGAAAAGTGGGTGGTTTTACCTCCTTTTCTACGTAAGTAGTGTACCATCTACAATAATCTTTTTCTCCAATATGCTCGGAAATGTTCACCTTACTGTAGCAAAAATACTACGGGAAGTTCTTCGTTAATGTCAAACTCTAATTAAAAAACATCAAACTATCGCTGTCCTGTTCTAGCGGACGGGAAGTAAAAAAACACTACAGTAATAACTTATTACTGTAGTGTTTTTTACTTTTTAATAATAAAAAACGCAAACGGCCAATTATTATTGCCGCGAGCCGCTTCTACACGACCCGATCAGCTACGTATATCATTTCACGTGTATGATCGTGCGAATACTGCTTAATAAAATCAAAGATTATTTTTATATTTTTTTTAAATCTCATCCGTGTTCATAAAGCTTATATAGTTTGTCAAAGGACTTTTTCATTTCAAACATAGACAAAGAGAATCATACTATCTTTGTCTTACACTAGTACTAGCACCCAAAAGAAAAGGATGGGTATAGTTTTCCTGGTTCTTACTGACTGAAAAGTTGGTTTGACCAACTATATTGCACAATTATATTGAATGAACGAATACTGAATGGCAGAATAAGTTTGTAACATTAACTTTAAAAAAATAATTAAAGAGGGAAATTGTTTTTGACATTTTGGATGTGAAAGTTTGATTTGAGTGATGCTTGATGGTTAAATAATAATTATTTTAGCTTATTTCCTCGCATGTTTGGAGAAAAGCACTATATATGCCTCGGCAGGAATAGCAATTCGTGGATTCGTCTTCTTTGTCGGACTCCGCTTCGCGTCGTCCGACAAAATCGAAACTCATCCACGAATTGCCCTTTCCCGGCCTCTGCAATAATGTACTATTACCGGCCCCCATGGAAGTCGGTTTTTTTTTTCTTAAAAATTATTTCGCCTACATTTTTTGTGGCCTATCTCCGAACTCACAGAGCATTCAATTATTCTAGTTGAATTTCAAATTTCGAACATGATGCTCGGCTTTACTGAATAGGTTAAATAGGTAGCATTTCTTTTAAATTTTCGTTCGAAGACACCAAGTTAACGCTACAACCGCCGCCGCGCGCCGCCGTTCCAATTTTAAACGAATCCGCTTTTTATTCTCCAGTAAAAATGATCTTCCGTTGTCTATGAAACGCCGGCAACGTTTTTTAAATTTGGAATTTAAAGCTGAACGAATCAAGTCTATGTTTTGTTTTAGAACGATATTTTAAACCTGGAACGCGTATAGGCAACTGAACGATACGCTATCTAGTAAGCAAATAGTGCAATAGCTATTCTTAAATAGATTAGTCACTGTTCTGAGTACTGTTGCAATTTCACCGTGAGAAAGACAATGAGTCATAGACTTGTAGAATTTATAGACGTATAGTTTTATCTCGGTGTTACGTTACAGCTTTCAAAAAGGTTTACACAGTCTATATCTTCATTTACTACAAAACCAGATATTAAAGAGGAGTTTGAAGTTAAAACTAGATTTATTAAAAGTATTGTAAACGGACTCTTTGCGCATAAAGGAAAGTTTCGCTTCAATGGCGCTGTTAGATTTGAAGTTTTGTGAAACTATTATTACAGCTAAAGACGATTTATACAGCCGAGAATAGAAAACATAAGAACATTCATAGTTAAGAATTTTTTTTCTCGGAAAGAAACTTTTTATTTATAATCGTCTCCATAACTTTTGGCAACTTTTGAAAATTGCATCTCTGCCCTGTATTGCCACAAATATTCAAAATAAAGTTGTTAAGAATTGACGTACATCAATATGACAGACGACCTGCTAACGCGGCACGCTCCGCCGCGTCGACGAGGCCAAGTTCACTGGCATTTGAGCGATAATTAAAAATTATCGTGCGCCACGCCATCTCACATAGCGTGCTAGCAACGGCCCGGTAAGGAAAAACCTGAGCTATTCAAATAGCTAAACATTAGCAAACGGTCAAGCGAACCAGCATAAATAATATAAATACCCTTCCCATTGTTAGGAATATCAAAGTTCACTATATATTGGTTGAGATAAGAGTTTAAGCGCTCGCTATGTAAGCAATGCGAATACTCGGCCTGGTTGTTACGCGCGGTAAAACGGCTACGAAGTTCCAATTTCAAAATTCAAACGGCCATTTTGAAGTTGGCTTCTTTAAATCGGTTCTAAATAGTACGTATCTAAATAGGAATGAAAAAGTCTAATTAGATAATGTTTATGAAACGCCGAATGAATCTACTATAAAAAGTGTCACAGTCACAGCATATAACGTGCGAAATTTTCCTGTTTCAAACAATGTTTAACAAAACTTATATCCCAATTTTCTTAGATACCTTCTATTCCTCCTAGCAATAATTAATATAGTAATTCTTTATCAATGGAGATTGCCAATGGCGTGCAAAAGATAACAGCTTTTACACACAGGGATTTACTCAATTTGATAAATGATACGAGTAAGATTAATACCGTCCTTGAATTTAAATTATGGCCATTTTCTATAACGCCCTGTATAACCGTCGTTAGAATACTAATTAGTATGAACATCCGTTTACTAATAGGAACTCGTTATTATAAGCATTTTATAAGTACATGTACTTTTTCATTTCCCCACGGAAACCGTTTGCTTTTTAACGTTTATTAATTAAGTTTTTATTTTATCATACATTCATTAGATCTTTCATCATTCCTTCTAATTTGTTACAAGATTTTTATCCGAAAGCAATGAACTTGCTTCATTCGTTCAAAATTAAAAAAAAAATATATACCGCGACGCGTATGAAAAAATATCCATAGACAAAATTTCGCGCAACGAAACGTAATTTTAAAAAGGTTATATATAACGCGACTAACTAAAGTCGGTCATCTGGCCTGCTAAAACAGACGATGGTGATTTATAGGGCGAGGTACATGGTGGATCGATGCGGCCATTTGCGACCTTGACGAGGTTACACGGAAGTTCACGGGCGCGCGCGTGCGTGGAAAAAAGTGACGCAAGATCCCAATTGGCTACTTAAAATTGGGCGAATATTAATGAGTTTAGTGTCTCTTGCGCGTCTGTAGATTAAATTAGACCATGACTGTAAAAGTGTAAGTCTTATTTAGGCCTGGAAACTTCACAATGAAAGTGAACGAGTGAATGGCAATTTTACGGTAGGCTGATTTTTTAAACCGTAATTTCGGATTTCGGACTTATGTTAAAACTGAAAGTATCAATTACACTAAATGGGTATACAATTATACATTTTATAAGTGATAGGAAAAATAGCTCATTTATTAAGCATGCGTTATACACCGTGAAATTTTAGTGGTTGTTTTCCCGCAACGAAATGATTCTGCTATCGATATACAGTCGATGTGTAATCTTTTTTTTAAATAATGTTAAGAAATGCCAGATTTATAAATGTGTCGAACGAAACTCGAAAGTGACCTAACACCAGTAGTAGCACTGCAGTAGTACCTACCTAATTCTTTTGAGTGAATGAAACAAAATAACCTAAAAAGTAGTTCCATTTATTTTACCTTCACACATTTTACGTGCAGTGAGTTTGCAGATCCTTAAAAGTAAACATAACAAGTTAAGATCAAGCTTTTAATGATCAAAAACTTAAACAAACACTTAAACTTCCCGATACCGCAATAATTGTTCGAACTGCAATCCGCCACGTTCAATACACAATCACCTCTGCCCTGTGCATGTGCTGGCGTTTGAAACTGCCCGTGGTTAAGCAGCCGCTGTGTTGCGGCGACAATTATTCGTCCGTGTGGAACTTGGGGGTTTAAAATCCCCCGAAGACGCAGCGACTGTAAATGGTCCGGTTCCGCGTAAAGTCACCGGGCGGCGTGGGAGTCGTAGTTAGCCCTAGCATACAGCTGCACCATCGCGACGTACTCTAAATTAGAATATTCGTAATGTCGATCCATTTTACTAGAAATAGCAGTGATGACATTGACAGGATCTGTTATCACATTAGTTTAATAAGCGAAGAGGATGTAATTATTCGATTTACCAAAGTTGACACAACGTAATGGCAATCATCAAACTAATAAAAAGGTTTTATTTCAACTGTTAATCGTGAAGGAACAGTCTAAGTAAATTTTATTTTCAGTTGTCAAACAGTAAAGCACTCTAGCCTGTTACAGTTTAAAAAAGTAACATGTGCTTGTTTATTTGTTTATCTGTTTACAATATCGGGAACTGTCGTCGACTTGCAGTTTTAGTGTGTTACTATTGTTTTTCGCTTGTTCGAGTTTAGATTATTTTTTTGTAATTATTTTTTTTGGAAAACAGTTTATTTATAAATTTGTCTATCATAATTCGAAAGTACTACCGATAGCAAATCGCCCTGCCGCGGGAAAACAACCACTAAAATTTCACGGTGTATATACATGTTGGTATTTTAAAAGCGCCGCAAGTATAACTCGACTCATCTAAAACCAGCACGTGACTAAGCTTCCGCTCTATCGGCTGAACGAATGTTGCGTCATTACTATATCAGCGTTATCTCAGTCGCCACGCCTCTAAACGATGGATCAAAACCAGATATTCAAATTTTATGGCTTTCTAAAATATGTCAAACGATGATTGGCTTGACGACTACGCAGTGGAAACTTCAAGATCACGTGAATGACTAGTTCTAGAGATCAAAATTAATGTCTTGTTACTACGCTACTAATCAGTCAGCACACTTTCGGTTTTCGTGATAATGATAAGACAATACGAATTTATGTTAGGGTGTCACATTGCTTATTGTTATCGGCATTGATAACAACTCACGAAGGCCGCTCTGAGGCCGGCTATAACTGCGAGTACGTGTACTAGCTGGGGTTCTAAGGTCCACCACCTTGCATTTTGGAGACAAAGCAAACCGCTTGGAACAGGTGTTCCTGGGGATGATCTGAGCCGATTAAGCCCGGTTGCCAAGAGGTTCCACCCAGCAGGTGGGCAGGGGAGGGGGGGCAAAAGTGGCTCCGGCGCGCCTCACTCTAAGCTATATATCTGCATACATCTAGCAAGTATATCAAGTTTGGTGTCTTTTTCGTGTAATTCGAGGATGAAAAATTCATTTCTGTGACTACATTTTCACTCTTCCATACAAAAAAAGCGAGAAATTAAAAATTCCAAAAAAATCTTTTCACTTTTTTTTTCGAAAATTCTCTACAAAATTAAAACTATGAGGATTTGCTCTAGAAAAAAAATACCTGTGAATAGCCCAATTATCCTACTATATAGAATAGTAAACTTGTTAAACATTTTTTTTTCATAACTCTGATAAAAAAAATGTTTTGTGTCGCGCGGCGTACCTGCATTGTAAGAGCGGTATGCAGCGTTTAGGATTTTTAAGTATGTTTCGATGGTTTCTGATAAGTTGTTATTCTTCTGGTTGTAGAAAATTACTTCTGGACGTGATATATATACAAATATAAATTAAATGTATAAATATAGATGTTGGGAAAACTTTCGCCAATAGTTATTATAAATGTGATAAAATTAACAAAGCAGATGTTTGATTAAAATGCGGGTTAAAATACGAGTAAGATATATATTGTTCGCAATTGCCACTATATGCCCATGGGTCCGTGCATTTTAGTTTTTTCTTAACGCAGTTGCACCTCCCTGCGCATTTTGTTTTGCAGCGGCAACGAATAAGCTCTAAACAAGCAGCAGCCGCCGCAGGTAGGCTTGTACATATGGGCTCCCAATAACCATTTTGTTTGGACCAGCTCCAGTCAGCAGGACATGGAAG
Source organism: Cydia fagiglandana (assembly GCF_963556715.1). Taxonomy (NCBI): domain Eukaryota; kingdom Metazoa; phylum Arthropoda; class Insecta; order Lepidoptera; family Tortricidae; genus Cydia; species Cydia fagiglandana. The sequence continues at coordinate 18,772,095 of NC_085942.1, read as the reverse complement.
CTGTTGCTGAGGGGCTATAATCTGTCCCCAAACATAGCCTCCTTGGTAAACTGCACGGAGAATATGTTTACGTAGGTAGCGCATCTTCCATTGGAGGCAGATTCTCTAACTTAAGATTATTTTTTGTAAAAAGTACTTTTCGGCACTCTTTTACACTTGTACTTGTACCTGATCCGAACACTGTAACACAATGCATAGTATCAAAATAATGTCTAAGGACCAATTCACATCTCGTAATTCAAATCTGTTCAGATTTAATATTGTAAGACTCTTACTTGTCATACAAGACAATAACATTTTTTTCCAAAATTGGCTGCTCAATGTTGTTTTGTTTACCGTATTTAAATCCCTCCGGAACATTACAAGGACCACTAAAACCAGGATTGTCAGATCCCTCATATTTCCCACTTTTCTGTATGCTGTATGTCTCACATGGACACTAAGGGCATCCGAAAAACAGAAAGTGAATGCACTAGAGATGTGGTGCTGGAGACGAATGCTGGGCATATCATGGACTGAGCATCAATTATTGAGGAGCTTGGCATTAAAGAGCGGTTGCTTTCTACGGGCAAAACTCGGTACTCAACTTCTTTCGACACGTGTCTCGTCGAGACGGAACCTCTACAGAACGTCTAGTTGTGCAAGAAAGAGTAGGAGGTGACAGGGCTAAGGGAAGATCTCTAATGAGATGTACTGACCAAACCAAATCAGTGTGTCGGTCACAGTAAGCGAATGCTTACGGAAAGCAGCTCTACGGGAGGAATGGCGACGTGTCGTTAAATGAGTCGCTCAAAAGTTTTCATAATGGCCACGACCACTCTATCAAGAGTGTAACGAAGAAGAAGGCCCTCCGTTACAGCAGGATATGCGCTTTAAGCTTGAAATACGCTTTTTTTCCCTTTCCACAAAAGAAACTGTGTTGTAACCTGAAAAGGCGTGGAAGAATGGCAAGACTACTATCCTTTCTGGTCCTGTAAAATAAATCATATATCCATGAGTTACAAATAAAATCATATATTTAAAGAAAGTTTGCAGCACGTGACCATTAGCCCAGTTGACCTGTCTCTTATTGCGGTGACATATTTATTTATTTTATTTACAATTAATGGAAGAACTACAAACGTTAGCTTAAGAAAATGCAATAGCATGGCACGAGAGGAACAGGTGATTCTTTCCTGTGCCAATCCTCCATTAATTGTAAATAAAATAAATATGTCACCGCAGTATACGAGACAGCTCACCAGGGCAATTGGTCAAGTGCTGCAAACTTTCTTTAAATATATGATTTTATTTGTAACGCATAGAAGTCTTGTCATTCTTCCACACCTTTTCAGGTTGCGACACTGTTTCTTTTTTGTATGGACAGGGAAAAAAGCGTATTTCAAGCTTGGAGCGCATATCCTGCCGTAACGGAGGGGTTTAAATACGGCAAACAAGGCAATATTGAGCAGGCATTGCCAATATTGATAAAAATTGTTATTGTCTTGTATGGCAAGTAAGAGTCTTACAATAGTAAGTATGGACAGATTTGAATTACGAGGTGTGAATTGGCCCCTAGACGTTATTTTAACAAAATGCATAGTATTTTGTTACTGATTTTACGAGTACATCAGGTACAAGTACGAGTGCAAAAGAGTGCCGAAAAGTACTTTTTACAAAAAAAAATCTTCAGTTAGAGAATCTGCATCCAATGGAAGATGCCCTACCCACGTAAACATATTTCTCCGTGCAGTTTACCAAGGAGGCTATGTTTGGGGACAGATTATAGCCCCTCAGCAACAGCTTCCATGTCCTGCTGACTGGAGCTGGTCCAAACAAAATGGTTATTGGGAGCCCATATGTACAAGCCTACCTGCGGCGGCTGCTGCTTGTTTAGAGCTTATTCGTTGCCGCTGCAAAACAAAATGGACAGGGAGGTGCAACTGCGTTAAGAAAAAACTAAAATGCACGGACCCATGGGCATGTAGTGGCAATTGCGAACAATATATATCTTACTCGTATTTTAACCCGCATTTTAATCAAACATCTGCTTTGTTAATTTTATCACATTTATAATAACTCTATTGGCGAAAGTTTTCCCAACATCTATATTTATACGTTTAATTTATATTTGTATATATATCACGTCCAGAAGTAATTTTCTACAACCAGAAGAATAACAACTTATCAGAAACCATCGAAACATACTTAAAAATCCTAAACGCTGCATACCGCTCTTACAATGCAGGTACGCCGCGCGACACAAAACATTTTTTTTATCAGAGTTATGAAAAAAAAATGTTTAACAAGTTTACTATTCTATATAGTAGGATAACTGGGCTATTCACAGGTATTTTTTTTCTAGAGCAAATCCTCATAGTTTTAATTTTGTAGAAGATTTTCGAAAAAAGAAGTGAAAAGATTTTTTTGGAATTTTTAATTTCTCGATTTTTTTGTATGGAAGAGTGAAAATTTAGTCACAGAAATGAATTCTTCATCCTCGAATTACACGAAAAAGACACCAAACTTGATATAGTTGCTAGATGTATGCAGATATATAGCTTAGAGTGAGGCGCGCCGGAGCCACATTTGCCCCCCCTCCCCTGCCCACCTGCTGGGTGGAACCTCTTGGCAACCGGGCTTAATCGGCTCAGATCACCCCCAGAAACACCTGTTCCAAGCGGTTTGCTTTGTCTCCAAAATGCAAGGTCCCCTTAGAAAACAGGACCTTAGAACTTCTGCTATACATCACGATATTCACGACGTTTCTTACGATCAGGCTACTACAAATAGTGATTGTTGGACGTCTACGTGTACCTATGTGCGATAATACCAAGGTCTTTAAGCCTTAGTAGATGTCGCTTTACATAAATAGTTGGAAATCTGAACATATTTTGATAATGCGTACTCGTGTAGCGTGTGTATTATCATGTCTGTTGCGACATTATCGCAAGGTTTAGGTATGCGAGTACGTTTAAGTGCGAGATCAGGTGTTTGAATGTGTGTCAAGCGGGCCGGTAACCGAGGCTGGGTTAGGTTAGGTTAGGCTTCTAAACGATCGCTATATTTAGGTCGCCGTTGAAGTCGAGCTGATTCGGACCGCGCAAATTGCTTTAACTACGCGCCTGAGGCCTTTTATTACACCCAGCAACTCGATAAAATATTAAATTCCTACATAACGTGTAAAGAGTTAAATACCGGGCTCAGTATAAGAAATGTCGTTAAAAACGAGTTAAAAATTACAACCTCATGCGACTTGACGGCGCGATCTGTCAAACGTATATTTTTTGCATCCCAAATATAGACGTCGAGAGAATGTTACTTAAAACAGCCTTGGTTTAGTCTAGATTGATATCCACGTATTTTAGGGCACCACGCCGAAGCGGATCTAATGCCCTGAATTGCCTTCAAAGGAGTAAATTCGACCACGCTTTACTGTCCTAGTTTACTGCCTACTAGTTCTAGTTTTACTTCAAGCTATTCATCAAATAGCGACCGAGCAATCCGTCAAGATAATGTGAGCGGGTCAAAACCACCAAGCACTACTTAAAGAAGGTTATCTCCAGCAAGTTTATTAGGTTTTCAGGCCCCTGCAATTAATTACAGTCTAGCAAAAATAACTAATCTTTGTGAAACAAATTTGCTACGAACGTATGGGTACTAAAAGTGAACAGTAAAACGAACAGTTTATTAGATACAGGATGGCACTGGAACCGTTCACTTTTGCTAATAAACATGATTTACAATACAGAGCGCGGCGTTTAACACTTTGCAGTTAAACAACGTTGTAGTAAGATTCTCGGCCATAAAACAAATCATTACAACGCACAGCGAAGTAAAATTGGCGCGAAAATGTGTCAACTTTGACCGTTAACAGTTTGCTGGTCGGAGTACGCGCGATAACGAACGCATGCGCCGTAAAATGTTCGCGCGTTTCGAGCTAGTGATGTGACACGGCCCGCCGCGAATCGAGTTAAATACATACTTATTAAATCATACCGTGCAGTCGAATTGCGCTGGCACAAAAACACGGGTACGCACACCTGATTAATTCAGTTAAAGAAGACTAGATGTTACTAAACGATTTTCAATCAAGATTATTTGGACGCTGTCTATCAAATTGTCATCCGGCCGCCGTAGACATGGAAGCACTCATTTCGAACCGGTCTGGCCAGCCGAGCTCCACTCGAATGAGATTTCATTTCATTCCGCTGCATTCTTATACAAGTAACGGTCTAGACACAGTGAGACTACCGAGCAACCATGAACCTTAGTAATTTTTTATCGCGCAATTATATCTTATTGATGTTTATATTGTTTATCTACCCTTCTGTAATCCAAACATGTGTCGCATGAATTGTAAACAAACAATAGTCATTAATATACCCATTCCGACCTTGCTCCTAACTCAATAATATACAACTGATTATTATATAACATTGTAACGTTACAATTACATTGCGATTAATTACCCGGCCTCTTTCATACTGGACAAGTCTTATCAGTAACAAGAAACTTCACATGGACAGCGAGAGTAATAGAATATTTTAATCCATCGAAGTCGATTTCTAATCCCCAATCAGTTTAGAAACATGTTTGTAGCTACCTATAAGAACGAATGCACTTAGAGCGGGGCCAGAGTGTGTTCACCCGGTCTGTGGCGGGATACATCAATTCGCAGAGGATACGTCAAGGGCAAGTCTCGGTCGACGCACTAGCGACCCTAGTCCTCAAAGTATGACCTTTCAGAAGACACTAGCATTCATTCCTGTTTTAATTAAGCATGTCAATCCCGGGAGATGAGCAGTCGGGTGCGGAAGGTAGCGCAATTTGACGTTAAGGAAGGTTGGAACGTTCAAGGTCGCAGTGAACGAAGGTCCCGGAAGAGCGGAGTCGCGGGTACGTCTAGACGCGGGAGGCGGAGGGTGGCGGTCGATACGCGCCGTTTCCCGCGCTCACTCCGCGCCTGCGTGTTGGAGACATCCCGGTCAGCCCAACTTGTCGCTTAAGAAAAGCCTCTCTCAATTCGAAAGGGTTCCGCGACGCGGGTCGGAAATATGTAACTTTTATCTGTTGCCAGAACGTTCAATAAAAGTTAATGGTGGTTACTTTGGTCATTCACTTTGATTAGTCCGATGAAAATCAAGACCTAGAAAGATTTCCTAACCTATTTCAACTAACCTGATTCACAGGAGTCAGATGGTGTTTGCACGCCCAGATTGTCGAACTGTTGCCGGGCGAGGGTGTAGGAGTGGTCGGCGGCAACGGCCGCGGAGTCCCTCAGCAGGCGTTGCGCTGTGCCCACGACGTCGACGGCATGGCGGAACTGGGGGGGCTCGTCCCCGTCCAGCGAAGGCGGAGTGTCCGGTCGAGGCGGGGACATGTCCCGTCGGAGCAGGCTCTGTCCCGGCCCCGGCGTCGCTGCCCGCGACAGCTCGGATGGTACAAATGTGTTCGTCGGGTGAACGGAGTCAACGCACGAGCCTGCCCACATACAGTCATGGTGGACTATGTTCTCTTTATGTTCTAGCTCTTCCGGAGCGTCCAATATTCTCCAATCCAGCTCATCTTGGAGCATTTCTAGATCTGCTGGCGGCACCAAGTCCAGCCGCTCCGCCTCGTACTGGACTTGCGTCCAGAACTCTGATGTTTGAGTCAGCTCCATTGACTCCTCGTCCAACGTATCCCAGAAGTCGAATGGGAATATCTGCGTGTCGGTCGCCGACATTTTGTTTAATTTCTAAGGACTAACTAGTTTTAAAGCTAAGACGAAGTCGTCGATATCACAGGGCCCCTTATCACAGGGACGATGCGCGCGATGGGTTCAACGCACACCGTCTGCAACAACCAGATATATTAAATTAGAAGAGTGTGAAAATAAATAACAAAAAATATATTTAATACAGATAAAATAATTAATGCAGTAAATTATGTAATCAATTATATTTTATTAATAATGGTTGGGATTATGAAAGTATTAAATAATAACTAATGATTCAGTATTATATTAAGTCCAGATAACTAGTACCTATTACATACATGCCTCTTCAGTCATAATCAATAAAAAAAATAGGACTGAACGATAAACTCTCAAACTACCTATATCGAACTACTGAATAAAAATTATAAGGTACCAGTGATATAACATAATACATATATCACACTGACACATATGTACCAATTAATCGATCGCGATAAATAAGTTCAGTTATTCAAAATTATATAAAGATAAATTTAAAAAAAAGTAAATAACTTCATTAATTAAATGTACCTTTATCAATGACGCCTCAATTACTAAAACCACTTTAATTGAAAACCATTAAAATACATTCACGACACAATACAAGTCACTATCAGCACAAGTCAAAACAAAAAACCACAAAATTAAAAAAAAAATTACGTTTGTAGACGAGGGGTGTTGACCCTTCGTATTTACAAACAGTGAAAATAAAGATTGCAAAACGGGGAAGTGTACGCGGCGAAGCCCGATTCTAGACTGAAGTCTGGATGCAAAACCCAACTGTTATAAAGACTCTGTTGGCCTTGGGACTTATCCCACTTTTGTCTAAAACAAACACAGGCCCGCGTACAAAGGGATTGTCGAACGGAATTCGCGTAATTTTTTGGGCGCTCTACCTGCGCACATCACTAATTTTACCTTTTTTTTACGTTTCGTTTCAGGTACAATTTTGTTTACAAAGTGAAATTGGCGCGAAATAAGGAGGTACTTTGTTTACCAATAACGCGATCATCGGAACGAAGCGGAGATCGCGCCGATCTAATACCCAGACGGATCAAACGTTTTCTCGCCGTGTCGTGTTTGAAGAATTTTATCACTGAGATTTATTTTACTTGGCAATATTAAACATTACTAACATAAATAACATACAGTTCCAGTACGTATATATACAAGTGATACACTTATAAATTTTAAAAACAAAAGATTTTTTATTCATTATAATATTAAATACGATAAATTAATATACCTACCTACCTACATTTGGATTTGAAATAACATTCAAGATATGTAATGTAATTAATGTATTTATTATCATTTCTAAGATGTCCAATTGAAAGATTTCTAAGTAGGTAACCTAAGGACAACAATAAAAACCTAGTTCTTATTTTAATTTTAATGTTTTTAGTATCCAAATATTTCCTAAGAGCACTTTTTACAATTCAGACACTTAAAATAATTCCAGGCATTACCTACCAGGCAAAATTTCCCCATTTTTTTTAAACTAAAATATTTTTCTGTCATTGAAGTAGTCAACTAGCGAATATTATACCTAATTGATAACATCTAATATGCTTCTAGAAAGGTTAATTTTATATTGCCCATGAATTATACCCTTTCAAACTTCGAGCGATCAACTTCAAGTGATCGTGTTATACAGATAACATCAATTTGCTACGGAACTGCAAGTCATCAATATCATAACATTAAATAATATAAGTAACTAGTGGGTAATTAATAAAAAAGTACCGAGTATTATTCATATTAACCCAGTACCTACTAACGAAATGTGAAATATTTTATCTCATTATTTGTGAACAGGAAAACTTGCTAAACATCTACTTAAAAGTCGAAATAGGCAGGTAATTCTACGCAAGATTGAAGATACTTCTATTATTTATTTTAGCGTCTACAAATTGAATTATTTCTACCCTCTTTGGTTCAATTTAGGTACATTTCCAATCAGGCACAACCGCACTGCGCCCATTTCCAAACAATTTCACAACACTTCGAAATTGTGCAATACTTGCACAATATTATTAAGTAGTGAAAACTATTGTTAATAATATACAAATACGACTCGGTAATGAAATCTATCATAGCAATAATTTTAAATTTAATAGCATACACTTAATATAGACTTTGAAACAGAAGACATTTCTTATTTTAAAAAGTATCTTTTTTAGCAAGGTATGCGTGGAATTCGGCCGGCGCTGTTTCGCAGAAAAGTACGTGGGTACTTGCCGGCAAGCCAACGCCCCGCGCCGCCGAAGTATACATAGCTATTATAACTACTTACTACCTCGCAATACCACAAGCACTCTTAGACACTGATAAAATGAGAAAACTACACACTCAAAAAGCCTACAGGAAACAGAAAAAAATTTACTCACCGAAAAGTTTGTGCAAAATGCTATCCGACCGCGGCCGGCGATTTACACAATTTACGAAAGATTCTTCAGAATCTTCGACAAAGTTTTTTCCGTACACACTGCGTAACACTCACTGAGACTATGCTGTTGGTTATACAGTGTAAACTATTAAATACGATACTTCTACCGAGACCTCCAATTGAGTTTGGCAAACACTGAAACATTATTCGTGAGCCGGTCGGGGTAGAGTAGCGCGCGAGCGTCTGGTGTGGCGCCGTAGACACGACTGTCGGACGTAGCGGCGAGCTTGCCGGCTCGCGCCGCGCGGGGCGCGTTGCGCAGCGCGGCAAAACCCCGCACTCCGCGCGCACCCGGCCAGAAACCGTACATTCAACCAATTCTCTGAAAATACGCCTTAAAACACTAAAAACTTTATACAATTTACGTAATTCTACCATTAATTCATTGTAGTAAACCTTTTTTTAAACCTAGAAGTCATAGAAAAGGCGTATTTGCAATTTCTGATGAAGCGTCTCACGGGGGGGAGAGGCTCTCCGCCGCGAGGAAGGAAATCAGCGGCAAAGAATACGATAGATGTGTGTATAGTTTTGAATGTGTGCGTGCCGCAGCTAGTGGGACGGAGTACCCGATGTACTTGTGATTGCTAGTTTGTTGGTACTTCAGCATTCGGCCGCGGGCCGTGGTGGTGAGGGGTCATGTCGCTCGTCGTCAGGTCCGCAGCTGCGGAGATCGCGGAGTCGTCGGTCGACATTCCGCGGGCGGCCAGGTTATGGCGCGAAGCAGAAATACCTGGCTCCTGATGAATTGCCACGCATTATTTATCGACGCGCCGAACGATTAGCATTTGTGAGGTCTTGTGTTTATAAATAGAAGATGCAAGCTCTTTTAATAACCGTAGTTGCTACCTGCGCTAAAATGAGGAAATTTGAATTTGTTCATGACGCGAATTATACTTAAGTATAAGTACCTATACTACCTATCTATATACATATATTCATGTAGACATACCTACCACATAAGAAGGATAAAGGTTCCGTCACACAGGCGCGTTTTCCGAGCGGGGCGTGAGCGTTTTACAAATAACGCTCACGCCCCGCCCGGAAAGCGGGCCTGTGTGACGTAGCCTTTATACCTACCTACCTACGAATTATTAATTTTCATATTGCCAATATTGACACAAAAAAAGTAAAAAGCCATCGACTCATCACGCGATACGAACTACCGCAAAGGACCTCTTTCATAACATAACCGATATAATTCTAATCCACATCCTGTACTTAGCAACAATAACTACAAGGTAATTCCAACCTTAACGCAATTGAATTAGAGTCGAAACTCAAGTAACAGAAACTTCGCATAGTTCGGCGTACAGTAAACAGATCAAGTTTTACTTCAAGCCGCCTTATTGCGTTAGTGTTTAGGTTGATTTCGCGTGTTATTTGCTGTGTGGGTCACCGTATGAAGGAGACGTAGGGTTCGCGATTCAATATCGGGCGAGTTCAAGGCCACGTCCTGTTAGATGGCATAAGGAAATAGGAGCGTACGGTGATATAACGTGGCTCGTTGTAATACTTATAGTATACCTATTATGGCTCCTCTACACGATGGGCCAACGCCGGCCACTCCAAGGGACGCATTTATGCGTTAGAGGGAGCAAGTGATATTGCTATCTCATTCTACCGCATGGCTGCGTCTCTTGGAGTGGCCGGCGTTGGCCCATCGTGTAGAGGAGCCATTACGTTTTATTTCCTTAACATCAAACAAACATCAAACATCAACATTTATTCAGCAAATAGGCCACAAGGGCACTTTTACACGTCAACATTGAATTTACATAAAAGCAAAAATAATAACATCAACAATTTTATAAAATAAAACTAACAATTCAATCTAACGTATTACAATTACTAAGAGATGTATATGGTCTCTTAATGTCGAATTACATACAAAATACAGATAAAAAAACACACACAAAAAAAATCTATAATATTTAGAGGTGTAAATGTCTCTAGGTGTCAGAACTATAAGATTATATAGTTTATCAAGTTATCCTTAGAGATGTATAGGGTCTCCAAGAGTCAATATCCTGTATAATTAATACATTCATTAAAAGAAAAGAAACATACGAGAACAGAATGAGGCAAGGCATTAAGGGACAGCTAACCATCCGCCGAGATTATTAAGGGCATGAAGCCCCTAATAATGACATGGTACGACTAATCGATCAATCTGACGTAAATAAATAAATCGTGAGGATCGGTCGCTTCGACAATGCCAATCAAAATACGGTGCAATTAGTCGTTACTATAGTTGGTCAAGCAGATCTTGTCAGTAGAAAAAGGCGGCAAATTTGAAAAATGTAGTGCGAAGGGATATCGTCTCATAGAAAATTTGAATTTCGCGCCTTTTTCTACTGACAAGATTTGCTTGACCATCTATATCAATACGCGATCGAGGGATGCAGTGTCAAGAATGAGAAAAAAATGCTTGATCACAAAGAGCCATACAATGTCGATTCATCGCAATATTCATGATTGCACGGATTTTTGCTATTTCCGATCTAATCAATCCGCCATTTCGATCGGTCTGTAACGATGAATCGTGCCATGTATGTAGGGTAGAAATTACGAGTAGAAATAATGCTACTAGGACATATTCAATTACACAAACGGGTCTACCGCGATATAATTTCATTGTTTTCATTGTTTTTGTTTTGTTTGTTTTATTAAAGGTAAAAACAATGAAATTACATATATCGCGGTAGACCCGTTTGTGTAATTGAATAAATGCTACTAGGGTAGAAAAGAAAATAAAAATTTCGGTTAGGTATAGATATATAGGTTCCTATTGGTCACTGGTGCCAGTGCTACGCGTTCTCTTTTTTTTTAAATAGGTACTTGGCATAGGTACATTTCGCCGACACCTGCGAAAGTCTGTCGGCGAAATGTCTAAAAGGTGTGAAAGTACAAGTTATTGTTGTGTTGTGTTATCAGTGTAAGACCTACCTGGCACTGGTACCTGCGTTCATTGCGATGCAATGCAACGGCCAGCTTTTCGCACTTGGGCATTACTATTTTTTTACTATTATTATGCAAACATTGCAAACGGAAAAACATATTCTAATGCAACAATGCAAATGCGTTGAAAAGGTCAGAATTCCATGCTAATAATATAATTGTAGACGTATGGGATTATTTCCTGTAGGTAAATTATGGTATACATTATATATGACGACCGGTCTGGCCTAGTGGGTAGTGACCCTGCCTATGAAGCCGATGGTCCCGGGTTCGAATCCTGGTAAGGGCATTTATTCGTATGATGATACAGATATTTGTTCCTGAGTCATGGTTGTTTTCTATGTATTTAAGTATTTATATATTATATTATATATATCGTTGTCTGAGTACCCACAACACAAGCTTTCTTGAGCTTACCGTGGGGCTTAGGCAATTTGTGTAAAAATGTCCTTAATATTTATTTATTATTATTTATTTATATCCGAAACAGTACAAAATAAAGCAACTAACCTATAAAATCTATAAAAAAGCTACCATACATCTTTTTACCTTATAATTTTTTTTCCGTGTCCAAAGAATCAAAATAATCGTTCTTTTTTTAAATTAGAGCACAAGTTTAATTGTATGTCAGCGGCTTTTTGGCTGCGAGATCTTGTGACTCTTAATAAAGTAAGTACATATATGTTGTACCTCAAGCGCTTAAAATATATCGTTCCGCCATTTTGAAAAATATAAAAAAAAAATGTAGGTAATATTAAATAATTCATTATCATTCAATCATTGAAACTGCTCAGTTGCTCATCAAATTTTACGAGAATCGGTTAAAAATTGGGACCATCCGACTCCCTTCATTTTCAAATGTGTGCCTAATAAGATTACTCCCTTATCGCTTATATTATGCATTTTTAAAATTTTTAAAAATTTGTCCACAACCACGATCTTTCACACAAAGCCCAAATGTCTGGAACTCTGAATACCGACAAACGAACAGAAAAAAAAACAAAAACAATTGCAATACGACATCTGTCTAGCACATCTAACATAAAAGGTGCCGTAATAATAAAATTACGCACCCTGGACCTTATTAGGGGAAATCCCGTAGACGTTGTTCGCGTTAATTATTTTTTGTCCCTTTTCCTCTTTCAGGTAATAAGTTGGAAGGAAAGAAACGGCACAACGGGGCATTGTTATAGTTTTTTTTATAGTTGTCGTAAAACTGATGTGAATGTTATCTTTTAAGCGGGATTAGGAACAATGAGGCAATAGATTAGTTTGTCGATATGTTTGAGAAAGAAAAAAAATGGGCGGATTTGTATTTTGCGTTTTAACACAGATTTTAAGACCTCTAACTATGCTGACAAAGTATTAACTACTTTTATGAATAACTACTACCGCCGCAACCGCAGTGACGCACTAATTTTAATCTCGATCTGAAAAGTGAGTTAACCTTATTGAAAAGAAAGTTATGTTTTTATATTTTATTCAATAATAATTCCAATCCGCAAACTTTTGGACCTCCCCCTTCCCCTCTCCTCATTCATCTTCTTTTGAAGTCGCAGGTACAAACTCCGAGGGTACAAAGTACGAATGTAGTGCATAATTGGTTTCCATCGTATTTTCTCGGGAACGTTCGTATTTGTCATGCTACTTCAGTCAACCTCAGTAATTTTGTACCGAGTCTGACTGAAATAGAGACACGTTCGTTTCCGTGAAAATACGATGGAAAATAATTATGCACTACATCTGTAAATTCAAAGTTAGAGCGGTATATTTTACAACTAACTAACTAACTACTAACTAATATGGCCCAGCGACCCAAAGGGGGTCTCGGCTCGATTCGGGAAATGAATTAGAGACTCACTAGATATGAAATAGTAAAGATATGTGACGTTCCACTGCAAAAGGAACCTTGCGGCGGCTGGCGCCGCGATTCGGGAAATGAATTAGATATTCACTAGATATGAAATAGTGAAGATATGTGACGTTCCACAGAAAAAGGTACCTTATGGCGGCCGGCGCTTAGGAGGTCGCATAGCGCCGCAATAATATTGGAGCGGCGTTAATAATAGCGTAAGCGTCAACCGCCATAAGGTACCTTTTTCCGTGGGACGTCGCATATCTTTACTATATCGTATCTAGTTAATCTCTAATTCATTTCCCGAATCGCGCCGTCTTTACTTGGCCTCCGAAACGCGAGCACGCCACTTTTCTCGATCCTGCGCCGTTTCCTGTCAATTATCGGCTTGAAGCTGACGCAGACGGATATTTTATTAAATTCGAAATTCAAAAACAGTCATTAGTTTTGTGAAAAGGCGTGTATACCTAATTAGTAATTAGGCTTTGACGCGAAAGATGAAGTCATAAACTCATAACCGTAAGCGAAGCGGATTGACGAATCGTGCGTGTGCGCATAGGGTTCTTTTAGAGTTACACGAACTCTCCGCCAAAAAGGCGCTACTATACAATCGAAATTACGCTCCCATGCTAAAATGATAAAATTCATGTTGTTTCATATTTATTTATAGTATGTGGCGTCTAGGTTTGTGACACTCTTAAAATAGTCTTAACTTCGCTTAGTGGAGTCTTACTTTAGTCCACAAGTTCCGCAACATACAAAACTATGGTCTTAATTCTAGTTCCAGTAAAATATAAACAAATATGTTTCAAATTACATATGCTGAGTATCTTATACCGGGTGTGGCCTGTAACATGAGCAAATAATTAAAACATAGATTGTACTCCTCAAACGGTGACACTTTTGTTCAACTACTTTAAAAAAATATGAAGTATTTGGACTCCCTATTTTTCATACAAAATAACTATTATCTTCAATGGACGCCATCGCCACGCCATATCATTGTGATTGACGTTGCTTGTCACTCCTTAAACAACAAAATTCGCAATACATTGCGTCTTAGAATAAACTTTAAAGTGTATTAAAAATCAAACCACAAGTTATTTTTAATAGTTACTGAACGAATGTTAATCAGTATGAGGAGTACAGCCTACAGTTTAATTTTTTGCTCGTATTACAGGCCACACCCGGTATAGAAAGTGGGACATTATAGGCAACCAATAATAATAAAATATCTAAGCTCCAAAATAAACGTAACGAGTAGCTACAAATAATTGTAGTAGACTATAGTTACTTGGATTTACGGTACCAATTCGTGCTTCTTCGGATTATATTATATAGAATAGAATATCATCGCTAATCCAAAAAATATAGGTAAAATTTGTCAGTTAATAAGAACAAAAAAACTATACTCATCCTTTTCTTTTGGGTGCTAGTACTAGTGTAAGACAAAGATAGTATATATGATTCTCTCTGTCAATGTTTGAAATGAGACAATTTAATGCAAAAATGAATGTAAATATATAATATTAATATCAATAATAATTAACCAGTAAGTACCTGAAATGTAAAATTATAACAGTTGGATATTGTACATTTATTTATTGACTTGTAAAATGATTGCCTTTTACTCGTACCAATAAAACATCTGAATCTGAATAGGGTACATCGCCAATTACTAGCCACCCCCCATTACTGGCCACTTAATTTGATTTCTATTTATAGGTGAACAAAGTTCATTTTAGTATATAAGGTACGAAAATCCAATTATTAGCCAGTTTTCAATTACTGGCCACCTATTCCAAAAATGAATTCTATTTACAGATAAATAAAACTCATTTTCAGTATAAGGAAAATGGCCAGTAACTGAAATTTATCCACAACCCACTCGTTCAATAACTGGCCGCCTCTTACAAAAATGAGTTCTATTCACCTATACACAGAATTCATTTTAGTATATGTAGGTGGCCAGTAATTGAAAACTGGCTAATAATTGGCGATGTACCCTATTAAAATTTGAATAGGTACGTATTCGTACATTTGAATAGCTACGGAACCACTTCCAACTCTTATCCATTTGTTTTATAAAAAAAATAATGAAATGAAATAAATAATTTTGATTTTTTTTTTAATTCACGTAATCAGCGCCAGCAAACAATTAGGTGCGAGCGTGTAGGGCGCGTACGAATATGAATCGTACAATTAATCATCTCCGACCATTCATGCAGGTTTCAAGGGTCATTGCACTCTCTTTGGGATTACGTATTCGCAGTAGGTGCGGCCGTCAAATATTATGTATACCTACGTTTTTTACCTTAAGTTGTGATTGTGAGAATTTAATAATCTTCCTCGCGTTGCCCCGGCATTTTGCCACGGCTCGTGGGTGCTTGGGGTCCGCTTGGCAACTAATCCCAGGAATTGACGTTGGCACTAGTTTTTATTAGGGTTCCGTACCCAAAGGGTAAAACGGGACCCTATTACTAAGACTTCGCTGTCCGTTCGTCCGTTCGTCCGTCCGTCCGTCCGTCCGTCTGTCACCAGGCTGTATCTCACGAACCGTGATAGCTAGACAGTTGAAATTTTCACAGATGATGTATTTCTATTGCCGCTATAACAACAAATACTAAAAACAGAACAAAATAAAGATTTAAATGGGGCTCCCATACAACAAACGTGATTTTTGACCAAAGTTAAGCAACGTCGGGAGGGGTCAGTACTTGGATGGGTGACCGTTTTTTTTTGCTTTTTTTTTTGCATTATGGTACGGAACCCTTCGTGCGCGAGTCCGACTCGCACTTGCCCGGTTTTTATTTACGAAAGCGACGGCCTAACCTTCCAACCTAGAGGGTAAACAAGGCCTTATTGGGATTAGTCCGGTTTTCTCACGATGTTTTCCTTCACCGAAAAGCGACTGGTAAATATCAAATGATGAACAATCATTTATTTACAAACAAGATATATATATACAGTGGTATTACTAAAGGAAATTAATAACTAGCTTAAATCTAAAATAGGCCCTTGACTTGAGCCATAATAGCAAATATCAAAATATTTCGTACATAAGTTCCAGATCATTGGTACGAGCCGAAGTTTGAATTGCAAGTTTGAAGTGAAAAAAAATTCGCTGGTGGTGGTAAGTGGTAAGAGCGTGTCACACGCTTTTTCACCAGCGAATTTTTTTAAACAATTACTTGGTCCGTTGACTTTTGCATCTATAAGTAACATAACACACTTTTCCCTTGCGACTTTGTTTCTTCTGTGTTTTGTTCAACTTCTTTTTAAATTGCCATTTTAAATTTACAGATGTCACTATACAACTTAAGACTCTAAGCACGAACACGGAAATAATACTGTTTCAAACACCTTTCTCTTCCTTTCTCCCCTCTCATAGAAAAAAAAACAAAATGGATCTTCACACCCTTGGCGCTGTTCTTAAACATTTGCGTTACATAAAAAACTTGGTCTTAATAACATTGACATAAGATTCAAAATTGTATGGCCAGTGAATTATTTTTCTAGTAGCTATTATTTATTCTGTGGTAGTTCCTAGGTTTATGCAATTTCAAGGGACAGTTAAGTAAGGGTTGTCGATGGTCGTTAGTGACACAGGCATAGATGACAGTAACCCTTCCGGATAGCGAACTGGTTAATTGGTTAGGCTAGAATATTAGGGTTCCGTAACCGTAATAATATCATGGAAAAAATGCCTACATCGAAGTTTTTCCGTGTGACTTTCTGGCAATTGAGTCAATTTTTTTCAATATGAGCTTTATATGTGTCTTTCCTGAGGACATCATAAAATAAAATATGGACTTTGCCTAATTTTCTTGCCGGAATCTTATACTTAGGCATTGTCCAGTTGTTACTAAGTTTTAAAAGTGCGTTTTAGACCTATAATCGTTAATTTTCTATCGAGAGAAAGTCAAAAAATCAGTATTCGAATCAATATGAAGTCACTAGATAAAAATAATAAATCACCACCAGGTCAACGACCTCACGGAACCCCAAAAGCAACAAGTGCTTTAAACAAGCAGCTTGTACAAAATAGGGTTGACACCAAACCCGTTGTAATCCTCAAACTAGGGTTGACAACCCGTCACACCTTATTATTATTTTGACGACTTTGACAGCAGGTCGCCGCAATAATAAAAGAATTATTAACTTCAAATTTATCTTCATATAAATATAGTTATTTTTGGGGTCGGCCGTTAATCTTGAATTGGTATTAAGGAATAAAAGAGTCAACGATGTCATATTTAAATGAATGAATGGTCTTTTGCAATGAAATATTGCCGTACCTATAATTAATATTAGGTACCTACCTACCTACCTATTGAAACTCATAAGGATAAGAGCGTGTCACATATTTTTGCGGCCCT
Source organism: Cydia fagiglandana (assembly GCF_963556715.1). Taxonomy (NCBI): domain Eukaryota; kingdom Metazoa; phylum Arthropoda; class Insecta; order Lepidoptera; family Tortricidae; genus Cydia; species Cydia fagiglandana. The sequence goes on along the minus strand of NC_085942.1, from coordinate 18,754,735 downwards.
CGAAGAGTCACAAATATTAAACTGTCAAAACTTTAGTCTAAAGTTTAGATTTACAATACTATAAGAAATAAATAAGCATGCGCAGTTGTAAATGTCATCTAAATTAAATGAAGTTTGGAATTTTATCGCACTGTGACATTTTGACAAACGTTATCTCTGTTATCAGACCACCTTGATTCAAACTCTAAGTAATTAAACTAATCCCTAGATAGGTACTGAAAAGTAGAACTAATGTTGAATGAACAACTGCGCAGCGACGTCATTTTCCATAGCGCTGACCAGACGCCCACAGACGCCGACGCTCGAAAGACGCTAGATGTGGGCGCTAAATGGTATCAAAAGGATTGATTCGCCCGCGCCGCGCCGCATCTCTTCGAGTCGCGTTCGCGTGTTGTTCGCCTACGTAGTTCGCTGCGTAACGAAGAAAATTCACTAAATATTATAAGGGTGACGGTCATGTGAGGGTTCTTAAAATTACTGTGAGAAATTTGTAAACTGGACAAAGCGTTTTCTTTTTTATTGAGTAGCCACAGCCAGGAAAGTAAGAACACCTGATCTACAATAGATACACGTCACAATTTTGACATCTGTTACACTTCCTACTTTCTCAAAGGGGAAGAAAACCAACAAAAGCTTAGAAAACATAAAAAATTCAAAGTTAAAAGGTCAATGAGACTAATAAATAATTTATACAAACTCATGCAGGGGGTCGTGACAAATAGTCACAACAGGAGGAGATTATGCCCATTATAACACCAAGTGTAGTTAATCCTTATTTAGTTTGGAATTAGTTTTTAAAGGGGTGTTAGGTAACGGTTAATGTTAGGGTCGATAACGGTTTAATGATCGTAAATTAGAAATATGTACGTAGTTTTAAGGCTTCTCTTCACGTTGGGCCAACGCCAACGCTAACGAGGGACGCATTTATGCGTTAGAGGGAGCAAGTGATATTGCTATCTCATTCTACCGCATGGCTGCGTCCCTCGTTGGCGTTGGCGTTGGCCCAACGTGAAGAGGAGCCTTTAAACCTTTGTTCCACCCAGACAACCAAGTTTGATAACTGGTTAACTAGACGCACTATTTCTTCCGCGGAGATAACCAGTTATGTGAGTGGAAGTCTAATTCCATTTTCTTAATCGAATTTAGCTACTAGTTGTCCAGGGGGAAGTATCTTCCGCGAAGAAAACTAGTTGTCTGAGTGGAATTGTTCTTCCACGTTCGTAACCGAGTGTGATAAGGTAGTTGTCCAGGGGGAACGTACTTAACTAAGTATGACTAGAAAATAGAGGTAAGTACTTCCTTAGGGTCTCCCCAAATATATCGACGCGCATTCGGCAAAAGCCGATAGGAAAAAGCTTTATGTCCGCGCAATAAGAGCGAAAAAGTCGTCGTTCGGCTCGGCTCGCATCGGCCGGCGCCGGCCGACGCGTCGTCGGCTTCTTCGCTCTTATTGCGTGGACATAAAGCTTTTTCCTATCGGCTTTTGCCGAATGCGCGTCGATATATTTGGGGAGACCCTTAGGCTGAAATTTGTGATTGGTACCAAAATACCGCGTACCGCTTAGCTACCAGCGGTAAATAAATACAGAATAAACAAACTAATAACATGTAATAATAAACATTTTAGGTATTAACAGACTTACAGTGAACTGAGTCAGTAACCGATTCCTTATCGCAAGTACTGCGGAAAGCTAACTTATCGGTATCGGTAGCCCCAAAACAAATAGTTAAACTTGTAAGTATAATACTACTACATCTACATCTAAGTATAATACCTAATATATATACCTATACTAAAATAAGTATACGTACCCATACCTAAGTATACTAGTTTTATTGTCAATTTGAAGTTTCACTCTTTGGTACAAAATTATTAAATACATATTTGAAGATATTTTTGACATGAAGTAGACACAGGATGACCTTGTTCTAAACTAAGCTAGGTTTGTACTTTCGGTACTAGGCGACGATGCTATGCATATTTAAAATGGATGAAGTCGATTCTTTAGTTAGGTCATTTAAATACTAGGAAAACGAAAACGGCTCGGCTGTCAGAGACAGCTACAAGGAAGCAAAAAGTAATAAGTCCCTTTTTATATATTTTTTTGTACATTTAATTAGGTACTGATTAGGTATTGTTTGCTGTTCAAAAGAAAGCGCTGATGATGATGATGCCATATAGCAGCTGTTTTTCTTCATAGTCATAAAAAACTACAGCGATAAAATCCGCAACAGGCTTCGTCAACTGACTTACTCTAAAAACACACATAAAAAAGAAACAAACAAAAAAACCTTCAAATAAAATACACCCTCCAACTCACCGCCATCGCCAGCAGGCAGTGTACCCAACAGGCTGGCCGCATTTCCCCGTTGAATAGCGATGCTAATTCTCTGGGCAAAATACTGGCCAGCCCTTTGGTCACCCGTAGCATCGACCAAACGCGATGCCAAATCCTTATACAAGTTTAGGTAACAATGATCTAATATTCGGCACAATAACCCTTTGTGAGGCAGGAAGTGGCCAGGGCCAAGATGACAACGCGACGAAAATATTTCCGCGTCGTCCGACAATCGCTACGTTGTGTTAAGCCCCCTCCAGACTATGCGCGTGAATCGCGGGCGAAGCCGCGAACGCGAGTGTGGAGTCGATTTCGCTGTCTGCGAAAATCGGCGCCACACTTGCGTTCGCGGCTTCGCGCCGCGATTCGCGCACGAGTGTGGAGGAGGCTTTAGGAGTCATTTAGACGGTGCGAGAACTCGCAGAGTTTCATTATACATTGCGGTTTTTGATCGGTCGGTTGAATTTGACGTAACCAACAGTCCGCAATGTAACTAAAATCGCATGCGAGTTCGCGCGCCGTCAAAATCAGCCCTTAAAAAAGTAAAAAAAAAAAGTTGCGCAAGGCTTTTAGCCGAAGGTGCATGCAACAATCTTTGGTCCTATAAAAGCAATATTCCTAGGTATCCTTTTTCATTTGCAAGTAAAAGTACCTACTACATATATAGATTGGTTAGCCACGCATAATAGACATTAATTAGCAAATAGATAGTTCAATTTGGATGTATAGTTTGGATTTTTTAAGACTCTGACTGTTAGATGACGTATTAAATAGATGATGTTACTGAATATAATAACAAATGCAGAACACAGATATACACACAGACACAGACACAGATACAGAGATGCAGACAGAGCATAATGTAACATTAAACTACAGTAAAAGGCTTAAGATCCCTCTCAGGTACCTATACACACCTTGCAATTTTTCCCACGATATGCCTTAAAAATAAGCTTCAATCTATCCGCAAACTAAACTGACGACCGGGCTAGTAAAACTTCTCATTCACACTTGCATAGTCGTCGCAGGTGTGAAAGAGATAGTCATATGATATCGGTAGTCATTTTGGTTTGCGGATACTACAATATGCGGGTGTAGTTTAGATTACCACTATCGTTTACATTGTTTGGTCGTCAAACGTCGGATTTGTCGAACAGCGAACTATCTGTAACATTTGACTGAACATTGATAGACCTTGTCTCTTGGCAATAAGGGTTACGTTTAAGCAGTGGCGGTACACCTGCAATTGCACATGTACTTTGTATAAAAAGTTGTACAAATCAATTGAAGATAAGTACACCGGGTAAGATATTGTATAGATTATAATAGACATAAAAGCTTGAAATAATCAAATAATAGTGGTCAATGCGATCAGAATGCCATATCATTGTATCTTTCAGTTATTTAATGAAAGTAGAAAATAAACTTAATCAGAATGTTTGCAAAAATGCTGCACTCCTAAAGGTACGCAGCATAATACGCACAGTAGGTACAAAGCTTTCAACGAAACAAGTTGCAATCCCAGGACGCTGGTACCAGTAGCCGAAGGCGAGAGCCGCAGCAGCTCCCCACACCCACAAAGCCGCTGACAGACCAACGCACCCTCACCACAAAGCCAAGACCAACTAGAGTGGCTACTCACAGCCAAGAGAAGCCATGCCCTAAGAGGCACAGAATGACCCGCCCGTTGTTACGATCGACCGGCGGAATGAAACCGCCAAGTATCCCCAGAAGGGATGGGAAGGCCCCTCATTCCTCCAATATGAGAGGTTTGAATGAAGTTGTTTGCTTCCTTGCTTGCAATATTCGGTTAGGTATTTGGGAACTTTTTCAGATGGTTGGTGAGCGACACTTAGTTATGTACACTTGTACAGTGAGTGACTAAATTATTTAGCCGCCGAATATTTGACGATTCGGCCGAGAATTCGGTAGGTATTTATTTGGTAAAATTTATATTTCTACTTTTTTACCTATCCTGATGAACGAGGAGCCCCTTGATGAGGAGGAGAGGACCTTCTTTTTGAAGTCTAAAAGGCTAAAGCGTGTTTCAAAACTTTCCAACTCCGTCAAACGCCGCTTTTCACAATAAATCGATAAGATTATCCAATAATCCAATATTTGTAGCCGGAAATTAGAAGGTGCGGCCGACTTCAGATAGCTGTGTTTGAAGACTCGATTATAGTTCGATAAATAAATATAAATACGATCGAACACTCGAAACGAGTCGTATCATACGCGTCGTTTACGATCTTTGTCACTTTATTTCGTAGATAAATTGTTTTAAAACGGCTTAAGTGGAATGATGCGTTCGGTTTAGAGTTGTGAAATATTTTTGCGACACGATTATCTTTATCTTTGTGGTGGCGCTCAACAAGTTGAACCAAGTTTTCTAGATGCGTATCATAAACCTAGGGACCTTCAACTTGTATGCCCTGTTCACAGTTTGCTGTTAAAGGCAGGGCAGCAATGGATGTTGAGTTAATCAGTTCTTAACTTTTCAGTGATATTATTGTGATAAGATCTAGGTATCTTTCGTTTTTTTCTTGCCAGACACTGTCAACTGTTTAAAGTCAACAAAGGATAATGAAACGGTCGTCAACATTTAAGAACATTGAGTACCTACCTACTTAATCTCTAATCTGAGCGGGAACTTTCTAAGTGGAAACTTGCATAAGAATGTTTCTCATAAAAAGCACATTCGGCGCTATTCTGGAAATGAATTAGAGATTAACTAGATACGATATAGTAAAGATATGTGACGTCCCAAAGGTAATACTTTATGGCGGTTGACGCTAACGCTATTATTAACCCCGCTCCAATATTATTGCGGCGCTGTGACGTAAGCGCCAGCCGCCATAAGGTACCTTTTTCGGTGGAACGTCACATATCTTCACTATTTCATATCTAGTGAATCTGTAATTCATTTCCCGAATCGCGGCGCCAGTCGCCATAAGGTACTTTTTTCCGTGGAACGTCACATATCTTTACTATTTCATATCTAGTGAGTCTCTAATTCATTTCCCGAATCGAGCCGATTGTAGGTGCCCACTGATTAACAGTCCGCCGGACGGTATCGGCCTGTCAGTTGTTCGCAACTGTCAAATTTTTGTTCTAACTGACAGGCCGATACCGTCCGGCGAACTGGTAATCAGTGGGCACCTACAATCGGCTACTACCAAATGGTATATTGTACAAACAGCAGCCCTCTTAACTGTCCATCGGTGGGCCTTATGCCTTTTGTAATATGGTCTATGTAACCATGTTCACGATATTATTGTAAATTATGTTGAATTCAAGCAAAAAACGTGTTTGTAAAACTACATGACTTTATTGACTGATCCATAAATATTTCTTCTTACAAATCAACGAGTAAAGTAAACTTCATATTCTGAAAGAGGCCGAACATACTGCCCACCAAAATAATCTATTTTTTACTCCGTCTGTTACTTATTATAACTTGATTTCAGAATATAACTCTTATTATCCATCATAGAAAAACAAACATAAGTTAACTTTATAACATAACTACCTATACTACCACACACTTATAAATTGTTCATATTATGGTCAGTATGTTTTTTTTTTTAACTGTAGGTACTCGGGACTCTCAGAAGATCCAGTGGGTGATTATACATATCTTGAAATATACTTAATACAAAAGCAAATAATTTCTGAATTCAATATTTCCTATGACACTTGACAACAATCGGATTTTGGCCGCACTTTTATATTTATTACCTATGTGATAAACATGGTTAGCAACAATTATAGCGATTTATTTCATTATCATAATTTATATGTTGTCGGATTTGCGATTAATAATTAGGCATTAGGATCCTAGACGGCCTAATATTACTGATAAGGTAGCAATATCAGCAAAAACGGTTTCAAGGCTGATAAAAAAATTGCGAGGGATTTGTACCGTACCTACCGTAACTGACCTCAAAAAAAGGAGGAGGTTATCAAATTTGACCGTATTTTTTGTAGGTACGTTTGCCTCACAACTCCGTCATGTGTGATTTGATTTTTTTGTTCAAAGTATATATATGAAGTTTCAAACTGTAGGTCTCATTTTTGTCAAATGTACATAGTTCTTATGATGGGATCTAATATTTTCTGAAGATTTTTCTTTACTCTTAAAAAACTGAAACTCCCACGTGATGTGATCAATACATTACATTGTCATTACACAACATCTAATGGCAAATATTGACAGTGTATATTGTCTCCGCGCTATAGAATGAACACCTGTGTATACTTTGAGGATTTTGTTTTGAATAGAAGCGACAGACTGAAGAATAAAAAACTTCGAAGAGCGCGTATGTCGCGCACTGGATAAATGCTGATGAAGGAATTTAATACACCTATACATAATTCATCATCATCATCATCTCAGCCATAAGACGTCCACTGCTGAACATAGGCCTCCCCCTTTTTTGGGGGGTGAATGCCATAATCGCCACGCTTGGCAGGCGGGTTGGCGATCGCAGTCGAGTACACCGAATTTGAGGGACGCTGCTGCCCGTCCAGGTCCACCGGTGGCCTCTTGGACGTGGTTTAAGGACATACCAGGGTATACATAATTATTATGCGAGAAATGTCAAAAAATCCTCAAAAACTCTTCATGTTATCAATTGACACCCCCTAACTGATTCTGACCCCCGAAAAACGAAATTTCGTTAGTTGCAGAAATACAAATCTACGTTTTCCAATGTTCGCCTCCTCTGCGATGTTCGAATCAAGACCTCATTGCCTCAGAAAGTGTCACCGGAAACTACTGGCTGCAGTAGATTCAGCCGTAGGTACAGTAGATTCAGCAGTACATCTTATCTAATCTATGACCATAGTCGAATAAGACCTTCTTATTCTTTAAGTTACCTGACAATGGTCATGTTATGACAGTTGGAATGGGGCCCACGTGATGTAATTGTGGGTACCAACACACATTTTTGAAACTTAATGCTGAAGGGAATAAATCATTTGGCGATGGGAAAACAATTTCTTATAATTAATGTCGTTACGAAAGAGGGAGTTGAAATTGATATGTTTCTAGATTGACCAAAAAAACAATTTAAGTAGGTAGGCATACGTTCTCTCAAAGTGGGTGCAGACTGCAGAGCTTTCAAAATCGTCATCCTGTCAAAGTGTCAATGCCGTTCGGGCCTTCACTGGTCAAATTATCATGGCTCAGAGCTAAATCCAGCCGCCGTTCATAAATTAGTCTCCGCGGCTGTTCTATTCGGAGTCCGATCGATACTACAATAGTAGCAGAGTATTTCTGACCCCTGCCCTATATTTTTTTTAACATTACGTTGGCATCAGACTTACGGCCAGCCTGAATGAAAGCGGTCCAAAGTCCATCGCCGCAATAAACCTACATATACGTATCACAAATAGGTCAGTCAACCAGTAAAAGAAAGCTATCTATTCCTATCCTGTTGCTACTCGTTGTTGCACTATGTGAACCGTCTCACATACAAATTCGTTGATCTCAGACGAGCGTGGGCCGCGACGGCTTGCCAACTAGGCCATAATGTCTCCATAGCCGCCTACTAAAACACTGAAATATATCTTTAATATATACATCGCTGGTCGCGCTTTCCATAGTGGAGGCAGAATACATGATCGAGCATCGATGGATGTAATGTAGGTGAAAATTGTTGTGGAAAATTTAGTAGAAATTGAGAAGTTCCCATTGTTTTGTCTGTAAGTGTTGTGCAACTAAGCGTTAAATGTTTCCTTGTAGCCGCCTGAAATAGGTTAGAGATAATTATTTCGTAATGAGATGAGTCGCATAGCTGCATTCAAAGTTCTAATTTTGGGGCGTTTTGTAACTTTATGCGTGTCGCGGATTTGATGTTTCAAAATGTAGGTAAAATTCACTAAGTTCTAAAGGAACTGTACTTACTTTACAAGCAGCCATTTTAAATGCCCAAACTTCAGTCGGACGGACGGTCGGAAATTAGATTTTAAACAACAGATGGGTGTACAGTACATGCAGATCATACTTAACCCTTAGAGTATTTAGTAAGTAACTGGAGACGTCATCGCTGTCATTTTCTTTGCGAAACAGTCTGCCGATTTTTGCGGGGGAGGAGACGTCAAATGTATTGCTATTTCAGTCCATACAAAAGTTTGCACAATTGTGCAGGTTTTTCGGCAGAGGGGTAAGCTCTTTATGGCCACTCCAGTTATTAAATGCTCTAAGGCAGCGGTCGGCAATAAGCGGCCCGCGAGCCGCATGCGGCCCGCGAACCTCCGGCTTGCGGCCCACGAGCCTCCCTGGCTATTTTGTATGTAATATTGACAACCTACAACGTCTGCTAAAGTCACAAATATCACCAAAGTGCGGCCCGCGTCCACTTCGTTAACTACTATTTGGCCCTTCGCTGCTAAAAGGTTACCGACTGCTGCTCTAACGCATAACCCTATCTCGTGGTTACGTTACGTCACCTCGTGACGCCTATTAAAAGGCGTTTAACTGCCCAATTCACACATCCGATGACGGTGACCGGCGTTTGTTTCCACTCGCATCAGTGGAGCGGAAGTTTTGTCCTTTTTATAGGCGCAGCTAGAAATTCCACTGTGGGTATTAAAATATGTAGGTAATTGGTACAGAGCTTATTTAAACGCTAGTCTGAAACCAAGAAATGTCTTCCCCGAAATTATATGTAGAAAAAAATTAAGATGCCGTGGCTAATAAGCTCGATAGCGATAAGTACCTAAACCGCATTTGACTCGGAAAGACCAGGTTGCGGGTTCGATTCCGCTCGGTCCTACCTATTATACAACTCCTATAAGGTTGTATAAGTAGGCTTTATTTTTTGTCGTAATTAAAGAATTGTATCTATATTTAAAAGTACATTCAAATTCAATTATAATTACGGTGGTTTTATTTCACTCACCGATTTAGAATCGAGACAATAGGAAATCAGCAAAATTACAAAACCGGTCCAACATTGCGTAGTATCTGTCATGTTTCTAGGGCTCAATTGAATGAAATGTACACCCGTCGACACGAATATGTATCTATATTTCGTACTGTATTCCTTTATGTTAAGATCCATATGTATATTATGTATGACCTCGAGGATTTCAATTTACTTAGCCAGTGGCACCGTTTGAGTTGCACTTGTTTAAACTAAGCGACGAGTATATCATTAAAGCCTTTGTTCTGTAGCCTTCAGTTTGGGAATTGGTGGGTTCATGCGCCCAAGCGGCCCAAGTGTGTAGTATTTGCGGTCAGCCTCAGATGTCTCGGGCACGTAGTCCGGATACCCTTCTTCTTCCTCGCGTTATCCCGGCATTTCGCCACGGCTCATAGGAGCCTGGGGTCCGCTTGACAACTAATCCCATGATTTGACGTAGGCACTAGTTATTACGAAAGCGACTGCCATCTGACCTTCCAGCCCAGAGGGTAAACACGGCCTTATTGAGATTAGTCCGGTTTCCTCACGATGTTTTCCTTCACCGAAAAGCGACTGGTAAAAATCAAATGATATTTCGTACATAAGTTCCGAAAAACTCATTGGTACGAGCCGGGGTTTGAACCCGCGACCTCCAGATTGCAAGTCGCACGCTCTCACCGCTTTGCCACCAGCGCTTTCGGATACCCATCCGATCGTTTAGTCAGGTGGTCTTACTGTAGAGTACCAAACGCTATTAAGTCCAGAGGGTCACCAGGATACATTCGTTTCGGGCTCTCGTGAAATTATATGGTGGATAGATTGTATTTGTATGGGAGCTCCTCAATCGCATTTCGGTGAGTTTTTCCACCCGCACCGAAACATGAAATCGTCAGATCGACCGTGCCCTGTGCGAAGTCTATTAAGCTTGTGTAGAAAAGGTAGAGAGGCAATAGAGAGTACTCTCTCCAGGCGGGTGTTATGCCTGCTGGGGACCGAAATCCACTGAGAGTTGGTCGAAACTTATATACATATAGAAGACCGTCTGGACGTTTCAGGTACAGCTGGAGAGACGAAATAGACACCGGATAAAGTACCTATACATACGATTGGAAACAAAATCGTATTTTTATGATAAAATGCAAAGTACTATAAATACTATATTATATTTACATTGTAGCATAAAAAAGCCGATCGTGCAAAAGCTCACCGGTGTCTGGTACGTGTGCGGAATAGCGACTCCAGCGCATGAATGGAGTACCTAACTAACGACAGGGTTGCCAAAATTATTGCAAAAGCAATAATAAGGAAATATGCAGGTTCAATTATGATTTGGAACACATGCAGATGCAGTTCATCATCATCATCATCATCTCAGCCATAAGACGTCCACTGCTGAACATAGGCCTTCCCCTTTTTTGGGGGGTGAATGCCATAATCGCCACGCTTGGCAGGCGGGTTGGCGATCGCAGTCGAGTACACGGAATTTGAGGGACGCTGCTGCCCGTCCACCGGTGGTCTTGGATGTGTTTTAAGGACAAGGCTTTGTCACTCGAAAATCGGTGGAAAACGGCGAAATGCTATTTTTTAAATACGAGCGATATAAATTTGGAATCGAGTGGTATTGACCACTCGTTTTCAATTCGTAGAATTGTAGAATTTAAATACATAGTAGTGGACAAGGTGGTGGTGTACGCAGATGACCTGGCTTTATTAGGGGAGAGCCGTGAACAGGTAGCGGAGGCAGCTAGTGTCCTGGAACGAGAGGCCTCTAGTTTAGGTCTCAGGATCAACCAGGCAAAAACTGAATACCTCCACATGAAACGTTACAAGAATACACGCATCCAGCGTGATAGTCTTCATGTTGGGGGTACCGTCTACCGTGGAGTTGAGAAGTTTCGGTACCTGGGATGCACTGTTACCGACACAAACACCAGAGAGGAGGAGATCAACATACGCATCCAAAACGCCCTGCGGTGCAGTGCAGCCCTCCACAAAGTGTTGGTGTCCAGGCTTCTCAGCAAACATACAAAGTTACGGATATATAAAACCGTTATACGGCCTATCCTAATGTATGGCTGTGAGGCCTGGTCCCTAACACTAAAAGAAGAAGGTCAGCTCCTGGTAGCAGAGAGAAAAGTTTTTCGCAAGATCCTGGGACCTATTCAGAGAGATGACGGCACCTGGAGGATCCGGAAAAATGCCGAGATCGAGGAGTTAGTGGCCGAACCCAATATCATCGGCGAAACGAAAGCGCACAGACTTCGCTGGTTCGGTCACCTACTCAGAATGGGAGAGGATCGGGCTGTCAAGAAGGCGTTCTTGGGACGACCGACTGGTAGCCGTCCAGTGGGTCGGCCCAGGTATCGCTGGGAAGACAGTGTGGCGGCGGATCTGCTTCAGCTTCGCGTCAGTAACTGGCAGGAAGTTGCGCAGGATCGGGACAGGTGGCACGCTCTCGTTTCGGAGGCCAAGATTCTCTTTGGATCGCTGAGCCAAAATAGTTAGTTAGTTAGTTAGTAGTGGATATATTATTGAACGAAATACACGAAATCGAGCGGGCGAATTTCAAAAATCGGCCCCATGGTCGAATCTGTCGACTTTTTACAGTACTTTCAGCTGCAAAAACACTTGACCGTTGTGCTGGGGCTATAGTCTGTGCGGAAGGAGAAGAGTCATAGAACGTATTGATTCTCTTATATTCTACGATTCTTTTTCTTTCCCCACAGACTCTAACTCCCCATCCCATTCACGTACGAATTTACAAGTTCGACAGAGAGGCAACACGTAGAACGTGGTTCGCGGAGGCCCTGTGCACGCGCTAAATGTGTTTGCCATCTCCGTCGTATCGTGGAATATAAAAAATTAAGAATACTGTTAGCAGCACAGAATTTTACGAGCCAAGCATACCTATCGTGATCGTGAGTTTCCATAAATGCATGTTTGCAGCAAGTAAGAAAAGAAAGAAAGAAAGAAAATACATTTATTTACAAGTACAATATCTCTAGCACCTTCGTCAGCGTGGCGTAGGACTTTGTACCTTGGTCCGATGCCAACCATCCATCTACCTTGCAGAAAATGAAGATATCACCTAGGTACTAGGGTGTTCGACATAGTTTTTGATATTTCGCGACATCGCCTATTTTGCGTCAGCTCAGCTTGACGATACCAAAAAAGTTCTCTGCAATGTCATGCAGGAACATTTCATACGAAATTCAGAAAAATACCTATCATTTTGCAAACGGAAAATTTTAAGTCCTATATAAAACCAAGAAATATTACAATGTGGAAATTTCACAATGTCGAAAACTTTCCGACACGTCGGTTCGTCCGGTATTTATAGAATTTCCTTTTCTACATATTCAGTGCATCAGCCCTGACCGGATGGCGCTGCGTCTGGGCCGCGTCTGCGCAAGCGCCGTATGCGCCGCGCATCCTGCATTTCCGGCGACAGTCGACAGGTCGACACACTGCAATGTCGGAGAGGGTATAAGTGCAACAAACTTACAGCAAGCCTCATGACTCAGGCTATAACGGTCCGGGCCCGGGCCGGGTGAAGGCGTCCGACACTTTGTTTTCTATGACGGGTGATCGGTGATCATGGGATGCTTTCTATAAAAAAAAATTCGGGCGCCGACCCGGGCCCGGACCCCTTATACTTACTGATGGTATCTAAATATCTTTCAAATTGGCGTTCACGGTTTTTTCCCGTCCCGGCTTTGCTCTAGGGTTTAAAATAACTTGATCGCGTTCTAAAAAGTGTGTTTACTTCCCGCAGAAGATCGTAGACCTGTAACCTTCACCCACTATTGGGCAAGGGCCGTGGGAGCGCGCATGGGAACACCCCAGTACGGAACACAATCCGCGAGTACGGTAAGCGATATGGCTGTTAAGGTGCCTTTCGGTCACAATTCGATCATTACCATCAATCGATTTATTTATCAGCTACAAATTTGCGCACGAAATCCGAGGGTTTGGGGACTGTACCCCTGGTGGAAATTTCATTCTATAGTGTGACAGACGTACGCGTTTGCAATAATCATAAATCTCATTTGAGTTTACAAAAACTCATACAAAATGAGACAACGCAAGCGGGACGTTCATCACGCTGGGTAGGAACTTATCCAATGAAATTTACACCAGGGGTTCTGAGAAAGTACCTAATAGGAAGACGTGCGCTATCTTCATTTCGCAGCCATGGGGTCATGTGCAAACCGCAATTCCATGTATTTTTAGAGTTAGGGCATATTTTTATCGGTATTTCAATCAGAACATGTCCACTGTTGGAATACTTAAGGCCTCTACAACCTACAATCCCATTCAACTTGATGGATATCTAAGAAGTGGTTAATTTAAACATATGTGATCAACATCTAGGAGTTACGAGCTACGGTGTCAGGACTGCTTAACTTTCCCCTTTCCTTAAATATGTACTAGGTTCCTTTAAGACGCTTTGTGCAAAACATTACCAAGACAAACTCACACTTAGGGTTCCCTCACATACATCGATGCGGAATCGGCAAAAATCCGATAGGAAAAAGCTTTACATAGTCTGCGCAATAAGAGCGCAAAAGTCTTCGTTCGGCTCGGCTCGGATCGGCCGGCGCCTGCCGATGCCGACGCATCGACAATTTTTCCCCCTTTTTGCGCGGACATAAAGCCTTTTCCTATCGGCTTTAGCCGAATGCGCGTCGATATATCTGGGGAGACCCGTAATTGTGAATACTCGGCGCCACCTTAAGCGTGTCCTTTTCACAATTAGCCGCAAAAACTGCGCTTGCGTCGCGACTCCATGAATGGCGTAGATCTCTAGGGAACTGCGTGGGCACGAACTTCCCTATCGATACATAATAGATAATGCACAATCAACATATACTTTATAACATAATTATAATTTATTGCCTGTGTTGCGTGTCATATAAAAAGCAAGTATAGAGATGACGAAATTACTAATTAAGGGATCTAAAGAACCTGCCGGCCTAGCCAAGGTTACAATCGCTATCGCTTCGATAACGAAAAGCATTATGTCTCTCTATCACTCTTCCATATAAGTACGACAGTGACAGTTGCGTTTCGATCGCTACGGAGCGTAAGCGATTGGCATCTTGGCTACGCGGCCTGGCCGAAAACTGGCGCATACCTACTCCACCGATAAGAGCCATGCTTTTAAATTATGATGATGATGAAAACCTTATCGTTTGTTACTGTGGCCATTTCTTTCTAACACATAAATGTGCACATAAATGTGTAGCTGCCGCTGGAGCTAATGCCGTGTGGTGGGGTCCGTACCCCGCGCGCCCGCGCCCCGCGCGGTCACTTGTTGTCGTAGACAGTGACGATAGACGAAAAGTGAAAACGAAACACCATCATATGCCACCAGGGGTTGGTCTGTGTATGCCACAGAATCAGAGAAATTAACATATCTCCTATTGACATATACCGGGTGTGGCCTGTAACATGAGCAAATAATTAAAACATAGTTGGGTCAAACAGAAAACTGTGTTACGTCTTTCCTGTAGACATACACAAGAGTTAAGGGCTATAAAGGTTAATTTTCTTATTTAACCCTTATCTACGTGTAAAGGTCCTCCTTAGGTCCTCCTTTTAGAAAACTAGTGTGCTCGCGCGAACTGTACATTTTCTCTCCTTTGGGCAATAGTTAACAGCTTGTGGGCATGCAAGTAATAATTTTATCATAGTTCTCTAAATAAATGGAGGACCTTTTCACGTGGATAAGGGTTAAATAAGAAAATTAACCTTTATAGCCCTTAACTCTTGTGTATGTCTACAGGAAAGACGTAACACAGTTTTCTGTTTGACCCAACTATGTTTTAATTATTTGACGCCATCGCCACGCCATATCATTGTGATTGACGTCGCTTGTCACAGTTGTCCCGTCTTAAACATAACAAAATTCGCAATACTTTGCGTCTTAGTATTAAACTTTGAAGTGTATTAAAAATCAAACCACAAGCTATTTTTAAACGTCGCTGAACAAATGTTGGTCAGTATGAGGAGTACAGTTCAATTTTTTGCTCATATTACAGGCCACACCCGGTATGTATTTACTCGTACTGAAACAATAGTCACCCATAAATCATAATTATAGTGTACATAGGTAAAAATACATATAATAGAATAAAATATGTATTTACCTTATATGTGATGTGGTTCTCATTTCAGGTTAAGATATTGTGCCTAATTATTCTCAATTTGTTTTATTCCGTGTAAATAAAGCCAGTCTGTTCAAATTATCATCTAAGACTTCAGTTTTTTTACTCGTACACATATATTTGCTCGTACTGAAACAATAGCCAATCTCCCATGAAACCTATTATATTGTACATAACATTACATATAATAGAATAAAATATGTATTTACCTTACATTTGAAGGTTCTCATTAAAGGTTTCTCAATTTGTTTTATTCCATGTAAATAAAGCCAGTCTGTTCAAATTCTAATCTAAAATTTCAGTTTTTTTACTCGTACACATATATTTGCTCGTACTGAAACAATAGCCAATCCCCCATAAATCATATTATATTGTACATAACAATTAAACACATGTAATAGAATAAAATATATAACGGAGCCACGCTGTTACGTCGTCGCCCAAATCTAATGTTTAATTTGTCTTTGGTTTTTATTTGTTTCTTTGTACTTATTGTATTTTATTTTGTAGTTTCACAGTGCCTTGGTTTTACTGTAATGCTGTGTTACTTATTTGACTAATAAATAAATAAATAAATAAATAATATACATATTTACCTTACATGTGAAGGTTCTCATTGAAGGTATATGTGTGTCTAAT
Organism: Cydia fagiglandana; assembly: GCF_963556715.1. NCBI lineage: Eukaryota > Metazoa > Arthropoda > Insecta > Lepidoptera > Tortricidae > Cydia > Cydia fagiglandana. Next base: position 18,738,679 of record NC_085942.1, on the reverse strand, counting down.
TATTCTCTATTTCTTTTATTCCGTGTAAATAAAGACAGTCTGTTCAAATTATCATCTAAGACTTCAGTTTTTAGGGTTCCGTACCTCAAAAGGAAAAAACGGAACCCTTATAACTAGGATCACCCGTGGGTCTGTCTGTCCGTCTGTCACATCAACATCAACATCAACATCAACATACACATATGTAAATTAGTGACCCGAAGATGATCATGTTTTTTTTTTAATTTTAAAATACATAGGTTCGAAGTTATTTAAGAAAATAGCCAAAAAATGACCATTATCTCCGAACCTACTGGGTCTAAAATTATGAAAAAAAAATACACAATATAGTTCTTTACCTGTAGATGATAGGAAAACTATTAGAAATGTGCAGTCAAGCGTGAGTCGGACTTATGTACGGAACGCTAGAAATGCGAGTCCGACTCGCACTTGCCCGGTTATTTTACTAGTACACATGTATTTACTCGTACTGAAACAATAGTAAATCTCCCATAAATCCTGTTATATTGTACATAACAATACATATAATGGAATAAAATATGTATGTAAATAAAGCCAGTCTGTTCAAATTATAGTCTCACACAGGTTTTTTATTATTACAAGCTTTTAAAGCTTAAAATAATAAAAAACCTAAATAAATAACTAACTATAACGAAACTAATAACTAAAATAACTAAACTATAACTTAAATAAATTAAGTTTCACCTGTCCCGTTCTCGGACTGTAATCAAATCTTGCAAGTTAAATTTGATCCACTTCCCGATTTCCGATTGAGCTGAAATTTTGCATGCATGCATAAATCGGATGACAATGCAATATTATGGTACCATCGAGCTAATCTGATGATGGGGACAGGAGGTGGCCATAGGAACTCTGTGATGAAACAACGCAACCTAATTGTGTTAGGGGTTTTTAGAATTGTCTCGATGAGTAATTAGTTGTCTGTCGTAAGAACAATACAGTCAGCGATAAAAGCTTGTACCAAAAATGAAATTTTTGCCAAAAACTTATTTTCTCCTCCTCTCGGGCCGACCGGCGATTACCTACATTGTGACACCCACTCCGTGGGCCACCGGTAGACGGGCAGCAGCGTCCCTCAAATTTGGTGTACTCGACTGCGATCGCCAACCCGCCTGCCAAGCGTGGCGATTATGGCATCCATCCCCCCAAGAGGGAGGTCTATGTTCAGCAGTGGACGTCTTATGGCTGAGATGATGAGGATGATGTAGGTACCACTTATGTACCCACCTTAGTGGTTATCGTTGTTTTGAATATAATCACTTTAATATGAATGTATTTTTTTTCCCGAATTAAGTCCCAAAATCCCGAATATTTGATATTGTTTCACGATAATAGCGCCTTTCGATCTGGCAACCCTATCTCCACATGGCCGAGCCAGCGAAGTCGAGCAGCCTCTCGCCGATGATGTTGGGCTCGCCTACCAGTTCTTTAACCTCCATGCTGTTTGTAATATATTAAAACAATACTTAATTGTGATATTTAGTTATGTGACAATTTGGATTGTATTGTGAAGAACGTAACACGTGTTTCGCGCGTATAAAGGTAAACGCTCACATGTCATCTCGCACAACGAGGATAGTAGGTACCTAGATGTCTTTCGATGATGGCGCAAACCGCGGAAGCGAATGTTCGTAGCGAACACATGAAACAAACCTGAAACGGTCGCCTAACATTAAATAAATATAAAATTATAGAAAAGAAAACACAACTACCTAAATAAATGTAGGTAATTTTCTTAACTGAGTAACTAGTTAACTATGAGTAGTACCTATGAGAATATGAGTATAGAAGTGAGAGTACCTATGATACAATATAACACTTTAAACATTCGCGTCCCGGCGGTAGACCAGTTTGTGTAATTAAATATGAGTAGGTATGACTAAAGGATGACACACGCTAAACCGGGCCGGGGCTTTTTTGGAAGCACCACTTGATCACCGTTCAGCCGTCGTTCGTATTATAGAAAATGAAATTTCAGACGCCTCGGTCCGGGCCCGACCAGGTCTAACGTGAGTCATCCTTAATATAACTTAATAGAGAACATGAATAATGTATTAATATAGTCACGTGACTTTTCGTAGCATCTGTGATCCCGATACATTACAAGCTTCTTTTGTCTCTTAGTTGGCGCCATGGAACAGGCGGCCTAGCCAAGGTCACAATCGCTATCGCTTCGACAACGAAAACCATTATGTCTCTCTATCACACTTACATATTAGTGCGACAGTGACAGTTGCGCATCTTGGCTACGCAGCCTGAAACGCTTAGCTTCGCTCATGTATGCTCTAACCATTAAGCTGTACGATACGATATTTGGATTTCGGTTAATGTTCGAGGCCACCGATGACGTATATAAACGTCCAAATAATTCGCGAATAATTAATATTAATTCCATGTCTCTGAGTAAATAGTAACAGGCTGTTCAAATTACGCACTCAGACAGTAGACTTAATTCAAACTTAAAAAAATACTGTCTGCCTAGTACCTGGCCTGATGCCTAGTTTATATCGTATTTCCCATTTTTCTTTACGCCGCAGAGACGTGGACAGTACGCGAGTTGGAAAAGGGGAAGATAGATGCCCTGGAGATGTGGTGCTGGAGGAAAATGCTTGGGATATCGTGGACGGATTTCCGCACCAACGTGTCCATACTCCAGGAGCTCGGCATCACACAGCGTTTATCGACCGTAGTACAGTCGCGCATACTGCAGTACTTTGGCCATGTCTCTAGGCGAGAAAACGACTCCATAGAGCGACTGGTCGTACAAGGAAGATGGAGGGAACCAGATCGCGCGGCAGATCACCTATGCGCTGGACTGACCAAATAAAATCCGCAGTGGGAAACCGCGTATCTGACTGTGCCAGACAGTCTGCCAACAGGGAGAGATGGCGGGAGATCGTGCGAAGAGCTGTGTCCGCCTCTAAAACCGATGCGGACGCCTCAACGTGACCACGACCGCTCTGTCATGAGCGATACGACAGAGAAGAAGTTTATGTCAGCGCTTTTGCTACAATCACATTTATGTACGAAAGTCATACATACAGATGTAGTGCATAATTATTTTCCATCGTATTTTCACGGAAACGTACGAACGTGTCTTGCTATTTCAATCAGTCTCGATACTGAGGTGTAGCATGACAAATACGAACGTTTCCTAGAAAATACGAAGGAAAACGAGTATGCACTACATCTTTCTGTACTCATATTGATTGACGTCGGCGTCGGTGCAATTAGTATGTTATTATAGTATACAGATAATATGATTTTCGGCGGTTTAAATCTAATTTTTGATGTGGGTTTGTAATAACATGATCTATAGACCTTAAGTATCTATCTAGAGAAATAAAAAAATACGCAGTATAAAGTATTTAACTACAAAAATAAACCTTTAAAACTGTATGCATTTGTTCTTTAGCCTATTGTAGTGTCCCACTGCTGGGCAAAGGCCTCTCCCCCTGATTTCCACAACTCCCGCTATAGTGCCTTCTCCGGCCAGCCACTGATGAAGGCGTCTAAGTCGTCCCGCCATCTCCGTCTGGGCATGCCACGTCCGCGCTTCTTTTGCGGCATCCACTTGGTGGCTATACTGGCCCACCTATCCGGATGCATGCGGCAGACATGACCCGCCCAGTCCCACTTCATTTTTATATTAATAATTTCAAATAATTTACGTATGTAGTCGTTTAAATCATACTGCTTTATGCAATCAGTTAGGTATTAATAAGGTTATTATATAAGCAGTTTTTTCACCACTTGTTGCAAATGAAAGTTGAATGCGGTGTGTAAACTGACCATCATCATTTATTTGCATACCCTTTTGTTTATTTATTTCATTAGTAAGGACTCGTACTCACTGGACTGCAAATTTTTAAATGTGACTGAAGCCTTGTTGACAAGCATTGTGGGAAAAGACAATAACACCAAAAATTATTACGGAGTTACTTTTTCTTTTATTATATGATGAGTTGATGGGCCAAAATAACAATAATTACGTACAAATACTCTATTAAGTATAAACATTTATAATTTTTATTTTGGTGGATATATACCTATTGCTGTTAAATATATTAATGTCTTAAACGCACCTATAGCAAGAAGTTGAAGGTAGGTAAATATCAAACATTGCAATATTTTAAAAGCGCTTTAGAGTATGGAAAAAACCGGGCAAGTGCGAGTCGGACTCGCGCACGAAGGGTTCCGTACCATAATGAAAAAAAAACAAAAAAAAGCAAAAAGACGGTCACCCATCCAAGTACTGACCCCTCCCGACGTTGCTTAACTTTGGTCAAAAATCACGTTTGTTGTATGGGAGCCCCATTTAAATCTTTATTTTATTCTGTTTTTAGTATTTGTTGTTATAGCGGCAACAGAAATACATCATCTGTGAAAATTTCAACTGTCTAGCTATCACGGTTCGTGAGATACAGCCTGGTGACAGACGGACGGACGGACGGACGGACGGACGGACGGACGGACGGACGGACGGACGGACAGCGAAGTCTTAGTAATAGGGTCCCGTTTTACCCTTTGGGTACGGAACCCTAAAAATGAAGAATCCTAATGTTAACTTTGTACCTTTTCGGTGCCCTTCTGTAGGGCGTATAATGAACTATTTGTAGTTCGAATATGAAGGTATTGTTTCACGTAAAATAATCCTGTGTCCTATATAATAATCGTAGCTCTCGAGAGATATGAAATGGACAGTAATGTTAACAGCACAGTTTTCAAGGAAGAACACAACAAATAAAAAACAATTGTTTAACTCAACATACCGACGTCTACCAAATTACATATACGGCCCATTTTCTACAATCCAAACCTTAACATTAAGAACACAAGGGCGTTGAGAGATGATTTCCCAAGAATTACACTTTAATGTCAAAACGTCTTATCTTCATAAAAAAATCTTAAGAGTTACATCATTTTCTACACACGCGGACATACGCACCATAAAAATACGGTAAAGTATTTTACAATTACAAGTTGGCAAGAAATTTCGCGGTCCGCGAGCACCCTTCAATAACGGCTGAGCCTTACATGGTATCCCTTCGACGAGAACAAACGAGTCAATAACACCGTTGTGGTGTAAACAAACCGACGGACTGACACTCCTTCAAGAGGTCTACAGAGGTCTAAAAGGGGCCCACTGATTTACAGTCCGCCAGACGGAATCGGCTTGTCAGTTAGAACTAAAAGTTGACAGTTCCGAACAGCTGGTTCCCTTAACAGACGGTTTTATCGGAAATGAGAATAATTTAACTAAATGATGATAAATGATGATTAGGTAAATGTTGACGGATTGGTGACCGCTTTCGGATGAAAGAAGCGCCTGGCGTTGGCTCGATGGGTGGATGCCATTAGAAAAATTGCGGGACACTTCTGGATGAGACTAGCCCAGGACAGGGATAAGTGGCGTACACGAAGAGAGACCTATGCTCAGTAGTGGGAGTCTGAAGACTAAAATAATGATGATGATGATTAACATTATCTAGCCTATCTAGGTAGCAAAGATTGGGGATATAAAGATAATCATAATTCATTAACGCCGGTCGCATATTAAAATATATACATATATCGGAATGGCAGTTGTGAACGAAAAATCTCATCAGCGTTTCAATTATTGGTTATACGTCGTGTCTAAAAATGGTCCCTGCAGTTCATTTTTATATGGAGTAGCTTGTAATTTAACATTTATGCACCATAAAAGGAACATATATCTACAATCATTACTTTTTAATAAAGCGCAACCAAAATAGCCTTGAAGGAGTTGATATAGGGAATACGGACCAACATTTGACGCGAGATGTTGAGTTTTTCGATTGGACATTACGATTCACATCAAGATGGATATTAAGTTACTTAAATAGAGTCAGTCACAACAACCCTAAACCTCAGGAGGTCCTAGGATGATGCGATCTAGTTAAGACCGCGTGAAACCGTCCGATGCTCTCATCGTACGGCCGGTTGTTCTGAAGACCCTTGGTGAAGGCCTATGCCCAGCAACGACGACGATGATTGTCACCTTGGCTATGCCCTCTGATGTCCTCCTGCCAGATGTCCTCGGTTACAAGTGAGCATACAGCCATTGTCTAGCTTGTGTTGACACAGGCGGCGATACGATGACTCTGGGGCCCCGGGGGCTCGGTTGGGGTGCGACTTTTTACCAATATTATAATAATATACGAAGATGAAGCACGTAACTGAGGTGTACAGCGTGACTCAGGCTAGACCGGACCGGGGCCGGGCCGGAGATCCCGGCGCTTCGTTTTCTATGGAAAGCACCACGTGATCACCGCAGCCTTTAAGCCGTCAAAGAAAATGACATGTCGGACGCCTCGGCCCGGGCACGGCCCGGTCTAGCTTAAGTCATCCTTAAGGCCTATCGTCTAGCCCACAGATCTAGAATAACGCTTACAGATAAATATAGACATTTAAAGTGTGCTGTGCAAAAAGAAGCCATTACACATATACGGAAAAGGTGAAAAAAAATTTGGAAAAGAATAGGAATAACCAATGAAAAATCGTGACAACTATTGAACCTGATCGAAAATTTCACGAGAATCTTTTAAAAAATGCGACCTGCAGAGGCTATATGACACACTAAAGTATTTTTGCCTAAGCCGACCCGCTCATAAAATGTGCAAGATTTCTGCACCATAAAACTCCGTGGGCCTGACATTGCATGTCCGACAGGGCAATGTTCTATAACAAAGTTATAAAGCAACTTTTGTACCATCGTCGGCTTTATCAATTAAATGCCCAAGTAGCACAGATAGCTCTATAACTACTCACTTTTAGTTCTATCTAACGCTCTGTGCGTATTAAGACACTTATAACAGCACACTCGTGGTCCTACAGCTGTATAATAGATTTCAGTGATATTTATATAGCTTAGGGCTGATTAAAAGCTGCATTACGGCTCTGAAAACTACCATTAATACGCAAAGAGTGATATAAAGGTATATTTGCTACGAACCTATACAGCTTTAAGGGTTATCAAATGCTTTAACCGTTATAAGGTCTGTTTAGTGGATAAAATTACGCCATGTGCTGTATAAGGAGGTAATTGTGGACTTTTATTACGTTGACTTATTAAGGGAGCACAAGTGAACTATTATGAAGCTAATAGATGTATAATGGAAAACATGTGGCACATTATACAGCTTTTCGCTTAACATATTTACCGCTAAGCAGCTTTTATTACGCTGACTTTTAAGGGACCACGAGTGAACTAATATGAAGCCAATAGACGCATAATGGAACACCTGTGGCGCATAATACAGCTTATCGCTGAATGTGTTTACCGCTAAGCAGCTTTTATTACGCTGACTTTTTAAGGAAGCACGAATGAACTATTATGAAGCCAATAGACGTACAATGGAACATACGTGGCGCATAATACAGCTTATCGCTGAACATGTTTACCGCTAAGCAGCTTTTATTACGCTGACTTTTAAGGGAGCACGAGTGAACTAATATGAAGCCAATAGACCTATAAATGAAACACATGTGGCGCATAATACTGCTTATCACTGAAGATGTTTACCGCTAAAGCAGCTTTTATTTTGCTGACTTATTATAAGGGAGAACGAGTGAACTGTTATGAAACCAATAGACGTATAATCGAACACATGTGGCGCATAATACGGCTTAGCGCAGAACATTTTTACCGCTAAGCAGCCTATTTTACTACCATTGAGACTGTGTATATAGCGGCTATTTAAACGTTCACAAGATGCCTTATAACTGTTTAGAGGTTCACTAGTGTATCGAAAGAACGACTTGGACTTTATAGTGGTTCACTTAAGTATCTTAATCAGATATATAACAATCGTATGCTGCATATTAGAATTTTAACGGTTCACGTTGCTTTTTAACATTGACCGCCATTTTATTGTATATAACCTACAAAATTTAAATTACTTTTCCAACTTTTAAGGGCAACAATAACGTTTTGTGCATGAGTTCTTAACCTAAATCACTAGTTTAGCACTTCCTATAACGTATTATTAACTTTTTATCTCATAATTCCGTCCAAACCACTAAAGTAGTTTTTACACAATAGCTTATTTATATCATTAATTTAAATAAATCCTGATTATTCTCGTGGCGCATTGAAATTTTCTTAGATAATGTATATATATAATGTCAATAAACTTGCATTCCCAAACATCTTTCTCACATTAATATATAAAAGATCATGTACTAACATTTAACTAAACACTTTAACAAAATGACTTATGGTGTTGTTGCGCTAAAGGTTTTTGCTTCAATATAAATATGTTTTTTAAGGCAGAGGTGTAAAAGTATGTTAATAATTATCTTTTATTCAGCCCAACGTCAATGTTTCCCGGTATTAGGGCGCACATGTGACATATTAACTGAATAAAGGGTAACTGGTGGTCTCTTACCCAGTCAATATACACCTCTTATAACTCCTGTTACCCCTTATAATCCCATTAAATTGCTGCTACAATGCTCTTACGCTACGTCTTACGTAGGCGAACAACGCGCGAACGCGGCGCGGCGCGGCGCGGCGAAATCAATCCTTTGATGCCCATAGAAGTGTCCTACGTAAGCGATCTCGTTGCGAACGCGGTGCGGCGCGATTTGCACGCGAATGTCAGGCGGCGCGGCGCGGCGCGGCGCGGCGGCGGCCGCTTTCGCCGCGCCGCGCCGCGCCGCGTTCGCGCGTTGTTCGCCTACGTAAGACGTAGCGTAAAACAGCTATGTGAACTTAAGGCTGCATAATTTGTGCCCATTTAAGAGTTATAAAAGCTGAAAAGAGGCTTATACAGCTCTTATGCAGCTTTTTTATTCCAGCTTCAAGCGTATTCGTACTTCATTATGCGGCTGCTATACAGCTAATCTGTGCTACTTGGGTGTAACCCTTATTACAACGAAATAAAGTCTATCACTGGTAAGTCAATTCTGTTACTGTTAAGTACCCTTTGCACGTCCTGCTCGCAAAATTTTGTTAGGTTCCGGAAACGTTTTTTTATTGTCTGTTTGCATGCCGCCTGCGTTTTGATTCATGAATTAAAAATATAGCATGTGCACTGGCGGCGTGGTCGCCAAATGTTCGAAAATACCGTGCGACTGACGTTCTACGAAAAATGTCTGAGAATGAGTAGGTTAAGTACTTAAGTAGGTACATAAAATTTTGCATTTCCTGCGTGATTTGACCATTTGTCATAGATTCAAATCAGCATTAGTCCTCACAAAATCTGTCAAAGGCACAGACAAACATCCTCCAGACTGAGCATAGTCGCGCTACCCCCTCTACCACGCATACGGTAATTTTACTCCATGTTCGATTCGAAAGGTGTCGAAAGTGTCTTTGTGTGACGCCCGTGTCTTTGAACGGACCAATCACGGCACGGGACTTCGCTCACTTCGTCCCGCGCACCCCCGCATTTTTGGCATCATCGGTTGCATGAAATAATTGCTCTAAACTCGGTCGAGAAGATTCCTAGTCTATGGTCAAAAGCGACGTTCGGGTGTCAGTTGCTTTATTGCACGCCAGACCGGGCCGGGCCCGGTCCGGAGCTTCCGGAGCTTCGTTTTCTATGGAAAACACCACGTGATCACCGATCAGCCGTCATAGAAAATTACGTGTCGGACGCCTCGGCCCGGGCCCGGTCTAGCGTAATTCATCCTTTACTTCGCCTCATTAATTCGCCTAAATTGCAATATCTGCGCTTCGAGTGAAATGCAATGTTTAACTTAGAGTGTTTTCCCCTTTTGATAAAAATTTTCCGCGAAACGCTGGCGTCGGGCCAGGCGCAGTATTTTTCCAGCGTTGCGTTTCGCCTACAATTGCACTAGGCCGCATTTAGAATCGAAGATTGTACAACAATGTAATACTTTACAATTGATATTCAACGACTATTAATATTGAATACGATTTATAGGTCAGGAAATGAATGCTCAAAAAACGTTGTAGAGGGAAATGCTAGGAACACAATTTTTGACTCCGTAACTTTGTTTGGACTAGTTAGGAGGTGAACATATCAAAAGTCCCCGGCTGTAGCCCCGCTGCTGGGGGCTAGAGGGGGGCAAGAAGGTCGAATTTTATAATGCGCCTAATAAGTTCGCTTTCAAAAAATCCGTACGTGCTTTCTTTGCTAGCAGAATGAAAAAATCTTAGTGTATTATTAGTTTCATAATATGTTTCGTCGTTATTTATTTATATATATATATATATATATATATATATATATATATATATATGTATATATATATTATAGTATATGTGTACAGTATATTTGTATAGGTAATTAATATGTTATACGTAATTTATTGTTCGTTTTGCTGTTGTAATTATAGCACCGCTCACAATCTCTCTGCTTAGCCTTAAGGTTGACTGGTAGAGAATGCCTTATGGCATTAAGTCCGCCTTTTGTACTATAAGATTTTTCTTTTGTGCAATAAAGATTAAATAAATAAATAAATAAATAAATTTTTCGGTTTTTCATTGATATCTTGGAAACTTTGCGTCTTAGCGACATGACTACTAAGACAAACCGAAAGCTGATAAAATTAGTTACAAGTTTTATCCAGTCAAGTTTTTCGATATCATTAATAGTTTTTTAGATACCCGCTCTTGAAAGTTTATTTAGGGATTTTAATTTTATCTTGATATCTACGTCAGTGAAGCTGTTAGGCCATGTTTGGTATCATTTTCGTATAAATCGGGGGTGCTGAATTCATTTATGGTATCACATTGACACTATTCCGAAGTAAAACCAAAATTTAAAAAAATATATTTTTTTAAATCCCTCTTCACGCTTAAACTGCTGAACCAATTTCGTTGAAATTTGGTATAGAAATAGTTTCAGTCTCGACACAGAACATAGGATAGTTTTAATAACCAAAAGCATCTTTTGAGGGTGTGAAAAGTGGGGTGGAAGTTTGTATGGGGAGTCAATAACCGCTGAACCGGTTTAGATGAAATTTAGGACGGAATACATCTGTGAATTAGATGAAAATGATACCAAACATGACTTAGAACCTTACCTTGAGCAGTATTAACCTCAGGAATTCAGTTTCGTCGATGAAGTTGAATTCCCCCATACTCCATTTCACAACTTTAAAGGATGATTATTGAGATAAAAAGTATCTTATGTCCTGTCTTGAGACTCGAAATATCTGTATACCAAATTTCAATTAAATCGGTTGAGCGGTTTAAGCGTGAAGAGGAATTAAAAAAAAAAGGTATTTGTTTAAAGTTTATATGTTTTTTCTTAGGAATGGTGTAAATGTGATACCAAAACTGAATTCAGCACCCCCGATTTATACGAAAATGATACCAAACACGGTCTAGCAGCGTCACTAATGTAGATATCAAGATAAAATTGAAAGCCCTAAATAAACTTTCAAGAGCGGATATCTCAAAAACTATTCAAGATATCGAAAAACTTGACTGAATAAAACTTGTAACAAATTTTATCAGCTTTTGGTTTGTCTAAGTAGTCATGTCGCTAAGACGCAAAGTTTCCAAGATATAAGTGAAAAACCGAAAAATGAGACCTTCTTTTCCCCCTCTACCCCCCAGCACCGGGGCTACGGCCGGGGACTTTTGATATGTTCACCTCCTAACTAGTCCAAACAAAGTTACGTAGTCAAAAATTGTGTTCCAAGCATTTCCCTCTATAACTTCTTATTGCTTGGCCTATTAATGGAAAGACAAAATACGAGTTTATTCTGCTAAAAAATAGTACGGGGATTCCTGGAATCTCCAAAAGCCAAGTCCGTTATGCGTTATGCCCCAACTCTTAGTAGAAACTTGTGTATAAGTAAATAATTAAATAGACAGTAAAATTCTACAACATGGCTCGTGATCATATATTCGGTCAGGCTTACCAATTACAGCTTTGAGTAGCTTTCTACCAAGATTTTTGTTTTACGTTTACGTCACAGACAAACAGAGCTAGATCTGCCCTCATTGACATGGCTAAAATACAGGTAAGTATCTACAGGAATATACAGGTTCCTTGTTGAACATTAAAAATTAATATTTTCTTAAAAATATCACAATTTGAATGATTTTCAGCGAACGCGGCCGATACGTTTTCAATATCATTTAGACACCTCAAATGCGCATTTAAGAATTGCGCACTGTGCCCCTGATTGTGATATTCTGTGTAATGATAACACATGTTACGTAAAGCCAAGGAAAACTGGTACCCTTTGTTGACCAAATGACAAACACTTAAAGTCGATTATCGTTTGCATCAGGTACTCTAATTCGATGTATCGATATAAGATAAATATTACGAGGCGATTATTTGTTACAGTACCGATAATTTTGAAATGTCATGCGTATTTTTGGCTCATGATTCAATGTTTGTTTACGAACTAGACTGCATTGTTATTGTAAGATTTATTACACATTTACACATATTAATCAACCCATAAACATATTTAAATCAAACGATAATTTATTTTTTTAAAGTTTGAGCCTGTAAACCTGGATGCAAGGATGTTGTGCTTGAAGCCAATATTTTATTTATTTATATTGCAAAAGCAGTCACACTTGCAAAATCGAATTACACATTATTCAAAGCAATCAAGCCATATTTCAGTAGATACAGTGTATTCAGTAACTCCGCGAAGCTCCGTAGACTGCAGACAATATGGAACAATAGGCTTTATGCGCCTACAGTTAGTTTTAATTAAACTACGTAACTCTACGTTTCGCACCTATTCGTACTGACTGTATCCGAGTTTCGATGTCGCAGTCAACTTTAAGGATAATCTATATATCTACGGTGGTAAGTACAGTCATATAGTTATATCATATATGAATAGTAGTGAATAGAGTACCAACCTAACGTGCCAAAAGTTGACCTACATACCTACATACAAATACATATGTACATATATTTTTTGTAAATCAATTAGAGAATAAAGCGCAGTTTTTTGACGCGCAGAATATATTCTGCAGCCTTTTAAGACATGTTCAGTCGATGTCGAAGATATGTTTACATTTGTGCACCTTACTCCTTTGTAATAAGGTGAAAAGTGTAAACATATCTTTGACGTCAACTGTACGACGCCTACGTAGAAACGTACGAACGTAGTTTTAGTTAACTTTATAAGCCACTAAAATACAAGGAATAAACGAAAATATATAAAAAGTAAACCTTTCGCCTGTACATTTTTCGATTCGCCGACTATTTTTACTCGAAAAGTAAATTTTACGTACCGAATCGTGCATTCGGTCAGGTAAGCAAGGATTATAGGTATGACAGAATAAAATATAAACGTTATCACACCGGCGCCCGGCAAGGCGCCACTGTTATCACTTCCTAGATACGAGTGATAACGTAACACAGTCACTGAATGTTTCGACGCGAATGTGTTGAAGTCCCTAAATTTGGCGTTTTAAGTGCTGAAAATCTGGACTTATAACATGAGCACAAATTTAAACGAGGAGGGCGTCCGCTAGTCGGCGCTGGTGAACGAAGCGGACGCACGCACGCGCGGGTGCGATTGTAGGATTTGTAGGTAAAATCCGTCGCTCACGTATAGTTCGTTTTTTTTAGCATTAGAAAGAACTTCGCAGAAGTAAGCTTGTGGTTCCAAATCCGGCACTTTTAGCGGTAATAATTTGAAGTAAATTATATGTATTGACAATGTTACATTAGATAATTCAATAATTATTAACAATTAAAGAGCCTGATAAAAACTGCACGCTTGCTTCTGTGGAGTTCTTTCTAATGCTAAAAAAAACGAACTATACATATCTACGTGCACTTCAACTCTTTTGTGGTGCGCGTGCCGCGACCGCTGCAGGAGACCATCGAGTGCGCCGACTTCTGGCCGAAAGGTGTCGTGTTTCGGAGGTTCCGGGGCAAACTGCCGAATCCGACACAAGAGCAGCCGATGCAACGGAGCCACGCCGTTTTATCGTCCAAATAGTGTTTAGTTTTAAGTTTATAAAATACATATGTATGTTAGTCTGTAAGGTATTTGTAATATGGGCCTTGTTGCCTGAATTAAATTTCTAAATAAAATAAATAATAAATATCTTTAGTCGAAAACTGCTCGACATTTTTCGCTCCATACACTGAAAAAAAAACCATTAAAAAGAATAATGCTTTAAACTGTACTGTACTGTACGTTACGTACGTAGATTTGTTGATATTGTAAGTATTCGGTTAGGTTGGGTTATAAATCACTTTAATAGGTTAGCTTTTGCGAAACTAAAACAGTTTTGCTAACCTTTTTCTAATGTTTTCTAGGTCTAAAACACACCATTAAATATTTGTAGCAATTTACACAACTAAGTATTAAATTATAGGTATTCTTTACAGGCCTAAGATACAGCTATGATATTATAAGATTATATATTAATTATAGCTAGGCTTATTACTTATTAACTATAGAAAATGAGACTGGCGTCTAATTAATCCTTATAATAAATAGGTATTACCAAAAACATAATCAGCCATCACAAAGGAATTTAGATTGTACTATCACACGCGACAAAACGAAATTATCAAAAATGCTTGAGTTATCATTTCCCGCGTGTTATCTAATCTATATGATTAACCTACTTTAACTCACTGGAATTCAACAGGACAGGTCCTTGTACGGGATGGCCGGCTGTTAAGATCTTATGGCATGGGATAAAGAGTGCAACATATGCGCTTCGTAATGTTTGTCAACGAATCGCTCAAAATAATGCTTCGTATTTCTTTACGTTGTTTTAACCCGAAAAATGATGTTGACATTCTTATCAGGAACATATGATTTTTATTGTTTTGTATATTCAGGGTTCTACTATTGTTTAATTAAATAAAATTTGTTAAGTGATGAAAGTCGAGGCATGCAAAGCAGTTGCATTTAAATTTTAATTTAGTTTGTGTCGGACGTAAAAAATTAAACCATGAATTTGAAATTTTTAAGTAGTTGATAAAAAAAGATAAATAATCTATTTTAGATAAATAGGGACGATATGACAGATATACTTACGTACATTATTTATATTATCTTTAAGTTTGTTCTATTACTGAAGAAAAACAAATACTTAATAATAATATTATAATCCCTACTGACAATGGTACAACATCATAAATAAATAATCGAAATGTAAACAGTACGCATGATTACGACAACTTTGCAAATTGTAAACTTTTCCTTCATTCACAAAATGATTATCTCTAAAGAAACGCCCGCTGGGCAAAAAAAGGAAGTTGTTCTTTGAAAAAGCAACAGAATTAAGCCCTTTTACTCTATTATACCTTTATGATCATTTACTCCTACACATTGAATGTTTGAAATAAAGTTATCAACGTTATGCCGAATAACCTACCATCACATTATGGGTCGTTAAACCCAAATAACATTTTATCCATGTTATGGAATAAGAAAATCATAAGCAAGTTGTCCGAAGAGTTTACTGGGCGGTCCTTGTGCACTCTAAAGGATGACTCCCGCTAGACCGGGCCGGAGCCGGGCCGGAGCTTCCGGTGCTTCGTTTTCTATAGAAAGCACGACGTGATCACCGATCAGCCGTCATAGAAAATGATATGTCGGACGCCTCGGCACGGCCCCGGCCCGGTCTAGCCTGAGTCATCCTTAAATCAGAACAACACAGTCGCACAGTCCCCTTTGGCGTCAAAAATGTTGTTTAGCGTTTCTTCTTTCTGGCTATTCTTGTGGTTATTTTAAGACAAAATTGACTGTAACATAAACACATGCCTAATTCAATTTTTAAACAAGGAGATACGACTGCGAGCGATATTCCAAATTTTATATTAAAGGCACAGAATAAATAATAGTACTAGGTACAGAAGACTCACTCTCTAATAAAACGCGTCTGTCACGATCAGCACAGATATGGCCGCTAGGTGGCGACAGCGCCACGCGCGGCTTATGGCAAACCCCAAAATTGGGGTCGAACGGATGTACTTTTAGCTACCTGTAGCAAAGCGACGAAATCGCGGAGTGAGCCACGCCTGTTAAAGGAAAAAATTGAAAAAATTACCTCATGTCCTGCCGGAAGCGTAAATTTTTCCACTTTTTCCTTTAACATAAAATTTGGACATGCCTTACGGTAAATAATCAAGTGAAGGGTACACGGAAAGCACATGTCTACTGACTATGACAAGTTGACAACATTTTGATTGATCGCGGTTTTATGGGAACTATGTATATAATAGGTACATAATTAACCATATTATTTTTGTGTATAGGTGTTTTTAAAGTGAGAAAAAGTTATATTTATGTTTACAGAGGTAACAGACGCTGTAACTAATAGTTCATTGAGATTAAAATCTCATTTTACAAATAAAAATTATTTCTGTGTACATTCGAGAAGAGTTGCCAAATAGTAGTTTGTGTTACAAGGGACCAAAATGATATATTTCCGTCAAGGGCGTACATTGAATCCTGAATAAAGCGAAGGATTCTACAATAGAATCCTAATTCTAAAGTAGAATCCTGAGCGTAATGAATTCAAGTTTTAACGCCCAAGACGAAATAATTTTGATACCGTGTGACACATGCTGCTTTTCACATCAACTATGAGGAAAATAAAAAAATCTTAGTGTTGACACAATCTGATGCTTGAACAGATTACAGAGATTGAAAAATAATGTGCAAAAAAATGTTAAAATAGTGTGCTAGAACAGAAAAGTGCTTCTTTGATCCCTCCTAGCAGGGAGGAAAAGTGCCACTTTGATTCCTCCTAGCAGGGAAGAAAAAGCTCTTTTCCTAATAAGTAGTGTGAAAAATAAATAGACGGTTATGTACATATCCGGAGAGGACAATGGGAACTACCGGTATGTGCAGAGAAGCGGTCTTGCAGTTTCCTAATAACCAAATTGAGCTCAGATTTTGACGTTTAAAACGCGGCTTCAGGCCACGTGCGTCGCAGGCGCAGACCGTGGCGAGCGCTAAACGCCGCGCGCGCAGCTTTCCCACACTCACCGATGCACGCAGCGATAGCAGAAAAACTGCACGCAAATATATGTATAGTTTGTCAAAGGACTGTCTCATTTCAATTATAAACAGAGAGAATCATACTATCTTTGTCTTACTAGTACTAGCACCCAATAGAAAAGGATGAGTATAGTTTTCCAGGTTCTTACTGACTGACAAATTGGTTTGACCAACTGTACCTCTCGCGTCAAATGATGATCCTTGATGAGTTCCTTAAAAACTCTTTTTGTTAGGCTTATTTAAAAAAATAATCGAAAAAATATGTTTTTACCGGTAACTAGGTGTTTTTATTACTTAAATTGTACATTCCTAAATAAATTAATAAGCTGAATGTTGCAAATGTAATTTAAATAAATAATAATACATACAAATAGTATAAGCACTAATAACTGTCACAGGGACCATAATTTGATGAGAGAGGTAGGTATAGGTATATAGATACAGATCTATAGGTAAGTTTCAACGCATAAAATGCAACTCCGGAAAGTATAATGTCCTCTGACGAATTTGCTACGTACATCGCAAACTACGCATCGCCCGTATTCCTTTCTCACACTTATTAGTAAAATATAACCAACGCACGCAGTTACAGCAAAAAAACTGCATGCAAATCTGCAATTTAATTAGTGAATAATTTTTACATGCCAGTGTACCTACCAGAAATGTTGACAAATTAATTAGTTCCTGGAAAATAAATCACGAATTTTCCTGCTTTTTACATGTCCAACAGTATTTTTTTCTAGTGATGTAATATTTTAATAAAATAATTTGATTTGTTTCCTAGTTAGTCAAAATTTGTTACTAGTTTAAGAAAAAAAACATTTTTTTTTTAAATATAATAGTAATATTTAAACATAAGGATCTAGAGGTTATTTAAAAAAATTCTTAACAATATATAAAAGGTAAATTTTTACCCCGTCTTCCGCTTATCTTTAAGCTAATTATGTTTCTCTATTTATGTGTGCGAGCGTTGACCTCACGATTTTTTTTATTAACTACATCGGTTGACGAATAACCGTTTTAATTGTTATAAAAATACACCATCAATTCTGATTATCTCACTCTAACACTTCAAGAATCTTAGTCACTTCCCTAACATATTTATTTTTTCTTATTACATACTATTATTTGTTGAAGAGCTGTCAGTACAATAATGGAGATATTCTGATTGAGTGTGGGAGGCCACGCCATGCAGATAAGATTGCCGTGACTTTGATAAAATTTTACGTATTTTTAGACATAGATCTAAAATCACAAACATTATATAACTGGGACACGAAAATCTTAAAAACTACATAACAACTAATATAGTAAGTAGTTACTTTATGTTGAAACACAAGCCGCGTGATAAAACAAAGGGGCTCGGCTCAGCACAATGTAGTACCTAATAAATTTACTGCAAACTGCAACGCTTCTTCAGTCGGATCGGACTCTAGAAAAAAAACGTAAAAAGAAATTGAAACTGGCTTATTATGATTTTAAAGACAAGAAAAACAACATATCATAATCTAACCACAGACTAAAAAACTGCACCCTGACCGCAACCAAAATATTGACAGGCATTTTTTTTTGCAAACGCTCCGGCCGCAGGATGTTATTCGGCTTCTTTCAAAAAAAGGCGTTAATGAATGGCTGCCTTTGCAGCGTGTATTGTTTCTCACCCATTCACGATTCGTTTGTGAGTGTTCTTGGTTGGTTCTTGGCCATTCATGTTTGGCTAGCCTTGACATGTTGCGCTAGGGCAACTTTGTTATATTAGATTTACTTAACTATGTAAAACTACAAATACAAATGCATTTATTTCATTACTTTTTACATCAGTTCTTAGGTAGTTATAATATAATGGTTAGGTAGGTGATTAGTCCATCTTAGGTATATGGAGTAAGTAGGTAAGTATTTATCTAAACATTATGCAACAAATTGTGTAAGTTATGAAAAAGGTGTGGGTACAGCTTGCTGAATTTAAACCCGCCCTTGACTAATTGGAATGGTATTAAGATTATCTAATATTTAAATTATGAAATTGACATATAAAACAAAACATTAGTAAAAACTAAAATACATTGAGAAAAAATATTACTTAAGGCTGACTCACACTAGACCGGGCCGAGGCGTCCGACATGTAATTCTCTATGACGACTGATCGGTGTGCACGTGGTGCTTTCAATGGAAAACGGCCCGGTCTGGTGAGTCTGATCATCCTTTAAGAATGACTCACGCTACGCTAGAACGGTTCGAGTCCGGGCCGAGGCGTCCGGTTCAGTTTTCTATAGAAAGTGACGTATCACGGGATTATCGGTCACCTGTCATAGAAAACAAAGTGTCAAAAGCCACGACACGGACCCGGACTGTTCTAACGTAAGTCAATCTCTATAATTAATTCCTAATTCCGTAATTAATTTAAATTTTAAAGAAAAACGGAGACATGAGTTCATAATATTGACACTAGCCAATGAGGTGGATGAAAAAGAAAGTCGTACGAACGAAGAAAGGTGAGAATTTGCAAAGTAGTACAAAGGTAATAATAATCTACCCATTCATGCAACAGTTTCAATATAAATCAATATAGTACCTAATTAATAGATTCTAACATTTTAAAATAAAACTAGTTTAATTAGCATTAAACTTAAATTCTCGTGGTTGCTGCCAGATTGGCAACCAAGAGACGGTAACAGGAAAAGAGGTAGACCAATTAAAAGATGGATGGATGACATCAAGTCTATAGGGGGCGCCACCTGGACCAGGAAAGCCAAGGATAGAAACGAATGGAAACAGCTGGGAGAGGCCTATGTGCCAGAAGACACGCTGAAGGCGTGCTTTTTCCGTAGGAGCTAAGCGAACCAGTTTTTTGAATCCATTAGAAATATAAGAAACAATGTTTTAAAATTGTGAAAAAAATATATCTTATACTTAAGGATCTGGCAGATACGTTTTGGATCTCAAAAACATGATTAGATAAACTTTGCTCGATAGAAAAAAATTCCAAAGTTACGCCTTTTTTTAACAATAAATCAAAACCAGAGCTACAATACAAACTTTTTTGACTTGTTTTTTACATAAATGTATAGGTAATAAGATAATCTAGATGTTTTGGATCACTTTGTCTCGGTAACATCATTAAAATAATTTCTATGTTTCAATACCTACTAAATCCGCAAGCGCCATCACTCGCGAACGCACTTACGCCCTCTTCAGTCGCGCGGCAGCGCTTGTAGAGGACGGACCTGCGTCAGTGTGTTCCGCGCGGTCACGTGATTTTACCATTTACAAACAATGGGAAACAAAGCATATGAAACGTAAGAAAAAGTCACTAAGTGCTATAAAAACACACTTTCTGATAACAGAAGCATCTAATACTTTACGAGGTGTTTGAAAGCGCCTAGCTTTACTACATCAACAGTTAAAATATTTCAGTATTTTCACTAGGTCAGCAACCAATTTCAATGTAGGTAAATAATATTATATTCCTAGATAATATAATTGTGAGTATGTAAGTATGATATATTTACAGTATTTCACCTTTACTGATATACCTACGTCAGATCTGCAAAATTATTATATTCCTTCGTGCTCTTTGACTCCTTTGAAAATCAGAAATTATTTATTTGGATTGACACAGTATGTCCCCATACGTACATACCATGTATAGTGTTACGCTTTTAGTATGAGGGTGCCGAAGGCGCCCGGCTTTGGATCGCATGCAACGTGCCAGGCCCGTCAAGCGTGCAAATTCATCATCATAATCATAAATTTATATAAATATAAAATTTTTCTTTAATGTATTGTTTTTCGGGATGTATTCAAGCGATTTGCTGAAATTTATTGAATAGTGTTCTTTATTTAGGTATGCCTCGATACTCAAAAACCGAATACCATTTGTCATATAAAAAAAATTACTCTCTACTCAACCGGTGTTTTACAATGTAGTATACAAACTCTTCGATTATGTTTGCGTTTTCTTATCAGGTTGTCGTATTTAAGAGTAAAATGCTTATCTCTCACCCCGATTGATTAAGGTTCTACCTACCTACCTACCTACCTTACCTACCTACCTACCTACCTACCTACCTACCTACCTACCTACCTACCTACCTTACCTACCTACCTACCTACCTTACCTACCTACCTACCTACCTACCTATACCTTACCTACCTACCTTACCTACCTTACCTACCTACCTACCTACCTACCTACCTTACCTATCTACCTACCTACCTACCTTACCTACCTACCTATCTACCTACCTAACCTACCTACCTACCTACCTACCTACCTACCTACCTACCTACCTACCTACCTACCTACCTACCTACCTTACCTACCTACCTACCTACCTACCTACCTACCTACCTTCCTACCTTACCTACCTACCTACCTACCTACCTTACCTACCTACCTACGTACCTACCTACCTACCTACCTATACCTTACCTTTATATGAACAATACCTTACCTTAATTGACCGTCACCTTAAAAATGTTTATTTCTTTTCGGTACTTTAATTCTACTACGCTGCCATTAAATTAAAACGTTGTTACCGATCACTAAATAATAAGTGCACATGGCTCTGTAAAAATAATAATTCTAAATATAATGATCAGAAACACGTAATGAAAAAAATACATACATATACAATAAAAACTATAAAAACGTGACCCTTGCACGGTATGGTTAAAATACTGCCATCATAAGATCCTTATACTGTGACCCGTTTGCTATCGCCGCCGCGCACAGCGCGCGGTCACGAGCTCGTCGAGCGGGTCGGGACGCGCGGGCGGGGCTTCACGGTTTGCCGCGCACCTCACCCCCTCAGATTCGTTGATGAGTCGAATCATATCGCCTGAACACTAATCCGGACAACACGATGTATTAGTTTTTAAGTAAATTTGTTTATAAATGAATTGTAATACTGTTTTAGTTTCGGCAATAAAGTCTATAATGATTATGATTAAACTTAAATTATAAATAATCAAACGACTTGCCAGAGAATAATAGTTTAGTATAAATTAAAACCCATTAAGATTAATAGTTAAATTTAACTAGGTTAATAAAAACAATGGCACTTAACTGTGCGTTAAGCTCGGACCAATCACAGTCTACCGTCGTTGACAAGTAAATAAATCAAGCCCATTTTAAAACAAAACATCCACCATGTTGACTATTTATAAGTAAAAGGCCCTAAGGGGCTAAAATTTTACGTCTAATTTATTTCGAGTTATACTAAACGGTCACGTGAAACGCTCTATTTCTGTGTCTTCAAAAGAGGAATCTTCGTGTAGAAAAATTCGTTTTAGTTTAGAAATATCTGCATGTCAATCAATCCAAGTAGCTTTCTAACACTCATTTCTTTAGTTGTGATCAAAAATATACTCTTTAGTGTTAGTAATAAGATGTAAATTACAACGTTTAGGTGTTTGGACATATTAATAGGAAATGCCAATTACTGGAACTGCGGCGTTTTTCAGTCTTCATGTTTTAAGGTAATATGGAAGAAAGAACTAGGTCTAAGAACTTTTGTGAACTAATGTGTACTTACTATAAGCGGACTTGTTAGATGCTAACACCATTACCTACATTTAGGTGAGACATTAAGGCCCAGTTGCATCAACCACATTTAACAGACTGATTAACGTCAAATAGCAGTGAAGTAATTTCATCATCATCATCATCATCTCAGCCATAAGACGTCCACTGCTGAACATAGGCCTCCCCCTTGGACCTCCATACGTGCCGGTTGGAAGCGACCCGCATCCAGCGTCTTCCGGCGACCTTAACAAGATCGTCTGTCCATCTTCTGGGTGGACGTCCTACGCTGCGCTTGCTAGTCCGTGGTCTCCACTCGAGCACTTTTCGACCCCATCGGCCATCTTCTCTGCGTGCAATGTGGCCTGCCCATTGCCACTTCAGCTTGCTAATCCGGTGGGCTATGTCGGTGACTTTAGTTCGTCTACGGATCTCCTCATTTCTGATTCGATCACGTAGAGAAACTCCGAGCATAGCCCTCTCCATAGCTCGTTGAGCGACTTTGAGTTTTGAGATGAGGCCGATAGTGAAAGACCACGTTTCGGAGCCGTAAGTCATCACTGGTAACACACATTGATTAAAGACTTTCGTCTTGAGGCACTGAGGTATGTCGGACGAAAAGACATTACGTAGTTTCCCGAACGCTGCCCAACCGAGTTGGATTCGGCGGTTGACCTCTTTCTCGAAGTTGGACCTACCCAATTGGACTACTTGTCCTAGGTAGATGTACGAGTCAACAACTTCGAGTACCGAGTTCCCAACAGAGACTGGGATGGGCACAACATTGGCATTTGACATAAGTTTCGTCTTGTCCATGTTCATTTTCAAGCCCACCCGTTGTGAAACTCGGTTGAGGTCATCGAGCATCATGCTGAGTTCCTCCATCGACTTTGCCATGACTACGATATCGTCGGCAAACCGAAGGTGAGTGATGTATTCGCCGTTGATGTTGATGCCAAGTCCTTCCCATTCCAGGAGCTTGAAGGCGTCTTCCATTACGGCAGTAAACAGTTTCGGAGAGATAACGTCTCCCTGCCTTACGCCTCTTCGCAATGGAATCGCCCTCGTGCTCTGCTCCTGTACTCGGACCGACATGGTGGCGTTACTATACAAACACTTCAACAATTCGATGTACCGATAGTCAATATGGCATCGCTGAAGAGACTCAAGCACCGCCCATGTTTCCACCGAATCGAAGGCTTTCTCATAGTCCACAAACGCTAAGCATAATGGCAAATCTTCGGTCTTCTGTATAACTTGCCGCAGCGTATGGATGTGGTCTATGGTACTATAGCCTTTTCGGAAACCGGCTTGTTCGGGAGGCTGGTAGTCATCAAGTCTGTGTTCGAGACGGTTCGTGATGACCCTTGAAAACAGCTTATAGACATGGCTCAGAAGCGTGATGGGTCTGTAGTTCTTCAATAGGTTGTTATCACCTTTTTTGAAGAACAGCACCACCTCGCCTCTATTCCATGTTTCAGGCGTTATGCCCTCGGACAAGACGGAATTAAAGAGCTTCTGGAGGACTTTAAGTACCGGTGTTCCACCCGCTCTCAGAAGCTCTGAAGTGATTCCGTCTTTGCCCGGCGCCTTGTTGTTCTTAAGCTGCTTCAGGGCCATCCTAATCTCGTACAGACTGATGTCCGGGATATCTTCGGTATAATGTCGGGACAGCTTGGCTCTTGGATCTCCTACCAAGCTGTCAACGGGCTTTGCGATCGAAGTAATTTCCCATACAAAAAAAAATTGCGAACGCTTTAACGGTGACATACGGTTTGGTGCAACTGGGCCTAAGAGTCACTCAAACCTAGCCGCCGCCATACAATCGACGTCATTCTTTTTATCAAGGAAATTGACAGAAACAGCGGCAGCAATACGATGCACGACGCCGCAACAGCTGCAGTTGTTGACATCAACGTCACCTTTAAATTCTCCTCGACCGAAAACGAAGACCACCCAAACAAAATTACCTTTGAACCCACTCGTTCGAGCTACCTATAATATCCCAACATAAAAACTCATTTAGCGATATATTTAAACACGCGTCGCTTGTCGCCTCACTTTTTACTTGTTTTCATGAGAATTTCCTCAGGAAAACAAAGTCCTACGTCCCCAAAAGTGCCATAGTTACTTAGAACCTTGTGGCACTAAAGGGTTTTTAAAGGAGCGTGTTAGTGGGACTTCAAACGGATGCCAAATTGTTCTATTTCTCATTTGCCAGTCAATGACCCTTTGTTTCGGTCGAAAGAAAATCGGTGGAGCGTTGGGTGTAATACCCATATTTCTTCCGTAGGGATTGTCTTGTTCCTGTCAGGGGCAGGTGTCAGTTTGACATGCAGACGCTGGCCGGGGACGCTTTCGGCAGTGTGGCTACACTCCTCCCGGGCATTCTCGGCTCCGTTAGATTTAAGCAATTATTAGGGTTGACACAACTTGACGTCCCTTTGCGTGATCCACAGATAAGATCCCCGGCCCCCCGGTGACCCGGCAACCTTCAAATCAAGAGTGAACAGGCACCTTCTGGGCAAGCTCGCTCCATCGTAGGCCACGTCTACGCCTCGGCTAGTCTGTGGCCATGAGTAAGCCCATTCATAATAAAAAAAAAAAAAGAAAGATAATGACCAGAATTTTGACAACAAATAAATTGCGAACTTATAATGCCAAATGATATTCTGTACCGGTCGACCAAAGAGAGATAAGTCCATACAATTGGTAGGTAGGTCTGTAGGTATTGTTTACCACGACCCACTCGATTGGTAGAGACCTACTAGAATTAATCGAGGCGATGGGTGTTTAAGGCTAAAGTTGAATATGTACTTATAAAATCGGGAACTCACACACAAAAATATTTTTATGTAAGTACTTACATAAACAACTCGTCCCGCGCCCTTTCAGACGCAAAGGTGCCCGTCCACTCTGCCAATATGAATCGCCATATAGCCTCTGCATCAGGAACTATGAAATAGATCCTGACGTCTAATTAATTTCTGAGCCCCAAGTCCCCAACCCAAGGACAAGGTAATTAGGTAATACGGTTTATTTTATCATTGCTCTAACATTGTAAATTTAATTTTATTCGGCGAGTTATCGCCATGATAATAATTATCTAAATACCTGCTGCATGTACCCTTGTCTGAATTTTGTTGTATTTGTGTCACGCTTACGGAAGTTTCTAAGTTATCTTAACACAATTAAGGTGATATCTGTCTGTTTAATGTACCTACTTGTAATAAATTTTGAAAGTTTTTGACCCAGTTTCGTGAGCTGAAATTTATTTAGTCAACTTCGGTGACAATCTGATAATGCAATGGTCATAGCACCATCAAGCTGGAATTATATCGACCGGGATATGGACTGTGATTACCTTTTGTATTGTTTTCTATTAGCTCCCGATATTTTGACGCAGTTACATCCATCTTCACTAACCGTGAATCAATCAAAACTTACCATCAAGGTGATTATGGCATGTGATTTGATAAATAAAAGTCGTCACAGACTTTTTTAAGCCAATACAGCCTCTTCGATTTTGGGCTCGTTAAAATAGTCTTGTTGGTATGTACTCGTAAGTACCTAGTTGGATTCTGCACCCGAAATGTACGATTTTTATCAAGTGATAAATGATAATGATTTTTTTATAACTGAAGACATGAATTTGCCAGAAGAAGACACTGCTTCACAAATAGAAAATGTATTATTACTTATACCAGCGTCTTGTACATACAATGCAGTAAAAAATACTCAGCGCTTAGGCATCAGCGTAATACAGGCTTTCTTCCCATTGATGTTAAGACTCCATTTCCCAGTGATTTCAATTAGTCGTTTCTTATCCAATCACTACGAAAACATTTGCACTAAGGTACCCAGCAATACCCATCCTATCCATGTCCCCATCTTCCTCATTTAGCAAATCGTAAAACAAAACCAATATTGGATCCCGTCCCACGAAACGGCCCCGATTATAACACATCCTCACGTAAAAATCATATAAGGAAACCCCTACGTCTATTGAAGACCAATATATATCGACCTCCATCAGTCTTCGCGACGCCCCCAACTTTTAACAACCGAGGGATCTTAATTTCTGGGCTATTCTTTACTATTCGCCAACTTAGTTTTGTACGCAGCTAGTTTAGACCATTTTCAACTTTATTCGGATAGCAGTTAAGTAGTATTAAGTGTATAAGTTATGTGGTTATCTCTGGATTGGTCTCACGTTTCGCCTGCGGCGTCTGAGGGCATTCCTAGTTGGGCATGGGAAGGTTTTCATTCTGGTTAACCATAGTAAGTTGAACTCTACTTAACCCATTATTGTTACAGTCCCTAGGTCGCTTTAAATTGGTTCTAAAACTAAACTAATAGATAGCGAACACTAATCTGTCATAATCATAACATAACGGATGAAATAGCTCTCAATCTATTAGAAAAGATCGTAAGTGCATTATTAATATGAGAATACTTAATCCCCTTTAGAACACTTTAAGTTTTGATTGAATAGATCTTTATTACCTACTGTGGTTTTTGCAGACCACTTAATTTGTGAGTCATTAATGCTTTATTAAACTAGTTTGACGAAGTCTTGTTCGGCAAATTGTCAGGTCGTTTACAATTAGGCAGATTCTCTAAGTTAGTAATTAAGAACTTAGAACTATTTGAAAAGTTTGAATTGCGTGTTGAAAGTTAATTGGGTCTGACAGTTTATATTCAACAGCGGTTTTTCTGGAATATTTTCATATTCTGGTAAGGTTAACTTTTTAGAAACTATTTTGAGGAGATAGGGGGAAGAAACTATTTAGAACAAATTAATGATTTAATTATAGTTTTAAGTGCACTCAACCTTAAATAGAGAATGGTAACTCTGTAAGCATATAAGTACATATAATTGCCAGCGAGTTAAACAAAAACGGTAGGAACCTACTTAAAATATGGAAATGCATCTATTCATAGCGCAGAAAGGGCCGTCACCTGTGTTGAAAGAAATATGTGAACTTAGGTTACTTAGGGCAATGTAGCCGCCGTGCAGGTCAGGATCTCGACGACTCAAATAAAAAGCTTCGATTTGAAGTAAACTATTATAATTTCAATAGGTACTGGTTTTACAAGGGTTCCTCGACTAAACGGTTATATGTAAAAGTGGTGTGGTGATTGTATGGAGGCTGATGCAAGAGTGATTTGCATAATTTGAATGTCCTAAAATAGTGGTTAAAATTTGGGTGCCTCTAATTGGCCGCGATACATAATATGTGGAGCGCTCCTATTGGTGCTTTAGAAAAAGCTTCCAAATACTAGCCGAGCCCGACGGCTGCGTTTAGTTACTGTATTATACAAATAAAGGTTGCGTTCGCAACATACTCCCGGGCGTTGAGAGACTCAACAAAAAAAAGACAATAAAAAAATGGAAGTTGTAGAATTAACTAAGTAATAGGGAGGGGTCACAAGTTGTTATACGCCCTACGGATGACTCCTTTCTTCGTGCGTATGTCGGCAACTCTGGTGACGTTGTCCGTGCCCGGGTACAGCTTCGTGACGCGTCCCAGCAGCCACAGGAGAGGAGGAAGTGCGCGGTCCTTGACTAAGACCATAGTCCCAACTTGCAGCTGGTCCGTTGAGGTGTGCCACTTCGTCTTCTGCTGGAGGAGAGTAACATACTCATTAGAAAAGCGGCTCCAAAAATGCTGCTTGAGTTTTTCAACTCTCTGGAACCGTTCAAGCCGCGAGATGTTTTCTTCAGTCAGAGGTTCTTGTGGGACTGACAGAAGAGAACGTCCAATAAGGAAATGAGAGGGCGATAGGTAGGTCAGATCTGATGGATCAGAAGATAAGGGGGTTAGGGGCCTAGAATTTAAAATAGCTTCTATCTGAATCAGGCAACAATTTAATTCTTCATACGTTAAGTGTGTAAGAGATAGAATGCGTTTGAGGTGATATTTTGTTGATTTTACTGCGGCTTCCCAAAGTCCGCCGAAGTGAGGTGAGTAAGCCGGGCTAAATTTAAAGTTAATAAGATTTTCTGCCATACCTGACTGCAGCTTATCGTGATTATTTTTTAAGAAATTACTGAGCTCGTTTGATGCCCCGACAAACGAAGTCCCATTGTCGCAATACAGAGTTTGAGGCTTTCCCCGACGACTCATGAAGCGGCGGAGAGCAGCAAGGAACGACTCTGTCGTTAGACTTGTGACAAGTTCCAAGTGAAGAGCCTTGACTGAAAGACAGACAAAAACTAAAATATATGATTTAATTGTTTTGCTACCCCTACCCTTTCGATCAGCTATCAGCACTGGTCCGGCAAAATCCATTCCCGTATGTAAAAAGGGATATTCTAATTGTGTTCTATCGGTAGGTAAGTTGCCCATAGACATTTGAAGAGGCCTAGCCTTGAACCTGATGCAGCGAACGCATTTATGGACTAAGTGGCGCGCCAGGTTTCTTCCGCCGAGCGGATAATATGTTTGCCGAATGCTTGCTAGTAAAAGCTGAGGCGGGGCGTGCAATAACGCCATATGTTGCATATCAAAGAGCAGTTTGGTAAGGTGATGCCTGCTGCACAATAAGATTGGGTGCTTAACATCGTAACTATAGTAAGCATTATTAAGACGACCACCGACACGTATTAATTTCTGATCGTCTAAGAAGGGCGTTAACGAAAGTAGCCTACTTTTCGGCTGCAAGGGCTTGCCCAAAGATAAGAGTTTGTACTCTTCAGGAAATGATTCTTGCTGTGCCAGTTGTAGAAGTTTAGTTTTACTTGATTTTATTTCTGTGTATGTTAAATTTGATGTAATTTTATTATTTTTATTTTTGCAATTATGTATAAATCTGTAAATATATGCTACGATATGTATTTGTTTTGTAAGTTTTGAATTGTTAGTGATAAGTTTAGTTATAAGATTGTTATTTTCGTTTATGTTTGTTTGTATGTTTATATGAAGTGACACTTCTGGTAGGTTATCTGCGTTTGTATTAGGCGTTGTAGGAAATTGAATGACGGAGTGATGTAAAAAGTCTGGACCGGTCCACCATAATGTGGACATGCTGAGGTCATCAGCCTTCATTCCTCGTGACACTAGATCTGCCGGGTTCAGCTTTGAGGGTACATAGTTCCATGTTTGTTCGCGTGTACTCTCTTGAATTTCATTCACACGGTTGCGAACGAACGGTTTAAGTCTATTAGATGGCCCTGCGAGCCAGCCCAGCACGATCATAGAGTCAGACCAAAAGTAACTATGATCAACCTTCACGGTCAGTGATGAAATGACCTTTGTCCAGAGTCTTGCGCCAAGCAACGCGCCGCAAAGCTCCAGCCTTGGGATTGTGGAGGGTTTAAGGGGGGAGACCTTATTTTTTGACGCTATAAGACGAACGCAAACCGCTCCGCTACCGTCCACAGTCCTGACATAGACAGAGGTGCCGTATGCACGCTCTGACGCATCTGTGAATATATGTACTTGAACTTCTATAGGTGAGTCACTGAATACCCAGCGGTCAATTTTAAGTTTATTTAAATTTGTAAGTGACGATGTAAAAGATAGAAATTCATTTTTTATGTCTAATGGGAGCTCAGAGTCCCATTCGCACTTTAACAGCCAAAGACGCTGCAATATGATTTTGGCTTCCACTATACACGGCCCGACGAGACCTAGTGGGTCAAACATTTGACTTATGACAGACAAGATATTTCTTTTTGTGATTTTATTTGGAATTTTGATATCGATAGAAAATAGAAGTTTGTCTGTTCCTGTTTGCCAGTACAGACCTAAGGTTTTACAAGGCGACGTGCTATCAAGGTTGAGGGCTTTGCTGTTATCCTCTTTATGTTCAAGAATTGATTTTAAAAGGTCAGGACAATTTGATTGCCATTTACGCAGGTTAAACTTCGCAGATTGTAACGTTGTGACTACACCCTTACTAATCTCAACCAATGATTCTACGGAGTCACTGCCACTGAGAAAATCGTCTACGTAAAAGTCGTGCTGTATCGCGCGTTTAACTTGGGCGTCCTGGCAGTCATCGGCAAGAGAAACAAGACATTTAGTTGCAAGGTAAGGTGCGCACGCAGTCCCGTAAGTGACGGTGTTCAATTTGTAGGTTTTTAAGGGATCAGAAGGATCGAACCTAAATATGATCTGTTGTAGCGAGCGTTGAGAAGGCTGTACTAATATGGCTCGATACATTTTTTCTACGTCACTTGAGACAACATACTTATGTTGCCTGAAGCGTAATAAGATTGACAGGAGGTCATCCTGAACAGTCGGGCCAACCATTTGGATGTCATTGAAGGATTTGCCGCTAGTCGTGGAAGCCGAACCGTCATAGACGACTCTTAAACGTGTAGTTGTGCTAGAGCGCAAAATTCCATGATGTGGAAAGAAAAATGCTTTTTCTGATGGCGCAGATGATGATGATGATGATTGATTTTCGCTCATATGACCTAAGTCGATGTACTCGCGAATAAAATCAAAATATAAGGTTTTGAAAGCAGCGTCGCGTGCGAGCCGTTTCTCCAATGCCAAGAAACGGCGCTTGGCCATTTGATATGAGTCGCCAAGTACTTCCGGTGACTCTTTTAAAGGTACTGTCACAACGAAGCGGCCATCTTGATCGCGAATGGTATTTTCTAAAAAACTTTTTTCGCACGCTTGCTCTTCATAAGACATGCAATGTGTAGAAGACACCGAGTCTAATTCCCAAAAACGAGTGAGATTAGTGTCATCATTATGTGTGATGAACGAACAAAAATAAGATTCGTTTGTGTTTTTGTTGTAGGCAGGTATGGAGCCACACACGAGCCAACCTAAAGATGATTCGCGTAATTGAGGTTTATTTTTACCTAACTTAATACGCGCGGTACCTAAGACGTCCCAAAATATTTCCGCCCCGACTAAAATATCGATAGCGGAAGGCTCATAAAATGATGGGTCTGCCAATGTGATGTCGGCAGGAATAGGTATGTTGGTAAGATCTATGCGACAAGGCGGCATAGATGTATTTATTACGTTGGCAACGTAGCAGTTTACGGTCGTCGTATAGTTACTATGAAGTGAATGAATTGTAATGTCACAAGACTCCGGACAATGTGAAAGTTGCTCATTGATACCTGTGATCGTGGCTCCCACGCTGCGTGTCGCTAACCCAAGCTGCCTGCACAGATCCTGCGTCACGAAGTTGGTAGCAGACCCGTTGTCCAGGAGTAGACGCGCCTCACGAAGCACTCCATTCGCGTCACTCACGTGCACCAACGCTGTGGACAGTAGTCCGGAAGTCTTAGTAGGGCTAAACACTTCCCACTTCCCACACAAACACTTCCACGTCCCGGCCTAAGACAATTCTTACATACTGAGTAACCGTTCACATTTTTTATCCTATTATCGATGTCTAATTTACGAAAAGATTCACAATTAAATAGGAAATGATCTTGCTTACAATAAGGGCAAACAATAGGTTTGCGATAACCATTGTTTTTTGTAGCTGTAAGATAATTATGTGTTTTTTGTGGCTCGTTATGTGAATGCAATTTATGTTTCGATGTCTTGTAACCGCTATTATTGACGTTATTATTGCCAAGAGATTCGAGTAAGTCAGCCCTGTTATTTAAAAATGTAATATATTGCTGCAACGTCGGCGAGCCTGTTAAAAGGTTCCTGTGCTCTTCCCACTCACGCTTAGTTACTAGATCTAACTTCTTAGACATTATATAGATAACTAAGGTGTCCCAATGGTCGGTGGGCTCCCCTAAGGTGCCAAGCGCACGCAAATTTTTATTAGTTACGTCCACCATGTTACGTAATAAAGAGCTCGATTCGTGTTGCATCGGTTCAAGGTTAAACAGGGCCTGGATGTGATTGTTAATTAAAAGGCGCGGGTTATCATACCGCTCAGAAACTAACTGCCACGCTTTATGATAGTTGTCACTGCTAAAATCAAGACTTTGAATCACAAGGGCGGCACTGCTTTTTAAAGATGCACGAAGATAGTGAA
Organism: Cydia fagiglandana; assembly: GCF_963556715.1. NCBI lineage: Eukaryota > Metazoa > Arthropoda > Insecta > Lepidoptera > Tortricidae > Cydia > Cydia fagiglandana. The sequence continues at coordinate 18,706,206 of NC_085942.1, read as the reverse complement.
ATTTGCTTATGTCATTGATAGCGGGATTAAGGCCTGATTCGAATTCAATCTGCCAAATTGAAAACCCTATTAATGGTACTGAAGCTAGCTGAATCAAGATTTGTTTTTCCATAATTTATTGAAAATTTGTTTAAAAATTGTTATTTATAAGTAAATTCATCATTTTCCATTTCTTCCCGCTCCTGTCGTTAGTTTTGTTGTATGCCCTCCATCATACATCCGACAGTGTTTTTTGACAGTTTCTTAGTTTGAGTCCTATCAAGAACAATGTTTATTTTGAAATATTATATTGCATATAGTTTTTGTTGTTTTAACGAACTAATTCCTTGGACACTCCACTCCATACCGTTCAATAGGTCAATACTGTGGGACTTTGTTGAATCAAGTTTTTTGGTCCGATTTCGAGGGTACTGGCTTAAGCATGCTGATTGCCTCATAAACATCGTGGATCATCTCCAAATATTATCAAAGTAATATTGGAAATCCGCATTATTAAACTAAAGCTGCGAACCGTTTCTTTTAGTGATGTTGGTGTCGATTTCTCTGTCGAAAAGTAACCAATGCCCGGTAACTGACACCACATCGACGAAATTCCTGATACGCCAGATATTTGAAGATATGTCTAGATCCTCATTGTTTCATGGATATTGCAATGAAATTACCTTTCAGTATTGGTATAATATTAGGTAACAGGTTATGTTGGAAATTAGTTATGTGCAAGTTTCTTCCATACTTATCAAGTTTTTGACAGCAATTTGGCGCCTAATTAAAAAGACGGCGGCGTTTATTTGATTTTTTTGATCATCTTAGAATTGATAAAAAAAAAATTTTTTGGTATAATAATTTTGTGATTCTGATAATTATAATGTCGTAGTGTATATATAAAGTAAGCTAGAAAATATCCAAGAAAAATCACTCTGAATTTGTCAAATTTGTTTCGAATCAGGCCTTATTATGAATAAGTGAAATATACGTATCTCTAAAGCCGAGCCAGTGCTGATAGTTCCCATCGAAGTGAGGCAGATCAATCTTGGGCAGACGAACGAAGTCCTGCCGGCCGGCGCCGCACGACGTGGAAGCCGCGGACCCGGGCCCGGGCCGACCGCCGCTCGACTGCACCGTAGGAGTCAAAAGAAGTCGAGCAGTCGAAACCAACACAAAGAACTGGCTTTCAAACTGCTCCCGCTCCGCATATGCTTCATCGGGTTTCTCAGTTAACGCTTCAATCTCCATCTGTAAAGCGTCAAACTCTGGGTATACCGATTCTATTTTATCTAAACGACACTGCAACTCCGTTATTTGTAACTCACTTAATTGTTCACACGTTTTAGTGTTAAACAAAGTTAATTTAGCTTTCAAACTGCCACGTTTCCTAACTAACTCCTTTAACGTGTCAGCCATATTGATTAAGACGTAAATTTAAAAATGCAATTACCTAATATGTGTGAACACTAACGAGTTAAAATGCAACTGACGAGAACAAAAGAAGCGGAGTAGATAAGCAGCTGCGCGCGGAATGTGATGATTTAGCAATTTTATGTTACTGAGGCGATTGATAATAAGCGATGGAGACGGCTTTTTAATATGTAATAAGATTTGAACTACGAAGTTATATGAAGCTAAGCTATTTTATCGATATGAATTATGGTTTTAAATGTATTTAGCAATTGATTTGTATGAAAATGAATTATTTGTGCCTGATACGTATAGAGCTATTCTTAATTCCAAGAAAGATAGGTATAGAAGGGAAATGGAAGGAAATTGGAACGAACTCACTCTGTCTAGTCCTACGTATTCAGGTGATGCGATGTACTGGAACTGAAGTCCTCGATGTGGTGGATGTCCAACGAACGCCTCCCTTATGCCGGTAGACGCTGGGACCCCTTGCTTTCGACGTCCGTTGCGTGTTCTTCCTAAGCCGAAGAAACTGAAGACAACGAAGACGATTTTGAAGTATGGTCAAAGTCCACTTCCACGAACAACCCGTTGTTGGTCAAATCTTCCCTTGTCTTGAAGGCTTCGAAGGACCATATGTAGCCGCCGTGCAGGTCAGGACCTCGACGACTCAAATAAAAAGCTTCGATTTGAAGTAAACTATTATAATTTCAATAGGTACTGGTTTTACAAGGGTTCCTCGACTAAACGGTTATATGTAAAAGTGGTGTGGTGATTGTATGGAGGCTGATGCAAGAGTGATTTGCATAATTTGAATGTCCTAAAATAGTGGTTAAAATTTGGGTGCCTCTAATTGGCCGCGATACATAATATGTGGAGCGCTCCTATTGGTGCTTTAGAAAAAGCTTCCAAATACTAGCCGAGCCCGACGGCTGCGTTTAGTTACTGTATTATACAAATAAAGGTTGCGTTCGCAACAGGCAACGTTGCGGTAACCACGCCGCATTTACAAATTCAAGGCCCAAAGCTTTCTGCTAAGTTGAATTCATCAAGCGTGACCTTTACTTACATACAAAACGTCATTATTACCAACTTAATATCATTCTTTGACAAACGCACAAAAATATATGGAAAAACAGTTAACAATGTAGCTAAGGACGGCAAAAGTAAATTTGTGGTTATACAATGCCTGCCGCAAAAAGGCATCTCACCCTCATTACGCTAATATAAAACAAGATGCCGCCGGCGTCCAAAATTACAGCAGCACCAGTGTCCAACGCAAGAACCCAACTAAATTAAACAGAACGCAACATTCGACCACCAACACAACCGGCCACCATTACCCCACTAAATCGCGATGTCTGCAAACCCTACCCAGCCCCGCCCAACTCACGCGAACTGCATTCTACCGTGCAGCGAAATGAACGATGCAGCTCTGATCCAATTAATAATAATGTGGTGGGTAAAAACAAAGTACGACGTGCGATTTTTGGTCCAAAATTGGCCCAAATTCCGGCGCCCGCGGCTGCGAGGTCAACGGTCCGGGGAACAGGTTCAAAATTTGGGATTGGGCTCCGTTGCGAAGGAGCCTATGTTAGAAGGTGATGGGCGTCGCTTAGCTTCATTCGTACCCCGTTTTGTTTCCTGGAGCCTTTGTAAAAAAAGCTTATGTTTTAAGGCTCAAGAGCGTCGCTTAATGCATTGTTACAGAACAACTCCTCCAGGAGCATTTTAAAAAGGACCAATCTAACAAAGGTTTAAGCTTCCCTTGGGTCTGTTTATGAAGGGTAGTTTAATGGGAGGGTGCGCCTTTTTAAGCTGCGCGTGCGTTGCCCAAATTCGCATCTGAAGATAGATTGCAGCGCTGCTATTCCCAAGCAACACAAAACGTAATTAGGTATCTATAATGCAGCGTTGGTCACGTTTAATGACGTCTATATTTCATATATAGTTGTTCGCTGACTGGTATGACCAAAATGTGAAAACTGGTGCTGTTGCAAAGAGCAAATATGTAGAAATAAATCGAAAATATGAATACTAGAAAGCGATGGCAGGGTGGGATGAGGAAGATAAAAAATCCATCATCAGGTCACTAAGGCTCAGACCAGAGGTTGTCGAAATATTCGAACTTAGATCTTGCAACAGAAGAGTTCACAAGGAAGGCCCTGTAAGAGTTACTACTTAGGAGGAGTACGTCGAAGAACACTGAGATGAATGAGCTCAAAACATACAAAAGGGTCGTAGTGTACCTATATTAATCTTCCTTGCCGTATCCGGCAATGGCGACTCCATCATCAGCTCTTATCCGGACTATGAAATGCTAGCTAATGTAGCTCGCAAAACCAAACTTAGTTTGGAAGATACGGTCACACGATGCGCAGTCTAGTTGTACCTGTATGGAGGGCTTAGGTCGCGTCTTGCGGCTATGTCGATTAGCATCTAGGTCTTCCAGACGCTGACACACAAATTGATCTACTTTCTTTTGAACAGTAGAACTTAAGTAGTATACTCAGTTTCTTCGGTCACGTCTCGAGACGAAACAATGACTCCGTAGAGAGTCTAGTGGTGCAGGGTAGAGTAAACGGAAGAAGACCGCGTAAAAGGCCACCTATGCGATGGACTGGTCAAATTAAATCAGCCATGGAAAGACCCCTGAACGCATTTGCCAGAATAACCTCCAACCGCGGAAAATGGCGAGTAATCGTATGGCAAGCAACATCTGTGCCTGATGTCAGCAGTTGACCACTACACTGCAAAGAGTATTAACGACAAAGAAGAAGAAGTAGTAAAGGGTCACCTTTAATCTGGTTAAGTAGATCGTGAGTGCCCTGTATAAGACGGGAATGCCGAGCTGCTCTCGGGTTGATGGACGCGATAAGATTGCGATTGGAATTTTGGGATTGGTTCTGGTGTCGGCCTGTCGGTCGCAAATTCATATTTAACAAGAGAAATTATAACAATTAAATTATATGTCGAATTTATAGCAGAGCAAAGACGAATCTAATGAACCCTTTCGTAACGAATATACTAGATCACTAGAATAACACCCTTATCAAAATATAAATATCAAACAAACAATAACAAACATTAAAATAAATAAACATAAAAACAAAGTAAAGCTCACAGACACATGTAAGATAATAAATGCAAATGAACAAGGACAATACAATGTTACAACAAATTAAGAATGCCCGTTAACTTCCTGAAAATTGCATCTTTTTCTGCATCTAAAGATAAACGCAAAAACATCAACATAAAATACAGGTATTATTTTGAAGCAAGGTTCATCAACAAGTTAAGGTTGACTCACGTTAGACCGAGCCGTGGCCGGGCCGGAGCTTCCGGAGCTTCGTTTTCTATGGAAAGCACCACGTGATCACCTATCAGCCGTCATAGAAAATGACATGTCGGACGCCCCGGCTCGGGCACGGCCCGGTCTAACGTGAGTCATCCTTTACACACTTATTAACTTAAATGTAATCATAATTGTAATCAGTCCACATCATGCATTTGAGTTCCCAGGGCGTTCTCAGTACTCGCTCTGATTCTGGTTCGTTACCCCATTTCGGACATCTGACAAAAAAGAATTCACCTGTCAAGCGCGAGATAATGATACCAAAACCGACAGGCCGGTTCCGGCTCAATAATAAGGTTTTGATACGATTTTGTCTTGTCTGGAGTTGATAAAATATCACTAATCGACAGCTGACAGGTCATCCATAACCATTCCATAACAAGGTTATAAAGTTCGAATCGCCCGAGGAGAGATGCGAGAGACGACTCTCGAGGGCCTAGCCAAGTTGATATAAAGCACCATCGGAAGTGAGATAATGTATCTGTGGATATCACGTGACTTTTCGTTGCATCTGTCATCCCGATAAAATTCGTCTCTTCGATTGGCGTTTGTCGTACGATTGTCATCAGTAGGCCCCCAGTAGCGGTATCATGGTCGCATTTTATCACTTGTTTATGCCATGCGTCACTTTCGAACTTATATATTTGTTAGAACGTGACAGGCATGGTGACAAATGATAAAGAGCGAGAGCGGCAAGCCCTGATTGGTGTTCACGATCAGTCTTATAAAAATACGATAAAAACCATATCAAATTCTTAAAAACCGAATCGGCCTCCGAATCCCTAACTCCGGTATCGGTACCGAGAAACCGGTCCGGAGAAATTCGCAGCACCGGGTTATTAAGACGATCGAATTTTATGTACAGAGTATGGTAATGTGGTAATGGGATTGAAATTTAAACACGTCATAAAAATGAATATGCGTTTGGCGCACTTTTCTTTACACGTTGGTGGTAAATAAGCGTTCGGCCCATGTGATGGTTAGCGGTTAAACCAGGAATGCCTAACATTACATATTATAATACATAGTAGGGGTAAAAACATGCATCATGTTTTTTTAACCGCATACACATTTTAAAGTAAAGTAAGTTTCTTATCTAGTTCCTCGCAGTATGAAACGAGTGAAATGACAAATACTCGTATGTAGCTAATGGACAAAGTTGCAACTCCATATACTGCTGCATTTCCATATACTTAAAGGTATGCTAGTTTAAACACAATTACAGAAAATAGGTAATCTCAAAATTTTTATTTAATTTTACGACATCGACTTTAATGTTAACTTGGTTTATATTCAATTATTTGACATGTTTTTCTTTGTACATGACGATCCTTATTGGGAGACACAATTTTATTAATCTTATTATTTTATATTTTAAATATACAATGTAATTTTTGACGATCATGATGAGAAGATAAACATAATTTGACGAATGTAGCAAATTTATAGTGTAATTTTCATCTTGAAATAAAGAAATCTAAATCTACGACTACTTATTAACGTTATCAAAAATCAATCATCAATAGGTACAAATTATGTATACATTTCTTTACCAGTTTATTTTCTACCCTCATAAAATATTCATTAAAAACAAACCCCTAAAATTACATTAAGCCAATATTTCCATTCATTCAAGTAAAAAATTTGCAAACACAGATTAAAATTACAGATTACAAGGTAGGTAATTGCCGTCGGGATCTGATGTTTCGTACTCGGCCTACGGTGTCTAGCTAAAATTTGATAATTTTGTGTCGAAAGATGGCAGTAAATCTACTGACTACCTACATAATTTACTTTGAAAATATATTTTTCTATTTCAAATCCTCTTTCATATTGATTAAGCTAATGCCATCTGCAAAATACTTGGACCTTTTTTTCCATATTAATATAAATTTCTAATTTATTTTTCATATATTACAACGTATCAGCATTGCGATACAGCGAGGAAATGCCGCCAGCATCCTTGGTACAGTGCCTCAAGAGCCCATTTTAGATTTAATCTGGTTATTAATTTCTTTTAGTAATACCACTTTATACCTATATCATATTTGTAAATAAATGATTTTATAACTTTTTTATATATTAATATTACATTCAACCAATATTAAGTTAATAATTTGCAAACACAGATTGAAATAACAGATTACACGGTAATAGCCGTCGGGATCTGATGTTGCGTACTCTGCCGCCGGGGCTCATTTGATCTGGAGCGCCGTTTATTTTGCTCCTTTACACATTTTTCTGCGGGTCCGTTTTGGACACGAGGGTCCAGTGACCGCTGGCAATGATGCTTAAAGTTATGGATGTGTCAAAAAGAAAAAAAATGCATGTTTGCTCGTACATAAAAGTAAAATAAACATACAATGTAAAAACTATTAAATATATAAAACGGGTCACTCACGTAAAATACGAAAAGTCGAAAGTCACTAAATGTTTCACGACGTACCGAGGAGTGCCATCAGGAACTGGCGTTAGCGGACCGGCGCAGACTGCGGGCTGCAGCTCTTGCGCCCGATAAAAGAAATATTTCGAGAGATTTTCTACTTTATAAACGGGAGTGACCCATTTTAACATGCCTATTTAATCTGTATCTCACGGAAATTTTGTTATTAAAATGGAAAAACTAATTAAGAGTAAGTAATTCAAGGTGTCATCGTTCGTTATACGCTACCTACTGCAAAACGCAAGGCTCGATTACATCTCGCTCGATTGCAATGCTAGTCAGAATGGAGGTAATCATACGATAAAAAATCTTTGCAAACTTTCTTTATCACCAGACCACCGCCGCATAGCATTGCTGTAAGAACAATGCTAGTCAGAATGTAGATAATCATACGATTCAAAATCTTTGCAAGTTTTATTTATCACCAGACCACCGCCGCATAGCATTGCTGTAAGAGCAATGCTAGTCAGAATGTAGATAATCAATAATCATACGATAAAAAATCTTTGCAAACTTTCTTTATCACCAGACCACCACCGCATAGCATTGCTGTAAGAGCAATGCTAGTCAGAATGTAGATAATCAATAATCATACGATAAAAAATCTTTGCAAACTTTCTTTATCACCCGACCACCGCCGCATAGCATTACTGTAAGAGCAATGCTAGTCAGAATGTAGATAATCAATAATCATACGATAAAAAATCTTTGCAAACTTTCTTTATCACCCGACCACCGCCGCATAGCATTGCTGTAAGAGCAATGCTAGTCAGAATGTAGATAATCATACGATAAAAAATCTTTGCAAACTTTATTTATCACCAGACCACCGCCGCATAGCATTGCTGTAAGAGCAATGCTAGTCAGAATGTAGATAATCATACGATAAAAAATCTTTGCAAACTTTATTTATCACCAGACCACCGCCGCAAAGCATTGCTGTAAGAGCAATGCTAGTCAGAATGTAGATAATCATACGATAAAAAATCTTTGCAAACTTTATTTATCACCAGACCACCGCCGAATGTCATTTCCAGTGCTTTGATTGCGCCGAACCCGCAATTTCTGTAATTACGGCGCAACTGGACGCCAAATTTTATGAACTTAAGTGCTTAATGCTTTCCTTAAAATAATACAGTACGGCCACCTTGTAAGGACATAGGTGGTTACGGGAAATTTGGACGGATAAATTATGAGGGCAGTGAGAAAATGATGTAATTGTCTTGAAAAAAAAAAGTTTTTACTGTTTTAATATGTATGAACTAAAAAATACTATATTTGTTGCTATTAAATACATACATCAACTAAATACCTACGGAATACCTAGAAAGCGGCGCGGTGGCCTAGCGCTACTTGCAATCCGGAGGTCGCGGGTTCAAACCTCGGCTCGTACCAATGAGTTTTTCGGAACTTATGTACGAAATATCGTGGAAGAAAAGCTCACCGTATCGGTGAAGGAAAGCATCGTGAGGAAACCGGACTAATCCCAATAAGGCCTAGTTTACCCTCTGGGTTGGAAGGTCAGATGGTCAGATGGCAGTCGCTTTCGTAAAAACTAGTGCCTACGTAAATTTTTGGGATTAGTTGTCAAGCGGACCCCAGGCTCCCATGAGTCGTGGAAAAATGCCGGGATAACGCGAGGAAGAAGAAAACCTAAATACCTAATACCTATGGACGCCTGCAACTCCAGAGGTGTTGAACCCTTTAAAAACCAGTACTCCTTTTTCGCAGCCATCGTGATATAAAATAATTTGTGTATGAAAGTACTCAAATCTATTTAATTGTGGCTATCCGTGTGGCGTGTAATCTGCCGCGAATTGATGAAGCCATTATGCCGCAATAAAATACCGTGTGAAAATTCGATGAATATCCTCATTTCACGGTATCAATGAATTATTCATTGCTCTGTAATTTTGCGTACGCATTTAAGACTGAGGGTTTAATGAAAAGTGGACAATAACATAACTAAAGCAAATCTCGCAAAACAAATAATATTTTAATTTAATATTTGAATTTATAATTAAAAAATCGAACAGCTTAAAGAAGGAGCATTAAATAGCTATTGTTAACATACAATAAAGTGTATAAAAATATTTCCCAAATGACAATATCGAGGGAGGAAAATGAGGACTATGATTGTATGGTGAAGTGTTTCTCCACTATCCTCTTAATTTATGAAAGTAGATCGTGTTAAGTATTTTAAATCACTATCCCTAGGCTTTTTTATTCGTATCTCAACTGTTTTTGTACCTATTACTGTAGTTGATGGATCGTTTTTAGATAGATTGCTATTAGTTTTATCTAACTTAAAAAGAAATGAACTAAGCTATCAAGCCATTAGGCAAATACTGACCGCCTAGGTAGTCAGATTTTATCTCGGATAATATGCAAAGTCTAATGCTTTTGCCGATTGGTAAAGTGAAAAATTGCTGCGCAAAAAGCATTGTCAGATTAGAAGCATTAATTAATTAACAGTGGCATGACGACCGGCTATACAAAGAAAAAGATAGTAAAAAAAAAATAACCGGCTTCAAAAAAGAGGTTTCAACTCGTCGGAGTCTATTTTTTTTTCTTTTAGATGCATATTCCTCGAAGAGGGCTGGGCCTATCTGCCAACAAACTGTTCTGCAGTTTGGCAGATAAGTGCGATAATTACACTGTAATTTTTTTTATGGATTTTTTTTTATTTATATATAAATAAAAAAAAAAACAAATTCAAATAACCGCGTTATCAATAAATATCATCATTTAAAGGTAAATTCTACCGGCCAAAATAAGGAAAAAAAAATTGCATTACATTACTGTGCACTACACATGTGGATAAAATGCAACTTTCACATCAGTTTTTGAACAATTAAGAAAACCTTTACAAGCTGGTGTGGTGAAAAAATACATTCAATTCAAATATTCAAAATTAAGTATTGCCTACCTATATATACCTAGTAGGCAAAAATGCATTAAGCGTTAGTCCAGATAGAACATGTCGTTTAAAAGCTCAATAAACAATAGAGATTATATGAAACCAGTTCATTGGCTCAGGTCTCAACAGACACTAGAAATCTAGTCTGGATAGATAAATCACGACGCTCTCTCTATGGTTTATGTGCGCTTTCCAATTATCTTGGATATGTGTATAGGTACACATCGAAACTGTAATGTTTTGAGTAAGCATTTGGGTCATACACTTTCTACTGAATGCTCACGAAACGCTAAGGACAATCTCCACGCAAACTCGAATATTAACATAGCGCGGCATCGCCATTACCGCCATCATCCCGCTGTCATACAAAACCCCTACTTTACAGAAGAAACATTGTCTGGAGACTAGCAAGGCTCAAAGTTATGGACAAGTGACAACGGACAGTGGCGGGTAAGAAACTAAAGAAAATACGAAAGCCATATATTAGAAAAAGACCTTAAAGAAAGTCAATCACGAATTCATGAAAACTGCTAATACCGAAGTCCCAGCCTGATGAGAACGACAGACCAGTGATTGAACAACCCACGGGAAAATTACAATCGGCTTCACAACAAACCTAAGAGCAACGAACGCTACTTAATCGCAGTCACCATCCCTTCTTACCTATATATTTACACTAGTATTTATCTACATATCTTCCTTACACTGGGCACGATGCTGGTATTCGGTCTGGTTCTTCTACTCCCGTCAACTCCTATCCTCGACTGCACACGCCCCACACTCCCCACCTGTATTATTGGCTCGCCGGTGTCTCGGGCAGGAGGGTCAGTTGAGCATGCCGGGGCGGCTGATGATGGGAGGAATACGCGAGTAGGCCCGAATACACGCCCTAGCTCGGAACAGGTTTGTCTGGACGGAGATTGTTAGCGTACCGTAGCATACGTCTCTGACCGACGGCCTGCATCGTGCCAGCGCGTGTATTTGAGCAAGCTCGACGAGCCTCTCCGTCCCTCCCTCTCCGGTGTGACCAACGCTTCTGCGTCCTTGCAGCAGAACTGCTGGCTGGCGCAGTCACTTAACGGTAACGGTTAACGGGGGGTCATACACTTTTTACTGAATGCTTAATTCGTTTGTATTTTTCCTGTAGACATTGAAAAGTTAAGAGAATGTAATGCTATTTTTACACTGCACCCGACAGGCGGGTGTAGAAAAGTGTACGTACTTTCAGCATACTTGAAACTCTAATGAGAATAGTTTTCTGAAATGTGTTTGAACCATTTGCAGGTATTATAAGTTTGCGCCCTATAGCCCGGGCGTATGAATACGGCTATACGGTATCCCCTGCCTGTCGTAAAAGGCGACTAAAAGGGGTTCTTGCGGTTGCGGAGGTCCGTTCCATAACGTATTCCGTTCCATAACGGATTTTCTTCCCAATAAAAAAAAGGTACTATAAGTTACAAATATGTATATTAATAAAGTTCTTTAAAATCTGTTGTTTCCATAAACCAAGAAAACATTGCGCGCTCGGACCAACTTGAAAAAAAAAGTCGGCCAATTTGAATTTTTTTAAATGCAGTTTTATTTCTCTCGAGGCCCTCTATGACATTTGGTCGAGCACCCCCACCCATCTCGCGCCGTTTAAAAGTTGCCATACAAAATAAAATTAGCCATTTTTCCGCCATCTTGGATTTTTTCAAAAATTCTTTCAATACGGTGGCACCGACCTTCCATGAAGCTCCTCAACCTCATCTTACAGCAGCAGTGGAGGAAGTAACCACAAAAAAGCACGGAGTACTGGGTTAAAATGTGGCTTGGAACACTTCTCCGCTGAGAGCAAGTGCTAGGAGCAGAACGGACGGATTCGAACAACCAGCGACCAGAATTCTTGCATCCCTCTAGGGACCTTAATTAGAGCTATGTTACACCGAAATTAATAATTACGCCAATAATAATCAAAATGCATACCTGCAAAACATACCTATAGTCTGTATCTTTAGGTATTTCAATAAAACAAAATCTACCCTCAAATGGCTCCTTAAGCCAGTTGAGGGTAGATGAAAATATTACATCTACACTCAACTGGCTCAGTCAGAACAGATCCAGGCCGTTTTGAATTTGATCGGTTAACCAATAACTGTTATTTATAACTACCCGAAAACCTAAAAATTATTTGTTTACTTTTATTTAAATACCTAAAGGTACTTTCCCGTACATACAAGTAAATAAATGTACGTGAATTGGATACAAACAACAATATCCGTTCTTTAAATGAGGCAACGACTGTCAAAGCATTACGAACAAATGGGCATTTGCATATGATTAGACACAAACTGCTTAAGTTAAATTCGCCCTTAATTCTAACCCTCAGCGGATCAAAATCGAACTGCACTTGAATCAAAAAGTGAGTGAATCAAAAAAGAAATATTAATAGACGACACAAAAAAGCCGCCTAAATTAGAAGACGTATTACTAAGAAGTTATTTCCGTAAAGATTTATTACCTAGATTAGATCTCGCTATAAATAATAAGTATGTTGACTTTAATGTCTAAACTGAATAGAAAATAGCCGTTAATATTAGTGTAAATCTGCGAGATTGGATGTTTGGAGACATTTATATTAACGAGACGTGTTTTTACTTTATGGACAGGATACTATCAAAGTTACGCAGTCGAATCATAAATACGTTGGTCCATGGAGGAGTTATGGTGATTGAAAAAAATAGAGACATACTAATAGGTACTTACATCAAAGAGAATAGATAGTATAGAGGGGTCCTGTCATAGTAACATAGTCAGTTGTTTAGCCATGAAAAGGCGACAAAGAGGCAAACAGAATTACTTATACAACACATTTATAATAGTTATTAGTACAGTTCTAATGGGATTTATAGCCACAAAGCTGATTATTTTGGACTGGTATTATTACTACTTGGCTTGGCACCGACTTCAAACATATCAGTTGGTAACGCATAGACTTAAAAAAGGATAATATTTTATTTCATCCTTTTTGAAGTCGGTTTGCTTTTTTTGTAAAAAGTTTTTATAGAACCGTGTCTTTTCGATCGAACGTATCATGAGTACTTACATTTAGGGCCACTTGCACCATCCAACTAACCCGAGGTTAAGCGGTTAAACCGTTAACTTAGTGTCAAATTGTACTGGTAACCATGGTAACTCCAGGTTTAACCGGTTAAACCTGGGTTAGTGGAATGGTGCAAGTGGGCCTTACTTACTTAGACCAAAATTGTGTTATTGTCATCGATTTGTACATCAACAAACGCATATCAGGGTGACAGATGCTACAAAAAGACACGTAAATATTTCCGTACCTTATTAAGGTTTCAATTGGTGTTTTCTATCAACTATAGTCATCTTAGGCCTCTAATTCTAAGGATTATAAGATTACCGATTCTTGTGCTCAATTACACTTGAATTCGTCACCAGCCGAGAGACCGTCATGGATATTTTCATCCATTATTTAGCAACATTTTGTAATAGTACACACTCTATTATGTAACATTAATCATCGTAGTTTTATGAATGACATCTTGAAGAACTTTGATCTTCGATTATTTTTCGTAATCTCTTCGTTAAGTCTGCGTCTTCGTAAGTAGGTATTCTAAGATCTTTTGAAGACCGAACCGACCGTGAGACACCGAAAAAAGAAGTTAACATTCGCATCAACAGAAGTTAGCATTAATTATTCATTCGCTTCGGTATTCACCCGTTGGCACGTGTATGTAACTGCGGGGTTTTCTCTCTACCACAACCCGCGTAGCCAACTTGCCAATCGCTAAAGCTCCGTAGCGATCAAAACGCAACTGTTACTGTCGCACTAATATGGAAGAGTGATAGAGACACAAAGCGATATAAGATAGATAGAGAGACACAAAGCGTTTCGTTGTCGAAGCGATAGCGATCCTTGGCTAGGCCGTCTGGTTACTAAGCGGCAAGCTGGTACGCTGTTCAAATAGATTGTTTAGCAAAAAGTCGTTCGCCGGTAGATTGCCTGTCAAGCAGATATTGTTCGGGGAAGCAGAGATGTTCGTAAGACGTGATTTTGGTTCTTTACCAATTGGTAATTGCTTTTTGCAGTTCTGTTATGAGCCCATTTAATGTGATCAAATTTTAAATCAAGTTTTGAACTTTTCTTTGATAATAACGTATGTAAGTACGCACGACTACGTTTTTAAATTATGGAGGTAAGTATATCGCTAAGTAGTTACTTGCCTTAGACCATTGATAACTATACTAGCCTTTCATTGGCTTACCCCTGTGTCAAAAACCTTGCACACTGTGCAAAAAATCGTATAATGCCATTTACATGTGTGATATGTTTGAGTGCGTCAAAATGAGAATGTGTTAATTTTTATATATATTTGTGAGTTCTTGCAGATATGCACAGATTTTGCATGTGTGAGTAAAATTAATAAATAAATAAATTCTTACACAGATTGACTAAGGGTCGGTCGGTCACCGTTAAAGCGTTCGCTAAATCCTGTTATATGGGAAATTTCATACTTCACTGCTATTTGACATTAATCCGTCTGTTAAATGTGGTTGGTGCAACTTGGCCTAAGTCCTACAGTAGATAAGCTCAAGAAGGCTTGTGTTATGGGTACAATATATATGATATACATATATACAAATACTGAAATACATAGAAAACAACGGCTGCTATTTAACTGATCACCAGATTTAATAAAATTTAATACCAAAAAAATCTACTTTACCACCCTAAAATAATGAATGATCACCAAAATTATAACACCATTTTAATGTGAAATGGTTACCAAATTTAGTACATTTTACTATCCTATTAAAGGAAATGACACCAAATTAATCATTATTAACCCAAAAATTGTAAATAATTACCAAATTTCAAACCCCAATTTAATGTCAATTGATAACCAAATTTTTACATCGTGCTATCCTATTAAATAAAATGACACCAAAATAATCATTGTAAACCCAAAAATAGTAAATGACCACCAAAATTAGAACTCCATTTTAATGTAAAATTATAACCAAATTTTTAAATCTTGCTATCCTATTAAAGCAAAGCAAAATTTTCTAGTAGCATTTCGTTTCTGTATGGGTTGCAGTTCAAACCTAACCTAACCCACTTTTCTAGTAACATTTCGTTTCTGTAAGGTTCGCAGTTCAAACCTAACCTAACCCACTTTTCTAGTAGCATTTCTTATCTGGAAGGGTCGCAGTTCAAACCTAACCTAACCCACTTTTCTAGTAGAATTTCGTTTCTGTGTGGGTTGGAGTTCAAACCTAACCTAACCCACTTTTCTAGTAGCATTTCGTTTCTGTAAGGGTCACAGTTCAAACCTAACCTAACCCACTTTTCTAGTAGCAATTCGTTTCTGTAAGGGTCGCAGTGTTAACCTAGCCCACTTAACTGATAGCAGTACAAACCTAACCTAACATACTGTTCTGTAGCATTTCAGTATGCCTACCTAAGTTATGCGGTGCAGGGTACGGGGGTTGAGCGGGAGGGGCTAGTAATTTTGGCATAATTTTACTTTATTTGGTAATATGTATAAATTTTTTGGTATCATAGTGGTTTATTTAGGTGAAAATATCGCATTTATTTGGTCTTCAAGATTTGGTGATCATTAATGATTTTTGGTAATCATTCAATATATTTGGTATTCGAATACAATTTGAAGTGCAGTCGTAATTAAAATGGTGGTACATTTGTAATTTTAGGCCTTATCTTTTTGGTGTTCAGTATTTTTTTTTGGTAAGCATGATTTTTTTATTTAGGGTACCAAAGTATTTTTTGGTGGTCATTATATTTGTAGCCGAAAACAACCATGACTCGGGAACAAAGGGAAGGGGAGGGAAGGGAAGGGGTGATCAAAGGGTTAATGTCTTCACTTTCCTCGCAAAATTCGGCAGACATTTTTGTACGCAAATACGACATAGGCTAGTCCAGTTATGTATGGCCTAATAAGTTACAGATTCCTTAAAAAATAATGAAGGTCCATCTGACGACATTTATAAAAACAAAAACCACTTAATAGAATCCAAAAACCGGAAGGAAATCCTAAAACATACTTCTTCTCTTTATTATAATTTTATACTGTCGTATTCAGTCATCAAAAATTGTGTCTCTCGAGTGTTCGACGACAATGATGATTGATTGTGGATACAGGGTGTGTCCTGTAACACGAGCTAATAATTAAAACATAGATTGTACTCCTCAAACGGTGACACTTTTGTTCAACAACTTTAAAAATTATGAAGTATTTAGAGTCCCTATTTTTCATACAAAATAAATATTATCTTCAATGGACGTCATCGACTCATCGCCACGCCATATCATTGTGATTGACGTTGCTTGTCACGCCTTAAACATAACAAAATTCGCAATACATTGCGTCTTAGAAAAAATCTTTAAAGTGTATTAAAAAACAAACCACAAGTTATTTTTAAAAGTTGCTGACCAAATGTTGGTCAGTATGAGGAGTACAGTCTACAGTTTAATTTTTTGCTCATATTACAGGCCACACCCGGTATTATCATTATGGTATCACAAATTCCATGCACTATCGGCGACGTCGGCCCCTCCAATGCAGCGCAGCGCACGTCCAGTGAACCGGGATCAAAATGGAGCATCGCGCGCGCACTTTTTGCGCGCACCGCGCAGGCGCATAAGACATTAGTTCCGGGCCGCTGGGATCTCGATGCACATGATTACGTCCGCTTTTTTATGAGCCGAATTCGATAGATTAACACTTTCGCGGTTATTAATTAACCGATACTTTGCTATAGCGTTGCTAATGGCAATGAAAAAAATTCAATTGTTAATTTTCTTCTGGCGGTCTCTCATCATAAGATGATTGAAGTTTGATGGAGTATATTGGAATTAGGAATTAGTAAACCATTTTGAATAATTTCCTTTCCACCACGACAAACAGATCAAGGATTAACATTTAATATTAGAGAGAGTCGCTCTGAATTAATAATATATAAGCAATAATAATGTAAAAGGAATGCAATGTAGTGCCAGTAATAATGTGACAAGTAATGAAATATTAAATTAAACTTACACAAATTTTAGTTATTTTAAATATTATATTATATTTCGTAAGCTGCACTAAGGTAGCTATTAGTTTATTTTGCATTAAAGCTATTTAAGTATTTCTGCAATTTTGTCAAGCGATTAGCATATGTTTTTATTTCATAGCCAATAAGGACATGTTAATACCCCATTGCTCCTTTCCTAACATAAACTTATGCATTCGTTAAAACTAATGAGATAACATTATTTACGTACGCTAATGAGAAACACCTTGGCGGCAAAAAACAAGATTAATCGCTGAAAATTTCATATTACACGCCATTAATGCAACATTGTAGATGGGTTATGTTTTTGCGAATCAAAAGACGTAAGTTGAAGTGTTCTTGTGTTAAGATAGACTTTTTTATTTTGTGAGGGTAGGTATTAATATTTAACATGCGCGCTCGCGCCGTTCAGGCGGTTCAGGTGATATGTTATGATTGAATAACTAATGTTACCGAGCATTTGCCTCAGTCCTCTGTGTGAGGCTTGCTGCTCGAATCGAATTTTAAGATACGTCAAATATTACGTCCAGATACGATATGGATTAGTCGTATCTTAAAGATCGAATCCGGCCGTTGGATTCATCTTTTTGTGGTTAGTCCAGAAGTCGACCATGGATAGCACTTGGTCACCGATGCGAACAGGATCACGTTCTGTAGAAAGGCCTGATGTGCACACCGGCTGCGTGTGCGTGACGTTCACGTGCGCGTGCGGCATTGTAGTACTTATACAGATCCTTATGAGAGACGGCACACCGCTTGCGTGACGTGAGCGTGTGCGGCTCCAACATTTTAACGCACACGCACGTGCACGTTCTTACAATGTGAGAATGTGATGCTGTCAGCGTAATACGTCAGCTAAAAGATCAAGATTGATTTAGGTATTTGGAACACAAAATATTTGATTTGTTAGGCCGTGGTAAGGTGGCGAACTTAGACGCGGTCGCCGATTACTGGTTGTCTAAAAAGTATCCTACTTCTGTCAACCTCCATACTTCTTCTTTTGTTTTAATGGCGGTCTGGCCAAGAAACTCACTGTAGATTTGAGCTGAATGCTCGCCCATGCTCTAAGCAACGGTAATACCTGAAGCGTCCGTTGGAGGCGCCACCGGAACCGGCACGAAACGGCAACCAGACACGAGGTAGACATTTTTTTTCATTTTCTCGCATGCAGCTTTTAACGGTCTGTAGCAGGAAATAGATAGACCACCTGTGGTCTTTCGTGTGCCGCCGGTGGATGCCGAAGGTGATTGAAGCGTGACGATGCGGCTTAATCCAACGGCTGATGGTAAGGTCCTTAAACTTACCCTTTTTCTGCCCCATTAAGGGCTATCGCCTTTCAGTTTGTAAATAGAATGTTAATAGGGACAGTCTTAAACAAATTGACCTAGCCCCATAGACCCCACAGTAAGCTTTTAATAAGGATTGTGTTGTGGGTGCCAGACGCCAGTATAGATAGATATACATAGATATATATGTATTTATTAAAACAGATATTAAATAACAAAATAAATAAATCATAAATCTAGCCCTAAATTAGCCTGAGGCATTGTTCCCAGGACACTGGCCGCGTTCCCCCTCTGCACAGCGAGGCTGAGTTTTTGTGCAAAAAAAGGGGCAGCTCGTAGATCGCCAATTCGCCAGACACCCAGACTAGTTTGGTAGAAATTTCTTTAACTAGTTTTTTGGTGTCTGACGACCAAGAGAAAATATATAAAACATCCATAACTCAGGAACAGGAATCTGTGATGAACTTACAAATAAATGAACATTTGAACCCGGGACCTCCTGCTACGTAGCCACTACAAGTACATTGCAAGTTATAAGTTAATCAAAAATCTTGTTGGTAACTTTCTGAGGTTACACTGTGAAGAATATATTATACAACATCTTAATATGTAGGTAGGTATAAATGAATTCCGTTTTTGTTGCTTCTATGTGTTGCTTTGTATGGGGGGCCGACAAAAACTACATTTCTATTGATTGGCATGTTCCATCTAGTTCCACATTGGCAGATAACTCGTTATTCCATTACGACCATTACCACGGCAACCAGATCACTAGAGCTTACCTCTAGATGGAGCATATAATTTAATTAATCTATTTTATTGCTGCATGATAACCATACATCGGGGTTTTGCGTGCGGGAATGATTTCGTGCATAGATTATTGTAAAATAATTACCGAACTGTGAATTAAAATAGGTAGAAAGCTTCAAATGTGCTTAGAAATGTAAAATTATAGTATCTGTTTTGATTTCGTGCATAGATTATTGTAAAATAATTACCGAACTGTGAATTAAAATAGGTAGTAAGCTTCAAATGTACTTAGAATTTTTAAATTATAGTATCTGTTTTAACAGTTTTTATATATTTTTTAGCTTGTCAAACATTCCTGCACCCGAAACCACGATCGATGTATGATGATATTGATGATGACTTAAAAGGTAATTGGTACAAAATTTCGTTAATCATTTGGTCACTTGTATCGTTAATTCGTCACTACCTATATGTTTGATACTTACTGACGACTGTACCGTCCATTGCCGCTTCAGCTTTGAAATATGTCGCCGCACACGCGAGATCTAGCGAGACCTAATCTCCGACACACATTACGCATTTTTTAGTGTCCAGTAGTACACTATCTGGCAACTAGATCGCTGGTTCAGAATCCGCCCGTGGCGTTCCTGTTTTATTGCTCCATTGTCAACCTTATCACGTCGTAGTAAGGTAGCCTAATGGTCAAAACGTGTCAACTTATGACGGATTCATTGATATAATCTCAGGTCACCTTACATTATACGCTATGCATGGGTTTTATTGTAAGTTCAAAGACCCGAGGTCCGATTGGTTGAGAGTTACACGAACCCGCCGAAAAGCCGCTCCTATACAATCGAAGTTATGATCTCATTTTAAAAGGATATGCTTAATACGAACATTCCGCACTGGGTTTACGACTAACTCCTTTGCTGTCCAGGCGAGTCGTCTCTGGAATTCACTGCCTCTCAATATTAGACAAGCCCCGAGCAAGTTAGCTTTCAAGCGGTTGCTACATAAGTATCTGCTGAAACAAGAGTTCGAGTAGTGTCCATCATTATATATTATGAGTATGTATGAAATATGTAGTAGTATATTAATTATATATATTCTAGTATATTTATTTGTGTATTCTATATGTAGTTTATCAGAATTATTAGTTGTTTGTTGTTCAGTTGTTTTCCAATGTTCTAATAAATGCCTCTGTTCTCCTTGCACCATTTTTACATGTCTCTGTTTGGCCCGATGGTTGACTGGTAGAGAATGCCATTAGGCATTAAGTTCGCCATTTGTACATTATTTTTATGTTTTGTGCAATAAAGTTTAAATAAATAAATAAATAAATAACATTCCAGTATCTTAATTACTTACTTATACCTAGGTATCTGTATAGTAATGTAAGTACTTCCCTTGATATAATATAAAAAAATATTAAGTTAAAGAACGCAATAAAACTTTAGTCACACCGTAAGAATTAAATCAGAGAAAGCGGCCCAAAAACACCACTTGTCAAAACGACTGTCACAGCTTATCCTTGACATGCACTGTCAGTCTGAACCCGAACGAGTGGCAATTTTAACTTACAGCTATAACCATAATTAAGCCTTATAATTATACAATAAGTGGTTGGAATTTTATTAATTTTTAACAAACTTCAGTATTCAAAAAGGGTTCTCAGTTGCGTTGAATATTGCTTTTTTTTTTATTTCACTCTTTAGACCTTTATATTTTATGTTTTTTTAATATTTTAACCTGGCTTGGATAATATTAGTAGAATTTTAGCCCAACTTACCCGACTACCCAACCTCTACCCTCCCCTATTATATTGCGCGTGCGACTGTCCGCCATGATTGCGCGCTTTGCTCCACTGCCCCCCCAAGACGTACCGACAGCATCCATACATGAGATACACCGAGAAATATACATCACAGAAATACCTACATAGCTATTTTTTTTTTATAAAAATTTAGTTATGTTAATCTTACCACCAAGTTCTTAGCAGTGGTAACTACTGGGAATTTTTGTCCCACCCCTTTTACCACTGGTAACTACTGGGAAAAAAAATCCCACTAGTTACCACTAAACCGAGTTGGTGGTAAACTGGTAACTATTGAGAATTTTAATTAGTAGTTTCCTAACAGTTTCGTATTCAAAATAACAGTCTCGTTTCGTTCTAATAGAACGACCCAGCTCTAATAGGGACAATATTTACATTTAAGTACTTTATTTTATTTTTAGATTAATTTATCCTCGTGCCGTCCAATGTATATTAGGATGTGTACACTAGTTTCGATGGAATGTCAACCTTAATTAAAAACGAAGTAGGTAGCATTTCATTTGTCTCGTAATATTTCCGAACAAATGAAATTCAACCTAATTGAGAATACAACAAGATTCAAACTTGGCTATAATTTTGTATGGTGGGCGGCACGAGGTTATTGTCAGTTATTGTACAATTTATTTGAATAAAAAAAATGTAATAAAGTTTTTTTTATATCTGTGTCTTCTGACGCTACCGTCGGCTAGCAGATCAGAGGCGTAATTAATATTTTTTGTTTTAGTAATAGCGGTACACCGTGAAATTCGGGAATCAGCTGCAAATGGTGTTAGAGGTATGAAAATCGGCACGATTAATCTTTAGACCATTTGAATCAATTTGACCCGTAGCACCAAAAACAAAAAACAAACGGAAAGGAGTTATGACGTCATCTTTTTTTTGTATGGAAAAAGAAAAAAAATTGTACAGAAACCTATCGTGTGTGGTATTAAATGAAAGGGCATTTTGAGGCGGTTCTAAAAATATATCACATTATTATATTTCCGTCACTTGCATTCAATTAAAATAAAAAGAATTTTCAAAACATACCAAGTTTGGGCTCCTCCAGATACGAAACCGTTGAATTATTTTTTGTAAAATATACCTCAAGTAATACCCAATATCCTCAAATCTAGCCCCAAGAAATTAATTTCGAAAATATTTAGGGTTAGTCTTATTTTTTTTTAATTTTATTATTACTAATTGTGATCTATCAATCTATCAATGAAACGGCCTCCTAGCCTAGTCGATAGTGACCCTGCCTATGAAGCAGGAGGTCCCAGGTTCGAATCCTAGTAAGGGCATTTATTTGTGTGTTCATCATCATCGTCACACAAATAAATGCCCTTACCAGAGCTTGTATATATGTGTACATGGGCATTTATTTGTGTGATGATGATGATGAACATACAAATAAATGCCCTTACCAGGATTCGAACCTGGGACCTCCTGCTTCATAGGCAGGGTCACTATCGACTAGGCTAGGAGGCCGTTTCATTGATAGATTGATAGATCACAATTAGTAATAATAAAATTAAAAAAAAATAAGACTAACCCTAAATATTTTCGAAATTAATTTCTTGGGTCTAGATTTGAGGATATTGGGTATTACTTGAGGTATATTTTACAAAAAATAATTCAACGGTTTCGTATCTGGAGGAGCCCAAACTTGGTATGTTTTGAAAATTCTTTTTATTTTAATTGAATGCAAGTGACGGAAATATAATAATGTGATATATTTTTAGAACCGCCTCAAAATGCCCTTTCATTTAATACCACACACGATAGGTTTCTGAACAATTTTTTTTCTTTTTCCATACAAAAAAAAGATGACGTCATAACTCCTTTCCGTTTGTTTTTTGTTTTTGGTGCTACGGGTCAAATTGATTCAAATGGTCTAAAGATTAATCGTGCCGATTTTCATACCTCTAACACCATTTGCAGCTGATTTTGGTCAACCGCTAGCACTATTTGTCTATACCACCTTACCGGGCTCTACGCGTTTAATCATACAACTTTACACAACCGCCCACTTACCACCCCCTCATCTGTATTACCTACTAATAAGGTAGATTTTCGTTTAACATTGTCTCGTCGAACGGCAAAGGTAATTTGTAGAACGAAAGTGCAGTGAGAGTAAGAGGTTCGGATCCACAAATGTGGATGTTGTCAAACTGTGTTTAAGTTTGGAATTAACGTGTTAAACATAAGTATGAAGATCACTTGCGATTAGGTATTGGGTATTGGAGCGGTTAAACTGCATTTTAACGAACACATTTTGGCGAATTGATTGGGAATTTTTTAGATAACCAACGCCTTCTAAGGGTCGGTTGCATCAAACTGTTCGTATCGTTAAAGAGTTCGCTAAATTTTTATGTTTTATGTATGGAAAGTTTCATAGTAAAGCGCCGGGGCGCGCCGGCTGACGTTGATCAGTCTGTCAAATGTGGTTGGTGCAACTGGCCCTAAATCTACTCCCAGTAAGTTCTAAGAAACTGATTTGGAACAAACATTGAAATAATCAGAGAAGAAAATTTAAAGAACGCTTAAATTTTTTTGGAGACTGAACAATTACTAAGCTTTTAGGAGTGTAACTCAAAATGTCACTAAGCTTAAGGGTTACACGACCCCAACACCAAAAAACCGCTCCCATACAACCGAGCGTAAGCTCTCATTTTAAAACGACGTGCTTAAATGAGACGTCCCGCGGGTAAAGGTACCTTATGGCGGTTGGCGCTTACGATATTATTAACGCCGCTCCAATATTATTGCGGCGCTATGCGACGTAAGCGCCAGCCGCCATACCTACCTGTACCTTTTGCCGTGGAACGTCATAAATTACATGAAACTTGGCATGTACATTTACGTAACACATAGGTACCTACGAGTACGTCTGGTACTACTTTTCCTTGCTAAAAATTATTACCTATACTTACAAAGAATAATTATACCGTAATCTGGTATCCTTGTCATGTATCGGAATGTGTCAAGTGAAACCTTTAGAACCTGCTTTTTACGACTGTTTCACTTTCCATCGGAATTTGGCAAATTAGTTTCATTAACGATAATGCCTTTTCGTACAACGACTTCTTATTTACTCCGCCTCCAAAGTGATAACACGAGTATTTAATTATTTACACTCGGCATCCTTTGGTAATTATTTGCTGAAGTAAAAACAACCCTATAAACTAAAAACTAAGGTTTGAAATGGTAGTGAATGCTTAACGAGTGCAGAAATGCACTCGGTGGCTTGGCAACAGTCGGTCGCGTATCGATAAAATCGTTTTGCCGATTGGCATTTGTTTTTTCACGCAACGGACCATCGCATTCTTGCGGTTAAGCAGGCCACTGACGAGCCTTCCAAATGGATGCCGTTACAATGGATTCATCCAAATGGACGGCATCCTAATACTAAACATTGTACGTTTTTGACATTCACGGACCGATTTTGGAATGTAGCCACGCTATTTGGACTGTTGGAAGGTTCGTCAGTGGCCACCTTTACGTTCTCCTTTGGAATGTACGAGTAAAAGGGTCAGGCATCTTGAATGATTAGTGTTAGTGTCAGGAAGGATTTGTTAAACTAGGATAACTACATCTATATATACTGGGTATATGTAGATACATCTTATAAAACAAAGTCACCCGCCGCGTCTGTCTGTATGAATGTATGTTTGCGATAAACTCAAAAAGTGCTGAACGGATTTTCAAATGGGGGGTCATTATCGATAGAGTGATGCCGGGACGTGTCGCTAGTATTACATATTTTGTAACCAAAATTTTGTAGCAGGCCAGAAATAGTAACTTTTGAAAAGAGCTGCTGTATGGGTATCATTTTCATCAGCATAATGTACCTATAGATATAAATAATATACACGTATTATACATATAATGGTCTTTAAGTGAAGCTCCTCCTATTAAACAAGTGAAATTGGTCCGAAAATCTTAAAAGATTCCCCGTTCATCCCTTTAGTTCGGTAGGATTAATCCTTCCCAGGGGACACATATGTTCACCATTGCAATATTTTCCTTCAACGTCTTCATCAAAAGCATTCCATCTAGGGTTGCCAGATCGGAAGGCGCTATTATCGGGAAACA
This sequence comes from Cydia fagiglandana, assembly GCF_963556715.1. Classification (NCBI taxonomy): domain Eukaryota; kingdom Metazoa; phylum Arthropoda; class Insecta; order Lepidoptera; family Tortricidae; genus Cydia; species Cydia fagiglandana. Next base: position 18,681,063 of record NC_085942.1, on the reverse strand, counting down.
ATATAATTTTTTCGGGATTTTTGGACTTAAATCGGGAAAAAAATACATTCGAATTAAAGTACTAATTGCATTAAAAACAATGATATTTTACATTATTGGCACTACGTCAGCTCGCTCTCTCGACGACAGTTCGGAACTTGAAATTATTGTTTTATAACGTGAAGCCGTTTTTCGGGACAGTTTACACTTTGTCGGGAATCGGGAACACATGCTAAAAATCGGGAGAATCCCGCCAAATCCCGACCATCTGGCAACCCTAATTCCATCACTGGTATTGGCAATTGGTAGGGGAGACCGAGGTCAGTTGTGACAGAGGAGAGTTGTGACATCGTCGATTTTTTGGAATTTATTAATTAAAAAACTATAGTTCGTTTTTTTTAGCATTAGAAAGAACTCCACAGAAGCAAGCGTGCAGTTTTTATCAGGCTCTTTAATTGTTAATAATTATTGAATTATCTAATGTAGCATGGTCAATACATATAATTTACTTCAAATTATTACCGCTAAAAGTGCTGGATTTGGAACCATAAGCTTACTTCTGCGAAGTTCTTTCTAATGCTAAAAAAAACGAACTATAGGTCGCAATAGCGCGCGTTTGTTAGTTCAAGTTACGAGCTAACAAATGCACACTGTTGCGACCTAGCTTCTAGTTAATAGATTCCAAAAAATCGACGATGTCACAACTCTGCTCTGTAACAACACACCTCGGTCTCCCCTACAAACCGGGATTCGAACCAACGACCTCCACTTCAAAATCCTCCTGAACATGACTTCTCCATCAGTTATTTATGGCGCAGGAGACATCGTTCAGAGTTAAACGTCGACGAGAATAACCAACGCATTAGAAGATCCTGGGGACACCGCATTTAATGAGTTCCCAAATTAAAGTCAATATATTAGGGAGATTACTGTCGAAGTTTAGACTGGCTCCACACCAAAACGAGTTAATTGCCCCTCTAACTTTTAAAGAAATCGAAGCTCTTCAACAGGCCCATGTCAAAAACAAACAAAAGTTAAGTTTGGATGTATTTTTCTAAGACTTTCATCATACAAAATTTAAAAAGTAGGTCTGTAAGGATAAAATACGAAAATTAGGCTTTAAAGTCGGTTTATTTTATGATTTCCACAGGACAGTCGCATAAAGGATGACTCAGGCTAGACCAGGCCGAGCCGAGGCTTCCGACACGCATTTTTTATGACAAGTGATCGGTGATCACGTGGTACGTCCATAGAAATAGAAGCTCCGGCCTGGCCTGGTCTTAACTCGCCCGGCAGTAATGACAATTCTTTCGACAACAATAAAAATGGTTGGGAATCGGCGAAATGAAGGAAAATTGGTGAAGGAGCGTCATCTGCTTCGGTCAAATCTACTTCTTACTTTTTGCACCTAGTATGGTTGGCAAAGCTTCACTGAGTTTTTTTGCCGTAGTAAACTTTAACCGATGTTCGTGTTCGTGACGCTAGTTGATCTATTCCCGCGTGTTTGGCAGTGGGGCGGGGTGAAGGACCGGCCAGAAACTCTGGCTATTTCTGTACTGGCACCGGAACAAACCATTTTTCTACTCATTTTCACGCAGAGACGCTTCCTATTGACAGACGTTTCCCGACGTAGCATTTCCTGGTTTACGTGAAGTCTCTAGCCCAGTGGGGAAACACTCCTGACTTCGGACAAACTCGGGTCCGTTCGGCTCAGCATTGCTCCGAGCAATTATTAGGGTTAGCACCACGACGTCCTTTTGCGTGCACGACCACAGATAAGATAATTACTTATATTTTGATAACCCTAAATAGCCGAAAGGGATAGCGCTATATGTTAGAGGGATAGCATGATTCGTCCCTGAATCGCTGTCAAACTTCGGTTTTGTAGAAAATGTCCTGTCTGTACGGTAATACTATTATTTATTCTGGTTCTATGCACAGACGAATATATAAGTACCGGCTGTAAAATTGTATTATTGGTGTAGGGTTGGGGCCGGTGTGGCTTTATTGGACGTTCATAAGCGCATTGTAATATGCCTACTTGAATAATAAACTATCTTTGAATAAATAATAAGATACAAGTACGGGATGGAGTTCCAGTAAATTCCATTCCATCCATTGGGTCAATTTTCAAATAGGCATTTTTTGCTGTCCCACGGCTAAAACTCGAAGTCCATAGGACTAAAAGACTGGGTATGTATATATTTTCATTCAGTGTATTATAAGCTTTAAAAATCATGCACAACTGTACCAAAAATATTATTTGGTTCTGACAAAATCGCATTTGAAGTTCCAAAAACGGCGAAATTTGCCGTTTTTCGCGTGTCCCAGTGGCGGCATCGCGCAATAAAAAAAATCATAACTCTGGATGTAGGCAACGTATTATAAACAACTTTGTATTTCTATAAAGAGCATTTTCTAGAGAATTGATTTAATCATATTGATAAATTTATGCGTTATTCAATAAAACAAGGGAAGCCTTTTTATCGCTGTCCCGCGCGGCACCTGTTTTGTTATGACTTAAATATACCCCCTATAATCTTCTTTGTCTATTGAATAAGGGTTAGATTAAATTTACAACGCAATAGTGCGGTTAGTTGGGCATCGATTGACATCAAATGTAAACCCGGAAACAATTTAATTTATTTAAAAATAGATAAAAATCTCTTTCGATATATTTTGGTACGACTACAACGACATTTGTATGGACGCTGAATACGTTGGTACATAGTTGGAATAAAAATATTTCTTTTATAATAATAGTTGCAAATATAGTGTTAAAATATATAGTAAAATAAATAAGTGAATCTGTTGTATTGTGTAGGAAATATCGCAAAAAAATATTATTGGCGACATGTCGCGACATTTGTATGGCGACATTTATACGGCTATTTTGACCGTATAAATGTCGATTGTGGCATACAAATGTCGACTTAGTGCCATACAGATGTCGAGAAGGTGTCATACATATGTCGTCAGGGTCTTATAAATGCAACAATAATAATAAATAGTGGCATATACATGTTGAATCTGCCATATAATGTCGAAAAAATGGCGTATACATGTCAAAAGCGCCTTACAAATGGCTACATAGTGTCATACAAATGTCGATCTTTAAACGTCCATATCTAGCTAACTATAAATAGTACAGAGGTGCCTCCTACAGTATATTTTTTGTTGTTAAGAACCCTTCCTAAAACGATGATTATAAATCAGATTTTTCAAAAATAAAAAATTGCCATACAAATGTCGAAAAAAACACCCTCTTCAAAAATTGACCCTAAATGAATTCTTAAGTACATATGTGAAAACCGCGAGCACTTTAAATTTCTTTAACGAGCTTATTGTATATTGTTTATAACATTTACCTACCCGTTTTGGTCTTATTACTATCATCGCTAATCTCACTTCAGTTTGTACATCTGTCCGTATGTTGACTCCGATACATTAGTCACAAGAGATTGAAGAGACAAACGTGCTTAAGAAACACTAATGTTTTCGTATTTTGATACTTTATTTTTTCTAATTAGCAAAGCCGTGTTCTGTGTTATAACTGTCCAGAAAAAATCTGCAGCGAAATAAAAAGCAGCTAAATGATATATTTTTCTAATGAGTTTAGACGTGACTTTTATCTCTTTGCTTTATAATTTGTTTTTGTCTATTTGTCTCTTCAGAATACGTGGATACCATATGTTATGTCGACTTTAAGCAATGTTAATGTAGTCACGTCACATTTTCTTTAAATATTATATGACAATAAAATTCTACATAGACCTATAGTCTCACAGTAAGCTCAGTAAGGCTTGTGTTGTGGGTACTAGACGACGATATACATAATAAAAAGTTATATACAAATAGTTAAATAGATAGAAAACATTCATAACTCAGGAACAAATATTTGTGAGAAACACACAAATAAATACCCCCAGGATTCGAACCCGGGACCTCCTTGCTTCGTAGTCAGGGTCACCACCGACCATTAGGCTAGGAAGCCGTCAATGGGACCCAAAGAAAAGAGACTAAAAGATTTCACAGTCCCGTTTTGCTTTCGCATCCGTATAACGACACCGATGTTAACAAAACCATGATACAAGCGAATCAGTAGCGCGGTCTAGTATGCCGCAGTAATGCCAACAATGCCATCGGCATCGCCCATCACAGCATCGATTCATCATCGATGCCACACAAAAAACTATAGAGCATGCGTAGGAGTCGTTCTTTGAACCGACTCTGACCACTAGACAAGCCAAAATGAACTTTAAAGCTGAGAGTGTAAGCTTGGATTCGAGTGAGTGGTTAAACAGGATTCTGGTGACAATTCCAACTGTGAAAATGTCTCGTTTTTGTTGCATTCCTATGCTAAGCAATGCTAATATTTGTTTTACGAGTGTTTTTGCAATTCGGATGTTCTTAAGGAAAATAAATAAATGGCAACAGTCGTGGTTGAAAGTTATTAAAGAGACATACTACAGACAACGGTTTCTTTAAATAAATAGTACTCAGGCTGATGATCTTGCCATTGTACGAGTGATGTATTGGTTTGTATACCCTTAACTCCCTGCTGGAAGAGCGGGGTCTTTTTTTTTCTCCTGTCACAAGTATTAATATTACTAGGTGCTCCCAACCCTTTCTCAATTTGTAACACAATGATTGTGACCAATAAACGATAATTATGTCATTTTAATTTTCAAACAAGTTTTGTCAGTAACAGTAAAATAAAACAAAAACTATTTATAAGTACTACCCCTACTTATTACCCCTCTTCTAGGGATCATAATTAGAAAAACACAGTATTTGTATTGGCTTCTGCTCCACTCACTAACGACTCTTGCCATACAATTCTATCAGATCAGTGTGAGCAAGCTTGAAAGCTAAAACTGAAAAAACTCCGCAAATTCCAAGATGGCGGCCATATTCGCACATACAAGCGCGGCGTAGGCGCAGCCACCGGCCGAATAAGTGCCCCGGTTATTGACCCCCAAACTGGTCCGATACCTGCCGCTTTTCAAAAAGTTTTTTAAGGCGTGTTCCAGTCTGGTTCTCCGGGGCTTTGTGGGTGTGCTCGGACCAGTTAGTATTTGTGCTTGGAGAATGCTAAAAAAGTGACGTAGGTACTTAGCAATGAAAAATGCTATTGTCACTTTAAAATAGCGCGATGATTAAGCTACTAATAAAAAAAATCTTCTTGGTCGTAACGTCATTATGTGATGGACGTCAACTATTGTAGTTGAATCCGTCGATCACTTATTGATTGTTTGACTTTTTATTTCAACCAAACAACTAACCAACGTGGGTCATATGTTTGGTCAAACGCATACGAGTAGATTCTTCTTTCGCACATCTATTCCAAATGATTAGTTAGTGACTTGAAGGATGGTACTTAATTAGGCCTGCCTCTCTTTCTTCCACATATTTCTATCGCAATACTTCTCTTACACGACCTGTCACTTCCTTCTGTCAAAGCAATTCCAGACAGCTCAAGAGTCCGCTCTGGAACCCAAGGCCGGCGTAATGGCGTTCTCCAAGCGGCAGGTTTTTTAAAACAATATTTGGTCCCAATTACTGTCGCTCTGCGTTCTAATTAACGTGCTTTAATGGGAATAGCGATAATGAGCCCCGTTGCTGGGCTCGTCAGTTCAGTGCGGGTTGGAATGCGCAAGTTGCCCAACCCAACTAAGTTAGCGGTTTTTGCAGTCCGCTTATGGTGGGTGCAGTGATGTGATTTGGGGAAAATATGGAAGTCTTTCTTTCTATTTATATCATGACTGTGGGAACAAGTTCGCTTGTTGGCAAGCGGACACTGTATCCATTATCCAATGGATGTTTTATAATCGTAGTAGGCAAACGAGCAGACGAATCGCCTGACGGCATGCATGACCGACGCCATGGACACCCGCAACACCAGGAAAGAGGGGTTGCAAGTGCGTTTTCGGCATTTAAGATGAGTATGTTGTTGTTCGAAAACGGATGTTAACTGCCAACCAACGAAAGTAATTTCTTTCACGTCATTGCTTTGCGGTCACTTATTTAAATAAGTAGATAATATTATACATATATTAGAGTCTGTTCGGAAAGAAAAGAGTCGTGGAATATATGGGGCCCAATACCTACATTCCACGACACTTCTCTTTCCGAACCTTAGAGCATTTAGTAGGACCTAAATGGAAACGCCTTGGCTGTCACTTTCTGTACAAATTAGACTACCGATTTCTGCGGGGCGTGCCCCTCACGTCAAATGTATGGCTATTTGTACATGCCATGTCAGATAAACGTCAGTCATAAGTTTGCACAATTGTGCGAGGTTTTCGGTAGAGGAGTAAGCTCTTAAAGGCGACTCCGGTTATTTAATGCTCTAAGTTCCGAACAGACACAAGTCCAGTGTTGCCAACTTGGCATAAATGATGCCAGATCTGGCATATTTTCACTCGCTTTGGCACCAAAATTTTCCATTTAGCATCTGGCATATTTTTTAGCATAATTTATTCTAAGCCAAGTTTGCACCAACTTGGCAGCAACAATATGCGCCATCGCCTTATAGGCTTATATAGTTCATATTTTCATATGAATTTTGACTTTTGTGGACGGATGGACGTCGACGGTCTATATTCAGTTGGTCAAGCAGATCTTGTCCGTAGAAAAAGGCAGCAAATTTGAAAAATGTATGTTTTAAGTATCTAATTACAAGTGACATTTTAGCATTTTTTTTAGTATATTTCAAAAATCTTTGGCATAATTTAGACATTAGTCTAGCATTTTTTCAATATCTAAGTTGGCAACACTGCACAAGTCGAAATATGTTCCGTCGCCCGCCATAATGAAAGCTGACACTTCAAAGCGATGAAAGCAAATATTATTACCTACTTTTGTTTCTGTAACATTTGAACAAATGTCAAATATGATTTGATAATGGAACAATTTCACGCGGAATAAAGCTTTGAGCTGTTAATTATTATTAATTATCCTTTATGTTGTGACATTTAAGTTTGAATAGTTTAATGAAACGCATAAATTAATGTAATTTCATATTATGAGATAAATAAAACTAAATCTAAATCTATACTATCATTCACTTGTTATCACGTTTTATAAGATTTTTTTACGAAGTTGATATAAATTCAAGTAGAATGCTAACAATCCCGTGTACGTCGTAATACTGCTAACATCTTCCTACTTATTTGTTAAGGTAAATATTGTATATTATTATTTTGATTGCACCTACTACCTATCGTCGAGTGACAAGCAAAAGTCACTAAGTACTATCAAAAAATTAAAGTAACAATGCACTTTATTACACTTGTAACACGGTTTATAGTCCAATAATTTCAATGGTGTTAGTTAGTGACTTTTGCTTGTCACCCGACGCTATATAAAAAAAAGTTTATATGCATTTTATTTTTATGCAACACTTGAAATGACGCAATCCGTCTTTTATGCAAAATGCATATAGGTATGTATGTTTTTTTTATTCCAAACATTACAGACCTATTGTAGTTGGTATATATGTCACAACCACAATAAAATTCTACCCCCGAAAATGCATTACTTAAGTACATCATAACTTAAGACCAATTTACAAGTAGTCATAAAACATAACACCAGCACTTATAAGAAGTGTTGCTACTTATTGATAAGTGTTATTAAACTTATTAACCGTCAATAAGCAGAGGTTGAGGCGCGGCCACAATGCGCGAGAGTCCGCCTACTATCGACCGCCTCTGTCGAATTGTTCACTTTCCATGCGCGGGAGTCGATCGTAGCCGCGGCGGACACTGGACTCATTAATAAACCTACTGTTGATTAAACTTTTGACTAAAACAATATTTCAAGCTTTCTAAATATGTTTTTTGTCAAAAAAAAACATTTTTGATCATCATCATTGGCCGACGCACGAAAACTGACCGGAAGAGTGAAACTGAAAATCTTTGGGTCTAATGTTAAGTCTGTGTTGCTGTACAGTTACGGTTGCGAGACTTGGAAGGTTACAAAGGGCATTTCCAACCAGCTTCAAGTCTTCGTTAACCGATGTCTTCGTCGAATTCTCGGTATTTACTGGCCCGAGACCATCTCGAATGAGAACCTCCGAGAACGTTGCCACGAAATCCCGATCGACCAGCAGATCAAGCGCCTTAAGTGGAACTGGATTGGACACACACTCCGGAGGGGGCCCGACCATATACCTAAACAGGCCTTACATTGGAACCCCCAAGGTAAGAGAAAGCGTGGCCGTCCCAAACAAACCTGGCGGCGTACGGTGTTAGACGAGGCGAAGAAGATCGGGAAGTCTTGGAGCGAAATGAAGCGAGAAGCTCAAGATCGATGGAGATTCACTGTGGACGCCCTCTTCCCCTATCTAGGGGACATAGGATCTTAAGTCAAGTAAGTCATCATTGGCCACATCATCTGTTGTAGAACTTGTAGATGTTTGTTGCGGCGCTTGTGTGTTTATAGGGTCCCGCATCGCCTTTGATGGCTATAAAGTCCTATAGCAGCGCGGCATTTGTTGATTTGATTTTGCGGCTGACTGTGATTTTAATATTTCAAACTATCGCGTTTTGAACACATATTATCTCAACTAATATTCATCGAGACAATTCTAACTAATTTAAATGCAATTAGGTTGCGTTGATTTACTTTATACTGTGTCCATCATTAGATCAACTCGATGGTACCATAATATTGCCGTGTCCCTCTCGACTATGGTCCAAAATAAACAAATCTTCGTTGTGACTTTTAAGTTTTACCTGAATGTTGTAGCTCCAATAAGGAAAAATAATATTGGACTATAGCGCATAACCGCCGGGCAACCAACATTAGGCGGGGACAAATGGGTATGATTTATATGCGGCGCCTATTCCCATCTGTTACCGGCGGGGACAAATGGGAATACACTATAATTGGGTGGTCTAGCGGCACATAAAATCTAGTGCGCATAGCGCAGTGTGCGCCGAGCCTGCGCCCGCGCACCCAGTGAAATGATCACCTGACGACAGCGCGACGTGGGTGAACGATTTTCTTTGTCTAATCCCAATTCTGCATCTAATCTCTTTTTTACTGAGGTTAACGACATTTACTTTTGATCTATTTTAATAGGTGACGATGTTGGTCTTCTGCGGCTCGATTCGACATGTAATCATGACATGACGATCAATTATTATACTGTCAAGATCGTTTAAGAAACGCATCAAGTTCTGCCGAATTTGGACATCCGTATAGGTACGTATAAATAAAACTACCTACTATAGCTAGTAGGTAGACCAAGAAAAGTCTGTAACGATTTTGATAGCTCACGCAGTGCAAGTGTTATTTTATATGTCATAATTTCATAGAACTTTGACGTATAACATACTATCTCTCTCTCTTCCGAGCTGTATATCCCACATGGTGATGGGGTCAGCTTTCCGTGTTTTTTGCTTCCATTTACGAACTTTGACGTTTAACATACCTACGTCATAATCATAAAAGTTTGACGTTTAACATAACACTTGCACTGCTTGTGCTATCACAAATCGTTGCAGACTTTTCTTGGTCTAACTCTATCTAGTAGGTAGTGCCATTCATATTTAGTTTCTAAGAATAACAAATACTTTTGTATCAAAAAAATTCGAAGGAGCTTACAAAATACTTCTCGGAAATATGCGAACTAGCTATTAAGCTCGCGCCAAAAAGTTGCAGTAATATTGTACAGTTTTGTTATGTATATTTATATTTACATACATAAGTGTGTGGGCGGACAGATAGATAATGGCCATGTTAACGTTGTTAGAACGCAGTCGGTTAACGACACATCGATCTAGTGCTGAACCAGTTTTGATACAACTCGACCGCTGTATTAATGAGATGAAGATTTAGAATGAAATTGAAGTCTCATTGTAGTTTTTTCATTGATATTGTAAAATCTTTTGGCTCTTAAAGGAGTCACGACTGACCGGGGCCGGTCCGGAGCGGGCGGATTTTCTATGGAAAGCACCACGTGAGCACCGGTTAGCTGTCAACCTGACATGTCGGACACCTCTGCCCGCGCCGGGCCTCGTGAGTCGTCCATAACTCGCCACGAGTGGTTACAGCTTGGCAAAAAAGAGTAGATATTAAAAAGTGGCAACACTGTAGCATCGTCCCGTTTTCTTTTATATATTGGTTTGAAAGGGACGACACTACAGCAGTGTTGCCACTTTTTAATTTCTACTCTTTTTTGCCAAGCTGTAAGTTGAGGCTTCTAAAAAACTCCCTGACACTCGGACGTCGGCAATCCTACGACGGCGAAGTATCATCAACTCCTAACGAACATTTTTAGTAATACACATTTTCATACATTAACCCCCTTATTCATAAACGTCTACTGAAGTTGACAAGCCGATAATAATCGTTTGTCCCTTTCCATCATACCAATACGTCGGAAAGGACAAACGATTATTATCGGCTTCTAAACGTTTATGAATAAGGGGGTTAGTAAACAAAGTGTCGAGTAAGTATTTATTATTATAAATTACTAAAACACGTAAATATGAATATAAAACTAAAACTAACTACAATTAAAATAACTAAAATTAAAAATACCCTTCAAAATTTTTGGTGCCCTCGGGGTGCCCAACACGCAGGCAGCTAAGGGCCACCCCACGTTTAGCGTCTTTCGAGCGTCGGCGTCTACAACTCTATGGCCGCTGCTCGACGCAACGTCGACGCAACTGTGCAGCGACGTCATTTTCCATAGCGCTGACCAGACGCCGACGCTCGAAAGACGCTAAATGTGGGGTGGCCCTAATTGTAAACAAAGTTCATGGTACTTCGCCGTTGCCTATACCCGCCTCCACAGCCTCTTCCAGTACATTCGTATCTGCGCGCGCGCCGGTCTGACTCATAGTGAATCAGGCTTCACGAGAACTCGATCGATCGCGGTTCATTCATATCTGCCGGTTTTTTCCTCGGCTGACATTTTCAAAATTCTAATTACGACTTTGAGATACGACGAATCTTATTAGTCATTAAACTGATGTTATCTAAAAGGATATTTAATACTTAAACTTATTCGACGACTACAGAAAGAATATAGAAAGCATCACATGATCACCAAATTCACTATAACTCTGACTCTCGACGACCAGTCTGGCCTAAAGGGCCACCCCTAAGCCTAAGGCCGGGGACCCTGCCTATGAAGCCGATGGTCCCGGGTTCGAATCCTGGTAAGGGCATATATTTGTATGATGATACAGATATTTGTTCCCGAGTCGTGGTTGTTTTCTTTTCTATATACATATGTAAGTATTTATATATTATATATATCGTTGTCTGAGTACCCACAACACAAGCCTTCTTGAGCTTACCGTGGGGCTTAGGGCAATTTGTATAAAAATGTCCTCTAATATAACTAGAAAACGAAGTGTTGGAAGCAGGGGTCGGAAACCGGTATTTGCTCCATACAAAAATACCGGTAATTATTACGTTCTTTTTCGTTCTTTGGTTTATTATTTCATTTTTAATGGGACAATCTAATAACACAAAGTTGTTGCCTAAATACATGATTCAGTCCTACGTAAAGAGCATAAAATAATTCAAAATATTGGGCTAATTCGGGGTTTTAAAAAAATACCGGTTCCGAGACTTCCGAGCCCTGGTTGGAAGCCTCGGCCCAAACTCGGCGGATCGTTCTAGCGTGAGTGATCCTTAATTCGTCAAAATTTTCTCATTCAATAGTATTCATGGAAAATGCGAGTCAAAATTTTGCATTTTTTAACAATAAAACTCCCGTAACACACAGACTATTAAAATGTACTTTAATAATAAATAACTTTAACGGTTCTCCCACGTAATCTTGGACAAAAGCTGGACATGTTTCTATCTACTGGAGCAATCATTAAAACTTGTATATACCAAAATTACGCGAGTGATCATATTTGTATTTTGCATTGTCTTTGATGCAAGCGGGGAAGAGGAAAACCCAGACGCAGCTTTTTGGAGCAAGTGTAAGAAAAAGTAGGGGTCGTGGTGTATCAAAAAGTCAAAGAGCTGGTGCAAGATAGGGAAAGCTGGAAGATACTCCACCGACAAGAGAATAACTCTTTAAGTTAATGATGATGATTGTCTTTACTTATCCCAGAGGTCTCTAGAATACACATTTCATTGTTGTTTATAAACAATACTTACACATTCACGGGGAGCACGAGGATGTTGTTTTGATTTATTTCGTCGCTTGCGCACGTGACGGCTGCGTCTGCGCAACTGTTGAAACAATTGAAAAACGCGTAAGGATCGCTTGAGCTCGTCCTGTCTTTTTCACACTGTTCTAAGTAGATAGAGTAGGATAGTTTTAGAGTTCCTGTTTGGTGCTATTATTTAATAAATCAATACGGACACATCTAAAGGCCCAGTTCACAATGGGCCATCGCCGGCCACTCCAAGAGACGCATTTTTGCGTTAGAGGGAGCAAGTAATATTGCTATCTCATTCTACCGCAAGGCTGCGTCCCTTAGAGTGGCCGGCGATGGCCCATTGTGTACTGGGGCCTTTACAAGATAGACGCGTAAGACCAGAAAATAAGAAACAGATATGAGAAAATAAATAAAATAAAGATGAATAGGTAGGTAGTTTATGAAGATATTGAGAAAAACCTATAGTTTATTTTGCCTTCATCATGATCATCATCTCAGCCATAAGACGTCCACTGCTGAACATAGCCCCTTGGACCTCCATTCGTACCGGTTAGAAGCGACCCGCATCCAGCGTCTTCCGGCGGCCTTAACAAGGTCGTCCGTCCATCGTGTGGGTGGGTGGGTATTTTGCCTTAGAACTGGGATATTGAAATGATAGTCCACCCCTGAATGAAGATCAGATATTTCTAGTTCGTTTTAAAACATAGTTGGGAGCTTTTGGACTATAGTTGGGATATTTATAATATAGTATTAGACCCAAAACTCAGCTACTTGGAAAATCACCGCGGAACTTTACTAATCGCCTAGGGCAAGTGGTAGATCTATTAGTTTTTTACCTATAAAGTCCAAGACGATACATTTCCCTCATAAAGCCCGTCCAACTTTCCGCAGACCATCCTTCTTCATAAGACTAAACGTCCAGTACATTTTTCATAAGATCCTGGAGGTGTTGAAGCCACTTGCAGCAAGACAAATGCCCCGTACCAGGAAGCGTTTCGAATATATTCGATACGGTAAACGACCGCTGCGGTGCTACTACGGGACGTCGATTTCAAAGATTAGATCCGAGGGCAGGCGGTACATCAGTTCCACCCCAATTTTGGGGAAAGCCATAAGCCGCGCGTGGCGCTGTCGCCACCTAGCGGCCATATCTGTGCTGATCGTAACAGACGCGTTTTGTTAGAGAGTGAGTCGGATCTTCTGTACGTAGTACTATTATTTATTCTGTGCCGAGGGCCTATAGTCACCGCAATACAAACTGGCGACTAAGATCTACTCTTCGTTGGTCTTAACAAGGGTAAAGGCGATAGCATTATGATCTCAGTTGGTATTGCGGTAAGTGTAGTCAAGATGACAATCGTTGATATAAAACGCTAATGGAACTTAAGCAATGTATGGAAATAGTCAAAGTGATTTTCGAGGTACGATTGTCATCTCGGCTAGGCCCCCGAGGCAGGGCCTGCCGTGAACCATTTCTTTTGTTTGATTGTCTAATTGCCTTTCAATCACTTAAATATACAAGAGAGGCAGACATATATTTTGATTTTAGCTGTGGTAATTTCTTAAGCTGTCTTAAGAAATAAGTCCTATTTAAGGTCTGTGCACACCGGCAGGGTGTGCGTGACGTGCACGTGCGCGTGCGGCGTTGTAGTATACAGATCCTTATGAGAGACGGCATACCGCTTGCGTGACGTGTGCGTGTGCGGCTCCAACATTTTAGCGCACGCACACGCGCACGTCACGCACACGCAAGCCGGTGTGTCTCGGCCTTTAGACGGTTCAAGAACTTGCATGCGATTTTCGTTATATTGCGGCATTTGGTCGTTCGACTGAATTCATTGTAGGTAGGTACTCTGTAGTTAGCAATGTATTGAATATTGCATTGAAAGTTCTTGTGCCGTCTAAATGACATTTTCTAAGCTGACCGTTTAGGACTATGAAAGCTCATAGTCCTGAACGGTCAGTTCAAAAAAATTCAACTTATACATTATATGGTAAAAAGACTAAAAAGTAAAAGTCTCATTTGCCCACGATAAAATATTCTCTCGTCATACTGTCTATTTCGTTTTTTGGGTTCCGTACCCAAAGGGTAAAACGGGACCCTATTACTAAGACTTCGCTGTCCGTCCGTCCGGCCGTCCGTCCGTCCGTCCGTCCGTCTGTCACCAGGCTGTATCTCACGAACCGTGATAGCTAGACAGTTGAAATTTTCACAGATGATGTATTTCTGTTGCCGCTATAACAATAAATACTAAAAACAGAATAAAATAAAGATTTAAGTGGGGCTCCCATACAGCAAACGTGATTTTTGACCAAAGTTAAGCAATCGGGCGTGGTCAGTACTTGGATGGGTGACCGTTTTTTTTTTTGCTTTTTTTTGTTTTTTTTTCTGCTTTATGGTACGGAACCCTTCGTGCACGAGTCCGAGTCCCACTTGCCCGGTTTTTTATTGCTACATACGTATTGTTCAAGTTAAACTCAGCACGAAACGACTGATTAATATCATAGAAACACGCAATTCATAATTAGTATTTATTACCGGTATTTGAACTTTAATTTATAGGACAGTCGGTCGGTAAAGAAGTTACGACGAATGTCTTTTAAGAGCCGTTCACATCCAGCTTTCGATAGTTGTAAAAATGAATTATCAATCGTAGTCCGATTGAAACAATAAATGTTCGACCGAAGAAGATTCGGTTTCGGCAAATAAACCGGCTTCGGTCGGACACTATCGAGAATCCGTGTTAGCGCACATTTCTTAAGCTGATGAGGCGGAATGACAGACGAGCGGGTAGCAGCCAGTCACGTGACTACTTTAAAATAAAATTAAAAGGGCCCGCTTTATTTCCAGCGTCACACAGAAGGTGAAGTATAGACTCGTCAAACGGTAGGTTTGTTTGGAGTTCGCGCGCACTCAAGAGATAGTAAGTAGGGGAGACCGAGGTGAGCTGTGACAGAAGAGAGTTGTGACATCGTTGATTTTTTGGAATCTATTAACTAGAAACTAAGTCGCAACATTGTGCGTTTGTTAGCTCGTAACTTAAACTAACAAACGCGCGCGTTATTGCGACCTAGTTTCTAGTTAATAGATTCAAAAAAATCGACGATGTCACAACTCTCCTCTGTCACAACTCACCTCGCTCACAACTCACCTCGGTCTCCCCTACTCTCTCGCGTCGAATGATGGTCGCTATGTCAGTTCTTTCAGTCTCTTTTGGGCTCTTAGAGCATTTAATAACTGGAGTCGCCTTTAAGAGCTTACCCTTCTGCCGAAAAGCTTGCACAATTGTGCAAACTTTTGTATGGACTGACATGGCTATTTGTACGTTACGTACAAATCATGTAGAAATAGGAATCAATCATCAATGTGATAAAGTTCAAAATATGGTAAAAATATATCCCTTTGCTATCAAAGGATACATACCTTCTGATTGCGTGGAAATCTCTAAAGTAACTATAATCTTGAAGTTATACTGACATGTGTTGACAGGGCCTTAATCTCAAATATTATTTGATATCATCTTAATAAGGGTTACGTATCTCAGACCGAAGCTGGAGCTTACATACATAGAAATTATTAAAAACATCTATGAAAATTGCAAAAGTAGAGTCAAGCTTGAAAATACCGGTCCTGAAATAAAAATAGAGAGAGGAGTACGGCAAGGGGACCCGCTCTCTCCGACTCTATTTATAATCGTCCTAGAACAATTGACTAAAAGCTTAAATTGGAATAACAGAGGCATAAGAATGTCACTACAGGAACTTACACATCTCTGCTTCGCTGACGACATCGTGCTAGTTGCCGAAACAGCAAGAAATTTGCAGTACATGATCTCATCACTAAGTACAGCTAGCAAACAAATTGGCCTGGAACTTAATGTACAAAAAACAAAATTGATGACAAACTTCAAGGAAACACCCGTTATCATAGAAAACTCAGAAATTGAATACGTAAAAAGCTTCGTGTACTTAGGTAAACAAATATCTTTTAACGCATCAAACAACTTAGAAGAGATAGATCGAAGAATCAAGAAAACTTGGAATATGTTTTGGAGTAAGAAAGAAGTTCTAAAAAGCAGTCTCCCACTTAAATTGAAAAAGGTAGTAAATAGACTCTTGCCTACTCCCAACTATGACATACGGCAGTCAAACATGGAAATACACCGAAGAAGCCAAAAACAAAATTAGAAGCTGCCAAAGGGCTATCGAACGGAATATTCTGAAAATAAAACTAAAGGATAAGATAAGACATAGTGATATTAGAGCAAAGACAAAAATAATAGATGCGTTAGAATACAGTTTAAAATCCAAATGGAAATGGGCCGGCCATGTGGCTAGAATGCACACCAAAAGATGGACTAAAGTGGCCACGCTGTGGAAAGGACCAGACGGCAAAAGAAGAC
Source organism: Cydia fagiglandana (assembly GCF_963556715.1). Classification (NCBI taxonomy): domain Eukaryota; kingdom Metazoa; phylum Arthropoda; class Insecta; order Lepidoptera; family Tortricidae; genus Cydia; species Cydia fagiglandana. The sequence goes on along the minus strand of NC_085942.1, from coordinate 18,664,538 downwards.
ACGGCAAACCAAACGCCAGGTGGTCAGATGAACTTCGTGACATAGATAAGGACTGGCCCAATACTGCACAAAACAGAAAAAGATGGCAAGAACTGGAGGAGGCCTTTACCCGTGAGGGGTCCTAACCAAATATAATTATAATTATAAAAAAAAAAAGAAGAAAGAAAAAAGATAAGTTTAAGTGTACAAAATATATTTAAAAAAAAAATATATATATATATAATAGATTTTAATTAATTAATTTTTGGTTATGGAATAAATGGGCTTTTTTATTTTTATTTTTATTTATTTTATCTCAGACCGAATGCCGGCAATTCCCTTTCTGTTATATACAGGGTGATTCATGAGACGTGAGCAGGACTAATCCTGCACACTCAGTAACTGATAATTGACCGATCACCGTCGTATTTAGGTGAAACAACCACAATTTTTCCTATTTTTTAACTTTTTGGTGAGGGCAAATTTAATTCTCTACAATCATGGTTACCCTACAAGACCCAATTAATAACCATAAAACCTCTTTAACCGTAATGACAGCATTTGATTACGAAGAAATAAACTGTCAAACTTGAGTGAGATACGAGTTTTCAAAAGTAACCAGACCGTGATGACAGTGATGACAATCAATTTGACACAGAATATTAGTAGTTTAGTATTCTAATTTTAGGGTGACCATGCATGTCGTAAATAAATTTATTAATTTTTTTTTTCAACACGAGTAGAAAATTAACGTTAATCTCACTAATACTGATACGAAACAGTTGCTTATAATTTACAAAAGGCGCAGTCTTAGTCCTGCTCACGTCTCCTGAATCACCCTGTATGTTAGTCAGATTCCCAGAAATGGGTAACCTTGAAATCTGGCAATCTATCTGTAATATTACATTTACATTTGAAAGACGTTTATTACATGTTTAATAAGATTAATTCAGTCTAGTATTCCGGTTATGGTGACGAATTCATATCCTTTTATATGATCTTCCAGACGCAAAGGTGCCCATCACGATAGACAGCCTCTGCATCAGGTATGACCCGGAACGACCTCCCTACGATTACCATCCGACTTATAATATAGTCATTAATTAGTAACGATATATAAATAGGTATTATATTAGTATTACGAATATTACGATCCAAACCTAGAAACTGAAAGTGAAACCCCAATTATTATCCGATACCCCAGGTAATACATTCTTAGAATTTAGTCTAGACATCGAATTAAGACCAAGGTTACGGAACCTAAAATTTAAACATCACAGACTTAGACAAGGTTTTTGCTAATTATATGTAATAACATATATATGATTTGAAATAGATATAAAACATATATTATTATATCTAATCGTTTAATTAGGATGTTATAATTTAAAGGAAAAAAATATAGGTACCTAATTGGATTAAAATTATAAATTATAGTACATACATACATATAGTAGGTAATAGGTACCTACAGTCAGTTCTAAGCAAGACATTAAGATATTTCCAGTATCTTTATGCTTATATGTATTTCCTTCATTTTAGTATAAGTAGGCAGATATTTACATAGTCCACAATATACCGACACGGATCATTTAATTGTAACTTCAACCTTGCCTCAACAATAACGTACCGAAATCGATAATTAGCTGTAAAAACTCGTCATTTAATGTTCCTATAATTAAAATAAATGATTTACCAATCAGTTTTTAAATCAATTAAGTGCATTCGGCATACTTGGTGGCTGCATTCCGCAGGTAATGCAGTTTTATTCCGCACACGTACAGGTAAATTAAATGGAAAACAACAATACTTTATACGTAAAAGGTTATCCGTATTGTTTAAGGTTTGTGTATGAGTTGTAGCCAAGCCTCAGATAATAGTACATTATTGTCGAGGCTCGGAAGTAGCTACTTGCAGGCTGAGGATTCGTTTTAAACGGACGACCTTGGGAGTCCGTTTAATTGAATCCGAAGCCAGCAAGTAGCCTTCCAGCCGAGTCATATATAGTGCTTTTCTCAAAAATGGTGCAAGAAATATAAATATCATAGAAATATTTTACAAAAGCAACGTTCTTACATATATATTTTGACAGAAAAAAGCCCTTGCCGCCTTTTTATTTTTTTTAATAAAAAAATAGAAGTGTATTTTTCTGCCAAAAATACGCCAACCTATTTGAGACATCTAAATAGTCGCGGTACTAATCATCTGTTTGGCTGTTTAATGGGCCTGTGCCTTCATTTGATATGGTCATTTCAACTTTTAAAAAGTTTGGAACTCGACAAATAATGGAATTTGTATGCAACATTGCAGTCCCAAAATCGAGACTGCAATGTTTTTAACTTTTTAATTTTTGACTGACCATAAACTACGCGCTTCGCGACCTATTTTTTAGACGGCAAAGTCGACTTTGCCGTCCATTTTTGAGAAAAAATAGTTCTTAGGTAAAACCCAAAAGCTATATCGTACAAACTTACAAGCCTGACTTATAGCCTTGAATATGTTTAACTTCTCTACTCGCTCTAATTTCTTTGTATTACATTTATTATTATGTAGATATACATATATATTACACGTTGTTTCAGAATATCGTTTTAAAATTCCGATTGTATGACGGTGGCTAAGTGCCTGACTCGGAGCCAAAGGAAATTATTTCAAACCGCACCGGTAGTCAATTTTAGTTAAATGTCCAAGCTATTTGATTTTTGCTTACCATGAACATACATGTATATTCATTAGATCATCAACAATATTAGATACCTACATGTTTACTGAATCCATAGTAGGTATTATTGAATATGCATAGAAAACTAGATAAAGAACAATTATTCATACAATGATAATTACACGTATTTACTTACCATTACGGCGTTGACAGGTACGAATCGGACTCCGATAAAGACTTCACAATCAAATTATAGCGATAAAAGGACACCGAGTTTTTTCACAATTCAATGGACCGCCAATTTCGTAAGCGAAAGTCAGCGACACAACGGGTTTATCCGCTTTCTGCACTTATATGTCAAAGTTCAATACTTACAGTATTTGAAAGGGTCCGCCCTTCAGGCAATTACTCAATAAAAAAAACCTAAACAGCACTCAAAATAGTTCTTGCAAAGCATTCTAAAACTGCATGCGGCGCTAGAAAGGTTTGCAGTCCGACTCCAAATTCAATGGAAGGACTAGGATCTGAATCCAGATTTTACTAATTTTTTACTGGTTGAATCCCAAATATCCGAATGCCAACCATTAGTCACCATATAGATGTGACACAGGTGAGAATCAAACTTTTCTAACTTGCTCCAGGTTGTTTTAGCCCACGCTATCTTTTTATTGATAGGTAAGTAATGGGTAAGTATAACAAGTTACTGTCAAAAAAAATGTGACAGATTTTTATTGCTGACTATAGGTACATCTTCCCATTTGCATGTCTATCTAATACTTCTCCAGAACTTTCACCGAAGTGTTTCTTTGGTTGCTTTACCACGTCATCCTTCTTCATTGTCATCGGAATTACAGAAGAGCTCTAAATTTCAACTAACTCAGATGACTAGGAAGTGGTTTAAATTTAAGTTGCAGATATTTGAAGCACATTTTTGTACGCAGTGCTTCTATACGCAGAGGCGAGGCGATACTAGTAATGCAGTTGCACCCATTGAAAGGAAATATTCACCCATATGGTCATTATATAGTCGCCAAATAGATGTGAGACAGGTGAGAATCAACTTTTTCCTGCTTGCTCCAGGTTGTTTGAGCCCATACTATCTTTTATTGATAGGTAAGTATAACAAGTTACTGTAAAAAAAATGTGACAAATTTTTTTTGCTGACTATACTTCTTCCCATTTGCATGTCTATATAATTCTCTAGAACTTTTACCGAAGAGCTTCTTTGGTTGCCTTACCACGTCATCATATACTATCTCATTGTGATCAGAATTACGGAAGAGCTCTAAATTTCAACTAACTTAGATGACTAGGAAGTGGTTTAAACTTAAGTTGCAGATATTTGAAGCACACTTTTATACGCAGTGCTTCTATACGCAGAGGCGAGGCGATACAACAAGAATGCAGTTACACCCATTGAAGGGAAATATTCACCCATCTGGTCATTAGTGTTCATAGGTCGGGAACGAATGGGAACACACACCATAAACTACGAAAAATACTAACAAACAAGAACAAGTGTAACGGCACGGGTTGAACGCCCGCTGATCGTCCTCCCGATAACTCCCGCGCACCCATTCGAGAAATCTTCATTAAAATTGTTCATTAATTAAAACTTTGAACGTCAATTTCGAAAGTGGACTCTTAGAACGCTAACAGACTGGACGGTCGGAATTTTTAAGATAAAGAAAGTGAATTAACTCTCAAGAACTTGAATGAAAAAAACCGGACAAGTGCGAGTCGGACTCGTCAAACGAGGGTTCCGTGCTTTTTAGTACATATTTGTTGTTATAGCGACAACGGAAATACATAATCTGAGAAAATTTCAACTGTCAAGCTATCACGGTTCATGAGATACAGGCTGGTGACAGACAGACAGACGGACAGTGGAGTCTTAGTAATATGGTCCCGTTTTTACCCTTTGCTGGGTACGGAACACTAAAAAGTAATTTTACTACGCTTTTCATGATAGTACGACTTTTTTACTGTTGTAATAAAACGTAAGTACCAAATAAAGTTATTTTAAGTTTTAAAAGCCTTGATTCCTTAATAACGTCAGACTACCAATACTTTAGCTAAATTACATCGGTATCGCTTTATGTATTTTTGGGAATACGTAAACGAGGTCGCCGGCCGATTTATCTAGCATGCAGAAATAAAAGCCGTCCTACGCGAGACCTTCGAGTTAAAAAAATGCCGAATTATTTGAGGGCTCTACAGACGTTCTGACCGAAATAGATGGCTCGTTTTGAGAGTTGAATTTTGTAGTCTCGAAATTATGTGCTAATATTTTGCTTCGTTCTAGTTTAAAAAATCAATATCGGGTAACTCTTTTTAACACATTTGAAATTGTAGAAGAATACATAAAATGAACCATTGTACAGTACTATACTACCAAAATTAACTTGCATTACACCACATACAGCATTTTGACTTTAACCAATTGAGTGATAACAAATAAATAATGCATTTAGGAATACTGACAAAACTAATAAACTCTTAAAAATTACCACACACTTTTATAACTCAGTGTTTACATAATGATAATATCAAGAAGTCGATGCTCCAATTACAAATACATAAATAAACTTACAGCTTTCCACATAGTCTTAGAAACTTTATGCCTTGTATTTTAGTTTATACAAAAACCCTAAACGTATTTCTTGAAAAACCCCATGTCACAGCGCACTTTGTATGTAGGTATAATGTTTCCTTTGCAATAAATAATAACCACCCGTATACAAAGCGATTCAGACGCGGAAATGACATTGGATTGGGCATATCCTCAGCAAACTTGACACCCGTCTATCCAAAGTGGCCCTGACCTGAAAGATGCTCGGCAAACGGAAACATGGTCGCCCTAAATCTTCTTGGCGCCGTTCTGTGGAGCAAGAGCTTGGTATTGGGTTTGAGGTGGGAGGAGGCTACCCAAGTTACCCAGGACCAGAGTCAGTGATTAAAAAGAGTCGAGCCCTACACCCTGCAGGGGGTAGCAGGATGGAAAGAAGAAGAGAAGAAATAATCATTATATTTTATTGTTAACACAAAGACGATCAGCTGTGGCCTACATAGCCGTAGCCGTGGCCTTCTTTCTGTTGCTATAGGCAAATAATACTCGTATGGAATTAGTTTATCTACGAGGCCAATTCGAACGTGCATCTGACATCAAAACTATATCTAAATGAAGTCATTTAGTTATCATTTCGCTCTGACTTGTCGCACGGGCTAATAAGAACAAAATTACGCCATTTTGGTGTCGTAATGTACGTTTGAATTGCCCTCTATTAGTCTGGGATGTGACTTGAGGAATTTCTACTTCACAATTTATTTGATTTCAGACCATGTATGTCCATTTGATCGTATGCCATTGCAGTATAAATATAAAATAAAACAATTATAAATATAGATTTAGGTCAATTAGACAGTTTGTGTGTTAACTAATACATAGGTACATAGATAAAATTGGCACAAGGCAATGTAGGAACCTAAAGGTTAAATAAAAATAAAATCTTATCTTAGGTATTGTTTTTTCAAAAAACTAACCATTGCGTTAAATGTGTGTATCATCTAATATATGTAGATATTATTTTATTAGTCTAAACTAAAACAAAAAACAAATAGTAAATTTAATTTATAAATATCGGCTGATATGCCTGATATTAATGTTGCCCCAGGCTGAAACCGAACCAGCGACCTCTGGTATCGCGGCAGGTGCTACATTTTCTAAAATAGGTAATTTTGATTTGTTCTAATACTTCTAATAGCATGTTATATCGGACCTGATTCTATATTAGATTGATAATGATAATGTTATCATTCGAGCGGATAAACAGAATTTTTCGGCCTTTTAGTTATCTCCACATAATTGCTAAGTGGAACCACAAAGGAGGGTCCGAAAAAAATTGTTTTTCTCCAAGTGGGGCTACCCATAAAGATTTGGAACACTTGCAGTGCAATGCAGCCTAGAATGTATTGTTGCGAGTTGATAAGAAGCTCAAATACAATTATTCATTCAACTTTAATGCTTCTAATTTTATCTCTGACCGATGTCATGTGATATGGGTTATCTTGATGAACCTCGTATTTTAACGATCTCTGAATGCCACGAAAGTAGCGGGCGGCTGATAAGTCATAATTAATTTTTATGCTGCATGGTGAGAATGTAACCAGTTATCTTATTATCTAAACTACTTAAACTTATTTAGATAAATAGGGTTACAATTTGAACTCAAAGCCGATCAGTAAAGAATAAACCCACACTGTCACACCACAGGTCGTTGGTTGGACGAATCATATCAATTTTAACTATCATATTCTCCGAAGTATCGTTAGATATTTCACCAATATTCTCTGATGTAGGAAATATTGTGAGGAAACGGAGTTTTCCTAATAGGTACAGGCTTTGATTTTTCAGGTTAGATGGGCTGCCAATTTTAATAAAAACCAAAACACTTAAAAACTCAAACGCAATATCTTTCTTTCTTTATATACGGGGTGTGACCTGTAACATGGGCAAATAATGAAAACACAGATTGGACTCCTCAAACGGTGACACTTTTGTTCAACAACTTTAAAAAATTATGAAGTATTTAGACTCCCTATTTTTCATACAAAATAAATATTATTTTCAATGGACGCCATCGCCACGCCATATCATTTTGATTGACGTTGCTTGTCACGCCTTAAACATAACAAAATTCGCAATACATTGCGTCTTGGAATAAACTATAAAGTGTATTAAAAATCAAACCACAAGTTATTTTTAAAAGTCGCTGAACAAATGTTGGTCAGTATGAGGAGTACAGCCTACAGTTAATTTTTTTGCTCATATTACAGGCCACACCCGGTATGTATAGGGTAGATAAGAAAGAATTCTAAGAAACTCTCGACAAAGTTCTCGTAAAATCCAATTCCGCCAGTTTTAGTCCATATGACATTATAACACGAACAAAGTCAACATTAAATTATATAACAATGTGATATTCCAAAAACTTGTAGACACGCCTGAGACGCTCTGCCCTTGGGCGTACATGAGACTTGCCAATGCAAACTGCTTACCCACCAACTGTTTAAATTCACCAAAACGTTTCCTTTCCTTCACAGCCTGAATTAACTGCAACACAGCATAATAAAGTCCATTGTCGAGTGTCACCGAACGCGCCACTTATCGAAAATATAGTTACTTAGCCGGTTTCAAGAGGTCGTCCTCGGCGTCCTGATGACATTGGGATGATTGAAAAATGACTTTATCCGACCTCCAAACGAGCTATTCAACTGTGACATGGCATGCCAACTTCTGTGAGAACCGCGAAGTACAGTCAGGAGATGCTCAGCCGCTGATTGTAATCAATGTTCCTTAGCAATAGAGGCATGATTTGTTTGGATGCTATAGTGACTACATATATTGGGGCAAAGAAAACATAATGTCATGCCGAAACGTTGTTTTATTAAGATTTATAATATTGTATACAATTCTGCATTAAATAATTGATCATAATTGGAATTAATTTAACAGATTGCATAATCAAATTTTTCATCATAAAAAAACATAAAATGCAATCCCGGGTATTGCCATGCAAATACTAAAACTCGAATTTAAGTAACAATTGAATTTTAACCTAAAATCAAGTTTTATGACGCATTGGCGTACGACAATAATATTGATTTATGATGATTTTGATATTAAATAATTATAATTACATATTGTTGAAGTAAACATTTCATAATCAATTAAAATATGTTAAATAATGTAATATAAAATTAAAGCATGTCAAGTCTAGCATCTTGTCTAAAAACAAGGAATAATAAAACACATTGAATATAAAATTATTAAAATTAGCATTATCATAGTCATGCACACTCGCGAGTTGGTATTGTAAAAATAAAAAGTCATGCGTTAGAATGTTTAGTAATTGTTAGTCAATATAATTCAAAACACGAAGTACGACACAAACTCTTATATCCAATGTGTAGAAAGGTGTAAAAAAATAAATTGTATAAATAAAAGTAATGCGCGAACGTTAGGACCTCGGCGGAAATCGGGAAAACGGTATGAAGATCACAATAGGGTGGAGTCATTGGCTTACTAACTAGGATGGCATTTTCCCGATTTCATCCGGACCTTACAATTGTCAATAATGTACATAATATAAGTAACAGTCTTATGATAAAAAGAAATGAACAATTTGTGTTACAAATCAACTGCTCTTGAAAGGAACGGAGACAAATGCAGTCATACACTATCACGTGATAACAATGATGGAGAAAATAGGCGGATTCGGTGATCAGTGTTGACTGAATCTAAAACTGTTCCTGATCTTAATATAAACGATGAAGTAACCAACCTTATCATTGCAACACAAAATGTTTTACTTAAAATGGTGGACAAAGATTAACAAAATGCCGCGGAAGCTGCAGTAGATGAGCCGAGTCATATCTGTAACAAAGAAAAGAAAATCGATAAATGAAACGATGACGCAACCTTTTAACATAATCAATGAATAGCAAGTATGGGAAAATATATGATTGCAAATATAAAAACCAGACACAATAGACAGAAGATGACACAGTAACCCGTTGGTTGCGAACGGAGAGCTCAAACACATCACACTGTGACGAATGTACGCAATAGAGGAGGGGGAGGGCCAGCAAGATTAATACGTACAGAGTGACTTGGCGTTTTGAGCTAAAATTTCGGATCAATAAGTTGGGACAATGAATCCGCTGGGATTCAGGCGGAGGTTAAAAGGTTTTTTAGGGATCCACCGCTCAAATTAGACCTCCATTGTGCGTACGCAAACAATCTAAAGTTTTCAATGTAATCTAAAATGGATGGAAAGTGCCTGCTTTCAAAACAACCCCTTTTGGAAACCGGAGTGTGAAATTTTATCTAAGTTTTCGGATGTAACTTTTGTATTAAAGAAATATTTTGTTATTAGAAAACAGGAGTTCGCATTGTTTACTACCATGATGATAAACAGAAAGGTTAGTAAATAAATTATGGTGATGATGCGTTTACAAGAGTCGAAATTTTAATGAAATACACTGTTAGACTTCGGGTTCTTTCTTGGCAGAGCACGATTGAATGTATAATTGTAATAGGTACCTATATATTAATACTAACTATATACTAACAGTGTATTTCATTAAAATTTCGACTCTTGTAATACTCGTGTATTAATATACACGAGTATTTCTTTCTTCATAGCCCATTGAAATAAAGTAAAGACGGCAATAAGTGAAATCAATACGACGACAATTTCTCCAAATTCTGAACCCCCGTAGACCAGATCCAAGTCGTTCTTATTAGGTACATTATTACATTTTAATTGCAATCCAAATGAATTTAATCCGCTTAACTTGAACGGCCGGCTGTCGATGACTCCGGATTTGAATGGCCGCGGGTCAATGGCAGATTGCACACTGAGGTACCTCGGGGTTGACACAATTCTACTGATTCTTCAATTTATCGCACCGTCGCCAATATTAGATTAGAGTCAGACCAAGCTCAGTCTGCATGGTAAATGCAAAGTAATGGCATCATTAATGTCAAATTTCTATGAAAATATAACATTTATACATACTGCCTCACTTTCTTTTTATTCCAGTCTGGCAAAGTAAGCATAGGCGGACTCTACGGAACTTTTTATAGCGCGCCGCCGCCGGTGGGAAACAAGCAAATGGCACGCCCAATGATAAGCAGTTACCGTAGCCTATACCATAGCAATCATTAGCATAGGCCCTGTACCCTGTTGTTGGAGTCACGTGCACGTTGGCGACCCATTAGAAACCTTAGGTACTCTTCTTTTTTTACCCATAATAGTTTTTAGAAACCCTTTATACTTACTCACAAGTATGTTAGGGTTAAATAATATTATTTCATTGGAAATGAAATTGAATTTCATACGCTGATATAGATTTGAGATGGTTAAGTTTTAGGCTATTGTAATTTTATAACTTTATAACTAATTGCTAAGTTATATTATTTAAACCAAACAAAATGGGAATAAAACAGCTGTGATTTTGAATTCGATTAATGGGATAAATAATATAAATACTGGATAAGTAGATACTTACTTACTTATTTTATACTACCTATTAATATGACCTATATTTTTTTTCCTACATAAACATAAAGGCTACTAACTAGACCTTCACGCATCAATTCTAGAATTCTATATAAATCTAGTTCAACATAAATTGCGCTTTATTTACGACTTTAATTAAAGTAATAAAATTCCAACCCACCATAAATTTATACGTTGTGCGTATAATCGAATTAAGAATAGCATCGACAAGGAAATATCCGTCATGTGTGTCGCCGCGTCCTTGGCGGTCGCGAATCTAGTAATGAATTCGGAATGTCTACACGCCGGCGCATAGTAACAGAGTTTATCGCGGGTTTATCAATCAGTTTCGTCACGGCCTCGATTTGGCCCACGCCCCGCGATAATCTTCGCGATTGCCCGATTTTTAATCCTATATAATACCACCAGAGTGAAATGAGCTATAAGATTGAAGTAGCATAGTCGTGATGAGAGTCCGAATATAGTAGACTCTCTGTCCATTGTAGACAGACACGTGGAACATCTTTATTAACTAGTAGAATGAGCTCTGTGTTTGTGGTGGGAAAATATAAATACTCCGAAAGAATCTACGATGTGTCTTAAATGTAGTTGTTATATGAGTCAGCTTTTATTGTAATTTATTATGGTTTCTGGGTGGCTATTAGGGCTTTTATTAGGGCGGTACAAACGTCAGCGCCGCGGATGGCTGCGTCGCACTTAATAAAAGGGTCGAGAATCTAGTAAATACACAAACAATCTAAACTTTATTGTTTTCCCTGGAAGTTCTGAGTTATTTAAGGCTAGTCTCTGCCCGTAACTTCGTTCACGTGGACTTACAAGTTAGTAAATTCACCAACTGTGAACTGACAGGCCGATACCGTCCGGCGGACTGTTAATCAGTGGGCCCCTTAATGAGTTTAGTTACGCATAATGAATTATTTCACTTTGTTTGTCGTTTTTTTTTCAGGGTTTCCACAGAAGAAAGGTAGGTAGTCATGACACCAAGCTGAGCGGAAACTATTCCAGTGAAGACATAAAAATGTTTTTAGAGTTGAAGAAAATATATTGATAGTATTTTCACATCAATATTTTTTCTATGTCAGTACATATACTATTAGTATACAGCTATGCGAATCTATTTCACGACACAAAACTTATTCTGTAATAAAATCCATGTTTTAGCAACAAATATTACTGCTACTAAGAATTACACTATTATTACTTAAAAAGCATATCATACATTTATATTTAATTTACCTATAGGTAAGTCTCATCATTGCCCTGAATAGATTTATAAATTATAATAGATAAATGGCATACCTACGGATAACGTAACATATCTATGCATCTATCTATAATACTTATATCTATCTAATTATAACTTAATCATAGTTCCGATATGAAGTTTGTAGTCGGGCCGACAATAGTTTAACCAACTATTTCTTGAGAGAGAAATGATGATGGCCTGGCCTCATTTAAGCATTTAGCAGTTATTCATTTAGATTCCAATTTGCCAGCATTCGTCTTGGCATTTCAACCCGTAAATAAGAATAAGCTAGACTACAATTTACCACCGTGTATAATTCTAAATCTTATTAATAGCTGTCCTTATCGTTTGACACACATTGACGCGCTGCGCTTTAAAATTCCGACATAATATATGTTCAATTGTCTAAATACGAAATGAATCATGAAAACTCTACATAAGGTTTTATTTTCTGGAATTATACAAACCACATATCGGAATTTACAAGCGCAACGACACAGTTTGTTTAAAACGATTCAGTCTTAGATATTTGCAGTAACTTTTTACGATTCTAGTTTAAATCTTAGTTTTTAGAGCTGAGTCTAGATCTTTATTAGCACAGTACCGGTGAATAACACGATTTGTAACACTTTGAAATTAATTTGTAGCCTGCATTATTTTCCTACTTTACGTACATAAATAATTAAATATGAGGCGTAATTACAATAACAATGCGCGGATGGATCAGCTGAGCAAAGAACGTTACTGGAACTACCTATAGTGGACCATCGATGGCTTGCGTCATCGCGTAAATGAGATCCCGCCTTTGTGTAATGTGTGGATTCTTTTACTGTTACTATAGCGATACAATGAGATTAGTAACAAAAGGTTTTATGTAGGTCAAAACGGGTAATGTGAATCCCGGGTAAGTGTGGTTGGCCTCCACATTGGGGCCTGTGTACATATTGATTAGGGTTTATTGAGAGTACATGCCTACTTTTTACCCGTACGCCGCTACTTATCCTTATATGTGACGTTATCTACGAAAAGGGACCTTATTGTCGATGGCGCTTACACTATTATTAACGATGCTCCGATGTAAATCTAACAAGCTCACTGACCATGATATGTTGTGTGAAACCTAATAATATTAAGGCTATTGTTAAAAAGGCACTGATAGAGATAAATGTAAAAAGACTCAGTAGCATGTAAAAACACTTAATGGTAATGTTCAATAATTTTGATAGAGGTTGCTCCCCATGTCCCTTAGTTCTGATAATCTTAAAAATTAGTTCTAAGTTAATTGTATGTTAATTCTATTTAAAAAAAATAAACAGTTTAAATTTTAATTTTTTAATTTGATTTTTTTAAATAGTACCGCTCGACGCTGTTTTCATAAGATAATGGCCCATTTGATTTTAGTTAAAATTTAAATAACGATTTAGGTACTCGTCGTACAACAGAATCTTTTCAAAAGCGCAAATGACAGCTTTAACCCATTTACGTATGTGACTGAAATGAAAATATGGGGTGACTAATTTATTTATGTACTTACCTATTTCATCAGCCCTCATCAGCCTAAATTAATTATGTTTTCTTATTTAATTAATATAGTACCTATATGTAATGAATGGTCTACAATTGAAAGCGGTATTGTTGACAAGAAAATTAATCATATTAGCGACTAGTTAGTAATTAGCCTCAAAATAGATTATAAAAACAGTGTATAATAATATTTTAAGATAATTGTGTAATACATACAAGGTGCTCACGAGGAATGCGAACGATATTAACCACGCATTTCTGAGGTCAAAAAAAGGAAAAAATGTAATAATATAGGTATAGACCAATTTCGCAAAAAAAAATTTAATAATCAGGAAACCGCTGTTTAAATTATTCGGTTTCCTCATGTTAGACCGTGTATACCGGGTGTGGCCTGTAATATGAACAAAAAATTTAACTGTAGGCTGTATTCCTCATACTGACCAACATTTATTCAGCGACTTTTAAAAATAACTTGTGGTTTGATTTTTAATACACTTAAAAGTTTATTCTAAGACGCAATGTATTGCGAATGTTGTTATGTTTAAATGCGTGACAACTTGACAAGCAACGTCAATCACAATGATATGGCGTGGCGATGGCGTCCATTTAAGATAATATTTATTTTGTATGAAAAATAGGGAGTCTAAATACCTACTTCATAATTTTTAAAAGTTGTTGAACAAAAGTGTCACCGTTTGAGGAGTACAATCTTTGTTTTAATTATTTGCTCGTGTTACAGGCCACACCCGGTATAGCGCCCCCGATATCGGCCGTATCTAAATCCCGCCGATCGAGCAAGGACGGATCAATACCTCGATCCTTTATCGGGTTATCACAGAACGTCGATAATTGGCCGATTATGACGATCAATTTCTGTTTCGTAGTAATACATTTGTAGAAAATGTCGCAACGTGATTTTTGTTTCAAAATGGGATACGGTCAGAAAAACAGTGGGTATTATAGCATGCATAACTGTTCGGAATAATCCCTGCAGCTACTTTGGTATTACGCTTAGAGGATATAACCAATGGAGACGCCATGTCTAAAATTTTCGGTACAAAATAGTCTGCCGTTTTTTGCGGGGGAGGGGCACATCAAATGTATAGGTACGTCATGTCCGATAAACGCCATATGGTTGACATGTGGTTGACCATTGGCCGCCTATTTTCGACAGAGGGAACGTCTGTTAATGGCGGCTCCATTGTTAATTACTCCGAGGGTATTACGTGATAACCTGATAACATTTCCATTTTCACCACATAGATGGTTAGCAGTAGAGATGCCCCGAATAGTGAATTTGGCCGAATACCGAATATTTGCAGGCCTTAAATGCCGACAACGCACTAACAACTCCGCTGGTGCTGCAGGTGTCCACGGGCGACGGAAAATGCTTACTGTCAGGCTATCCGTCTGATTGTTGGCCTCCTGATATAGGACTAAAAAAGTCGATGCGCTGTTTAGTGACCGCGAGTTTACTACATAGTGAACATGGTCCATCAAGTCTATAAATTAGACAATGGTAAAACAATACATTTCCGTTATCTATTTAGTTAGCGTCGGTAACAACGACATCTCTCGGATAATTCGAACAACAAACTTAAAAGATATACTCCATATCGAGTCGAACAGAGCTCTATACGCCGTTGTCCTGAAAGACCGCGAGCCGGGTACAGATTTCCATGACCAATCGCCTCCCGGGCGATAACTCGGCTACGTATAATGAACCCTCGTGGACGTTAGCTGCCGCTCCGTTGGTGGGTTGAGGAATGGCAGCCACCAAAAACCTCCAAAAGTAGAACAAAGCTCTATACGCCTTTGTCCTGAGGTTAACCGAAGAAATAGCAAAACTAAGATAAGAGGATTACCTAAATATATCACCTCATCGAGGACAAAGTACTCAGAGTAGTGAACTCTATCGTTATCTTACTTATCTGCTACTGATTCGTTTCCAATTATGAGAACGGCGATTATAAAGAATTCGATAATTCATTATCAGTCAGGTTTCATGTCTTACGATTGGAACTACGCTATATTATATTATTAATCAATTTGATTGTAGAGATTAAAGCTATCTACACGTGTGTAGCGGCGACGTGTCGCCTGGTATGATTTTCCGATCCATAAGAAAAAAGTTATGATATATGTCACTATAAAAAATGGAAAGACTTAAGTGATCATACGTGATTTTCCAGTTTTTTCGTTAATTATACCTAGTGTCTAAGTTATATAACCAGACTACGCGTTTGTAAGTCCCTATGTGCTTCAAAACGAAATAAAAAACGATATTTACCATTGCTGCAAGTGGTAAAACGAGCGACGCTGACGTGATGTACCTGAAAATAGAAGAAAACCGTCAAAAAATAAATATTATTGGATTTGAAAATATTAATAATGCTTTAGTTTTCATGCTTCTTTCAATTTCATAAGCTTGCTATTTTATTAGCATAGGTACGTTTGTTTCTAAAAAGTTAAGATTTCTGAAAAAAATTGAGAAACTTTAAATAAATGTTAGAAGGTTTCATAAGAAAACATAAAACTTTCCGAAATGTTTTCATAAAAAGTCGAAGTTTTGAAAAAATGGCTACACCAGCAGCTTGTCTTAAAATACAAAAATCTTTTACTAAATTCATGCCCGAATGCAAACTGCAATATCTGCCGAGCTCAATCAAAGTTCCTATAAAAATATCTATGTATAAAACCGTTCCAAAGCAAAGATTTCCAGCAGCGCGAACAAATCGCAACCGCCTGAGAAATCAATTCCACAGATAAAAGATCTAAAAATCCCAGTTTAATAATCACCGCTCCACTGAAAAAAAAATCGCTGCCGCAAAAAAAAAAACAAACTGCAATGCGGCTCGGGAACCCATTCATAAAATATAAAACTACACCGCACCCACACGCGTCCGCAGTGCAACACAGCCATTCATATAGTACGCGCACACATACGTAATATACTACGATAGTACGATAGGAGTACTATAAACGGAGCTACATTTTCCGAGCACAAGTTTGCAGCCTACATTGAAAATGTATTTTATTTTGCCGTTAGATTATGAACCTTAACACCCTATAAACTGCGTCCAAAGTAACATCTCTTTAAATCTTCAATGAAAATTCATCTTTACGTCTAGTAGTTAAGGTTTATTATGGCTTGGTAGTAGTAAGTTATATGACGTTTAAGCGTAGCGTAGGTCTCTCCGAGACGTCTGCGGATCGTCGGTCTATTTATAGATAGGTGCGATTAACTCTGCAGTTAATGCAGACGCGACATCCCTATCGATTTACCGAGTTGGATTGTTTGTTTGAATTGTTAGAGATTGTAATTGTAACTTTGCCTGGTTGTGAGTAGATTGCAGCTGTTTTGAGAGTATTGGCAGTTGTGGAATAGAAACTAATTTCAATACGGAGTTTAGGAGTTTTCGTTTTTATTTTACACTGGAGTAAAAGTAGTAGGTATTTGCCGGTCCGTAAAAGTTTGAGCATTTCATTTCGAATTACGATTTGGACTACTTACTTAAATAAGACCCATCTATTAGCCCTGCCGAAATACACAAAAAGATGGCACGAAACTATAATAATAATATCATAAAAACAATCCAGAAGCAGAAAAAACGATGGATGGATTGTGTGAAAGAGGATATGAGAAAGAAAGGAGTGAGTGCTGAGGACACGAAAGACAGAGGAGACTGGAAGAGAAAAACATCTCGTGCCGACCCCACATAACGTGGGATAAGGGCAGGGGAAAGAAGAAGAAGAAGAAGAAGAAAAACAATCCAGAAGCACATTTACCAATAGCTTTCCCAACCTAAAAGGTGCCGAAATCCTAACTATAACTATGCTGTCCATATTTCTAATTACTGAACACAAAGTAAACTGAACAAAACTATGGACTTGAAATGGCGGCCAGGAAAATAAAGCCAAGCAACCAGCGAGTACATACGTGCGTTTCCCGGCAGCCGAGTAGAGGCCGGAAACGCGGCGATAAGCGCCGCGGGCGGCGCGCCGGGACAATGCCCGCCCTGGATACGCTGCGCACGCGCTGTACACGTCGCCCGCTTTTCTGATGTAGGTAGTTATTAATTGAAGGAGACCGATAAAAGGCAGACGTCCACAAGGCCCCATCGTATGCAACGATTTAGGTAAAAAACCGGGCAAGTGCGAGTCGGACTCGCGCACGAAGTGTTCCGTACCATAAAGCAAAAAAAAAAAACGGAAAAAATGCAAAAAGAAAACGGTCACCCATCCAAGTACTGACCACGCCCGACGTTGCTTAACTTTGGTCAAAAATCACGTTTGCTGTATGGGAGCCCCACTTAAATCTTTATTTTATTCTGTTTTTAGTATTTGTTGTTATAGCGGCAACAGAAATACATCTTCTGTGAAAATTTCAACTGTCTAGCTATCACGGTTCGTGAGATACAGCCTGGTGACAGACGGACGGACGGACGGACGGACGGACAGCAGAGTCTTAGTAATAGGGTCCCGTTTTACCCTTTGGGTACGGAACCCTAAAAAATGACATAGCGTGAATAAATTAGGTAATTTGTAATTGAAGTATATAATTATTGTGTCTACCGAATAAATTTTATTTATTTCTATAACGGCCCCGACACTATCATTAGCAATGACATGAAATTTCATGACGCTCTAGCGTTTGGTCCAGTCAGGTCATGACATTCCTAAATCTCCCCACACACTTATCAGTATTTCTATCAGTATTTTCATCATTACCTTTCACGGGGAATTTTAAGTTATTATTTTCCTTATCGTATTTTATAGCCTGCAAAAAGCTATCCTACGCGTTGTTTTTAAAGTTATCTCTATTCGTTCCTGCCCCTCTATTTACTCTTGATTGCAAGCTTCAGCGTAGTTTTTAGCCGATTTTTATTTAGTTGTCAATTTTATTCTTGTTGGATTTGGATAAAATTTCCTGATTAGTTGCTCCACCTTCTCGGCGGAAAAATACAAAATCAAAACCTGTCCCGAAAAAAAATAATTATGTAATTTTCCATGGCGTTAAGAAAATACCATAAGTTTTCGTAATTTCAGAGAAAGATTTTAAGGACATACGGTGAAATTGCCCTTCCATATGGTGTGCAGAATAGGGAAATCCCCCAAATTATGTCGAAACCGGACGAAACAAGAAATAAGACAACAATATAAAAATTGTTACCAAGGGCTCAAAATGATTTAGCGTCATTGTCGTTATAGGTGACCTAGTTCTCACTGGATTGGAGTGTAAGCTGTCAATGCCTTGTAATCTATTTTTTGAATAGCATATGTCGTCAAATACGTAGGGCAGCTAGGCCCTGTCAAGCTCGTGTGTCAGCAAGAATCTTACAAGTACCACCATGGGATTAAAATTACTTCTCATAATTATATTTAATATTCATATACTTATACATTCTGTGTCTGACCATGGGGCTTTAAATCCAGGGCTTGATTTTACTCGCTAAACTGAGCTACTTTTACTATGGGACCAACCCATAATTACATAATTAAAATCGGGGAAAAAATTTTGTCTTTTCCATAGAAAACGTCGACATCTGATCACCCAAAATGTATGAAAAAGTGAAAATTTTTTTCAGGATTTCGGGGTTGGTGCCATAATAAAAGTAGCTCAGTTTTGCGAGTAGAATCGAGCACTGGATTTAAAGTCCCACGGCGGTCAGGTCAGATACTTTAACATGATTAAGGAATATCTCATACTTCACTGTTGAGTACTGCCGTATTCAAACTTCAAGATATTCACAAGAGACGACACGTACTAGATCCATTCTAGTATATGTTAATCTAAACTATAATACGTTATAGTTTAGATTAGGGCATGCAGTACCGGTCCCGGTACCAAGAATTTCATTTCCCGGTTCTGGGCATGGCCGGAACCGGGATTCCCGGTTCTTCCCGGTTCCCAAGGCATTTTATGATAATTTCTAAAAAATTGTTTGTGTTAGCCTACAATCTTTATAAATGACTTATTTTCATATAAATAATTGCGGAAGTCCCGTTGTGCAGTTTGATAATGTTTAATAATCGTGAAAGTTTAAATCAGTGAATTGCGGAAGTATTAATAAATTACCTATTTTATTAAAAAAAGACACTTTAATTGGCGTTCCAACCTATTTTACAAAATTTATGTACACAATTGAACAACACAACACAAAAAACAAAATTGTAGTAGTAGTAGTAGTAGTAGTAATCACTTTATTGTACACAACACAGGTTTACAAAATTAAATTACAGTAATGGAAGTACAAAGGCGAACTTATCCCTATAAGGGATCTCTTCCAGCTAACCTTCGATTAGATGAGAGGAAAACTCCAGTCAGGTCAGATAGACAAACTTACGGGATGTACAGTAATATTTAGAAAAAGTAAACTAACGTATTGTCAACTCATAAAATACATAAATAATATTATCGAATAAAATAACACAACCCTAACACAACACAACACAACACAAACCTTAATAACACAAGCCTTCTTGAGCTTACTGTGGGACTTAGTCAATCTGTGTAAGAATGTCCTGTAATATTAGAATGTCCTGTAATATTAAAATACATAAAATACATACTAGCATACATACAATACAATACAATATATATATATATATATATATACAAGTTTAAAGTAGAAATAAAGGTTAAAGGTTGAAATAGAAAACTGCGTGAATTTTTACAATTTACCATTATCCGTAATATTGATTGAAAATATTGGAATGCCTACTTTACTAGGTTAGGTTAGTTTGTCGGGTAATTTGGGTCCCCCGTTTCATAGCACCATTATTAAATGTTATTTAATGTCTCGAGCTAAAGTTACTACTATTGAAATGGGAATAAATAGTCATATGATGAGAACCGGGAAGTACCGGTACCGGGTCTTCAGTACCGGTTCTTTTGACACTATAAATTTCCCGGGAATTCCCGGGAATTTGAGAACCGGGAATTCCCGGGAGCATGCCCTAGTTTAGATATCAACTAGTTCTCTTTTGCAGCGCAATTCGGGCAACCAATGGCACTTTTACGTTAGATAGAGTAAGATATCTATTACATGTGAATTGGATCTCTAAGTCATATCCTGTGGAAATCGTTCAAGAGTATCCCCAGAATCGCGCAAATGTCAAATTTGACAGGTTAGATCTTAAACATATCGTTATCGTATCTTGGTGATGTCTAATAGATGTCTATTTCAAAATTCGAATCGGGGCCGTAGCGTAAGTAGCGTTGACCAGTCTATAAATTGTGACTGGTGCAACTGACCCCTAAAATGTTATCACAGGAGTGCAGTAGTACCATCGCAACCGTTCTGTACTTTTTTAATACCCCTCGATTGCAGATCGCGTCGCGTAATGCCAGGGTTTGCGTTATTACGCCGCTGTCACACTGCAATTACTGCCGCGTGTCATTATGATTGACAAGGAGATAGCGCAGATAAAGGGAACCACCGTCAGCGGTCTAGCTTTCGGTAGAATGCAGGTTGGCATTCCGAAATTGTTTCGCGAACAAGTTGAAAAAATCTTATATCAAAACTTTACCTTTAATACCCATTTTATGCGAGTAGTCCTTCGGATGCCAACTGCAGCTGTATTACTGTTGCGGCATTGTTGTGGTCGCCCCTGTATCTGTCAATTTCCGTCATGATGAGAAATGCGGCGACAAACGTCACTCATTTTACCAAGGAAATTGACAGATAAAGCGGCGACAACAAGGGCGCCGCAAAAGTGCATCTGCAGTTGACATCCGAATTAGGTATGTTGCGGATGCAGATTTTTTGACATCCGCGGACGCGGATGTCAAGATTAGGCACTTAAAAACGTCATATTATATTAGACGATTCCGTTACAGGTAATGACGAAATTATCTAGCACTTACGTTGCCGCTAAAACGTTCCTGTACAGACTTGTTCAACATCCGCATCCGCATAGGCTCCGCATCGATTTTATGCGGTTTTGAAAATAATGCGGATGCGCAACATCCCTGATCCGAACGTCGCCATTAGTCTCAATTAGAAAGTTAAATCTATGTATTTAGAAAATAATCTATACCGTACGTAAACAATAATGTCGCAATCCATAACCTGTATAGTTGACGAGAAACAAACACTCAAAAGCGCCGATAAAATCATATTACATTGTAATAATCAAATAACGCTTACTTTTATCATTGATCAAACATAATATGCAAATCTTTACCTGCCAATTAAAAGTCTTATAAACCGTGGAAATTATAGGGCGCTTGCACTGTTTGAAATAATGGTTGTGAGGTTGTGTGTAGCGTCAGCACATAAGTGCCATGTCCGGTGTTGGGTTACAATGTTGCAAATTACAAGGTGCAGGATGCGAAGATAATAGAACGGTGAAAAAAACGCGATTATGATCCAATTACATAATAAGGCCAATTCAACCCGATAGCCATGGGGGCCTAGCTAAAATTATAATCGTACATCGATTAAACGCCAAACGAAAATAATGTATCTGGATGGATATGAGATATGACAAAAAATTACGTGATTTTTTTGATTTTCTTACACTGTTCAAGAGCAAAGTAGACGACCGTTTCATTATACATCTACAAACGTAATCCATTTTACTTTCCTTGGATATTGACCTTGGTTTTTTTTTATATGCAAGAATTGTATTATGTAAATTATAAGATATAGTTTAAGATTGCTATGCCCTAACAGGGTTCATGTTTGATACAGAAATAAAATACCTGAACAGCTTGTAAAACAACATGTTGATGCAATAAATATACTGACATAATAAAAAAAACAACCTAGGGGAAAATAATAAATATAAACATCCGGTGGCCGGGTGGTCTACTGCGGGCTTGGTCGCTTTTTCTTTAGTATATGACATCTATATTAGTTTATAATTATAGAAATAAAATTCGCAAAATTTGATGCACAATAAAATTAACTATAGCTCCCTATATAGCACTTTTTCGATATTAAAATTAGAGCCTGAGGAAGGGCCCCCGACGGGCCCGAAACATGTCGCCAATAGCGACTAAAAATTCAAGTGAGTGAAACCGTTGTCGTATCAACATAGCCCTTTTTTTAATTTTTAAGTACCTAATTAGTTTAAGAGCTAGGAGCGAAAATTAATGCATAACAAATGTTTAGAAGCAGTCGTTCTCTTCCCTCTTACCTAATAGAGACTGCATGCTGTAGGTACATACATATAATAAATGAGCGATGTTTGTCCATCGTTGTAGACGTTACTACGGCGCCGGCGCCTGCGGGGGCGCACTTTACGCACTTAGGCGTTCACACACGGGCGACTTTTTAAAAACCGGGCAAGTGCGAGTCGGACTCGCGCACGAAGGGTTCCGTACAATAATGCAAAAAAAAAACAAAAAAAAGCAAAAAAAACGGTCACCCATCCAAATACTGACCACTCCCGACCTTGCTTAACTTTGGTCAAAAATCACGTTTAGGGTCCCGTTTTACCCTTTGGGTACGGAACCCTAAAAAACTGTTGACCGGCAATGTTATGGCGTTCACATCGTACACTCAGGCAAGGTTCCGACTGACGCGCCGCGTGCGATAGGCGTGGTGGTCAAAGGGTTAAACGCATTGAACTGCGATTCCGATAGGTGGAAGAGCCTATGATGAGTATACATATATATATAAGGGGTAGGTAAACCGAGGAAAAGGTGGATGGACTGTGTGAGAGATGATATGAAACGAATGCAAGTGAATGATAAAATGACGGGCGACAGAGAGGTGTGGAAGAGAAAGACATGCTGCGCCGACCCCAAGTGAATGGGACAAGGGCAAGAGAATGATGATGATGATGATGATAAGGGGTAGGTAAAAGAAAAGACAATAGTCTGTTTACGCTAAGTCTGCAAGAAATTTACAGTGACAATGCATGGCCGTATTGGTTGTGCCATATATACCTGTCGTAGCACTTGTCAAGTTGACATATAACGAAGCCGTTTCTGACTCTATTCATTTTTGTTTAAAGCTGTGTTTCCATGACATGTGCGAGAATGCGTAGCGAGAGAACGTATTTGTTAAGAATAAATAGGATCACTTCATTTACCTACTCGTATCCTCGCTCAGCGCTGCTCTAATGCACAATATTCTATTGGTTCACACAAACACACATTCCTCGCTACGTATCCTCGCACAACTCTGGTGGAAAAGCAGCCCTAACCTAGATTGAATTACTTGAAAAATACATAGATCCTTACGTTAAAATTTACATAAATCAAAATTTAAATAGGTACATAGTTTAGAATCATGATATACGAACTTTTTAAAATGATTATTGATGATAGACATTGACATATATGCATGCGTAGTCCGAAAAGGACGCTTGTTTATCGTCAATAATCATCACACAACTACACAGAAACATAAACTCCCACCAAAATACGTACGTTTTTAGATTATATTTGGCAATAACTATAAAAACGCGTAAAAAAAGAACGGCGACGACATTAGTCGCTCGTGTATGTCTACCCTAACCCGTCTCGCGGCGCGCGCCCCGTAATGACAGCCTATTACGCGCTGCATCAGCTGGCATGAATGGAACGATAGCCAACAATCCCATGGTCCGTGCTAATAGTAGCGTGGGTGGAGGCTTATTTTTCATCAATGAGAGTTAGTGGCGCTACTATTTAGAACGTGACAATTGACAGGAGTTGAAAAGAGTACGGCTTACCCGAACTTAACGCTTTTTTGAGAAAAGGGGACGGCCGCTTCTCGATACATACGTTGTCCCCATTTTCCTCTCTGGGTATTGACATTATGGAAAATATTTTTACATAATTTGATGTATACTCACCATAGCTATGTATATTACGCGCATGTGTGACGAAGCCTTAATGTTAATATCCAGAGAGGAAATTGAGGACTACGTTGGTATGAAAAGGCGATTTGGTGCGGACCGTCCACTTTGGTCAGTCACACAAACCAAGCCGCCACCATACAATCAAAGTGACGTTTTCATTTTAATACAACATTCCGGAACATTTGGATGTTAACTGAGACCCTAATGATGGTGAAACTAGTGTTAAACAGTAAACACCCATTTTCAACATCTAACCGTAGACCTTGTTTTATCAGTCGTGCCGAGCACATTACCACCAGGTGACGTTTCAGGCCTGAATGTATTAACAGTGCGCTTGCGCTGCGCAATACGCAAGGCCGTCTATGGTGAAACTGTGTGACGTAATATGGACACGATTTGCCTATTACATACAATGTAAAAGGGCGAATAATAAAAAACCGGCCAAGTGCGAGTCGGACTCGCGCGCGAAGGGTTCCATACCATTAACGCAAAGAACGGCAAAAAATCACGTTTGTATGAGCCCTGCTTAAATATTTATTTTATTCTGTTGTTATAAGTGATAGCGGTAAACAAAATACAACATCTGTGAAAATTTCAACTGCCTAGGGGCTATTCAATATTCATAAATTACGTCATTTGAAATTAGGGGGGGAGGTGGGGTCTGGATATCGGATGATGGAAGCATGACGTAGGAGGAAACGGGGTCATTCGAAGCATGATTTTTGGATGATTTTAGGGGGGTGGGTGTCAAAAATCGATGAAGTAATTTATGGACAGCCTCCTAGCTATCACGGTTCATGAGATACAGCCTGGTGACAGACAGACAGACAGACGGACGGACAGCGGAGTCGTAATCATATTTTCTTTGGAATACCATTCGAACTCAACAACACCAAGCTCAACCAGTGATCTGCTTAAAATCTACCACGTATAGAAGTATCATCGCAACATCCATCCCGAGTTTTAACCCTAAACTTAAAGATACGGCCAAAAACATCATCCAGAGATAAAAAACCTTTTCATTCAACACATGCGCCGGCGCAGGGCCCTTCATCATTTAACCGTCAACCGGCGGCTGTTAAAAAATATCAATAATTCATCCCACTCAAACTAAGATGAATTAAATCGCATATGAATTCTAACCTTATTTTAAACTAAATTCCAAAGAAAACGATTGAATTTAGGACGAATTTCTTTGTGCGCTTACGACCTTTTGAGAGCGCGAAATGTTTTTGCTGACTTGAGACACTCTTTTTTAAGGTTATTTATGTGTTTACATTTCAAATGAGGCCTGTTATTAATTAAATGTATGCTTAATATTTAGTTTACGATGTAAGCATAACAGTAGGTAGTAATTGTTTGTGTTTCATGTGTGGCCATGTTATTTAAGAGTCTGTATTTTAGGTTCTGCAGGGTGAATCAACTTTTTGCCACTTCACTTGTTGCCATGGTGGTTACGGGCTCCTGGGTCACACTCAAAACGTATTTTATAGTTTTTAAATTTAACAACCTCCTCCTCCTCAGTCGTTCACTCTTGACAGAGTGGTCGTGGTTGTATGATGAGACGTATCTATTTAACAACATGTACTTACATATTACTATACTAGTTATATGTTCTTTCCATAATAGGTCCATGTACTACCATGTTAGTATAACGAGATTGAAGTTAAGGTAATGAAGTCCATATGTCTTTAAGGTATGTTAATACCTGCTATGGGCCTTTGTTGCGTGACAATAAATAATTTTTGATTTGATTTCCTTTAGTCACCTTCTTAGAAATCGACATAACTAAACGACATAAGTATAACCATAGATTTAGTTGTAGGCGGCTGTGTCAAATATCAAAAGCGCATTGCATTGTTACTGGTCGCTTTGCTAGTAATTCTACACCCTGATGGTGGGTTTACATGACTTTAGTACATACTATTATAGTCACTGTGTCCTTAACTGATTCCACACGTGCCTTATTATTATAATTGCTGTGACTAAGGAAATTTTGTACATACATTTTATTGGTTTAGGTACATACATCGTTCATGTCAATCATGTCTTGAACATTGAATTGAAGTAAATAAATTATATGTAAGTTTATAACTAAGTTTTCAGTGAACAATCAAACCGGAATACAACAAATCAATGAAAACCCTTTTAGAACTTAAAGAGTTCGTGGGCTTTCGTGGTAGTGTCAAATAAAAGTTACCTTCGTTTGAGACTTGGGAATATTATCTAGTTAATTCGAGTTTAAGAATATTTATTCTCAAAAAAACACAATACAAAGCTAAAAATAATCTATAACAATAGGTTCGTAACAACTAAATTCAACATGGTATAGCTAAACTAAAAAGTTTAGGTTTAAGAATTAAATTTTTGCTTCTTGATTATGTAACAAATATCAAATAAGTCAACTCTAGCATTATCATTATCACTAGATTACATCAAGTAATTGTACCACACTTTAGACTAATATTAGTGAGTGAAGTGGTATTACTATTACCTAATATTATGTTAAGCTAATACTTTTGCACTTGCGGAAAAATATTA
This sequence comes from Cydia fagiglandana, assembly GCF_963556715.1. Classification (NCBI taxonomy): domain Eukaryota; kingdom Metazoa; phylum Arthropoda; class Insecta; order Lepidoptera; family Tortricidae; genus Cydia; species Cydia fagiglandana. The sequence continues at coordinate 18,637,699 of NC_085942.1, read as the reverse complement.
CTAATAACAAATATGTACTAAGCTCATGTAAACCTAGCATGGCATAGCAGGAATAACAACTGTTGCTATCCGGAAAACCTTATAAACATGGCACATGAGATACATGGCTCGTCAGGAACAAGAACGGGAAACTAATCCGTATCTGGGCATCGATGGAGATTGAACAGTTCGGTTCGATCTCGAGAGACGTGTGTGGTACGGGTCGATAACGGTTTGGGTGAAAAAACATCACGACTCCTGGGTGTTCGGAAAAAATGTACGGCAAGCGCGTTCCGGACGGAGTGTGGAGCGTTCTATTGAGTAAATTATTTAAAAGTTTAAAAAGGAGCCAACTACTTCATCAAAAGTAGCGTCCGAGATATGACAATGAGACATACCTATGTAGTTATAATTTTGCACTGCTCTTTCCTGAAAGACATACTTATCTACCGCTACTATCAACCTTCCGAGATGTGACGACTATACTTTAGTTATTTTTCGAAAATTTTGGATTCGATTTGTATGGAATTTCGCAAGTGCTTATATTACCTCGTACCATTTGGGTAACATTCCATTTCCAACGACAGCTGCACTACTGTCAATTTTTACTACGGAAATTGACAATGACAGCGACGCGACGCGTTCAGTACCAGTAGTGCAGCTGCGGTTAGAAATGGAATGTTACCATTTGGTAGCAACCTTATTTGAGTTAGTAAATAAAACTTCCAATTTCCAGAAATATATTCAAATAAGCTATTTTAACTCTAATTTCAACTGTAAATTGGATATATCAATTATTTATCTCAACAGACAGTCGGACAGTCTGACAATTGTACATTTTAATGGTCCGACTGTCCGTAAATACCTAAGTGGCGCTTCGTTACATAATACCTACTTAAATATTGTTAATTACCGGTAGATAATTCTATTGCACATTATTTGATTTAAAGGCTATTGCTAGATAGACATTTTGTTGACGTAAATATGTGATGATTCTGACATTGCAAATATTTCTAAATTGTCGGTATTTTGCAATAGTTATGAACTATGTTATGATTGTTATGAAATAGGTATAGAGTAATCGTAGACATTTAAAATTTGCTGATTTGTTTCGCATCCATTTAAAATGCAATGCCTTAATGATGATTTAAGCGCCACTATGCCATAGCAATATCATAAATCAATTATCCATATTCACATTACCTACCAGGTTTGCGTAAATATTTATATCATAAAAGAATAGGTAAATTAACACACTCAAAGACTTTGCCCTTAATTTCCAGCATTTAGGCCCCCCCCACATCTAGCGTCTTTCAAGCGTCGGCGTCTGTCGGCGACGGGACAGGAACCGGTTACCTTAACCGGGGTTTTTCATAGGGTTATTTTAGAAGCGGTTGTAAAAACCCCTACCATAACGGTAACCGTATGATAAAGTAACACTTTGATTCGGTAACCGTATCAGATACGGTTAACCTCTGTTACCGGTAACCGAAATAAAAACCCAGTCTATTCAGTTACCTCATTATAAGGTTTTTGACTAGTTCAAACGATTGCAATCTTTACGCCCACTTAAATTCAACTTGTTATTGAATAACCGAGGTTGGCATGGGCGATCTATGAAGCCTCCAGCACAAACAAGTTTTTTTGCCGTTCCTTTGCTTATCTTTATATATACCTACCCGTGTGGTGTTTTCTTATTTTAAATCTTATTACCTATATTATAAATAAAATAATTAAAATAAATAAAGTAAAAGAAATAAATAATGTTAATAAATAAATAATATAAAATAAATGAAATAAAATAAATAAAATAACTAAAATAAATAAAATAAATGAAATAAATGAAATAAATGAAATAAATGAAATAAATGAAATAAATGAAATAAATGAAATAAATGAAATAAATGAAATAAATGAAATAAATGAAATAAATGAAATAAATGAAATAAATGAAATAAATGAAATAAATGAAATAAATGAAATAAATGAAATAAATGAAATAAATGAAATAAATGAAATAAATGAAATAAATGAAATAAATGAAATAAATGAAATAAATGAAATAAATGAAATAAATGAAATAAATGAAATAAATGAAATAAATGAAATAAATGAAATAAATGAAATAAATGAAATAAATGAAATAAATGAAATAAATGAAATAAATGAAATAAATGAAATAAATGAAATAAATGAAATAAATGAAATAAATGAAATAAATGAAATAAATGAAATAAATGAAATAAATGAAATAAATGAAATAAATGAAATAAATGAAATAAATGAAATAAATGAAATAAATGAAATAAATGAAATAAATGAAATAAATGAAATAAATGAAATAAATGAAATAAATGAAATAAATGAAATAAATGAAATAAATGAAATAAATGAAATAAATGAAATAAATGAAATAAATGAAATAAATGAAATAAATGAAATAAATGAAATAAATGAAATAAATGAAATAAATGAAATAAATGAAATAAATGAAATAAATGAAATAAATGAAATAAATGAAATAAATGAAATAAATGAAATAAATGAAATAAATGAAATAAATGAAATAAATGAAATAAATGAAATAAATGAAATAAATGAAATAAATGAAATAAATGAAATAAATGAAATAAATGAAATAAATGAAATAAATGAAATAAATGAAATAAATGAAATAAATGAAATAAATGAAATAAATGAAATAAATGAAATAAATGAAATAAATGAAATAAATGAAATAAATGAAATAAATGAAATAAATGAAATAAATGAAATAAATGAAATAAATGAAATAAATGAAATAAATGAAATAAATGAAATAAATGAAATAAATGAAATAAATGAAATAAATGAAATAAATGAAATAAATGAAATAAATGAAATAAATGAAATAAATGAAATAAATGAAATAAATGAAATGAAATAAATGAAATAAATGAAATAAATGAAATAAATGAAATAAATGAAATAAATGAAATAAATGAAATAAATGAAATAAATGAAATAAATGAAATAAATGAAATAAATGAAATAAATGAAATAAATGAAATAAATGAAATAAATGAAATAAATGAAATAAATGAAATAAATCACAAAACTTTGGCAGAAACTGTATGAGGATGCACGCCTACCCAGTGAGTTGGTTGAGTTATTTAAATACTGGTACAACCATCAGAGAAATGTTGTCAGGTGGGCTAATTCGCTGTCAGTCTCATACAGGCTGGAATGCGGTGTAAGACAGGGTGGCCTGTCGTCGCCCAGGCTCTTTAGTTTGTACGTTGATAGGTTGATTAGGGAGCTCAGCGGCACCATGGTAGGATGCTCAGTGGATGGCACTTTTGTGAATAACATTAGTTATGCAGACGACATGGTGCTGCTGGCCCCATCGGTCAACGCTCTTAACAAGATGCTCAGTGTCTGTGAACAGTATGCCAAATCACACGGGCTTAGGTACAACACATCTAAGAGCGTGATGTTGGTTTTTAAAGCGGGTACCAAACATTACCCACGCGTGCCGCCGGTTAAACTGGACAACACACCTCTTAGTATTGTTAAGGAATTTAAATACCTTGGACACTGGGTCACGGAGAGTCTGGGGGACGACAAAGATGTGGAGAGGGAGCGTAGGGCGCTCGCAGTAAGGAGCAATATGTTGATTCGTAGGTTTGCAAGGTGTACTAAAGAAGCTAAGGTTACCCTTTTTAAGGCGTTTTGTCAATCGTTTTACACCTGCAGCCTATGGATCAACTACACACAACGAGCTCTCAGCGCCCTACGCGTCCAATATAATAATAGCTTTAGGATGCTCTTGGGGCTGCCGCGCCATTGCAGTGCATCGGGGATGTTTTGCGAGAGACGTACAGATGGCTTCCATGCCATAATGCGCAAGCGCGTTGCGTCCTTGATGAGGCGCCTGCGTGGCAGCCCGAATAGCCTCCTTCAGACGGTGGCAGAGCGCCTAGACGGTCCTTTCCAGCTTCACTGGGATAAGCTGCACAGGGCGTCTAACTGACCATGTGATTTTAGTTTTTAATTTTAAGTTAATGTTATTATTTTTATTTATTTTTTTATTGATTCTAATTTTAATTTTTTTATTTTAATGTACATATTGAGTGTGTTTTATGTGTTAATTGTGTAATTATGGATCATGTATCTGAAATAAATGAATTTATTATTATTATTATTATTGTTTCTCCTTTTTGGACTTCACGGGCCTATAAATCCCGGTCTTTTGATAGGCTTGCGTGGGGATATAGATCCAACACGTAGAGGCCCTTTGGAGAGTTTTAATGTCATGTAGAACGCCTGCTGGAACCCGTTCACAGGCGCAACAATAGACACCCGTGAACCGGTCGCAGCAGGCATTGGGACTATTGTAGAAGAAGTGAACAGTATACCGGTTTATGGATTGATGTTTGGGTGGACAATGAGACTGGGCTATTGTAAAAGAGGTCCGGACACCTGCCATAACAATGTAAACACCGTCATCGAGACAGGCGATGACTCGCCGCTTACTAGATGGGCCCCTGAAACTGCCGTCGTAAAGACGACCAGGAGCAACATCGGTGTGAGCGGCTCAGGGGTGTCGAGAGGTGTGCGCCGCTTTCTACCCAGTGGCTGTTAACAGCCACTGTGCCAACTCGCGTCTTATGCATCTTTCACTTCCACCCCTGGAGCATATAGCTCTAACGACTCCTCTCTGGACGGCCAATTAAGGCAAGCCAGAGCTGAGAGTCCTGCGGGTCTCCTTGGGGTCCACTCCGACCGACGAAGACACGCCGGAGACGGAGACCCTGACCGACTCTCGGGAGTACTCGGGTCCGTGGGGTCGTTACTCCCCAACAGCTCGCCACAAGCTGCCCTGCGGGCTTATTATTATTATTATTATATAAATGAAATAAATGAAATAAATGAAATAAATGAAATAAATGAAATAAATGAAATAAATGAAATAAATGAAATAAATGAAATAAATGAAATAAATGAAATAAATGAAATAAATGAAATAAATGAAATAAATGAAATAAATGAAATAAATGAAATAAATGAAATAAATGAAATAAATGAAATAAATGAAATAAATGAAATAAATGAAATAAATGAAATAAATGAAATAAATGAAATAAATGAAATAAATGAAATAAATGAAATAAATAAAATAAATAAAGTAAATAAAGTAAATAAAATAAATAATATATAAAATAAATACTTCCGGTCCTGTAATAATAAAATTATAGGTCGTCCGTTTAAAACGAATCCTCAGCCCGCAAGTAGCTACTTCCGAGCCTCGGCAATAATGTACTAAAAATGTAGCAAACCAATAAGCAACGGATAATAAAGGTTCCCATAACTGAATGAAAACCTGTTAAAAACCCTTAACAATGTTAGGGTTACCGTTTCAATAAGCTTACCATTACAATCAGGTAACCGTATGATAGGGTTACCGAATGATAAGATAACCGAAACGATTGGGTTACCGAATTGATAGGATTAAGCGTAAAGAGGGGTTTTCCGGTCCTTGGTCGGCGTCTGGTCAGCGCTATGGAAAATGACGTCGCTGCGCAGTTGCGTCGACGCTGCGTCGACGTCGCGTCGAGCAGCGGCCATAGAATTGTAGACGCCGACGCTCGAAAGACGCCAGATGTGGGGGGGCCCTTACACAGACAAACGACTCCTAAAGGTAGGTATATACCTATTGCTATTGCTGCTTGGTAGCTATTAAAGCTAAATAGATACGAAATTCTACTCAAAGGCAGGCGTGTCTCACTCCGCGATTTCGTCGCTTTGCTACAGGTAGCTAAAAGTACATCCGTTCGGCCCCAATTTTGGGGTTTGCCATAAGCTGCGCGTGGCGCTGTCATCACCTAGCGGCCATATCTGTGCTGATCGTGACAGACGCGTTTTGTTAGAGAGTGAGTCTTCTGTACCTAGTACTATTATTTATTCTGTGTCAAAGGTAGGATTTGTGTTGACCAAGTAAGTTGGATGATGAATTTTTCAAATAGACTCTAATGCACACCTTGTGTGAATAAGTATGAATGTAAATAGTGTTAAGATTGATTCTCGCTGACACTTGAAAAGTAGAATTTAACAAAATTGATATATGCGTTTTCAAAGCATTCATGATTCTTGCAGATGAACTCCAATAGTATCACAAAGGAGTGACGTTTTTCCATGCCTTTCAAACTATCATTAAAACCCGTGAATATAAAATGACAATCAACATTTTAGCACTCAAATCTCTTGTGAACGTCCACAGGGACATTTTAAGCCAAGGTGCTGACGGTAATTTAATACACAACCCATAATAGCTGTATCATGTCCAATCGCCATCAGATATATCGGAGCGGCCAAGGTGTTCACAATATCTGAACGCGCACTCTAACGCCCTGACAATAGAGCCGTGTTTAGATATTTGTGAGCGCCTTGACCGCTCCGATATATCTGTTCAATTCAGTTTATAAATAAGCAAGTCAATAACCCAGTCCCACGGGCCCCTATTCTGCTACCGATAGAAAAGAGGTCTAAGTAACAGGCATTTTAAATAAATATATACCCTTTTGTAAAAAAACTTGTGGGTGTTTGGCAAAAACCGGCGTGTTCTCGGAAACTCACGGGTCGTGATTCAATCTTTCGTTTTGGTTTTTGAATGTTAGGGACTCGGCTAAGGACGTGGTGTTGCTTGTATAGATTTAAGTGTAGCGTATATACAAAATATTCGTAGGGAAGTTGGTAAAATGTGGAGTAAAGATGTAAGTCCAACGACATCAACACTGTGAGTTCATCCTCTAGAATTCAGGTGATTTAAACGAGTATAAATAGGTGTAAGTTAGCACATAATATATAGGTAGGAGCAGGCACTTAAGCTAGGGATAAGTGTGTGCCTTTATAGGTTTCTCAGACAGGAAGGACCTAATCCTAATACCCTGTGAGAGAGAGGTGTAAGAAATAAAAATAAATCGAAATATTCACTTAAAAGACGTGTCAAACCACAACTTTTGATCAAAACAAGGTTCTTAATCATTGTCACCATAAATAAGGTATCAAACACGCAAGATACATTTCTTATTCTTAAAATCTATCGCGTTTATTCAAATCTTGCATTATCAAGCTAGCTAAAGGTAGGCGAAGTCAAGAAGTCAACGTACCAATTATCGCCCGCCAACTAAACGGTGTCGAAACTATTTTATGACATTTTTATCTTTTCTCAGCTCGTAAACGAGACGCCATTGCTTGGTTACGAGTTACGACGGTCTATGATTATTTGCCTTAAGTCATATAAAAAACAGTTGGGTGTACGCTGTGATTTTTGCTGATATATGTTTTAGTTTTTGCGAGATGTGTTTTAGAGATTCAATCTAGTACGAGTAATAGGTAAGAGGTTTTATGCCTACTGTGTATTACGGTTAGTAATAAGATACCTACATAATCAATATAATATTTATTATTACCGAGTTATGTGTTTATTTTTACGATGTGGAGAAGGAGAGAACGTTTGTACACAACACACGAGTATTTTACCTTTAGATAAACAAACATTTATGTCAGGCTAAATCATTGAAAATATAATTTTTTTTTTGTTTTATTCTAAGGTTTTTTAAATTAAAAAACTGAACACATTTAAAAAACAACTTAAAATCATCGATTAGTTCGATAAAAATTATACATAGATTGTATCTATTTTTGCAAACATTTAGATGTTTTTATGTATTTAAATATTATAATATAACGTACGTACTTACCTACTTATGTATGATGCAACCTACACTATGCATTTAAGGGTCCAGATGTCTCTCTATATGTCTTCGTATAATTAAAATACTATTTGTGACAGAAAAAAAATTAAAAATATAACTCATTATGTGATTTTTTATTCTTACCAGGTATCTATCTTGCATAATATCTTTAGGTACAGACTCAACTTACCATACTCAAGTGGTTGGTAACAAACACCACACGAACGTCAAATCGAAGGGGAATAAAAATAATGTTATTAAAACCGATCGTAAACCTTTTTTATCGCAACAATACAAATTTGTTACATAAATAAAAGATACAAAACGTCACTAAAGGATATCCGGAAAGGTCGTTCTCACGCCCACATTACTTACTTATATAAGCTACTACGACAATAGGAGACACTTGTAAACCTTAAAAAGTGGTAAGAAGGGCTCAAACGGAAATAGATATTATCTGGTTATACTGATCAAGTCATGGCGACAAAAAAATGGATCAAATCGAGTAACTTCCTGTCTTCATAATCCCATCAATTCAGAAATCGTAACAGTATCCTTGGAATAATGGTGGCATTATTTGCTTTTTGTGGCACAACCCACTTCCTCCTTAAAGGTGATTTAATTTCCGAAATAAATTAATGTAATATCATTAGATAAATTTACACATTAGTGAACAAAATCAAGTTAATAAACTTGAATTTGTTAAACAGAATATTTTTTTGCTTTGTATGTACTCGTAAAGGTGCTTTCAAGCCGCACTTAATTTTTGTAGAGCGAAACTGTGCAACACGGTAAGGGTCTCCCCAAATATATCGACGCGCATTCGGCAAAAGCCGATAGGAAAAAGCTTTATGTCCGCGCAATAAGAGCGAAAAACCGGTCGACGCGTCCGGCGTCGTCGGCCGTCGCGAGCCGAGCCAAACGACGACTTTTTCGCTCTTATTGCGCGGACATAAAGCTTTTTCCTATCGTATTTTGCCGATTCCGCGTCGACATATCTAGGGGAACCCTTACATTAAGTAACTTATCCAGTTACAGCTGCAGTGTTGCTCCACAAAAGATAACTGCGGTGTGGATGCACCTTAACCTGACTCTGCTTGCTGATCTGAAGTACATATAAGAAATATGAAACTTAGTGCATTAGTTAATTAATACACCCTTTCCAAGAACTATTTAAAGGCTCTGAATAAAAAAGCATATATCACCAGCATCCATTCACAATCGAGTTTCATGCAAGATAGCGATTAGTTCCAGAAAACAGAACGTTACCTGTGCTAAAATTACGGCGACATCACCGACTATCTCTCAAAAATAAACTTTAAATTAAAGACATAAGGTATCATTTTGACGACTACCGGCACATACAAAGCAATTGCACAAACGATTAGAAATTTCACCAAAAACCGGACGTACCCGGAAACCAATTGTCCCCATCGTTTATCTAATGCCGATTGTCAAAACATGAAACTCGGTGACCACACGGCCACAAAGGACTTCCGTCGGGCAGACGAAACAGAACGCGGATAATCGCGGGGTGACCACATGTTGCGGTAGGTTATTGTTGAGGATTAGGCGTGAAGTCCGTTGCTTTCGGCGTCAACGGTTCCATGTTTACATTGATCGGAAACAAGAGGGCTTTCAATATTGAAAAACGCGCCTACATTATTATGGATTGTTGTAAAGTTGTGTGTTGTATGAGACTTTAAAAATTACTAATAAGTTTACTTCCGCTACTTATGTGCTCTGTGTCAGTTTTCAAGTAATGCAAATCCTATAAATAATATTTTTATTAGAAGAAGGATTTTGCTCCTGATACTTAGATATTTGAAGTGTGAACAAAAATAGCACCTACTTGCTTTTCAAATATAATCGGCATTACAAATTAATCTATAACTTAGTACTGCATATTTCTCAGCAACCATCAGATCTGGGTCATTCAAACTCAGCTTCAAAACGGAACCGCGGAGATTAAAAAGAAAATAATCGATGCTCAAATAGAATACCCTCATGCTGTTAAACAAATAAGGTATGATACTATATACATATACATACAAATTGAACAATTATGGGAAAATGTAAGAAGTTATCTTGATTCATAATCCGTAGATGATAAATAATATATCAGGCACTTTAGCCATATGTAAACATTATTGAGTTATCCAACGGCAAAGCTTCGATGAAGATAACATATTGACTCTAACCCGGGACATCATACCGACTAAACAAACGCATTAATTTCCGTCCAAATAAAACGATACAAATTCTTCGCTAAGTACCGAGGCGTCGGAAAGCGGTCATATCTAAAATGCACCAAACTGGTTCTGATAACAACTGTCTGGCTCATGCAGGCCCTTTCCAACTTTCACACGCGCACATGTACCGACTACGGATGTCGTCGCAATTACGGGTGCGATTATTATTGCACGGTATTGTACGGCCAAATTACAGCATCTCGGCTTCCCATCCGGTCTACGAACGTCGTAAATCACGCGAGTATACGCCTTAAAGTCTTATGCGTAAGCGCTAAAGTTGAGAAGAATCTCGACAATAACGCAGCCGATTGAGATAGTATGACGCGGCGAGGAGACGAGGTAGGTCGGAATCTGCAGGCTAATAAGGGATGGACAAATCGCAGGTGAATGGGAACGAACAAACGAATGGACGACAATAGCGTCTCATCTCATCGAACACCTGCGGCCAATGCAAAGGTACATGATTTATAAATGTAAATTTTGCGATGCACCGGAGAGAATCTTCAAAAGAACTGCACAAAAGCAACGAACTAGTTTCAACATGCGTTCGTTGGACTGCGAGGACGCGAGATTTTGTTTTCGTACCTCGGACGGCTGCGAGGGAACAGCGCATTGTTCCCTGTGAATGGCGTAAATTTCGCGAAATTACCTTTTGAAGTTTGACGACGGCTTGGCAAAAAGTTTGTGCAAAATGTTTGGTTTACAATAGGCAGATGCATTAAGCTGGAGGGGACAAAGGTAGTAATTACGTGACATAGATCGCCACCGCCCCTACTTTAGGGAGTATCTATAAGATCATCAATTCATCAATGATGTATTGTAAGAGACACGTGTCAAATGCTGTACAGAAATTAGGTACTTTAATTTTCATTAAATGTCATGTTATTTTCTACAAATGGATTTAAACAATTTCTTTGTACTCGGTCTTGCGGTTTTCATGGTATTTTTTAATCGAAAAATTAAATATAGGTAGGAACCTATATTTAAGTACCTACAAATATCACAAATTACTTCGCTGATTTAAGGAAAGACCTTTCCAATATCAATGAGCGGCAAAAGGTTACGTGACACGGGCGTTTCAATTTGACCTTTGGCATTGTTCAGGTTCACCCTTTTGGACAGCGAAAAATGTAGCGAGAGTAGATATAAAATACGTGCAGTTATAGTTAGGCACTCAAAACGTGCTGGCTTTCATGAAAAAAAATGTTAACTAAGCGTTGATTTACAATTCAAATGAGAAAAAAACCCTAACGATGTTTCGATTCCAAGTCAATAACTATATGTATATATGTATATAGAAGGTAGAAGGTAAGGGTACCTAAGTAGGTATATAATTATCTACCTATCAGTTTTTATCACGGAAATCATCATACGCATACAAAGTCGCAGGCGAAAGCTTGTGCCACTATAATGCACGTCTGATTTAATACCAAGTGCAGGATGAATCCTTTAAGGAGAACTTTTGAACACCGGGTCACATTCAAGCCCTTAAACGAATGAGTCAGAACCCGCCTGACCCGATTCGCACGCTTTAGCGCGGGGCCACATGTCGCGATCGCTAACGACATTATCAAGCTTATGGAAGACGGTCCCGGATAGGACGGAAATTTCACGTTTTATCTGTATACAGCCAGTGTATTCCGGAAGAACCACTGCTGTACTCAAAAATAAACGGCAAAACCATCTCAGACGTCTCAGAGAGACCCACAATAGCGTATTATGAGCGTCGGCGTCTAAACTCTATTCAGCGCTATGGAAAATGGTGTCACTACGCAGTATCACCACGTTGCGTCGAGTAGCACCCATAGAGTTGACTAGACGACGCTCGGGAGACGCTAGTGTAGGGTCTATATCCCATTATTTCCGCAGAAGCGATCAGCGGTCAAAGCGATCTGCATCAAACAGTTTGGAGTATACGGTAGATTTCTGAACCTGCGAAAACGATGCATTTTGATCCCTTCCTATGCATATATCATATATGCCTTCTCCTGCAATGAGGCCTGTTCCCAGCAGTGGGACGTACATATTAAGTCGGTGCTATATAACCGCCCAAATCGGTTACGAGCAAGCTAATCGTTGACCTGATTCGCACGTGCTCTGACGTGACCTTCTTATACTAAAAAGGACGTATGTTAACACATTGGTCCCTTATTTGAGCCCTTTTACGCCAGCAGTGACGGACCGTATGTCGGTATTCGCTAACAGACTTATTTAAATTGGTTTAGCGGCGTCTAGGCGCGCGATTATATGCTTATGTAAGGCATGCCACGGTTTGTTGGCATGTCATTTTATAAAACAATTGCTTAAATTGAGGTTTTTGTAATACGTTTATTTAAGCTAAAAAGGATCCAATTTGTTTAAGAAAAGGTTCGCTATGTGAGCCCGGTTCGACGTCCGGTGCGAGCAGATGCCGCGACACTCCCATTGCTAACCGAGTCAATCGCTGTATCATACCATGCATTGTAACTGTGAACTTGGCCGCCACCCGCGCCTGTGTCCTTCAACTACAGTCAAAACCACAAGATACAAGGCATTGCGAAATGTTATTTCTTATAAATATTGTCTCCAGATCAGAGTCTGAAGCAGCCGAAGTGGAGAAGACCTGACAGCCATCCATAGGTATAATACTGCTAATTACTCTGCAGATGTAAGATGTGTTCCTTATCGTGAGATATATTAATTTAGGTATGAGGAGGATGCAGTTGTTACTATCAAGGATCATAAGGTCAAGGATCTGCATTTGTCAAACGAATAGAAAATGTAAAATAAATGTTACTTTATCGTATTTTTTCACTCACCAGTTTTAGCCGACCGTCTCTGTTAGTAAGAACCACGTTATTTGCGTTTGGTAACGACTAAACTACTTGTATAGTAGGGTCAGTAAGGAACACAAATGTATGGAAGTGCATGCACTTTAGTCTCAGGCGATGCCGCTTGGCACGATTGTTCCTTAGGTCAAACAAAGTTGATCTGGCCCGGTAGCCAGGAGATAGTACCATGCAGACCCCTCAAGAAGGGGGGAAGGGAGGGGGGGGGGAAGGGTCGGCTCCCCAGGTCCAATCTATGCTATATTCCTTCCTAAATAATGTATGAATGCCTACTATAAAGTGATATTTTCCAGAATAAAGAATACATGGGTTACATCGTCCAATTTTTTATTTAGTGCAAATCGCCACACTGTGATTGTAACATCCAAAATTGTCACAAAAAATGACATAACATTTTCATGTTTTGTACAAAAATATTTTTTTTGTATGGAAAGGCATAATAATTATTTCAAAAATGAATTCCTCGTCCCTAATTTATACAAAAATGATATATAACTTGCCCTTGTTGCTAAGACTAGGAAGGAATATAGCATAGATTGGACCTGGGGAGCCGACTCTTTCACCCCCCCTTTTTGGGGGGTCTGCATGGTACGATCTCCTGTCTACCGGGCCAGATCAACTTTGTTTGACCTAAGGAACAATCATGCCAAGCGGCATCGCCTGAGACTAAAGTGCATGCTAAATGACCTTACTGACCCTACTATATCACTATCACTACACCTTACGTATAAAACAAAGTCCCCCGCCGCTTCTGTCTGTTTGTGTGTTTGTTTGTATGTTAAACTTAAAAACTACTGCACGGATTTTCATGCGGTTTTCACTTATCAATAAAGTGATTCTTGAGAAAGTTTTAGGTGTACATTTGTTAGCCCGTGCGAACCCGGGGCGGGTCGCTAGTAGTCCTGCTGCCTGCCTGCATGCCCTGCCCTTGTTTACTGGTCTGCCTCTTAGCGCTAAATAACATGAGTTGAGAATACAGCCAGTGGCGCCCGAGACGCTACCAACATTCCTCCCGACCGTCCTCCGTACTTCTTTTGAATTTTCTTTTTCACCACCAGTACGCATAGTCATACTGTTATCATACTTATTAGGTCGGTGGTGGTACAGTCACCTGTAATAATATGTTATATACTTCGAAGGCCGCAATAATATGTGACACGCGCGCTCTTATGGCTACAATAAATGTTATAACTACCCGAAAACGTAAAAATCGTTTGTTTACTTTTATTTAAATACTTAATATACAGACTATAGTTAGAACTATTATTTTAATATCTGGATTATAAACAGCATAGTTTGCATGAAATACGAGCCGATTCTACCTAACAAAATAAAAAGAATAGTTTCTATATTCATTGATAGAATGCTGATGAATGATGATGTACTTATTATTATAATGGTCACGATGTTATTATGTAGGTATATTAAATATCGATGAGTTGATTTATTAATTGGGTTAAATGCCTATGATATTATACCTAGGTTGATTGTGTGACTGTGTGTGTGCTAGTATATGCATTATAAAATTTATCACTACGCCTTATAAAACAAAGTTCCCCGCCGCGTCTGTCTGTTTGTGTGGTTGTTCGCGATAAACTCAAAATGTACTGAACGGAGTTTCATGCGGTTTTCACCTATCAATAGAGTGATTCTTGAGGAAGGTTAGATGTGTAATTGGTTAACCCGGATCGGGTCGCTAGTAAATTATAAAACATTATTCGATGTAGGCGCAATTTATCATCAATTACTTGTGAAAGTACCATTGAACACAAGCAAAGTATCGTCAACTTTGTCAACATTTCCTACTACACCTTAGTGGTAGATAATTCCGAAATTCTGATGAAAATCACCCAAAATTCCATCATAAAAAAAAGTCTCTTTTCGCAATTATCCGACAGTTTTCTACATTCGGAATTACCCGAATACACCTTACGCCAATAATGGCCTGACTAGAAACATCCTCCCAGCATGTTTGATAGATAATCACAGTTTTGTTAAGAGTCACACAAAGCCGCCGCCAAGAAATTAGAGAAATCTTAGTCAAGGTAATACTATTTCTAACAAGGGATTTTTTTTTATTAAAAATAACTTGGAAATAAAAAATATGTGTACCACAATACAAAGATTCGCCAAACCACGGGGCAGTTTGTTGGCGATGAGCTCGCTCTTATGCATCTAACTGCAGATATAATGTTAATTGAATGAAAAATTTGATGTTATTTTAAAATAAGAGAACTTCATGAGAACTTGTACTGTGTTACGGCAGCTAGATTCGTGTGACTCTTAAGCCTGGCCAAGTTTACTATGTTGGACAATACAAAGCAATTTCTCGATACCTCGGTCCGGTTATATAATTAGTAAACTCGTTAATCTCGCTTTATACTCGAACTAAACGAAAAATTACGCGGTCTTTACGACTGTCCATATTTTTTATGACATTAAAGTAACTGGTATAAAACTGAAAGTTTACCGGCGATTTCGAAAATGTCACGGCGCTTAAAATGATTACCGTCCATTCGATATTAAGCCTTACCATAATGAAGTAGTTAATGATCGTTATTGCCAATAATCGACGTCTAGTATTCAATGGCATAGTTCCAAAACAGCTTATAAACACTAAATAACAAGCGTACTTAAGTCTTATTAAATTAGTTCGTTTTCAGACGTAAAGTAATCTGGAATTAATTTGACACTGCGGTTAAGGCGAGACCGTCCGAAAACATAGTGATACATGGATTTAAAAAGTAAATTCACCCGTCTTGTAGCTGGCGAACCGCAACGCATTATAGTTATTATGTAAACTAGTGGTTTTGTCAGCTGTAGACCTCAATCCCCGTGGCTCCGAAAAATTCAAAAAAATAAATAGGAAAAAAATATACATCTAGACACGCGGCAGCGTGTCAAGCCAAGTTCAAGCAAAGGAACTGGCTAACCAGCGCCAAGTGTAATATTACACGAACCACTTGGTGCCACTTTTGACCCTTCTATAACTCAAAACATCTTTAACATAAACACATAAAACTACGTGTGTTTAATTATATCCATAAGGACATCTAGAAGCCCAAATTTCATGAAGCTAGCTCAAACGGTTATAAAGATATGAAGGTCAAAAAGTCGTAAATTTTAAGACTGACTGACATACCTATAGTACCTAAACCTAACCTACTTCCAGATGACCTAGAAGGATGAAATTTGGAATCCAGCTCAGTTATTGTGTGAAAGCGTAGGAAAAAATCTAAAAATAAAAAAAAGTTATAAAATAAGGGGGGTCCCCATACAAAAAAACCATTTTTTATTGTGACTGACATATAAGTACCTAAACCTAACCTACTTCTAGATGACCTAGAAGGATGAAATTTGGAATCCAGCTCAGTTATTGTGTGAAAGCGTAGGAAAAAATCTAAAAATAAAAAAAAGTTATAAAATAGGGGGGGTCCCCATACAAAAAAACCATTTTTTATTGTGACTGACATATAAGTACCTAAACCTAACCTACTTCCAGATGACCTAGAAGGATGAAATTTGGAATCCAGCTCGGTTATTGTGTGTAAGCGTAGGAAAAAATCTAAAAACAAAAAAAAGTTAATAAATAGGGGGGGTCCCCATACAAATTTCTTTTTTATTGTGACTGACATATAGTACCTAAACCTAACCTACTTCCAGATGACCTAGAAGGATGAAATTTGGAATCCAGCTCGGTAATTGTGTGTAAGCGTAGGAAAACATCTAAAAATAAAAAAAAGTTAAAAAATAGGGGGTCCCCATACAAAAAACCTGTAATACGCGCTAAACAACCGGCCAACGGTGTGTCGTTGGTGGCGCGCGGCACCACATAATTAATACAAAGAACAGAAGTAAAAAACATGCGGCGGAAACACAAGAAAAAACATTAAATCTCAATACCTGCCTAGTTTTCTTTACAAAAAGTATTGATATCCCATCAAAAACATAAATGTAAAAAAGGAGAGCCAAGTTCAATACAAAAATTATGCTTGGCTGTGGGGTTCGCCGCAAAAAGAATGAAGATCTAAATGAGTGCCAAGTTCTATGCAAAATCCAAATATGTATTTATAGGAACAAAATAACATTATAAACAAGTATTAAACTCTATTTCTTTGCTTTATTGGATACCTATAACAATTGCTGTTATTTAAAAAAAATGTGAGATCTTAAAGTAGGTTAGATTTGGCTTGGCCAGTTTTTATCAGAATTACAAAATATATATGTTGAATAACTTTATAAAATGACTGATGTAATGAAAACTGGCCAAGTCAAATCTAACCTGCTTTAAGATCTCGCATTTTTTTTTAATAACAGCAATTGTTATAGGTATCCAATAAAGCAAAGAAATAGAGTTTAATACTTGTTTATAATGTTATTTTGTTCCTATAAATACATATTTGGATTTTGCATAGAACTTGGCACTCATTTAGATCTTCATTCTTTTTGCGGCGAACCCCACAGCCAAGCATAATTTTTGTATTGAACTTGGCTCTCCTTTTTTACATTTATGTTTTTGATGGGATAATAATTATCGAAACTGCTCACCAATTTTCACGAGAAACGTGTGGTAATGCTATCTGCAGACACTGAGAAAGTAATTAGCCGAACTCATTGAGTAAGTAGTAGGGCCAAAATTCTTTGCGTTGTCTTGTTTTTTGTCCCCAAAAAATGTGAAAAGTGGAGCTTTTTGTATGGGGTGAAATATAGCATTTAATTTTTCACTAAATAATTATACGAGTATATGTAATCTACAGCTAGCAAGACATGCAACAGCACTCAAATTTTTTATTTATTTGATAATAGACAAAAATAGAAGCGCGACAGAGTTGTCAGAAACAAGACATAGAAAATAATTTTGAACCAGTAACAAAATATGTCTACAAGAGACTAAAAGTACTTCAAAAACGTATGTCCTGAGTCTTGCCTATCTAGACCAGAGCAATTAGTTAAGTGTATTCATTTTTAAAGCACGGAATTTCCGGACCTAGTCCGATAACAATGATAACTAGTTACATACAAAATGATTGAGAAGCCATGTCCCAATAGCATTAATATTTCACTTTGCGTGGGTTTTTAAATATGTGTTCATGTGTAGGTATAACTTGTTCAATATAAACTTTTAGATAAAAGTGTCACAAACATATTCGTGGGCAAGCCAGAGCTAATCTGTCTTTCCTTTTCTTCAATTTGAATTTAAATTATTTCTAAAATTAGGCAAACCAGCAGCGGGATCGAGTAGACAGTAGAATAGAATAGGAAGTTCTTTATTGTATCATTTTTATTACATACAAATATGTCTGCTAAAGGGATGTGTCCTGAATGTAATATGTCCTAAAGATCTCGACTGGTGCCTAAACAAGTAAACGGTAACCTCATGCAAAAGTATAAATGGAAATAGAAGCAGTAATAACATGCTTAGGAAATTTTATATGCAGTATGTTTAAATGATGGGAATTCAGGGAATTTAAATATCAAACCCAATAAAATTTTGTTTAGAGGTGCCATCTAGTAAAACCTCCATTTTTGGTAGTTTGTATTTACCTAAACTCGACGATTACCTATTCTAAAGGAATAATTCTTTATCAGAAGTATCAGAACGGTGTTTTCCCGCAATAGGTACCTAGTCCTCAATATAAAAAAATCCCAAACAGTGTGGTGTTTCCTACGGAAATGGTCGGCTTGGACCATGATCCAACATCCAACACAGACGGTCCGATAACAACTACCGTAGTTTGTAGTTAGTTTTAAAGCAGAGGACGGATGTGGAAGTGGCATTAGCCCAAGTAGCATTGCAAGCTGTATATAAGCTGTATTAAAGCTTATTTGTATACTATAAGCTGTACAGTTAGGCTGTACAAAGGCTGTATAAGCGCTTATACAGCCCTTATAAGTAAAAAAAGGGCCCAAATTATACAGCCTTTGGCGTTATTAGAGCTGTAGAGTAGCTGTATAAGCAATACATAAGCTGCATAATAGCTGCATTACAGCTATATTTCGGTGTAACAGGAAACCTTAACACTACAGATAATCTCTTATAAGTACGATATAAGAATATAAGTTTTAAATGAGTTATAAGAAAGAATTACAAGAGAATAATAATCATTTAAGAAACTAAAATGTCTTAATCTTGTTCATTCGTAATATAGTAACGGCGACAATAAAGTGTTATAGTGGATGGTAAAAGTAAAAGTAAATATTATACAGGACTTGAATGGAATATTACATTATTGGTAAGTGCGGATTATTATTTATTGTGAACCTGTGTATCTTTTCTGGCAAAATATTTACGCGCCTACAAAATAACAAAGAGAAACCATAAGGAAAATATCAAAAATCGGTAAAGTTACTGTTTGTTTTTAAGGTTAGAGTATCAAAAATATTTATAAATATTAATTCTAAGGCTAAACAATTTATTTTAGCTGGTAATCATAACACGGCGTTAGTCTGCTAAATATTTGCAAGTATTTCTTTAATTATATTTACAAATACGTTTTTTTTTTATTGTAAAATGGCGACAATTTTTAAACAGGCTACAGGATAGTTGGAGAGCATTATAATCTTAGTGGCTGTGCTGTGTAATAAATGGAGTGTCTTTTACAGCTTTTGTAATTAAAACAGCTTTATAATAGAATATTTGTATTCGTTTGGCTGTATTTCGGTTCTCCGTACATAAGTTATAATTCTCTTTAGAGATCCGTATAACAAATAAAAAACCTGTACTGTAACTGTCATATATTCCTTTAGTTTTATAATACACTTATTTTCAGAAATCATTACACTACTATACTTATACGAGTGTAAAATTACGCCAAAAGATTGTTATAAGCGACTCCCCAACTAGCAAAAATAAGTCATAAATATGTTTTACAAACGTTTTTCTTAAAACTTATTGGTATGCAATTTTAGGCATACAAACGTTTATACAACGCGATTTTGGCGCAGTTTTTATGGCTAAACAGTCGTAGAGTGGTCACTCAATCGTCATAAGCAAGCACATTTAGTCCTACAGCTGTCATAAAAAATATATTAAACGACTTTTTAGTCGGAAAAGTATCGTAAGTTCTCGCTTTGTAAGTGCAATTGCTTGTAGAGTGATCATAACGCAGACGTTTGTACGACATATGAGTCGGTGAAATGCAACAGCGAAGCAGTTTCAATCATAAGTATCATAACAGGTCAAACAATTTGTGAAAAGCAGTAATAAGTATTAGTATTATACATTTTACCATTTTAAGTACTAGTAACTCGACATCTACTAGATACGAGTATAACAAATCAGATACGCATGCGAACATAATATTTTCGACGAATGTTACTAGGTTTTGTAAGACATTTTTAATGCCCCCTCTAAATATTGTTTATTTATTATATATAATGTAATAAATTAATTGAATATTTATCTTTGATTAGTTATATGACTCATATACGACTTATAACTCGTAAGCCGACACGATACGGCCGCCATTACCCTGATCATCACCCAGTAGCTATAAGACGGTCATGTTTATGACTGTTGTATGGCATTTTAGCAATTTAACAGCTGTAAAAAGCTGATGTTATGACTAGTTGTACAGTAGTAACTCATAAAGCTTTTCTATGACCAAAGTGCTGTAAGATGTCATATTGAAGTTGTAAATCCGGGAAAAGGTCATGGTTAAAACTTTTATACGACAATGACTAAATTGCTTTATTACTATGTTATACAAACGTTTGTACAACTGTGATTTAAGCACAATTTGCTTTAAAACTAAAGTGCTGTAAAAATGACATTTATGCAACGTCACGTTGTAAACCTTGCTTATTTACGACGCATCTACGATTAACCAGTCGTAAAAGGTTCAGATCTTATGACCAATTTGTTAGTTGGGTCTATCAGTAATACAGAAAAAAGCTGTACTATAGCTGCCATTTATTCATTTGGTTTTATAATACCCTTACAGACAGAAGTTATATAACTACTATTCTTATAGGAGAGTAAGATTACGCCATAAGAAATAGCTTTAAAACGGGGTTGACAGATACATTTGTACAGCTACAAGTGCCAAGTGATACTACAATACAGCCTGTATACAGCTTTTACGATAAAATTAGCTAGTAGTGTTTCACAACACTTAATGTTTTAAAACGGAGTTAACAGATACTTATGTACAGCTAAAAGTGCCAAGTGTTACTACAATACAGCCTGTATACAGCTTTTACGATAGAATTAGCTTGTAGTCTCTCACAACACTTTTAGTTTTATAGTAGATTTTTTATATTCTGATAAAGCACCCCATGCTTCCGCAGAATCCTTTATAATGATTTTATACAGCTTGAGCTGTATAATGTCTGTAAAGTACCTTTTATACAGCTTTAATCTTTTCTGACACTCTTATACGTCCCTTAAATCACTCTAAGTTCTTAATTGGCTGCTATATTGATGTTGCCGACACTTCCATGCTACTTGGGAGGTACTTACTGGTATTGATATAGTATTGTTAGAAATTGGGCATTTTATTATTTTAGTAAGCATTTAATTTTCATAATGAGGAAAAAATATCATATATATAGTCACCTACATCTATCGATAAGGCTATAATGAGATACCTATTTGTATTGAAACAATCTTTTGATTAACTTCTTGTGTATGATGGAACCAGACCGAATTTTCAGCAAATTTTTACCATTTTTATCGAAAACGATATTTTCCTTTCTATACAGCAAAACCGAGGTTTGACCCCACGATTTTTGACTATAACACACATGTGAAAGGTTAATTAACCCCAAAGAAAGAATAGGTGATCCTTATCTACCTTACATAATTAAAGATATTCATGTTACCTCACAAAAAATGCAAAAAAATATTAATGCGAAACTAGTCCATTAGCGAAAAGAAAGTAGACAAATGATCAAATCATTAAAAAATCTTGATACAAATAAGCAAGTTTAAAATTACACAAACCAGTGAAAATTACACCTGACATAATATCACGCAATCGTTAAGGCGTAAAAATCAGTCACTTCCCGTAAAAAAAAACTTGATGACTTTTTAATTTATTTGGGATCCGTCGGTCCGTGCCTACTAATGACGAAAAACGAGAAAAAAGGGAGTAACGGTATTTCAGACGGAGACAGGGGACAAAGTTGCCGTGAGCAAAAAATACAACAAACATCGGGGCCTTGAAAGGCTTTTGAATGTGATTAAACGGTGTTAACAATTTTGACTTATAATTTAAGCGCCACTTGCACCGGATTCCACTCCGGGGTTAAGTAAAACCGGGCAAGTGCGAGTCGGACTCGCGCACGAAGGGTTCCGTACCATAAAGCAAAAAAAAAACGGAAAAAAATGCAAAAAGAAAACGGTCACCCATCCAAGTACTGACCACGTCCGACGTTGCTTAACTTTGGTCAAAAATCACGTTTGCTGTATGGGAGCCCCACTTAAATCTTTATTTTATTCTGTTTTTAGTATTTGTTGTTATAGCGGCACCAGAAATACATCATCTGTGAAAATTTCAACTATCTAGCTATCACGGTTCGTGAGATACAGCCTGGTAACAGACAGACGGACAGACGGACGGACAGACGGACGGACGGACGGACAGCGAAGTCTTAGTAATAGGGTCCCGTTTTACCCTTTGGGCACGGAACCCTAAAAATGAGATGGAAATAAGTACCTAACTAGTTAAATTGGTACCTAGTAATAGTATTTATAAGTACATATAGTTTTATTCTTCCTCCTCGATTCCTGATGACTGAGGGTCGCGACCACATGAGGTCGTTATTTTGTGCACCAAGGCTCTCCATTCTGCACGATTTTCCGCTTTCCTAATAATAGGCGCCTGCCTAATATATTGTTTTATTATTGGGGTTATAAACAGCGTCAGTCTTTCCGTGACTTTCCGTTTCTTTTGTCAACTCAGCTAAAACGTCGGAATTTAAGGTAAAAACAATGAAATTATATCGCGGTAGGTGTTTGTGTAATTAAATACAGGTACTTATTAAAATTAACAATTGATACGGATCTCATGTGAAAATGATAATCGCATTAAACTCGCACGTGCACGATAAGGCTTATGGTCAGATACACACAACTGTATATTATGTTATCTACTCGTAGGTATATCGTCCACATCGATAGGCAAAACTCGGCACCGAATCTAGCTTCACTAGAGTTAGACTAAGTCTGCTACAATTTCGATAGCATGCGCAGTGCAAGTGTTATTTATACGTCATAGTTTCATAGAAGCTTGACGTTTAAAATAACACTGGCACTGCGGGTGCTATCAAAATCGTTGCAGACTTTTCTTGGTCTAACTCTATCCACTTCTTTTGAAAATACATTAATAGATATACGTAAAATTTACATTTTTTTCAATAATATAGTCAAGTGTGCCTTTATCAACGTTCACATGTCTACTGTTCTTTTGAATACTGATTTAAGTCACAAGTCAGACGTTGAACACTGTATCTTATGATCAATGAAGGTACAAGTAGTCAAAGTTATAAGCTCCATATTTCTAGACGACTTTGAATTCTTCTGAACATTTTTGCGAAGTATTTAGTTTAGCAATTTACTGGCATTGCATCATACTCGTAGTCGATTCAGTAAAATCGTTTCACTGCGGAATAGCATTCATTACAAACTTAAAAGAATCAATGTAATACCACCCATTTTTACGTCAACCCATCACTATACCTAACTCCCGTCCACCATACGACGGTGCTCCATTCACAAAACCACCACTATCTGGTGTTATCTCGAGGTCGCCCTTTGCGGAAGCGCGGGTTATCGCCGGCCAAAAGTCACGCGATAGCGACGTTATGGAATTAGATTTCGAGTGTCACGTCACGTGTCCCATTGATTTGTTTGAGATTTTGAGTGAGGTTTGTTCGTTATGTTTGGTTTTGCGAGTGAGATTAAAGAGTTTCATAATCTGGACAAAAACTATTGAAAGAGTCGCCATTGCCAGATACGGCATGTAGTTTTACTTAGTGGCTTTGTTTTATGTAAATTACATATTCAATGTCTCAAGATAAATATTAAATAATGTGTCTTCATATCGAAGTACCTAATGTTGTCAAGTTCAAAATGTGGTGTCAAGGCGTGGCGATATTCAGAAGTAACGCCTAACGTTAAGTATCATGTCATGTTACGTCAACATATCGCTTATAAGTCTTATAACATCATCTCATTGCCGCTGTCCGTCATCTCTTTAATTCATGTCATCGTTTGCGAGATAATTACATTGCAATTTGACCTCTTAAAATTTTCTGGAGCAAGAAGCTTGTGTCTATAAAAATTGTCTGGAACTGTAGCTTACTCGTACCTCGTGACACCTGAAGAAGACTTATACTTAGATGGAGCACATAACATATGTGATCCCAATAGCTAATTATTTAGAGGAACAGTGCTGATTAATTACAGCTGTGGCCACGATTACCCTTAAGCATGTAAATTACTCGTAAAAATATTAACAAAGGTTTACGAGATTCCAGACATAAAGTGCATGGCTAATAAACTGCGAAATTTATATGTATAGATAGTCCATATCATCACGAGCACACAACCCAATAGTCCAATAGTCCACGTGCGGCGAATCTTAATTCTCTTGACGTTGCGTTGGGGGCGTTTTTATGTGATAAGTTGATATCACGCGCAAACTGACCTTTGGGTGTATCATTCCTCAGCAAAAAAAATATCACGACCTTTTAGATTTATTCGTTTACAATGTTGAATTATTCGCTTTAATGAAGAAATATAATTAAGTATTTGATGAGCAGAGCAGACGGGCCCAGTGGCAGACCAAAACATAGATCGTGGGACGACCTCAACGCATTGCCCAGCGACTAGCAAGAGATGGCGTGATGATTGACGGAAAAAAAGGGGAGCCATTTGCCCAGCAGCGAGACTAAAAATAGATTATTAAAAATATATACTCTGTATATGTACTCTGGAGTACCAAGTGGTCGAAGACCGTCTGGACGCCCTCCGCTGGAAAGACGAAGTGCAGAAAGACCTTAGCGAACTCGGCGCCGTCGACTGGACACAAACGGCTTTGGACAGTATGGCATGGCGGTGTTTGTTGTCGGAGCCCAAGATCCATCACTTTGGGTCGTTGCGCCACAGCAGTAGTGGTAGTATGTATATGTTTTAGCCGCAAAAGCTGAAGATACCAGTTAGATTCCGGTCTCGGTCAAGGTTTCTTTTTTGTGTATGACATCTATTTCAGTTTTCGCGCATTGGACTGGTGTTCGCAGCAACACTTACTTAAATGACTTACTTAATCATTAATGATGCTACTAAATTGGAGCTCAAAAGGTTAAAGTTCGTCGCAATGACAGGGCTTTCTTCCACGAATTTAAATACTCTCGTACGAATAATTCGCCAATTACTGCACTCCAAGAACCAGCTCCTTTTCGCATTCCGTAACAGTTTTGTCAAAAGTTGTTGACCTATTGGTAGCTGCATACAAGCACCAATTTCTCATATCGATATTTCTTACAATCTCATTTTAAACCTTATAAGAATGAGCAAAAGGTTGATTATCTCATGTTCTTAAGGATCAGAAAATATCGAAAGAGTTTTGGTTTCTTTTACATTCCTCCAAGAACGAACTTTCTTAGCTGTAATTGAAATCGAGATCACGTTTGTGGGGAATCGATTAGTGAGTAAAAAATGTTGCTGGATTTTGTTATCTTCGAACTGATGCAATTAATGTAAAAACAGTAACACTCTTAACTGTCCATCGGTGGACCTTATGCATTTTGTGACAAGGTTTACGAACTGTCAGTTAACAGTGGGGGCGATAATATGATGTATACAGTCCTGTTTTTTTTTAAATATTGACACATTCTCAATTTTTATATTTAATAGCGACTCGCCCCGGCTCGCACTGGTAAACTTTTACAACAAATTATATACCTAAACCTTCCTCAAGAATGAAGGTGAAATGAAAATTCGATCAGTAATTTTTGCGTTTATCGCGAACATACAGACCGACTGACGCCGCAGCGGCCTTTGTTTTATAAAATTTAGTGATAGCGATGTACAGTCAGCCTCTAGGAAAACTGATAACCTACTGAGGTTTAGGGTTGTGACTGACTGTATTTAAGTGACTTAATATCTATAGCCATTTGACTCAAACCGTGCAAATATACAGGATGTTTGGTACATCATTTGCCAAATTAAATAAATTAAATAAAAAAGCAAGTAAAAAAATTTTTTACTTGCGTAGTAGTAAAAAAAACCATGGCCCTTTTTGTTTTTCTAGGCATGAGAAGATAGCAAATGATTCAACCTATCTGCCGTTTTAATTTGGCAAACAACACCCTGTATAATAACTTCGTAAGAAAAACTAATACCCGCATTTACTATAAAAAGACCCCAATTAAAAGCAATACCATAACAAAATAGCTACTCTGCTCCTCCAAGTCGGGTCCAGAACAAAGAACCCGATAAAAACTAATAAAGAAAAACATTCAAAAGCACGTAGACTTTACGAGCGGCAATCAAAAATGAACAAAACGAAGATTAAAGCTAATCACTGCCGCCCATGAAATGCTTATTGTATTTTTAAATACACCTTTATACGAATTTGATTAGTACATTGAAGTTTAATTCAATAAACTCGGTGAAAGCAAATAAACAGTTATGATTAACGATGGTAAAACGACTTGTACAGTAGGCGTAACATCACATCCACAAAACTACAACACTAAGTCAGATATACAACTAAATTTGAACTTTATATTAAAGAATTTAGGTTCAAATTTCAACGTGTTGTGCTGGCGTTTACGTCACTTGATCTGAGTACTCACAATAAGCATAATGAAGAGGTTACGTGCCGGCGTGTGATTGACAAGTTAAAAGCTAATATTGGCGTAAAATACATCCGAATTGTTAGCCTTGTATGTGTATAAATAAAACGGTGTCATTAAACCGGGGTGACGCAAAACTACGACATTGGAAAACATGGTTCAATAATCTCCAATTACAAATTGATCAGTAAAGTAACCAATCATAGGGTCACTAGACGCTTTAAATGAAACTCGCTCAGTAAAAGCCTTAATAATATCTTGCTTTGATGACCAAGATAGTATAATTGTCAAATAATACAGATGTCGGAAGTAAATTCCATTCCTTAGAATTCTTCAAAAGCAACTACCAAGTGAGAATAAATGGTACGTTTACATGCGACAATCTAGGCAATTTACACTATGATCTGATGTTCTAGTGGAAATAAGCCGCGCCGTTTCAGAGCAAAACTTTCCAAATTGTGTTCAACAGAATTACCGCCAATAGGCAAGCGTATCTTGACATGTCTCTGTTATTATAATTCAACAGTCAAATAGAGCGTCTGTGAGCTTGGAGCTCAACTAATTCCAAATACTCTAACTGATCTTAGTGGTTAGTATAATGTAATTAATGCCTAAATATTTAATGTCTTGCAGTGGCGGCGCGTCTAGATTTTTCGTAGACAAGCCGTAGCTGAGTTGCCCTTCCTTTTCTTCATAAATTTAAAGAAAATGGCTCAAGACCCTGAATATCAGACAAGTCGATAGGAATCGAGTTCTATGGACGCTCCGCCACTGATGCCTTGAGCAATTGCGAACTTTGGATTTTGTACACATATTGTTTATAACATAATTATATTCTACTGATAGAAGTACAAAAGAGATACGCATAACGTGAAATTACTTTTGCTAGACATGTTTAATATTTGACCAGTAAAATCGGAAATGTATTATACCTATATATATCGCGTTGGCAACAATATATAGGTATGTTTCAGCTTGATATGTTCTATAGTCCATACTAACTATTAATAGACTATTAATATAACTTATTGCAACGGCTTAAGGTACATTGATGATCAGTTCAGAGTGATGGTATAGTTCAAGGAAAACTGATTATGCGAGATGACTGGATATAATGACAAATGTATACTAAGGATAAGACCGAGGTCAATTTCCAGTAAGTTATATTTTTTACGACTTCCGCCACATCTACGTACAGATAAAGTCACCAAGACCACAAGATCAGGGCCCAGGCGTGTGTTCACACTGTGAACTGAACTGTATGAATGACAAATTTGTCAAATTGAAAAGTGTGAGGGACGCTCTTTAGAGTTTTTATGAAAGCTATACCTACTGCCATCTGATCTTGCAACTGAGAAGGAAAACTAGACCGTATTAGGATTAGTCCGGTTTCCTCACGATGTTTCATTTTAAGTTAGGTAGATTTATGACAGGCAAATGGCACATAATATTTTGTAAAATTTCTAAAACTCATTCGTACCAATGAGCCGGGGTTCTTCCCGCGGCTTCCTATTTGGAAGCCGCTCTGCTTTTCTTTGCAAGGGAGTCAAATTTCTATGCATGAGGGTCAATGTCTCCAGCTACAAAATATTTACTTTTTTGCATTTCTTTTCGAACAGTTTTTTTTTTTTTAAATCTTTATTTAGAAAAAGAAAGGCCTTCGTCGCTGTGCGATGATGCCGGCCTCATAAGAATTACATAATTATGATTAATGTCTACAATTTAACAATTTGTTTATTAAGTGGTACAATTTAATAGTCTGCTTAGATGTAGGTTTAGACAGCAATATATTACATACGCCAACGTCCGTTAGGTTAAGTTTGGCTTGCGTTTCAAATGCCCTGCGGTCGGCTCCGATCCGAGCACACTCCACCAATGCGTGGTAGGTATCTTCTCTTACCCCACAGCTTGAACAGTTTGGAGAATCCACTACTCTCATAAGGTGCCCGAACACATTAAGCGGTATGTGCCCGGAGCGCAGTCGCATGCTCGTAACAACAAGTTGTCTGTTTAGCTGAGCGTCATAGAACCAGGGTATCTTCGGTGGTTCACTAACTAGAGTTTTATACCATATGCCTTTCTCTTTCGACCTCCTATCGAAGTGATCCTTCCAAATTTCAAAACATTTTATTTTGACTTCTCTTAGCAAGTCGGTAAAGAAAGGCATACAGTTTACAGAAATACCTTCGTCCACTCCAATTTTAGCAAATATATCCGCAACTTCGTTACCCACGACATTAATATGTGATGGAACCCATTGGAATTGTATATTCTTGCCACTATTTAAAAGCTTTAAATATATATCCAGAATGGTGTAAGCTACGGGGAGACCTCTGTCGCCAGAGGTACATCGAGCTAAATGTTGTAGCGCGCTCTTCGAGTCACTGAGCACTACAAAATTTGTCCCATTACACGACTGTATGTATGACAACGATTCAGTAATTGCGTATAGCTCTGCCGCCATTATAGAAATCCTATTGTTTAATTTGAAAGCTGCTGTGGTATTAGTTTGAGGATCGTAAAATGCCGCTCCGACCGCGTTTCCCATCTTTGACCCATCAGTGTAAATCTGAGTGAACTCATTGTACTTTTTCCAAATGGTTTTTATAGTTTCCCGTAGTAGGTCCACCGAGCTATAACCCTTTTTAGGTCCCTGGACATTATCTATTGTGAGGCATATTCGTGATTTTATATCTATGTTTGTTACCCACGTAGAAAGTGAAAACATTTCCAGCATGCGAGAACACTGAATTGCTTCATTAGACAGCTCATTATGTACTAAGACCAATAGGGGCTTCTTTTTGGTATTCCAATACGGACTACGGTGACATACAGACGCAAGGTTAGCTATAATGGAAATACTCTCACTATTTTCGATCGATTTTGCCTTTAACCAAAATTTTGATGCGAGGTACTTTCTTCTTACTGACAACGGTGGAAGACATAATTCTGATTCCATAACGTGTATTGGGCTGGTTTTTATAAAACCTCCAACCACTCTCATAGCCTGGTTTTGGACCCTATCTAGCTTATCCAAATTGGTTTTAGAACTGTTATCAAAAAGAAAGCATGCAAATTCCAACCGGCTTCGGATAATTGAAATATATAGTCTCCTTAAGTGCATAGGATGAACCCCCCATGAAGAACCTGCCAAAACGTGGAACACATTTAAAAATTTTCTTAATTTCTGGCACATGTCGTTAACCTGTTTATTCCACCTTAAAGATTGGTCTAACCATAGTCCTAAGTATTTAACTGTCGAAACATTTTCTAGCCTAACATCTCCTATGTTTACATCAACTTGACGTCGGGTCCTGCCTCTTGAGAAAATACAAACTTTGCTTTTGCTTGGTGATACCTGTAAGCTAACCTCTTCCAACAGTTGTGACATTTGATCTACAGCCCTTTGAAGTGTTATTGTCATAAATCTTAAGTTTTGTCCTGATACGTATAACACAAAGTCGTCAGCATATTGCGATATGTATACATTATTTATCCTCCTACAAATGTCCGTAGTGACTACATTAAATAGAATCGGAGACACTGGATCTCCCTGTGCTATTATTATTAGCTTTATTTCCAGAAGTCCAAGCTACTAGCCATTACTTTAACATATCGAGCTCGTTGATAAAAAAACAAACTGGTTACAAGCAAAAACGTTTTCAACACATTTCTCATACACGATGATTGAGGCCATCGACCCGAAGATCAAATAGACTTGAACCTGCGACCTCAGCGTCCGGGGGGTTAAGCTTCTTGAAAGCACCTACAAAAACTCTTAATGAATTTGTGGTCGTTTTTTATTGTGAATTTAGTTTAAGTATGCTTATCCGACCATATGTAAATTATTTTATACGTCTGCGGTTTGTCTAATGTACGGTACATGAGGATCGTTAAAAGAAATTTGAAAAACCCTAACCACATGAAGATACCTAGTAATATGTCACTCAAACTGAGACGAATCATACCTATTAAATTTTCGAAGGCGGGTCAGGATGCAAAGCATGAAATAAGTTTTTGGCAAAAATTTCATTTTTGGTACAAGCTTTTAGCGCTAACTGTACTTTTCTTACGACAGACAATAACTAATACTCATCGAGACAATTCTAAAAACCCCTAACACAATTATAATTGTGGTACGGTGGTACAAGCTTTTAGCGCTAACTGTACTTTTCTTACGACAGACAATAACTAATATTCATCGAGACAATTCTAAAAACCCCTAACACAATTATAATTGTGTTAGGGGTTTTAGGTTGCGTTGTTTTATCACAGAGTTCATATGGCCACCTCCTGTCTCCATCATCCAGACCAGCTCGATGGTACCATAATATTGCATTGTCATCTGATTTATACATGCATGCAAAATTTTAGCTCAATTGGAGACCGGGAAGTGGATCAAATTTAACTTGCAAGATTTGATTACAGACAGCGGCCAGGTGAAACTAAATAAAAGCATGTAAAATGCGTGCTAGGGAGGGGAAGAGTCACAATCGCGATCGATGGAGCTAAAATGGAAACTTTCTTAGGTATAAATTTTCTATAAGTAGTCTATTTCACAACTTAGTAACAACTACGGCTCTACTGAGTCCTATATTTGTTAGACGCTATAGTTACTTAAAAAACAATATTTTATATTTTCGTGAGTAGAGTAAAAAGCAAATATTTATACGTCTCGGCCACGACATTGAGCGACTTGCGACGGCGGCAGCGACAACTAGGTTGGAGCGAGATACAGCGATCGGAATGTCCACCTATGGTTGTCGCTGCCGCCGTCGCAAGGCGCTCAATGTCATGGCCGAGCCGATACCGTCGCAACGCAACCAAATAAATTAACATGACTTACGAGTCTGGACATCAAGCGCACTTTGTAGTCTGACCTCTGTACCGTGAGTCAAGCGCGGACACTACCCTTCCAAAAATGCTAATGACAGCAAATATTTATGTCGACGAGTAAAAAACTTTTTTTAATGATCAAAGAACATTTAGTCCAAATTTTGTATCCATTAACACAACCAAATAAATCAGCATGACTTGTCTGGACATTCAGTGCACTATGTGTTGAACTCTGTAGCGGACACACTTCCAAGAACGGATGCCACAATCGGCTTTACACTTGTTCTATATTACCAGTGCCATGTTTATCAAAAGCTTGTAACTTGTAATACAAGTGGAAGTCCCTTACTAACTAAAGCTGTCAAAAAGGGACTCCGCTTGTATTACAAGTTACAAGCTTTTGATAAACAGGGCACTGATAATTGTACTTTAACAGCAAATATTTATATTAACGATTAAATATTCGATAATCAAAGAACACAAATTTTGCAGCAACTAACACAATCGAATAAATTGGCGTGACTTGTCTGGACACCAAGTGCACTGTATGTTGAACTCTGTACCGTAAGTCATGCGGACACACTTCCAAGAACGGATGCCCCAATCGGATGTACACTTGTTCTATTACGAGATAATTGTATCATCTTTATCAGCTAATATTTATATTAATGAGTAAAATATTCGATAATCAAAGAACATTATTAAGCTCAAATTTTGCAGCAACTAACACAATCGTATAAATTAACATGACTTGTCTGGACACCAAGTGCAATAATGTTGAACTCTGTACCGTGAGTCAAGCGGATACACTTCCAAGAACGGATGCCCCAATCGGATGTACACTTGTTCTATTACGAGATAATTGTATCATCTTTATCAGCTAATATTATATTAATGAGTAAAATATTCTATAATCAAAGAACATTATTAAGCTCAAATTTTGCAGCAACTAACACAATCGTATAAATTAACATGACTTGTCTGGACACCAAGTGCAATAATGTTGAACTCTGTACCGTGAGTCAAGCGGACACACTTCCAAGAACGGATGCCCCAATCGGCTTTACACTTGTTTCATTGCCAGCGAATTACGAGTATATTATCTTTAACGATAGGCCACTG
The DNA here is from genome assembly GCF_963556715.1 of Cydia fagiglandana. NCBI lineage: Eukaryota > Metazoa > Arthropoda > Insecta > Lepidoptera > Tortricidae > Cydia > Cydia fagiglandana. The sequence continues at coordinate 18,605,143 of NC_085942.1, read as the reverse complement.
TTGGAAGAGATTTAACTTCCTAAGACCCTGCTTACAATTTTATGTACATATTCCAAAATCTATTTTGAACTAAAATTGTGTAAGTAATGGTTCTAATTTGAAGAACAAAACAATTGCTTCTGGGTCTCGGGAGGTTAATATGAATGTACGGTTAATTTATTACATTGCTTACGCTTCTTTGGAAAAGCTAGACATAAGTCCGTGTTTTCTGTTGGCAATATACTCGAGTATGACTTCAAGGCTACCGTTATGTAGCGAAATCTTACAAAATACCTTACATCGGATTAAGTCTATCATGTGTTGATGTACGAGATTATTATTAGTTTACTTAAATATAGATATGAAGGGTCCACTTTGGTAAATAAACACAAAAGTCATTCATAAGTTCAAACAAGTTTTAATCGCGACTGATGTAAGGGCGGTTTTAGACTAGCGTTTTATTATTTTTGGAAGTTCGTGTACGCGTCTACATATTTAGACCAAATGTAGCGAATTATAGCACTCGTGTAAGCGCGTAGTGCGGCAACGACCGTACAAAAAAAAAACGCAAATGTGAACGCTCTAAATGTTACTCAATTATCATAATTGAGCCAAGACTAGATGCTAATCCTTGAAATAATTTAGGCAGCAAAGCGTGCCACACAATATTTTGACAAAATAAGTGACGTCAGCCTGATATTCGCATGATGTACGCATATGTACGTTAATATCCGTCCATCGTCCGTCCATCTGTCGTCCGTCCCACGAGATGACACTAAATAGGACACATTAATCAACCATGATAAAAGATGGCGGAAATAGACAGATCATGTGTCGTATTAGCCTGAATAACATGTGCGAAACATGTCCGGATACAAATAGACTGGAAAAATATATATCCTCGACAATTATGTTGTTGAGGATGGAACTGATGTATCAAAATTGTCGTAAGATTTGATTACAATGACTTCATATTTGTAATTACGCACTATTCGAGTTTAGTGCTTTTTTAACTTTAAAAATCACATGCATAATTTTCTCTGAAATTGAGATTAGACGGTATAAAATCCGGAAATTGTAATGAATTATGTCAGTGACATATTTATTATTAGCCGTTACTACATCTTAGGTTTACGTACCGACTTAGGGGCCACTGGACTGTCCAACGCTTTACTTAACAAAACTCGTATGGTATTAGTAAAGTCCACGTCAGTTACGTCCTTCTGATAAATAAAGACAGCTGAAGAGCCATAAAACAATGCGTAGGTCTCGAGACGTCCTTGCCGCGGTTTAGGTCACCGTGTGAATCAGACATTCGCCTAATATGTAGATATGTTGGTTTAACGATCTTAACTTTCCGCAAAGGAGTTATAATATTGGTGACTACTGACCAAGGTGGTGAAACTGATTACGGACCTAGCCAGGATGACAATTGTTGATAGAAAATACCAATCGAAACTTAAATAAAGAATGGAAATAGCCAAGTGACTTTTCTTAGGATTTGCCATCCCAATACATTTTTTCTATTCGATGTACGATTGTCGTCTTGGCTAAGCACAAACGAGACATATTAGATATCATAACAAACACATATAAAGAATAAAGTGCCACGAAATGGCCTCATCTCAGCATGTTGCTGGTGACTTTCAGCGCTGCATGAGAATCTTCCGATGAGAGTGATGAGACCATCAAGTGAGAAGAACTTTGTTTACTTGGTTGTTTACTTTAATGTACTTACATAAATAATTCACATGTCTGGACTGAAATCTGAAACAAAACAAAAAATGTTATAATTATTTTCATGGGTACGATATAATTATTACTTATTCATGATATTGATAAAAATCAGATTATTTTTCAAATGCGCACCATACAACTTATTTTAACCTCCCACCTGCTCGGTTTCCGTCCGCCCAACAAGACATTTCCCTCAGATTAATATAGCAGTATGATAATAGATCAGTCAAAAAAAAAAGTTGGCAGTGCTTCAACGAGTGTAACGAACTATAGCCCTTGAACTTGTCTTGGTCATTCAACACGTGCCGATTACTGCAATTTGAGTCTTGATTATAGTTCGATTAGGTTTATAATTGTAAATGCTTGACTGTCGTTTGAGGCAGTTTCGTTTTGAGGTGATGGAGCGATTGTGACAAGGAAGGAAGCACTTCCTCAGTCCGGACACGATCGTCTGTTTATGAGGAGCATACCTAATCGATTCTTACATAATGTGCGTCGTTATGACGTATTTGTAGTCGACTGGACGGATGATGTTATGTTAAATAGTTGAAGGAATAAAAATACATTGTTGTTTGGTAATTTAATGAGTACTAGGTACAGTCGGTGATATAACCACTTAAATTGAGGCACTTACTGTACTAACCTACTTACTTGTAGGGCAAATGATGCAACGAATGCTTATTATTAAGATAACGTTGCAAATGAACACATGAGCTATGTATTGGTGTCACCATTAATATATTTATATTTATAGAACCCGTTTAGATAAAGATGCGTTTATCATAAATATTGGGTCTCCAAGGTCAGATTAAGTTAAGTACATATTGTAGACAACTCTGCTGTTTTCAAAGTCTAACCAAGCGGATGAGGGTAGGCTACGAGAATTAATGAAACGATTCATACATATTTTAAGAGAGATCCCAAGTAAAAAGCTAACATTCTAGTAACAAGAACCCTTTTCTAGAGAAAGGCGTGTTCAGGTTCACATAGGTATATAAATCTGAGCGGGACAAGACAAGCGTTTGATTATGCGGCCGAGCGGTGGGCCGGGGAAATCCGGGGAAATAAATACACTACAAGTTGGACAAATGGGTTCCGACACGAGAAATATGTGTTAGAGATGGTCTTACAAGTCGGTGGTCTAGGATACGGTTACTAGATATCTTTAGTGACATTGATTCGGAAACAACAGGATTGATTGAAACAATGAAAAAGAAATTGCTTAAAATGTTCAATATTTCATACATTTTGATCCATCCGTTTCGTTAACGTCTTAGAAAAATCTATGAAAAACGGTAACGGAATGCAAATAAAGACCTTGGGAGTCCCAAGGTCTTTATTTGCATTTGGGACATTTTTTTCTCGTATCCTGATTCTGAGTAGGAATAACATAAAAATGATCAAATAAAAAAGTGTAGTGTCCAACTTTAAATAAAATGGCCCATTTTGGCTCACGGCTCCTCTTCCTGGGAATCCCATCAAGGCGCCAGAGTTCAAGAGGCAGTAAGTAAGGGCCTCTACTTCTCAGCTACACTTTACGCACAGATGATTAGAAAACTGCCAAATGCCCTTTTGCGCAAGTCAATAAATTATAGTAGTCTCTCACACTTAGTCACTCTGATGAGTAAGCAAACGGCGGATTTTTGAATAGTTGGATACTGAGTCTGATTTGAGCATTGCGTAGGCCCGGCAGGCCTTGAACTGCGATGTACTGTATGTTGGCACAAGACAGTGGCTATACTGGGCCGCTTTACATTTGCACATCTCTTGCGGTTTAGAGATCCGTAGGGAAAACAGTGGAATTGATAATGTAGTTTCATTTGGAAACCTCGTATGGCTCGTTAGTAAACTCACGTAGTTGCAAGACTGATATAAATGAATAATTGGTGGTTCAGGCATATACCTTGCGCAAAATCGCCACAAGCCACAAGAACGCCTGCTACTTTAAACATCCTGAAACCTCTGATTGTAGTAATTGCAAATTAGAGGCAGTTTCTTGCTCTCACAACTGCATTTATTCCGTCAACACATCAACTATAATTATACAAATCTTCCTTCGTCCATTTCATCTCTTATTTGCATACAGCACACATTGAAAAATTTCCTATCACTCCACCCCAACCACTTGAAGAATGATTGGCATCAATCAGCCATCATCGGCCCCATTCCTCATTTTGATTCGGCACTTGGAACCCTCGCGAATCCTCCGTGCCGCCATTTTTGCCTGCGGTATATTATTTTTGGCAGTGAGACGGTAGGGGTGAATAAATTCTACAGCATGTTTAGAATAGCCAGCACTTTATTGCCGTCATGAAAAATGCTTGCATCAATCAGTTTGCTTCCGCGGATTAATGGGAATCACGTGTTTGGCTATTTAAATATCATTTTATGCGGAAACAGTGGGTTGTGTCAGAGTTACAAGCATACTCGTATATCAAAGAGGCTCCTTGGCTGACAAAAAGTTGTCAAAATTCCAACTCAATGACGGCGGATTGGCGTTTTCAATAATCTTAAAATGCTGCTTTATGAGTAATAGCTAAAGCCACGAATACTATTAGGAACATAAGTTCAATTTCTGCTCTGGGCAGTGGAAACGATTGTAAACAAAATGAAATTAGAATGAAATTCGTGTCAGTGTAAACTTAAGGCTCCGTCACATAGGCGCGTTTAGCGGGCGGCACGTTAGCGGGGCGCGCCGCTTTTATTAAAACGCTCACGCCCTGCCTGGAATCGCGCCTGTGTGACGGAACCTTTGGCTTACACGTACTCTAGGTATATACCTTCATATAAAGGCGGGATTCCACCAGTGTGCGGCACTATGCGGCACAAGCATATTCAGTAAAAAACTGCTCGTCCCACAGTGCCGCCTACTTACTGGTGGTATCTCGCCTTAAAGTGTTTTCAAATAAAGACTGAAAGTATATCCATACATGGTTATAAATAGGAAAGAACGAGGTCACTTATGCTAAACATGTTTACCAGCCACGTCCTGAATAAATATTCATAATTTATTTACAGCGGTCCTATTTTCCCGCATTAACCTGTAATATAAGTACTCGCACGTGATATGTGAACAGACGTAATCAGGGCGCTCGACCCACGCGTTAACTGAACTGTCCTATCCTCTTTCATCTCGTGAACCTTTCAGGAAATAGGAACTGAATTTGCTTATATAGGAAATGATCTCATATTTCACAGACGAAAGGGAAAATGCTAGAGGTCAAATAAATACAATATGGTTACACATTGTTATGTCAGCAGTGTTTTGGTGGCAAGTTACTTGGGTCAAAGGAATCTTTACTGCTAATTTTAAAGGAAGATAGACGGTCGATTAAACCCATATCAAAATTATTCTAGATAACTCGAATTATACTCGTTTGGTAAATAGTCATATTTGATTATTGATTTGATATCGGATATGAGTATATGGTTATTAATAATAGACAATCGCTTTTTTAGGGTTCCGTACCCAAAGGGTAAAACGGGACCCTATTACTAAGACTTCGCTGTCCGTCCGTCCGTCCGTCTGTCTGTCACCAGGCTGTATCTCACGAACCGTGATAGCTAGACAGTTCAAATTTTCACAGATGATGTATTTCTGTTGCCGCTATAACAACAAATACTAAAAACAGAATAAAATAAAGATTTAAATGGGGCTCCCATACAACAAACGTGATTTTTGACCAAAGTTAAGCAACGTCGGGAGTGGTCAGTACTTGGATGGGTGACCGTTTTCTTTTTGCATTTTTTTCCGTTTTTTTTTTTGCTTTATGGTACGGAACCCTTCGTGCGCGAGTCCGACTCGCACTTGCCCGGTTTTTATAAATATCGTCATTGTTACATACATGTGTATAACATAAGACTAAATAAAATTCAACATTGTCCAAGCCTCAGTCGAGTGGAAATAATCTTAGAAAAGACTCATTCAAAATTCTGTATCCAAGCTATGGTGTACAATAATAAAAAATAAAATTATTTATGAATAAAATTGACATTCTGGTATTTTTTGTATTAGAACCCTTTAATAAAGTATCATAAACGGTTGACCCGTTGGCATTTAGCGTAGACCGATATTGACCAGCCTTGAACTCCGGCAACCGATAATCCAGTGCCAAGGCTGCAGTGAAAATAACTTCTACGTTATATACCAGTGGCGGGGCATTTTTATTAGTTCTAATTGTTCTAAATCGTCTAGCTTATTTAGCGTCTTCCGAGTGTCGGCGTCTAAGTCAACTGTATGGCTGCTGCTCGACGCAACGTTGGCGCAACTGCGCAGCGACGCCTATTTCCATAGCGCTGACTAGACACCGACGCTCAAAAGACGCTAGTGTGGGGTGGCCTTTACTCCTATCTTAAAGGGCGACGATAACTACTTACCTTCAGACGATTCGTCTCGTTTATCTCCTATGCCATCATCATCTCAGCCTATATACGTCCCACTGCTGGGCACAGGCCTCCTCTCAAGCGCGAGAGGGCTTGGGCTATACCATAATATATATATATGGCCTATGCCATAATAGAAGTAAAATTGTATCTACCTATGTCTGCTGTAACGATGCTACCCTTGCCATTCCAATTTAAACCTTAACTCTTTTCCAGGCCGCACCAATCTACAAGGTTTTCCCAAAAATCCAAATATGTGCCTATTAATCCAGCTACGATGATTCGTTTGAAGACAAGTTACATTTCCCGAAAGTTAAATTTAATTTGAACTTTAAATCGGATCGCTAAGGTTCAAATTATACGAATATTACTTCCCTCATGCTCTTCCTAAACGTATTTAGGGGTATCTACTTATTCTATGCTACACTTTGTAAGTACTATGTAGTGTTGTGTTCATGACAGTGACGTTGATTGCCGAAGCTCCAGGAAGCATGTTGGCAACGAGGGAAAATGAATCTTGGTACGAAGTCGGGGTCGTTGTTCTCTCGGAGGATCAAATGTCTACGTTAGATCAATACAGTCAGAAATAACTAACTATTTTGGCTCAGCGTTCTAAAGAGAATCTTGGCCTTCGAAACGGGAGCATGCCACCTGTCCCGATCCTGCGCAACTTTCTGCCAGTTACTGACGCGAAGCTGAAGTAGATCCGCCGTCACACTGTCTTCCCAGCGATACCTGGGACGGCTACCAGACAGAAATGAGACTCAGAATAGTAAGTTTCCTCAAACACTTTTACTAGCACATCTGAACAGAAATGGAAACTTCCATGCGAACTAGTTTGACATCGCGGCTGACCTTGGCACCGGCCGGCCTTGACCGACGCCCACGCTTGGCATAAAGCGCGGGGCGGATGTACTTCCCGAATATAAAAGGCATGGCAGGAATCGATTGGATGTTATAAAATGGTGCCAAGCCTTTTAAGGGTGCCTCGTGTAGTCGAGCGAAAGTTACGTTACCCGTACATATAAAGGATCAGCTACACGATGATACCTTTAGAGTTGCGAGTTTCCATAGACCGAGGTGCCCGCTTATTTTAAGGCTTGTAGAACGTTTTGTTTTACATAGCATTTACTTAGGTATATCATCAGTGGATGGCGGTCCAAGTTGTCAAAGGGCCTACCGCGAACAGGCATCTTTCCCCAGCAATTTGCGAATTTCGGTAATCGTGGTAGACCTTCAGACTGAGTAATATAACATGTCATGTCATAATGTTCATTGCAGCAGCGTTACAATATAAATAGATACAATTTTACTTCAGTAATCACCAATTTTACAATCAGAACAAATGAAAGTAAAATGAGTTATTTTTTTATACAAGCTGACTGTACTTTTCTTTTAACAGGCAACTAATACATGTCGATACAATTCTAAGATTTCTAACAAACATAAACACAATTAGGTTGCGTTGATTTATCACATAGTTCCTATGACCACCTCCTGTATCCATCATCGATCGGATCAGGTATTGTCACTCAACTAACATATCAAACATATGTATGTCAAGTTCAAGATTCAACTCAATCAAAAAAAAAAGCTTGTAAAAAGAAAATAACGCCGTCAAACAAGATCCACGCCCAGCATGATGCCGCGTCAAGCCTTATTAGTTATTAGCGCTGGTTTCGCGGTTCTATCTACCGATCTTCATTCTCTAATCTCTGGCACGTGTAAACTTAAGGCTCATTTAGACAGTTCTAAAGCCCGAACACGAGTTTCGATACATTGCGGTACCTATAATCAATCGATTGACAGTTCCTAACTCGGTAGTCGGGGATGTAACGAAACTCCGGATTTCTCGCGTACATTTGATGTGTTCTTCCTAATCCTAAACTATGTAGAAATATGTAAGATTCGAGTGCTCATTCCATACAAGTGCTATACATAGAAAGATACTCATAATAAGTTAAAAAAAATATTAATAATACGTTTTACCATACCTCCCAATTACTTATTATTTATTAAGTGAGTTAACTGATGTATGGAGTAAGCACACTAAGATTGACTTATTTATTTATGCCTAAGGAGCTGTCCATAAATTACGTCATCAATTTTTGACGATTATTGACCCCCCTCTTCTCAGACTCCTAAAATCATGCTTCGAATAACCACGTTTCTTCCTACGTCATGCTACCGTCATCCGATGTCCAGACCCCCCCCCCCCTAATTTGAAATGACGTAATTTATGAATAGCCCCTAAACCTAAAACGTATAACACCAGTAACTCACAGCGGCACTATCGTACATATGTGACACTGTCGCATACTTTACATATATGTTAATACATTAGCGATTATGTATATTACATTTTAAGGCCCCCGGACGTAGGATGAAGACAGGACATTCCAAAAAATCTACGCAGCTCGGATGAGTCACGTCCTAACACCGAACGGGCGACGTGACTGTATGTTAATGGATTTCTGCACAGCATAGCGAATTAGTTTCATTCATTCCGAGTGGACTTTAGACCTCATGTTCCTGGTAGTATGGCTAGAATAAAAATCTGGAAAAGTACTTTCCATTTTATTCTATTTTTCAAATATTAAACTGTGATAATGATAAACCAGCGTACGGGGGTACGGGCCATCTAGTTAGTAGGGAGCGAACAGTATAACATATTATGTATATACGTTCGTAGCTCCACTGTTATTTGGAATGCGCTGCCGACCCTTCAGGAAACTTCCTTCTTCCCCCTTCAAAGATATGGAACTTTCAAGTGTTTTAACGTCAGTAACTTCAATAACTGAAAATATACTTGAATAACTGAAAATATATCTCTCTGCTATTTCACTAGCTATTTTATACAAAATTTCTACGGCTCTGGTATGCGGGGTAATGATATAACTATGTAATACCTCTACAACTGAAAATAAATGAAAATTAGACATATTTTCATGATTTTTCCGTCTCCTGAACGCTGATGCGCTGGTTTGTGCGACATCGATAAAATAAATATAAATATTCCTCGTTCTTGACATTTCCACTTTTTTCTTCAACCTTCAGTAAGTTTCACCTCGTAATTTTCATGAAACATAGTTGCAGTATTAGTTTAGTACCCGGATGCGTACGCAATTAGTACGGTTAGTACCAGCGTGCTTAGTCGTACAGTTAGCAACCGCTTCCTAGGTCAACCGTGATTTTGCACTTACTCCGTTATCAGGGTTGCCACGCGCCTCAAGTTATTATTGGAGAGATGTTTTAGGTACCTACGATTAGTCACAGACACGATTAGACACTAGTAGTCCGACCGAAACCAGGTTATTATTTGCCAATTTTGCTCTAGTTTCGGTCGAAACATGATTTTTATACCGAAACCGAACCGAAAATTAGGTCAGACACTATTATATACTGAGAATATACAAATAACAGGTATATAATGTATACCCTGCGTTATACGATATCGTATAGAAAAACATGTATTTTTTCTTCGGTTCCGTTAACTTCAAAAGAGCCAACGCACTCGCACAACTTCATTTCGCACGCACCAATCAACGTGAGCGATTTTCAAGGTCAACACCAGTTCAAAACCATAACTGTGATTTGGGCTTTTGTAGTTATTACAGTCACCATTAAATATATCGGAACATTCGGAGTGGCCAAGGGGTTCACAATATCTGAACACGCCCTGGAGGTATGTTCAGATAATTGTGACCGCAGCCGCTCCGAATGTTCCGATATCCGAGTGAAAACTCAATGACTAGTCCAAAATGTCTGCAGCACTATGTATAATTGACCCATCCTCCTTTCTATTGAAAAACTTTAGTTCCGAAGTTGCTGGCCAGTGAGCTTAAGCGTTAATTGTTTAAAATTCGAATAGAAATTGTAAAGTTACCTTGCAGACCTCGCATCTAAACATATTTGGTCATGATATTTTGAGTTTTATTCACCGATACTAGAGTTCAATTTATTTATTTAATAATTTTCACTTCAATAAATACGTTATCCGAGTAATCGGCAACCCTACTTGCGCGGGCGGTTTTTTTTTTGTCGGTTGTATCTCCAATATCAATCGCGGGTCGACATCCTTTGCTTACACGTGCCGCGGCACAACAAAACAACGGCTTAAACACATCGGCCAAGTGAACGTTACGGGCGTACATTACGGAGATTAGACTCCGCAATTTGGAGCATCATTACATATGCGGTTATCACACAGGCGAATTCGCACGTCGCTTCGGTTATGAGCGTACAGCGGAGCGGCGACCGGCGACCGAATCCGCATTGTAATTAACAGCCGTATTCCAACAATAAGATACGTCAAATACTAGATATTGAAACGATATGGATCGGATATGTCAGTGTCAAACAAGTGTCAAAAGTGACGTTTTCGTTTGAAGAAACGTCACTTTTGACACTTTTGCAGAAAAGATATCTGTGGGAAGAAGAGTAAGGGAGCAACATAAGATAAAATTAGAAGCACAATCATTATTTCGTCTGCGTAGGATCGTATGATCAGTTCTGGGAACAAGAGTCTTTGCCTCCAACCAAGTCATATAAATTGAACATTTTATTCTTCATGGTCTACTTGGCAAGTGATCTGCCTCTAAAATATATTCAAGTAAGTGAATAGGTGTGTAACAATTAATAACATGTGTTAGGTGTCAATGAATCACGACCGTGAATCTAAAACACGTATAACACTTAATTGATTTACTAAAAACCTATCTTCTTCGGTAAGTTATAAGGTTTATTTCCAATTTATTTGAGTGAGATTTACATAGTCGTTCGGGTAGTTACAAAGTCGATGTTATAGTTCAATTGGTACTTTATATTTATATTTTTTACTACTGATAAAATTAATTTATGGTCGAATTTATTGGTATTATAACTAGTCTAATGAGGCCAGTTTATAAGCGCTGTTTCTTATGGAACATGTATTAGTAATAGTTAATGAGCTTATATTAAACCCCCATTCAGCAGCTGCTTAAGTTATATAATCTTATGAGTAGTTTAGTTTTCATAGTTATGATCAAACAACTTATAACCGCAAAGTAAAAATAAAATACACGCATTCGATTATGTGTCATTTCTGTAACATGACAGCTGAATTAAACTGATCGTTAATCCCAAATTAATTTAGATATCAACTTGCGGTGCATCGGAAAGATGTACCTATATCTTGGGGTGACTGTACTTTAGTTAATTAAGATATTTAGTAGCGTAATGAACTAATGAATATGAATGAGCGTTCGCAGAAAGACTGTATAGAACTGCGTTCTGAAATCGGCAAATGTGGATGCGGGCACGAAGGCCGCCAAGCTAAAGTGGGACTGGGCAAATGTGGATGCGGGCACGAAGGCTGCCAAGCTAAAGTGGGACTGGGCAAATGTGGATGCGGGCACGAAGGCCGCCAAGCTAAAGTGGGACTGGGCAAATGTGGATGCGGGCACGAAGGCTGCCAAGCTAAAGTGGGACTGGGCAAATGTGGATGCGGGCACGAAGGCCGCCAAGCTAAAGTGGGACTGGGCAAATGTGGATGCGGGCTCGAAGGCTGCCAAGCTTAAGTGGGACTGGGCAAATGTGGATGTGGGCACAAAGGCCGCCAAGCTAAACTGGGACTGGGCAAATGTGGATGCGGGCACGAAGGCCGCCAAGCTAAAGTGGGACTGGGCAAATGTGGATGCGGGCACGAAGGCCGCCAAGCTAAAGTGGGACTGGGCAAATGTGGATGCGGGCACGAAGGCCGCCAGGCTAAAGTGGGACTGGGCAGGGCACGTCTGCGGAATGCACTCGGAACTCTGGGCACACACTGGACCCTAACAGAATCTCGAGGCAGGGAAAGATCAGAACGGAGATGGCGGGGCTAGGTACCTATTTAGATACATTTTGTAAAGAGTGGCGGAAGTGCGCATTGCATATGACCAAAGGCCTATGCCCAGCAATACTATCACTTATTCTATGGCACAGCAGTAGTACAATCTTAGGACTAGTAAAAAACCACAACGAATCTGAGACAATTTTTTACCTAAATAGTAGTTAAAAGACGAGTACCGTAAACTTGCGATGCCAAATTTTGCTTGGATTTCGCCCTTTTCCCCGCTATTTGGCATGGTAATTTTTCTCAAATTATTAGGATTTAGATAGACTAGCAGTTTCGTAGATCATGGTAGAGATAATGACATGGTAGGCAATGTGTTATATACCCCCCATGCCGATCACACATTAGGATCGCAGTTGGGGATCGGGTGACGTTGCGTGAGCTTGTGAAAACCACTCAAGTACCCAAGAAATAACTATAACCTTATTAAAGAAAGAAATTTAACCCATAAGCGCCACTTGCACCATCCCACTAACCCGGGGTTAACAGGTTAAACCTGATGTTACCATGGTTATCAGTATAATTTGGCACTGGGTTAACGGTTTAACTGCTTAATTAAACCCGGGTTAGGGGGGGTACAAGTGGGGCTAAGAGATTTACACTCGAACAAGACACACATTACATTAGTCTAAGTAGTTTTACTCCCTCGAGGGCCCATTTGAAACTCGGACAATTCAGGTTATAAAACTATCATAAAACGGCCATTAAGAGGGAAATGGCCAGATAAGCTACAAATTTCACATAATCCCACACTAACGTGCGAAGTGCCCTTAGACCGGGTCGTAATTTTAAACACTATTCTACATATAAGGGCGAGTGGCCCCTAAAATATTATTACTGAGTCGTTAAATTTCAGTCGGAGTGGGACAACTTTAGTGAAAGTGGTCGCGTACGATGATGGTTTCTAAATTATCATTTCCATAAATAACACTTATAAAAAAAACCAGCCAAGTGCGAGTCGGACTTGCGCATGAAGGGTTCCGTACCATTACGAAAAAAACGGTAAAAAAAATCACGTTTGTTGTATGTATGTTGTGTGGGAGCCCCACTTAAATATTTATTTTATTCTGTTTTTAGTTGCATAACAAACAAAAATAAGTTGTAATGATTCGCAAAAACGTGATACACTTGATTACCGTTAAAGTTTTGTGCACAAATTGCTAAGAAAGAACAAATCCAACAAGTTATTTATTTAGACTTGCAGCGGCTTCACTCTGAGGTTCCCACTTTGTTACAAGCTTTTATTTAACGTGCCCCGTTAGTAGGTATATAACTAATATGTATGTATGTATGTTAGTGTGGGTCAAATCTTGGAAGGTAAGTTTTACCCCCTTCCCGATTTCCGATTGAGCTGAAAAGTTGCATACATATGTAAATCGGATAACAATGCAATATTATGATGACATGGAGCTGATCTGATTATGCAGGAGGTAGCGATGGGGACTCTGTGATAAAACAACGCAAACTAATATTTGTCTGTGAAAAGAAAAGTATAGTTCGCGATATTATAAGCTTGTACATTAAAACTTATTATCAAACGTCGGACTATAGGGGGCAGTTTGAGGGCAAGGTAAGGTTTACAAAAAAATCTTAACTTACGAGTATTATAATGTACCTAGTATTTGTAACATAGCCGTGTTCATAGAACTTGATATGCCCAGTTAACTCATTTGTTTTGTTCCTTTCTCACAGCTGCAATTGTCTGAGTGACGGATAAAGCCAAACGAACTTTTTCGCCATTTTGACTTATGTGTAGTCCAAGTACGTTTATATAAATAAATAACGCAGTTAGTTGCTATGATATTTGGAATTTCACATTATAAATACTAGGTACCAAATACTAAGTACAAATACTCGAAAGTGAATTGATTGATTTGCGAACCTTACCTATCATTTTGACATGCCACGAAAATGCCCGCTGGAGTCCGACGTATGCTTATTATACAAGCAAACCTATCTAGATATTGTGGAATTTTAGTGAAAACAATATAATTACACGGTATTTCTAGACATGTGTACGGTTCTAGACACCGTATCTAATAAGGTGACTGGACAATGTTATTATTTATGATTCACAAAATAGCTCATTTCCATGTAAATGTTCTTGGAAAAAATACACAAAGTAATGTCTAGACACAACAATGCAGCCTGATTCATATACACCTACTCGTAAAGTAAGAAATAAACAAACCTGACGAATACGCCAATAATCTTACGCAGCATCCTGGGACATCTAAAAGAGCATAAAGTCATGTTGACTAATCAGCACGGACGTCGATTCACTTTGGGAGGTTTATATACCTATCAACTTCGCAATCTCCGTCTAGCGGCCTGTCTATCAATCCCAAACACGGCCGTACCAATTAAATGCAGTTCACAAACCAATTTTATACTTATAAAGATGTCTTAAGGCTTTGTGATTAGGGCTAATTTGAGTTGTTAGCTAATCTCGCTGGCCGCAAGGTTATGGTGGTGGGTGTTGTGGGAAAAAATCGCCTCGTGCCTTTTAATCTAGCGTATTAGAAACGCGGTGTAATGCCGGCGAGTCGAGGACCTTGATGGAATGCGAGTGACGTTCGTTTATTTCATTTTTAATCGACGCGTTATCGAACTGGCGAGGAAAGTTTGGACCTCTGTGTAAATTACATGAGAAGTACATTTAAGGCCTGTGCACACCGGCTTGCGTGTCCGTGACGTGCACGTGCGCGTGCACTAAAATGCTGGAGCCGCACACGCACACGTCACGCAAGCGGTGTGCCGTCTCTCATAAGGATCTGTATACTACAACGCCGCAAACACACGTGCACGTCACAGACACGCAGCCAGTGTGCACAGGCCTTTAACGCTTACCGTATACAGGCCGAGCCACACCGGCTGCGTGTGCAGCACGTTGCGTGGCGTGCGCTGCGTGACGTGCGCAGCACCCCTGTCACACCGGGTGACGCGCACGTCACGCAGCGCACGCCACGCAACGTGCTGCACACGCCACGCAGGCGCACGCTGCAGCTCAGTCATGCGTGCAGTAAAATAAAATACTCCTGCGACAGTACCTACATCATGTTATTATAACTCCCGTTGCAAATGGAAGCTGCTAACCTAATGCCGCCATTGCAATTAGAAGAAAAAAATGTCTCATATTTGAATAGAGATAGTTGAGAGTACATAATACTGTTCATCGACGCAAAATAGTTCACAATACAACAACCTTGTTTTCCAATCATCATCATCATCATAATCAGGCTATAGTAGTCCACTGCTGGACATAGCCCTCCCCTAAAGAGCGCGTATTCGGAAACGATTTCAAGAAGGTGACCATTTACGACTATCGGTATTGGATCAATGTGGCCATTGATCATGACTTTGGTTTCATCCAAATTCATGCCAAGACCGATGCGTCGCGAGGCTGCAGCTAGGCCGTCCAGCATCCGGTTCAGCTCCTCTAGCGACTCCGCCATTAAGACTATGTCATATGCGAATCGTAGGTGTGAGATGTAGTCGCCGTTTATGTTAATGCCCTTACCTTTCCAGTCCAGCGTCTTAAACATATCTTCCAACGCGCTTGTGAACAGTTTCGGGGATATAACATCCCCCTGTCTCACTCCTCTGCGCAATTGGATGGGTTTAGACTGCTGACCCTGTACTTTCCAATAGTATCGTTAATACCTAAAATCGATTCTTTCCCACAGGCCAAATTAATTTTTTTTAAGACGTATTTGTGGTAATCTTTGTGCTATGTTGTAAATATACATTCATATTAACGAAAGATTTTAATTAGTTTTTCTTTTATCACTGAATCCGTATTAAAAACCAGCACGCGCACCGGCCGAGTTGTAAATAAATACAAGTGAGCTGCGCGTGTACACGCACAGCACCTATGCAGCACCGAGCTGTGCGTGTCCGAACCTGCTCGGTTCGCCCTCTCATAGGGAACGCAGTTAAACACAACGTCATCACTGCACGCAACGAAGCGACGTTGCCGCTCCGCTGCGTGGACGCGTGCACGCAGCACGCAGCCGGTTTGTCTCGTCGGAGCTGCGTTGCGTGCAAGTCACGCGTACGCGCACGTCACGCACACGTCACGCAAGCGGTGTGTCCTCTCTTATGAGTTTTCATATTCTACAACGCAGCGGGACGCGTACGTGCACGCGCACGTCACGCACACGCATCCGGTGTGGCCTGGCCTTACATGTTACTAATTGATTTAAGTACCAAGTCTTCTCTTCTCCTGAGTCTTTTCATTGTTTGTTATGTTATCATGGACCCTTTTGGATGCTTCTATGTACTTAGTGGCTTTACTTACTCGTATATCTTCGTATCGCATCGTAGTCGGGACTGTATTAGGCATGCAGATGCACATATGCGTTATATGCATCTGCATGCCTACAGCAACATATAAAACAGTGAGGTTTCAAGAACTGTATGAAACTTTTACGCGTTTTTTCCGCCAACGACCCTTTGTTCTTGGTCCTTGAACTTAACGAGTTCCCCGTAGTGATTGGCCCAGTAACGGCTGCTGTTGGATCGACCTCACAAGAACATTTCAAAGGAACATGTGAGGCTGAAGTAAATTAAGGTACAAGTTGGACTCCGACTGCAGACTCCAGCCGCAGACGACGTGACGCTGTGACACTACTGGTTTCTATGTATTTATATACTTAGTAACTTCATGTCACTACTAACTACGAATGTTTATGAATGTTATTCTCTTTTGCGTATGTGCTTACGAATATATTATTTTCTATTTCATACAGGATGGCTAAAAAATAAGTGCATTCCCGTTGCCAGGGAGGTTTTGGGATTATACTGAGCAACTTTTACTATGGGACCAACCCCAAAATCGAGAACCGCACCGTGTAGAAATACATAGAAACGTCACGTCGTCTGTTGCTGCTGTCTTCGGTCGAATTTCAACTTGTTAGGTTACCTTCAAAGGTAAATGTAATGCTGAGGTAAATTAACTGAAGTAGCCTCCAGTGGCGGCGTGTCCATAAAACCCAATTCCCACCGGCTTGCCTGTTTTTGGACGTTTGACCAGAGTTGTAAAGGAAATATGTGACCCGAATGAGCCCCGGCTTGCCTATGGATACGTTTGACGCGCCGCCACTGGTAGCCTCTCACTTTGCCTTATCAACTTACCGAAGGGATTCACGCGTGTTTGTTTTGTAAAAAAATACATACTGTATTGTGAAAAAAACAAATTGTATTAAAAAATGATCAAAACAAAGAAACCACGAAACCATAAAGCATTACCCGTTTTAATTGCTCTGTCTACGCTAGACAAACAACAACAGTACGGATAACCAAATATAAAAAAGCTGCAAAGATCACGTGATACAATCGTAATCGTAAATCCGTGTTACCGCGAAGAATGTTAGCATTATAGTAATAAAGGCGGGGAGGGAAAAAAGCTGGCGATTAGACTTGGATGGTAGCGCGAGCGCATAGCATATGCGGTTTATTGCGATGCGCGCACGCACGGAACAGTTATACCGTGTAAAGAGTTAGACCAAGACTTTTCTAGGTCTAACTTTAGCTTGATTCATAGGAACTGGCGTGAGCTTTATATTCTGGACAGAAAAATCCTTACAAATACATATTATAAATGCTATAGTTACTTTGTGTCTATTACTCTTAAGGCCTGTGCACACTGGCTGCCTGTGCGTGACGTGCACGTGCGCGTGCGGCGTTGTTGTATACAAATCCTTATGAGAGACGGCACACCGCTTGCGTGACGTGTGCGTGTGCGGCTCCAACATTTTCACGCACGCACACGCGCACGTCACGCACACGCAAGCCGATGTGGCTCGGCGTTTATACGCAAAAGTACAACCTACGCAGTAACAAGCATAAAAATTGGCTAATAATCGAAACACACAGACTCGCCAATACTGCGAAATGTACACATAATTTATGTGACTTTTACCAATAAAGGTCTGATTCTGATCCGATTCAGGATTATCTTCGCGCAGTACACCAGTAGCGTGCGCGCGCGCCGTGCCGCCGCCGCGCAAAAACGCGTCTGCGCGGTAATGAAGAACTGGAAGGGCACGTATTAATTAGCGACGCGTGCCGGCATCGCGCGATACTAACGTTACTAATAGCCTGCTGCTTTACTCGTATTGATAAACTGAGAATAGGGGTTTTTCAGGGATATGAGAAGAGAGATGATTGAAAAATTCTTCGAGAATGGCGCCATGTAAAGAGAAGTGACTTCAAGGATGCTTTGCTACTGACACGGAGATGAGAAAAGACGTGCAGGAATCGACCATTGGTTGGAGTCTGCAATCGGCGTTTTTTATCAATACCTCAGACATCTCTCACTCTCGCGTTCGAATGCATTAACCCCCTTATTCATAAACACGCTAAAAACCTCAATTAGCTAATAATCGTTTGTCTTTATCTGTCGTTTTGACTTATGTATTTGTAAGGGATAAACCATAATTTAACTAAACCAGGCCCGGTAAGTTTTATGAAAAAGGGGGTTAAACTTTCCGCAAATATATCGTAATAAGCACTCAACAAAAAAAACATTAACTTAATTCATGGAACTAAACCTGACGTTTAACAAAATTATCACATTTAAATGAGTTGTGTCATTGTGCATTCAACGCACAATCCCGTGACAGTATATCGCTGTCAGGGGCTGTCATCAGATCCTTATCGTTCGCGACAAAATCTTATCGCGCATCTAACCAAATGAGCCGGACAAAGGGGCAGCTAGGCTATTAACCCGACAGAGGTTACATAGAGAAAGGTTGTCCAGCAAAGGTTTAAGGATTGGTAAGGTGGGAGTGGGTAATAACTGATCTTAACTGCTTGTCACTTGAAGTCCACAGTCTTAGGCCTTTCTCCGACTGGAGCGGGTGCCCGCCCGCGGGTACCATCGTAGGAGAGTCCGTCGCACGCGTCCGCGCTATGTAGCGTTGCTCATTTTTTTTTCGTTAACCCAGTCAAGTCGACGATTGGCCTTACCAACGACGAACCGTACGCTTGTGAGATCAATGTTGTATAATACCTACACACCCTAAACGGGATTTGGATCACGAGATAAATTAAAACTGATCGACGATCATTGATATTGATTTCATTTGTATGACAAATAACAATGAGAGCTACCAGTATCCTTCTAAAGTATGGGATTAGCTGTCACCCGCAGTGTTTTCGGAGCTTCAAATCTTCAATAGAAAGAGCGTAAGCGTTAGGCGTACTCGGACTTGAGCCTCGCCTGCTCGATTCGTGGCGATTCGTCTTCTCGTCTGACGAGCGACACTGATATACCTTCTACAACATCAAACATACCGCATTGCATTATACGGCTGACAAAGGTTCTGCAGCTTGTTACTCACATAATAAAGGTGTTGAGGCCGCCCGGTGTATACATATCAACGAGATTAATAAGTTAATAGTAAGCATGACTAGGTATCGGGCGCGGCCGGCCGTTGACCCGGCAGGAAAGCATTACGTCCAATTTGTTTAGTTTTTTAGTTAGCCAGTGTTACCGAGTATTAATGAGCTTGAGTAGATGTGATAAAGAGTTGGTGAGAATAAATAAATAAATATTATAGGATATTTTTATACAAATTGACTAAGCCCCACGGTAAGCTTAAGAAAGCTTGTGTTGTGGGTACTCACACAACGATACTATATGTAATATATATAAATACTTAAAGACATAACCAAGCATGACTCGGGAAGTCAGGAACAAATATCTGTATCATCATACAAATAAATGCCCTTACCAGGATTCGAACCCGAGACCATCGGTCACTACCCACTAGTCTAGACCGGTCGTCAAAGAGAATGTGAACGACATCCGCTTATGGAACGGGCAGGTGAAGTTATATCAGATGGTTCCGTGACAAATTAAAGGGCCGAGAGACATAGTGATTAGTAGATTAAATTATTTGTTGCTTATCAGAAGAATGCTCAGCTGATGGAGTACCTATTAATAAATTACTAATATGATCTAAACTGTGGATTGAACTGTCGCCCGCGGTATTTCCGGACCGATACGACCTTAAAAGCTTCAAGGAATGAGCGTACTCCCATCTTTAAGGCCGGCAACGCACTTGCAAGCCTCTTGGTGCTGCAGGAGTCCAAGGGCGGCGGTAATTGCTTTTTATCATGCGATGTCTGCTCGTTTATCTCCTAGGTAAATTAAAAAAAATCGCTAAAGCAGTGGCAGCAAACTGTGAGACTGCTCTTGCAAAATGTATCCATTCAGCCTGACAGAATTGCAAAAACACTATATAAGTGGCTATTAGAACGGATCTTATGTGTTAGATGATGCACGACATGTTTTGTTTTATTTCCTCGTGCAGGATTAAGTAACGTGTGACAAGGATAAATACAGGGTTACGCAACAGGAAGCCTACAATGCGGCCGGAATTAGACCGGCTCGGGACGGACCGAATTAGAACGGGCACGAGACAAAAAGTATGGAGAAACAAGCGCCTAAACGACACCGGGCCGACTCTCACACCGACGAGGTTGCCTATACAATATTAAAAAAAATACGGATAAGTGTAAGTCGGACTCGCGCACTAAGGGTTCCGTACCGTTACGCAAAAAATCAGGTTTGTTGTATGGGAGCCACACCTAAATATTTATTTTATTTTGTTTTTAGTATTTGTTGTTATAGCGGCAACAGAAATTTATCATCAACCAATTGTGTCAAAATATTTTCAATATTGTTAATATCCAGAGAGGAAAATGAGGACTACGTTTGAATTAGGCGATTTCGCGCGGGCACTCCACTTTCGTCTTATTATTATTATTTGCAGCCTGTCCTGTCCCACTGCTGGACAAAGGCCTCCCCCCAATTTCTCCATAAATCTCTGTCCAGTGCTATGTCTGGCCACTCCTTTAAGAAGGAGTCTAGTTCATCCCGCCACCGCCGGCAGGGTCTGCCAGGTCCCCGATTTGAGTTTTCGAGCTCCCACTCTGAAGTAATTTTGCCCCACAACTCATTCGGCATTCGGCAGACGTGACCAGCCCAGTCCCATTTTAGCTTGGCCTTAATAACGAAGCAAAGCTATGTCTCCCAGCGTAGATTATCATATTACTTATACATAAAGCCAATTTACATGTCAAAATTATGGATCAATATTCCAGATACGCGCGTGCACACGCCAGTCATAATATTTGAAATTAAATGTCACCTGTCACATTTGCGTTTCGTGCCCTACGCATTGAATTATAACAAACCTTAAATAAGTTTTTGGTGCAAAATTTTCATTTTTGGTACAAGCTTTTATCGCTGACAGTACTTTTCTTACGACAGACAACTAATACTCATCGAGACAATTCTAAAAACCCCTAACACAATTAGGTTGCGTTGTTTCATCACAGAGTTCCTATGGCCACCTCCTGTCTCCATCATCAGATCAGCTCAATGGTACCATAATATTGCATTGTCATCCGATTTATACATGCATGCAAAATTTCAGCTCAATCGGAAACCGGGAAGTGGATCAAATTTAACTTGCAAGATTTGATTACAGACACAACGGTCAGGTGAAACTAAATAAAAGCTTGTAAAAAGACTACGTTTTCGAAAAATATAAAAATAGTATCTTTATAGACATATAAACATTAACACAAAGACTAAACGATGCGTCCATCAGGTCAATAGCTGCTAATAACGTATAAAACGTATAAGCCACTGTATATTTCAAGATATAATTACACCTGCCATACCAAGCTATGTATGGAAAAGGAATTTTCGCAGATATACATACAATCATACCTATAGATGCCGCATGTATCACTGATGAAAACAAAACAGACTTTATGGGCATCTGACTTATGAAGCTTAACCAAATTGGACATGTTGTCAACCTCATCTTTTCTCGACATGTTTACGTCGTGTTTTGGGCATAATAATGCTTCTTTCGTTGCTTATGTGAGTGACGGAAACAAATTTGATCAAATATTGGACCGGTGGCACACCACCCTAAGGAATCGGACTGTTGGGTCCAATCAGATACCATTAGGTACGCGAAATGTTGAAACAATCTTTATATGTATCAAGTATGTTTTAGTTCTATACCTAATCGCTTTCTCATTTTTTATATTAACTGAATATTTTTTTATGTCATTGTTACGCAAAATGGGTACATATACATATATGTTTTTAAGAAAGCCATATATATATATACAGTCCGAAAGCTTTTCTTGAGCAAAAACAGGGTTATTCGGAAAAAAATGGCTGTGACGAGAAATAGCGGAGCAATTCGGGAAGCAATGAGTCGTTTTCTCAAAAATACATACAAATTACTTACCTACCTCATTATAACATAAAATTGCTAAGAAGTACAAAGGCGAAGGCGATCCATTGGATCGGCTTCCCCATTGGATTTAAGCATTTTACAGAACATCTGCAGTGAATGATTGTGTCTGATCTATGCTAAAATATGTCTGTGGAAATTGTTAATTACCCTACTTACTGCAACTGTTACCACTAATGTTTATACAATGCCGGAGCGAGTAAACAAACGGCTGATTGTTTGTTTTGCTTATGTTTCTCTATGTTTAATTACAGGCATTTAGAAGTGAGAGTCGAGCATTTTATTGCTAATTATATTTTATAATTTATTAATAAAGTTCCATGAATGAATATTTAATATATTGTTGAATTATACTACCATTTCTATAAACTACTCTTTACTCGATTGTTTTTAATGAGTATAGGTTAACGGTGCGGTGGTAGACTAACAGTTTTTATATTTATGAATGAAACAAGTATTTATAGCACCTTCATATTTCAAAGATTTTCATGTTCACAATAAATCGCATAAGGGATAAGTTCGCCTTTGTACTTCTTGCTAATTGTATGTTATTTTTAATATGTCTTTTTGTACAATAAAGAGTTTACTACTACTACTACTACTACTACTACTAAATCGTAATTCGTAAATTCGTAATGGCGGACCTCGACAGTCGTCACACCCGACTCGGACTTGGCCGGTTTTTTCCGAAGAAAATTCTGAGACACTAATAAGGTATATTCTGGTAACTCCGATGGGATTTAACCTCTCGCCTACAGGGACCTGACCGAATCTTCATCTTTTTGTATTTTACTTTAAAACGGAACGGACGTAAGTACATTTTTTCTGCTCTATACGGCATGACCGAGGAAGCGCTGGTGGCCTAGCGGTAAGAGCGTGCGACTTTCAATCCGGAGGTCGCGAATTCAAACCCTGGCTCGTACTTAATTACCAATGAGTTTTTTGGAACTTATGTACGAAATATCATTCGATATTTACCAGTCGGTGAAGGAAAACATGGTGAGAAAACCGGACTAATCCAGATGGCAATCGCTTTCGTAAAAACTAGTGCCTACGTCAAATCATGGGATTAGTTGTCAAGCGGACTCCAGGCTCCCATGAGCCGTGGCAAAATGCCGGGATATCGCGAAGAAGAAGACACACATGAAATATGTATAAAAGACAATAGGTGCAGCCACATTCGGTGTGAGCGCGCGCATCATTAAATAGCCAGATATTTCTGGGCGCGGCTCCCAATCCGACACCGACACTCGGCTTGTCCACTTGACTTATATGGCGACGACGTTTCACTCTTATAAATAACGTTACAGTTCAATGATTTATTTAAGTGTGATCAATCTATGTTACGCACAAGGAAGACAACACCGAGAGGCATGTTGTTCAGGGTAGAGGAGACCCAGATTGCGCCCCTCAATGCGATGGACCGAATGAATGAAGGTTTTCACCGGGTCACCCTTAAATATGTGCGTGCGAAAAGCACTTAGTAGAGAAGAATGGCAGAAAACAATACAAAAGGGCCGTACAACGAAACCTTGATGGACACTACTACCCTGACAAAAGTATACGACTAAGAAAGAGTATTATTCTATTTTTTAAGTCGGTTAAAAACGAAAGCGCAGTACGAAATTCATGTTAGATAAATTTACGAGTTACTAAAACAAAAAGCCACGCACTTTTAGCGATAATGACATAAGGTATGTCACGAAAGCTGGCGGGTAACCTGGTAGCCGTGTCTAACACGCGAGACACGCGACTATGACCCACGATATCCGTGACGTTGCGTTTGCGTATAGTCCAGGAGCCTGCTATTATATAGTTTTTTTTCTAGCCCATTTCAGTGTCCCACTGCTGGGCAAAGACACTCTTAATTTCCACGACTCCCTATTTGGTGTTTCCTCCGGCCAGTTGTCAGGAATCTGTCCAGGTCATCCCGCCATCTCAGTTTGGGCGTACCGCGTCCACGTCCCTCTACTGGGATAGCTTAGCCACCAAGTGGATAGTTAATTGAATAACTAAAAAGATAATAACAGATCGCAAGCGGCCGATTGGGGGCTTATAAATAACTTGAGTTACTGGATATTAACCTTCATAAATAAAACCATGATTTTGTCATTTCGCAACATACTTAAGTAACCTTTGGTAGACCTATCTCGTTTAAACAAGTTTCATATATGATCAGTTAACCATGTCAACTATAGTCCATACTTGCCACCCCATCTGGCACATATAGAGGTATGTTTCAATTTAGATACTTGCAGGTTTTTCTTTCCGATTTGATACAAGCAATGTAAGAAGGCTACCGGTGGACGGGCAACAGCGTCCCTCAAATTCGGTGTACTCGACTGCGATCGCCAACCCGCCTGCCAAGCGTGGCGATTATGGCATTCACCCCCCAAAAGGGGGAGGCCTATGTTCAGCAGTGCACGTCTTATGGCTGAGATGATGATGATGATGAATGTAAGATCAACTGACGTCCTAACCTATGGTGCCTAAGTTGGTTTAAGATATGTTTGTGTTATAGTGAACAAGATAAGGTTCCTGGGAGTAAAAAACATACATTAAGATTGAATATATATGTGATTCATTTTTAAATCCACTCCGCATGGGCGGTTTTTAGGGAAAACCACTTACTCGTATATCAAGTGAGGTCAGATTATTGCGATCACCCCACAGTCTAAGTAGCTAACTACAATAGTCAACAGACAGTCTCATGGACAAATCGAGCCACGAACAATTGATGTCTTATTTGACAAGCGCTTGACGTCGATTAGATGTGACAAACTGTGTCAGTTATAACTCCGCGGGGGTTTTATACAGGAAATTGAAATGAAACTTATATTATTACGGTTCTACTCACTACCTTCGACCGGTTTTTTCTCAACGAGCTCAACGCGCCGCCCGCCGCGCATCAGTCGCACTTTAGTAACTTATTTATTAGTCGATGAAAATATTAATTAATACGAATGTACCTATTTTACATTCGATTACTATGATAAAGTATCAAATTATGTGATGTAAAAAACCAATTATGGCTTGAATTTTAGCTAAAAGTAAGATTAGTGCCTCCTCTTCATTCGATGACCTGTCGAAATTTCTGGTTATAGAGGCAAACGGGCTAAGGTAGTGTTACAGAGGAACACTAGTTTTTAATCTTAATTGTTACTAACCATTATAGGCCATTGTTGTCTTTTAAAAAAATAAATTGTATTGAAGAGTCCATCTAAGCTAACTTTGCACGTTGAACATAACAAAGTGAGGGAGTGTCATTATAGACGCCATATTTTCATAGAAATTTGTCATTAATGATGACATGACTTTGTTATATGCAAATACTATCCAGATCAAGTTAATTGGTCCGATTTTATGCTACTGACTGACCTTAAACTACCTTGCTCAAACCTTTAATTACCCGAATCGTACATACATCTACTTCCAAACATTGTTTGACAATTAACAATTGAAGATACTGTACAGTTGCCACCAGATATATCGGAGCAGCTGAGGCGCTTACAAATATCTGAACACGCCTCTATTGTCAGGGCGTTAGAGTGCGTGTTCAGATATTGTGAACACCTTGGCCGCTCCGATTTATCTGATGGCGACTGTACAAGGTTCACCTACATGTATAAAGATACTTCCCGCCTTACCCTTTTGACGACCAAATTTTAAGAATTTCACAGGCCGTATCACCGCGGCACCGCAGGCAAATCTTATAGTCCAAAACGCAATAATCATAACCTTCACGCATAACGCCGCAATGTAAATTCATATGTGACGTTATCTATGAAAAGGGACCTTATTGTCGATGGCGCTTACGCCATTATTATTGATGCTCCGGTATAAACACAATGCCGCGCGACGATGTGCGGCGTAAGCGCCATCGACAATAAGGTCCCTTTTCATAGATAATGCCCCATATGCAGATCATATCAAGACTGCGCTTCACTTATTCAGAATCATTATCTGATATTTCGGTCACCATTATGATGGTAATATAAGTAAATTATATGTGATAATCGTGAGTACGACTAAAACACTTATGTTTGAGAAGCGTTATTGTCATTTGAAATATATGTTTTAGTACTTTCGAGTCGAAGTTTCAGATGCGGAATCTTATCTTAATGGGAGTTCGCTTTTGTACTTGCATGAATAAATAATTTAATAAACACTTATTAGGTATAGGACATTCTGACACAAACTGACATTTGCATTTACCTTATGATTACTGCATTCCTTGTATTTAGCACAATAAAGAAAGTTTCTATACCTACTTTCTTTGCGTATAATGGTAATGTAAAGGTGTTAGGTATTTCGCTGTACATAAAGGTTTTATTTGGATACTTTTTATGGTTTTATATAGACACTTTAGGCCCGCCCCCCCACATCTAGCGTCTTTCGAGCGCCGGCGTCTACAACTCTATGGCCGCTGCTCGACGCAACTGCGCAGCGACGTCATTTTCCATAGCGCTGACCAGACGCCGACGCTCGGAAGACGCTAGATGTGGGGGGGGGGCTTAAACAGGCCAACCACGAGAAAGCGAATTGCGATCAACTTATGGTCCAAAAAACGTATAAGTACGTGTCAGATATTAGTCGCACACCAGCATGCATGTAACCGCTCACCCATCCAAGTACTGACCACTCCCGACGTTGCTTAACTTTGGTCAAAAATCACGTTTGTTGTATGGGAGCCCCATTTAAATCTTAAGCAGGTCACTGACGAGCCTTCCAAATGGATGCCGTTGCAATGGATTCATCCAAATGGACGGCATCCTAATATTAAACATTGTACGTTTTTGACATTCACGGACCGATTTTGGATTGCAG
This sequence comes from Cydia fagiglandana, assembly GCF_963556715.1. Classification (NCBI taxonomy): domain Eukaryota; kingdom Metazoa; phylum Arthropoda; class Insecta; order Lepidoptera; family Tortricidae; genus Cydia; species Cydia fagiglandana. The sequence continues at coordinate 18,578,056 of NC_085942.1, read as the reverse complement.
CCACGCTATTTGGACTGTTGGAAGGCTCGTCAGTGGCCACCTTTACAACCTCATCACTTACCGCTTTCTTGCATGTGGGTCAAAAACGTGCGGGTTAACCGGCGCCTTTTCTGTGGACAATACAAAAGTTAATGATTTGGGTGTGTTTTACTGAGGCTATTATATTTAAAGAAGTAGAAGGTACATGCAGGAAAATTACGATTTGTTTTGTGGTCCATTTATTTTTAAATCTCCACATGAAGTCATATTAACCTTAACTCATACTAGAAAAAAAATTGACCCATGTACTATAAAAAGTATAAGTACCCTACGGATGCGATTATTAAAGTGCAGTCTCTTGAGAGTCTTGAGTCACCATCACAAGCGCCGTCTGTCAATAAGTCTGGGTCTCTAATCAAGGGGCTTAATTCTTTTAAATTAGTCTGATTATGCGAGTCACCTTGGACTTAGGAATGCAGACAGTGAACGACCGACATTTCGTATGTGCGCGTGCGATGGTCAATGAATTCTACTGTTCCTTATCGTAGGGACCACACCGAGGTTTGGTTTATGAATTAAAAATACACATAAGTTAAAAGCATTGGAGCCGATACACACGTCATCATGCGTCATGCATGCTTTGAGAGCCTACCGCGAACACCGAAGTTCGCGAATTGCGGGCAACTCTCTGTCATAATTAGAGTGATAATTAGAGTGACAAAGATGGTTGCTCGGAACTTACGAACTTCGATTTTCGCGGTTCAAGCCGTGGTGAGTGATCGCCTCAGACGTGTGTTTGTTCTGTTTTCTACATGCAAAACCAAAAACGTAACGTCTTAAGGATCTTTAAACAATATTATGAAAACTAGTCAAACAAACCGATACCAATGCGCCAGAAATTATCAAGGAATTACGTGTTTATAAACTTAACAGATTAAATTAAGCACTTAAATACTCTTTCACAAAAATGTAACCCCCTAAAGCCGACAGCTTAATTCGAAACCGTCAAACGCCAAACGTTGTTTTTGGAAAAACAACGGCGGGCGATATCAAAAGATCGCAAGCAAATTCCGAGAAACGATTCGAACGTTAAAAGCTTAGCCTGGGGGTTGCTAATCACCCCATTGTTCCATTGAAGGGAAACGATTAGGAAATGTGGGGTTAAGAAATCACTAATCGTCTAAGTACTAATACCTACATAGTAGTATAAATAAATACAAAGTCGCGCATTCGATTTCTGTGGTATTTGGGATATAAAAGTCACCGTCACTACTCGCAGGTAATTGTATGTGACAGGCGTCACTCGCTCAAGGCCACCCGCTATACGCCTACCGCTCGGCGTATCGACGACGATACAACCGACAGAGGGCCGCCAAACGTCCGCCTGAGCGCTCGCACCGCACGTTTCCCGCGCTTACGCTTCAAAATGCCGAAACCTCGTAATTTTTGTGCAGTAGATGGGTGTAAAAGTCAAAAAACAAAGGAAAATTTGTCGTTTTTTTCATTGCCGAGAGACGAAGAAAGGTGAGTAGTATTTTTAGTGTTCCGTACAAAACTTTGTTTACGGAACACTTATGGGATCACTTCGGTCTTGTTTAAATCTATCTTTATGAATATTGTCACCATTTATTTCTTTGAACATAAGTAGGTAAATTAAGGAGTTTTTTGAGTCAGGTATTATAAAAGTGTTGTTTTTATATAAAATTCGTACTGTAATTACCTTACCTAGTACTTACGCAATGGGCATGTCCGATAATTATAGTTTTTTTTTTATATTTTTGCCATGGGTAGGAATAAGCGTCTGTCGGCGCAGGCCGACTTTATAAAAAAAGTTTTTTTTAACGTCTTGTTTTTTTTCAGGCGCCGTACATGGCTTGAAATAATAGGGAGGCCTGATTTATTAACAACTCAAACAAAGTCCGCTAGTCATGTTGTTTGCTCGCTACATTTTGACAAATCTATGATAAAGTACGTACCACAGCTGAAACCTGATGCGGTGCCCACAAAATCATTACTGAATCAACCAAGTACTTCCAGCCTCAATACAAACGAAGACTGTAAAAATGTGTCGACTCAAACGGAAGAATCACTTATCAACGTTCTATCAGCAGTTACCATTGAGGGTCCTGAAGAGAAGTCATCATGTGTACAAACTACGTCAGACAACGCTAGCGATATTGCAACACAAACAACACAAGAGCTTTCTGATACACACAGGAAACGTAAACTTCGAGTTGAACATAAGGAGACAGCAAAAAAAAAGAAGGATGCTTCAGCATGAATTAAATAGAATAAAAAACGAAATCTAATCTAACTAATCTGAATGCTACAAACATTTCAGTTTCAATTGTGAAGATGAAATTACTAAAAGATTTGTCAAACTCAAGTAAGTCAAGTGGCAAAAGAATCTGAAAAACAAGTCTAAAGGAAACCGCTACGATCCAGAGTACAAACTTTTTGCGCTAAATTTATACTTTTCCTCCAGTCCTCAAAAATACCGATGTCTAAAAACATTCTACCCTCCAACAATTTAATATGGTTATTCCCCCTAAATTTGAGGACCGTATTTTAAACTTTTTGGAAGCAAAACCGAAGCCTTTCTCGAAAAATGCAGAATATTATAACAGAGAATTCCGAGAAGGGAAAAAATTATAAATAATTATATACAACTAACACATATTTGATTGACTAATACAAAATATGGTAGATTTGCAACATTCGTTTTATTACAATAATCATCATAGGTACAACCCTAGCGCATTCTTACGATGACGCGTTGACACGTGACTCGCACAGCGGGACACACAGTCTCGACTCTTTGTGCGCGTATTTATGGTATATTTCTTCTCGTCCTGAGCAGCAGGTATTATTATTAAGATTTTGTAGGCTATTATAGCGTAGGTATTTTCGTTCTTGTATGGGAATGATGTATCTGTTACGTAGTAACTATTAATTAATCTGTGATGGGGCATTTGATCGATCTTTTAAATTTGTTGCACTGAGAGAAAAATCATCACCAGGAATTAAAAAACAGTTCTGTACTGGGGGAAAAAATTAAGTTTTAGTAATAATTATGGACGTTTCACTATTTCTGTAAAGTTTATTTATTTCTACAAACAGCTCAGTAATCCCAAATATGATTTCAACAAACAGATAATAGAAATTGCAAGAACTAATAGAAATTACAAAAGTCAATTTGTTCCTATTAGTTAACTCTCCTTGTCCCCGGATTAAGTTTATTTTTGTAATTCTAAGTGTGTTTTTGTTGTCCTTTTCTCTCAGTGTGCAACTACTCAGCCGACAATTATCTAAAATCTTATGCTGTTTGTTGTAAGGTCTGTAAAAGCCTTAAGAACTACCCTTTCTTCATTCGGCTATTATACTTTACGATCAAAACATTAGCTAAAGGTGTTCACTGTTCATCAAAAGTATGCGCAGTGAGCGCCCTTCGACGGTATAATCGAGTTCAAAAAACGTTGTATAAGAAATGTCTTTCAAGAAGCGAACTAGTCGCGACATGTTTGCGGTGAACATCTGCTGCTCTACTATTCCAGTTGGCCGCGGCTAACTATACGGTTACGAAGGACCAATAAAACTGGACCTAGAGATTCGTAATAAATAAACTTTGCAACTTTTGCAAGCCCATCAATTCCAAAAAAAAGCCCACTACACTACACTTAGTAGGAAGGGAAACACATCGAAATATGTAATTTAATCATTTTGCTAGAATCTGAAGCAGTTAGCAGCCCAATTTTGGAACTAGGTCCTTAGGTAGACCACAGCCGTGTAATCTTTGCAAAAGCGGCAAGGTTCTGGTAATCTGGCAGAAGCACCACGTCAAGACCTTTATAAATTATCCGGATATAATATCAAAATATTTCCTGTTCTGATGTAGGATTCCGCAGCATTCCCACGGAACCGCTGAAACATCACATGGAACCGCCGAAACATCACACCCTTCGACCGAAAGTCCGCGCTCGCAATGGTTTCCAGCAGGGGTAGGGTTGCGGATATGTCCGGACATGTCAGGATTTTTGACCCTTTGTCCGGATTGCGGCCGGACTTGGCAAGTGTCCCCGGATTTTTAGGAATGACCTTATAAAAAAAATGTTCACGTGATATACTGCGTAACGAATGCGATACGGGGTCGGGCGGAGGGAAAAGGAAAGGTAGATCCACGATACAGTACACCGCAGAGAGCAACGCGCCGGCGCCGGGCGTCGTTCAAGCTACACCAAATCTCTGTTACAAGAAATGTCCGGATTTTTAGGGTGATATCAGGATTTTTATCAGGACATTTATTCTTCCATATGGCAACTCTAAGCAGGAGCCGCCGCACGCGCACCACAAACAAGCTGAAGTGCACGTAATGAATGACACGACCGCAGCTGGAACACCTCGAGCTAATAAACTCTTTAAACGATTGGCACAACGCTCAAGGACCAAATTGAGCTCGCGTGAGCCAGGTGGCTCCTTGACCCTTAATGGTTATAATTTAATTCCATAATAACCCGGTTTCCGGATATCATTAGACGTGTCGGGCCACAGGTTGCCGGGCCCATTAAACTTTGCTATTATCCAGGTACCTGCTGTTGACAATTGTTGAACCTTGTTACCATGAGATAAGGTCCACTTAAGGGTAAGTGTGCTGCTAGAACATCGGAAGAAAGGTTAATCAATACATTAAGCCCATTAAGGTGCAGTTCGGATTCAAACTACACCAGCAATACTGCCGCAGCATTGTGGCGCGAAATTACTGCCGACATCGCTGCCACTAATGTCAAAAATCTGGACAGCTACATCGATTTTATGTATGTACGTATATTGTACTAGTACATAGAAATACAAACAAGAGAAACACAGTTACAGAGTAAATTAAATACAACAAAGGCAAAATTATCCCTGTAAGAGGTCCCTTCCAAGTTAAACTTCGAGGATATGAGTAGAACAGAAGTACATTATTTTAACATTGGATGCAGTAATACAAATTTCAGGTTTACTCAACCCTAAAAAAATACTAATTAATATTTTTAAAATATCATTTTAATTTCATTCATGAATTAAGTTTTCGATACTACATTGAAAAATGGCATTATTTTTTCAAATGAACTGAAGATAAAAACTCTAATCATCTCTTAGAAGGTGTTATTACTTAGCCATCAATTTTCAATCAAATGCTTAGTACAGATTTACGCAAAAAATGTACCGTTTGCGGTCTGCGGCAATCACTAGCAAGATGTGAATTAACTAATTAGTTAATTACCATTCTGTCTCGATTTTGGTATAAATAAATTACAATATATGTACACTGCATTCTGTGGTCTTTTGCTTCTTTTCTGTGTTGTTTTGTGTTTATTTTACGTGTCAATGGGTACAGTTAATCAGTGTCGTAAACGCAATACTACACAAACACAGGCTGAGTGTTATCCTTTTCTGGAATCACCCACAGTACTGTAACTTCTCATTTACCTACTTATATTTCAGCCTATTTCAGTCTGATTCTTGAAATTTATTTGTCAGATAAAAATAACTGTCTTTTTCCTCTAATTTTTCACATGCAAAAAAAGAGAGCTTGTTAAGGTGTAATCTTAATCTCACAGATAATTTTAATCTGACATTTGAAAAATCAGACCTTAATGTTGTTTGTGTTTCGTTCGAATACATGCATTATTAATTCATTAATTTCTATTTAATTCGAAGATATGATGTTTGCGAAGCCGAGATATTTGTATTATATGTATAATGTTTTGTATTTTTTCCTAGGGTAGATTTTTAGTGACTGGTTTCAATGAGAAAAGGGATTGAATTGAGAATTTCTTATAGTCTGGTAAATTTAAGGATTTTAAGGGATAAACAGAATAAACAAAACAAACCCATGTACCTATTTTGTTACATTAATGAATTCAAGCAGCTGACGAGTAAAATTTAAAGTAACCAAATCAAGCTACTTGTGTTACCAAATAAGTACAATGTGGAATAAAACTCAAATCCTCATCTCCGTAATGTAGAATGCTAAGCGAAGCGCCAAATTCTTAAGAAAAAACCAACAACAAAGAAAAAAATGTATTATGGAGGCGCCAAAAAGCCGCCGACTTTCCAAGAACCCGGAGATGAATTAAAAAACTACGGAGTGGCCGCCGACAAACGGTTTCACAAGCCGATGCACCTATATTGTTCCCAGCCACAGATAACCTCTCGCAGACGCCGCAATATAAGCTCTGAACCCCTAGGGTACATTTCATTCGATAGCTTGACGTGCGTTTGCGTTGTATCTATTTTTGTATGAGATTTTGAACAGCGCGCCAACCGGTACGTTTTGGAAACTCAACATTCGTATTGACGTTCGTATTCGTATGGACGAAATGACAGTTAATTGTGTACGTCACGTCAAGCTATCGAATGAAATTGATACTAGGGGTCGTAAGGCCTATTCAAGTGACAATTGCTTGATCGCGCCTTTTTAATCAATCAACATGATGAAGTCATGTCTACTTTTCGTTCACATCTGCTTATCCGATATATTTTTACTTATAGATCGATGGTTTTCTGTCTACGGCTAGGGGCTAAGGTGCCATAACTCAGGACTTCCCCTGACATGTTAGGATTATTGGTTGGACATTGGGATTGCGGAGGGACTTGGCGCCGTTAACAACTATCAACATGTTAATTTGTAATTTACATGAGCACAGATTCTAAACATGTTCGCCACTGAAGCAAAAAAATCTAAATAATTAACATTTAAAATTAAATTTCGGCATATAATGATTCATCTAGTGTGCGAGTGAACAGTGTTCCGATCTTAACAATTTGACGATAACAGGAAAGTTTTTTGCGGCGGGTCTTATCTTTTTTCCAAACGCCCGAAAGGATTTTTTTTGATCTGTATATATCGTGGCTGATCTTGATGGAGGTTACTTGGCGCCGTTAACAACTATCAACATGTTAATTTGTAATTTACATGAGCACAGATTCTAAACATGTTCGCCACTGAAGCAAAAAAATCTAAATAATTAACATTTAAAATTAAATTTCGGCATATAATGATTCATCTAGTGTGCGAGTGAACAGTGTTCCGATCTTAACAATTTGACGATAACAGGAAAGTTTTTTGCGGCGGGTCTTATCTTTTTTCCAAACGCCCGAAAGGATTTTTTTTGATCTGTATATATCGTGGCTGATCTTGATGGAGGTTACTAATTATACATATTGATTGGTGTTAAGATGAGATATATATACACACACACACACACTATTATTATTAGTGTACAATTTTTCATACACTATTCGTCGGGGAGTTGCACAAATCTCTGTTTGGACATTTTGCTGGGACATACATAAGTTAGCCGCGACCACGACCAATGAAACCTGGGCTATAACCGCGAAAATCGAAGTTCGTAAATTGCGAGGATCTTTCTCTTTTACTCCAATGACGGCGTAATTAGAGTGACAGAGAAAAATCCCCGCAATTTGCGAATTTCGGTTTTCGCGGTAGCCCCTCTGTGTCGGAACGTCATAGACCCGTCTATAATAAATATGAGTTCATATGAGATTCAGGCTAATATGATCGATGAAATGTTCTTAAGTGGCACTTCAAATAACAACAAAATAAACATAAAAACGCAAGTGGAGCTTTTTATTATAACGTTACCAAGCAATTAAAGAATTCATTGACGTAAAAAAAAACAACAGCGCCAAAGCGCCATTCCTTCTTGACTTGATGCTTTGTCATCCGAATCATTGTCTACGCAAGGTAAAATCTAAATAATAAAAATGTATTCATCAGAAACAACAAAAACCCCTCTTACCGGGAAGACTCATTTCTCCACCCGCAAATGGAAGGGAACAAAAGGGAACGCATTGTGACGTTCCCTTTGTCAAGGCCCCGGTTTTATGAATCGAAATCTATGGGTGGTATGTTGCGAGCCTCATTTCAAGTATTACTAGCGTTTTCGAGAAAGCTATTGTTTAGCTATTGACCATTGTAAAACAAATATTATTTGAGGCGTCGTAAATGACACTTCTTTTTAAATGAGGCAGATGGTAGTGGGACAATGAGGAAAGGTGCTAGCGAGGCGCTTTGTTTCAATTCAACATCTTTATCTATCCTTAATTGTTCTCACCTGCTTCCTTGTTAAAAAATCATTTTATCGTCGCAACTTTCGTGTTCGCTGTTGTCTTTCGTGTCTTAATTGATATTTTTGATTGGGGGGTCGGGTTTCATTTGTCTCTCAATTAGAACCATTGTTGGGCATTAACCTTAAGGTCATTCATAATCGTTTGGAATATTTAGATTTCTGATAAGATTTTAAGCGACTCACAATTGCTTGTTTTAAGTTATATGGATACCAAAGCAACTGCAATTGCTTGTTTTAAGTTATATGGATACCAAAGCAACTCGCAATTGTTTGTTTTAAGTTGTATGGATATTAAATATTATGATGCGGAAGGTCTAGGCAAAAATCGTGCTGATGAGTTTGCCATGGTTGTTGTTGTATGTTTTGTAATAACTGAATTCACAAACGTCAACTTTTGGCAACCGGAGTGATCTCATGATGTAGGGACTTGCAGCCGTACAGCGCATTAGCTGTCAATCTCGAAGCCCAAGTGTGTATAGGCTAGACGTGTGCGCCGATTAAAAAATGATCGGCGGCGGCGTTTGCCAAAAAATCGGCGGCGGCGGCGTGTTTTCGGCGTAAAATCGGCGTGACCTTGACTTTTAGGTTTCTTAAGAAAAATCATTAATTCGTTGTTTTTCTTGAAAATTTGATCAATGCAGGTTGCTGGTCAGTGAACTACGTATAGTTTGAATATGCTGTGAGTACAATAGGGTTTGTAAATGAACATAGGATTGGTGTAATAACTTGATTTCCCTAGTAACTGGCTTGCATTAAGAGGTTACCTAGTCCCAATACCTTCGATCCGATCTGTAACTCTCCATTTTTTCAAGCTCTCCATGGCTTATTCTATTAAAAATGACGTACTTTAACAAAACAGAACTCCACACATAATTGATATTTGCTAGCCATAGTGGACTTCTTCAATGGTTTTCTTCTCGTACAAGCACCAGGCTCACTGAGACTTATCTTCTTTCACGTTTTCTCATTGCTGAGGCTGTAATTTGTCTCCATTTTGTGCGGTCATAAGCCGTATGGACTGCACGGTGCAGACTGCCGCAAGCCGACCTCTTCATAGCGTTCGACCATCTCACACATGCTCCAAGCACGTTTGCCATTCATTCGGATTAAATTCATGTGTTTTTCCACATCATGGGTTGGATAATATGTCCGTAGAATCTAAGGGGTCACCCATGGCATATTGGGAAGAGATGAGTGGCGATATAGTGCTCTTTGAGAATGGAGGGGTTTGTTCTTCTAGCTGTCCAAGGTATAAGCAGCAGCAGCACTAGCAGCAGTCTTCGTTAGTTCGTTAACAGCGGACGGTGAATACTTAGGATTACTCAGTTACTTTAATTGGTGTGTCAAATAGTTTCTGCAACTGGCTATTCAGTTTCATTTAATTAATAATTGATGTATAGGTATTTGACAACTGTAACATAAATATTACAAAAAAAATCCATATTATAATCCAAAAACCAACTTGGAATAGCTAATTAACAACACTCAAGGTCACGCCGATTTCACGCCGATCATTTATCGGCGGCGGCGGCGTGGTCAAAAAGCCCAGCGACGGCGGCGCGCCGGCGCGGCGCACACGTCTAGTATAGACACATTTAATGCAATTATTAATTTATGCAGAAGAATAACATTGTAATATTGAAATTTGAAATAAAACAAAACATGTGAAATACCGATTGTCTGACTGACGCATCAATGGCACCAAACCATGGAACTAAAATGGCCTACTGAGAAATTTTGCCAAAAATTTTCCATACGGGAATCCCGGAGTCCCAAAGGGTATTCCCAAACAAATTGCAGCTAAGATACAATCGTAAAAACTGGTTTGTAACCGACCCTTTTGTTTTCACAGTAATTTTGTAATTTACTTTTTAAAACAATGTAATGCAAACAGCGAAAAGGTTGCACAGTAAAGAATCAAGTTGTTCAGTACAATCGCCGTAAAAACGTCACTCGTCTGCAGGCGCGGCCACCTATCCTGCCAGGACAGGTGCTGCTAAATACTACAAGCAACATAATTAACTGACCAATATTCGTTCTTATATCTTTGCAATAAAATCCACAAATGATCAGCGGTATGTTCCAACTATGAGGGCTTACAAGAGCTTATCTCATTATATACCTTATCTCATTGCAATAAGTTCGAAGAATAGTCAGACGGGAGTACTTTGACCTACTGTTTAATTGTTTAGTGAATTTTATGGGCCCAAAGAAGTATGCTTTAACAATCGGTGTTGCGTTTTATTACTTGCTGATAGCATCTCCGCAAGGTAAATAGATGTTTATTTTTCAATTTAATTTAATTACGGTATTTGTGAGGCGGTTGAATAAAAGTTGACGAGCTGTAGTTACTAGTTACCTAGTGCAAGGACCATAAGCAATATTGTTTATGGTCCTTGCCTAGTGTAAGTGATTAGTTGCCTAGTTATTCTGGGCATTTTCTGCAAATCGATATCCACTGTGCCTATTTTGCGTGAAGAGAGGTATCCCTGACTGGTTGACTGGTAGAGAATGCCGTGTAGCATTAAGTCCGCCTTTTGTCACTGTATATTTTTTACTGTGCAATAAAGTTTAAAATAAATAAATAAATAAATATCCCTACTCTAAGCATCCCAGCTCCCCCACGAAACCAAGCAAGGTCTTCAGGTTGCTGACTGCCTCCTTCAGTGTGCACGGATTCCCTAGATATTTGCTCCTGTATACTTCTACCTGTTTACAGTCTATGAGAATATGTTTGTAGTGTAAGTATGTAATTTATAGCATCATTAGCGTTTTAAAGGACCTTTTAAAAAAGTATGCCATTTGAAAAATAGCTGGATGCTTAGCCTAGACGACAATCTTTGATAGGAAACACCAATTTAAACTTCAGTAATGTATGGAAATAGTCATGTGACTTTTCTTGGTATGTGTCAACCCGGTATATATTTACTTTTTGTTTGCCGATGTGTGATTGTCAATCTGGTATAAAGCGACCATCGCCCATAGATACCTACCCGGAGGAACCAGAAGGGTTGTAAGTGCGTTATCTTTAAGTTGGAATCACGCTCAATAAGGTCTAAACAAGGTTTGTCTAATATTAAGCTAATTTTAAGCTTTAACTCATGTTTCGGAGAACCTAGGTCTCCATTTTCAAGAAGTAACAGTGTAGCTTAATGTACAGTCGCCATCAGATATATCGGAGCGGCCAAGGTGTTCACAATATCTGAACACGCACTCTAACGCCCGCGCCCTGACAATAGAGGCGTGTTCAGATATTTGTGAGCACCTTGGCCGCTCCGATATATCTGATGGCGACTGTAAGTATGACTCACGGGCTCACGACTGTTTAATTTCGAAAGTTTATCTATATTCCACCCTGTATCCGTAACGTGGCACAAGCGACTCGGACAGGTGATGTGTCAGATCATAAATTATAAGCCCCTTGTCCACTATCCACAACCAAAAGGTCATAATACCTCATTCCTACTTATACTACAAACCAAACTGACGGCCGAGCTCCTATCACTATCTCTCTCACTCTTGCCATGACCACGTAAGCGTGAATGAGAAGTTTTACGACCCCGGTCCTATTACTTAATGATTTATTCCCTTTTGTGACTATAAGTTCATAATGAGCATTTGAACATTCTGTTATTTGCGTCCCGATGTCTTTTTAATGTCCTTCTATTGATTGTCAAAAGTTTTTTGTGGACTTTGGGTTTGATGTCGCAGTTTTAAAACTGTAAAAGTTAACTGGAGCAGGTGTGTTTTTTTTAAATCGTTCAAAAAAGAACGATCAAATTTAAATGCCCCATTATGTAATTTTTTGTTCTAATGTTATGTTTGTACTAAACCTAAATTTAAGTATTAGTATGTTACTAACACATTATGGACTTTTGTTCTAAATAAATTATTATTGAAAATAAATTGAATAAATAATCTAGAATGCATTTATAACCGTACTCAAAACAGTAATTGTTTAAAGAATATGTTTACTTTAATATGTATTTGAAGTTTCCCGGATATCTGTGCTGATGGTAACAGACGCGTTTTGTTAGAGAGTGAGTCTTCTGTACTTTAGTACTATTATTTATTCTGTGGCTCTAGTGTCAATATATTTGTCTTGTCAATTTAAGTACATAAATTGTATTAAGAACAAAATAAACTTATTCTATATTTAGGCCAAGAAATAAGAAGTTATAGAGGGAAATGCTAGGAACACAATTTTTGACTCCGTAACTTTGTTTGGACTAGTTAGGAGGTGAACATATCAAAAGTCCCCGGCCGTAGCCCCGGTGCTGGGGGGGAGAGGGGGGAAAGAAGGTCTCATTTTTCGGTTTTTCACTAATATCTTGGAAACTTTGCGTCTTAGCGACATGACTACTGAGACAAACCAAAAGCTGATAAAATTTGTTACAAGTTTTATTCAGTCAAGTTTTTCGATAACTTGAATAGTTTTTGAGATATCCGCTCTTGAAAGTTTATTTAGGGCTTTCAATTTTATCTTTATATCTACATTAGTGAAGCTGCTAGGCCGTGTTTGGTATCATTTTCGTATAAATCGGGGGTGCTGAATTCATTTTTGGTATCACATTGACACCATTCCTTAGAAAAACCATATAAACTTTAAACAAATACCTTTTTTTTTTAATTCATCTTCACGCTTAAACCGCTCAACCAATTTAATTGTAATTTGGTATACAGATATTTCGAGTCCCAAGACAGGACATAAGATACTTTTTCTACTCGTCGACTATAATTCTTGAATTAAGATTTCTTATACCAAACTTCAATTGGGTATTTTTAATGTATGGGCTTCCAACTCAACTATAATATTCATATCGATACAGTTTAGTCAACTATAATGAAATTGACCAATCACAGCTCGCCGCGATCAAGAGGACGAAACAAAACCATAGCTCAAATTAATTATTTATTTTAGGTTGTATAGTAGAAACAATTGGTTCATAAGTCAGAAACTCGCATGTGACACCCTTAATATAGCAACATCCATAGACTACGAAAACCACTTAGTGTTGCTTGTTAGTCTCCATAGGCTACGGTGGCCAAAATCGAGAAAACAACTGTCTAAAAATTTAATTTAGCGCGGAGCAAGTACCAGGGCCTCATGAGTTACGAGAAGGTGTCGTTGACCATGGCACCGGGCGCGGCGGCCGGGGCGCGTAGTATGATTAAAGTATCGAGGCTGCTCGCGTACCATCTGCATACTTTTGGTTTGGTTTGTTTGTATGATTCTACTAGTTTAAAGTATTATTTTTGTTGACTCATAGAAAAAGTATTGTATACAATAGTGATATAATCAAGCTTTTCAATCTCGTACCTGAATTAGGCAACTCAGCAAGCTTCGTTGCCTAAACACGGTACTCGACTGAAAAGCTCTCTATTATATCACGATTGTATAAAATACTATTTTATCTCAATAATCATCCTTTAAAGTTGTGAAATGGAGTATGGGGGGAATTCAACTTCGTCGACGAAACTGAAATCCTGAGGTAAATACTGCTTAATGTAAAGTTTGAAGTCATGTTAGGTATCATTTTCATCTAAATCACAGATGTATACCATCCTAAATTTCACCTAAACCGGTTCAGCGGTTATTGACTCCTCATACAAACTTCCACCCCACTTTTCACATCCTCAAAAGATGCTTTTGGTTATAAAAACCATCCTATGTCTTGTGTCGAGACTGAAACTATTTCTATACAAAATTTCAACGAAATTGGTTCAGCAGTTTAAGCGTGAAGAGGGATTTTTAAAAATACATTTTTTTAAATTTTGGTTTTACTTCGGAATAGTGTCAATGTGATACCATAAATGAATTCAGCGCCCCCGATTTATACGAAAATGATACCAAACATGGCCTAACAGCATCACTGATGTAGATATCAAGATAAAATTAAAATCCCTAAATAAACTTTCAAGAGCGGGTATCTCAAAAACTATTCAAGATATCGAAACACTTGACTAGATAAAACTTGTAACTAATTTTATGAGCTTTCGGTTTGTCTTAGTAGTCATGTCGCTAAGATGCAAAGTTTCCAAGATATCAATGAAAAACCGAAAAATTCGACCTTCTTACCCCCCTCTACCCCGCAGCACCGGGGCTACAGCCGGGGACTTTTGACATGTTCACCTCCTAACTAGTCTAAACAAAGTTACGTAGTCCAAAATTGTGTTCCTAGCATTTCCCTCTACAACGTTTTTTGAGCATTCATTTACTGACCTAATTGGGGTCATTCTAAGTTAAGAGGTATTAACGGTGTCCATGATACATATTCATACTTTTCTTAAACTATTTAAATAAATTATGGTAATTTCCCTTAAAAGATTGCATTTCCTCTATAGACACTCAATTTCAATTAATTAATTAATTCAGTTCAGTTCTGTCACAATTGCCCCTCAAACATGCAAAAGTCCCCTCCCCTGGCCTGTCCCTTTGCAGGTTTTACAATAAATCAGTAATTTTATCCAGATGTAATTCCCATTAATCCGTTAAATTTGGTATACTTCATAAATTAAAATAAATATTTATTGTAATGTTATTAATAAAATCCTTTAAATTTTTCTTTTTCATAAAAAATATTTATGTTAAAGTTTGTCCCCCAAATTCTATGTCTCCTACCCTGGCTATTATGTAAATGTAAAAATATTGGGTTTATAATTTTAATTATTGAGATTTTAATCCCAATAACAATGCATTTGATTCAACACTAACAACCAACCCTGCGACAGTCATCTTTTGGTTCCAATTGTCAGTCATTTTGATCATTGACCCCTTTACTTGACAATGTTGTTTTATGAAAGTGGTATCTCCCCTGGTCAGTTTTATTTCAAAATTATTGATATAAATACTTAATTGTATTTGTATATTTACTATAGTTTATGCATAGATTGTATAAATACTTATTTTAATTATTTACAATAAATACTTTCACAATTATATGTGTTTTGACATGAAAAAGTCACTCCCCTGGCGTCTTTCCCCTGGCGCATAATTTCCCAAAATGTACAGTGGAGGTATGAATTCTTGTTTAAATGAATTATTACACTTTAATTTGCTGGAATTTGTAAGACGGCTGGTCAAAATTTCGATTTTGTTTATGTTTTTAAAGAGATCAGGGGAGAGACCCTTCTCTCTTTATTACATAGAAAAAGTACGGTCTTCTAAAATGGTAAAAAATTTAAAAAATGACTGATAAGCTTACAAATATACATAAAAGAGTTGTTTCAATAAAAATATTGTATAATTAGATCAAAATTTTAACATTTATGTTGTGCCACTTTTTCATACAAGCGATTACCTCTTAACTTAGAATGGAATGACCCATTGATTACTTCATTACTGTACAGTGTACCAATTTAATTAGTAATATTATTATACTGTATTCTATATCAATTCAAGTACCTACATACATATTTACATATAAGTCCAAAAAACAATCATGTAGGTCCACCCTTCCAAAAAACTTCTCCAATGCCACCCAAAAGTTAGATTAATCAATTTAAACAATTACAATGAATTCCCCTGTAATTGTACGTAACAAACGTCAAAACCATCGCGTGTAAGTTTAATCCGAAATTACACGGTAACCTTGCAAGTGTGCACGCGCCCTTAGGTAAACGACCTATCGACGTGCAAACTTAACGATGACGTTCATGAAAACTTTACTATACCTTAACGGTTCCACGTAAAGTTGATTTTAGAATGACAAGTCGTATTTGAGCCGTATGCGACTTTCTGAAGTTGTTTTGTCAAATAATGATATTCGTATTTAGAGTTTGGTGTGTTTATGTTATGTTTTAAGGTTCATTTTGGAGTATACATATAATAACGTTTCGCTGAACTGAAAAGCCTCACGTGAATGAAGAATTGACACCATAGGCTTTTTAGGTACCTTCATACGATAGCAATATATAGGGGTGTGTATCGACTTATTGAGTAATGGTGTGTTTACAGTTGCCTTTTAAAATGTTTAAAGGATACTAAAAGCATGGCTTGTGCAAAAGGCCGAATGTAACATGTCAGGTTTTGAACGAGGCAGGTAATTAATACAGGATGAAATTTTATTCGCCAACCATAATGCGTACTGAATTTGTAGTAAATAAGTAAACACTTTATTGTACTAAAAGAAAGTAAATTTGTTACATCATATAAAACATAATATTATTATTATTATTCAGAGCCCACTGTGTCCCACTGCTGGGCAAAGGCCTCCCCCCTCTTTCTCCACTCGTCTCTATTTAGTGCAATATCTGGCCAGCCTCTCAAGAAGGAGTCCAAGTTATCCCGCCATCGCCGACGAGGCCTGCCGGCTCCCCGGTTAGACTCGTGGGGCTCCCACTCTGTGGTTAACTTGGCCCACAAGTCGTCCGGCATTCGGCAGACATGACCAGCCCAGTCCCATTTTAACTTGGCCGCTTTCCGAGCTACGTCTATTATTCGAGTTTTAGAGCGCAGCGTGGTGTTTCGGACTCGATCCCTTAATTTTACACCTAATATGCTGCGCTCCATAGCTCTCTGGCAAACCCCGAGTTTGGACTTCTGAGCTTCCGTCAATGACCAGGTCTGAGCACCGTAGGTGAGAACTGGAAGTACGCACATGTCCATGAGCCTACGCTTGAGTGATAGAGGTAGGTCTCCCTTCATCAGGTGTTTCATTGACCAATAGCTCTTCCAGGCGTTTTCGGTATCAATAAAACATAAACGGCGAACTTATCCCTAAGAGCTCCCTTCTCTTCCAGATATAGATCATACTGAATGCCACACTTACCCCGTATTAAGCAGATTAAGCTTACTATTCTTACTAATGTAAACAGGTCATTATAGTAGGTAAGTATTGGTAATTTCGTGTTGCTGTTCGGTGACCACTTTTAATTGTAAGTTGTTGTAATTTGAAGGGCTGCCGTGTTTATACGACAATTGCTATTGAAGGTGTTACCTATTATTAGCCGCCACGCGTACCAAGTGGTTAGTAATTAATTTCCACTTTTCAATACTGTTTTTCTTGTTGGCATTTTTATTCGAATTCTTATCATCGCGTGTTACATTTAATTTATATAATTTTGTATTTATGATAAACTTGTTTATTAAAGCACGCTAAAGAATATTGAAGTAGGACTTAAACAGTTCTTAAACAGGGTAGGCCAGTACCTTATTGTTTTTTTTTTAACTGAGATTTTAGTATTTCCTACTGCAATTATCCGTGGTTTGACGAACTCGTAATTTCTATACAGCGAGAGCGAGAGGTATTTGCGCAAGATAGATAAGTAAAGTTTGTATGTAAGTACGTAAAATTAGTTTAAAAGTATCTATACTCTACGGCAGCATTTCCCAGACTATGGATTGGTGGGTCGTGAGCAATATTTGGAAGGGCCCTGAAACATAAGTCTACTTACAGTTAACGAAATTCTATATCTCTTAGTGGTTGGCAACTATCCTTGCCTGTTTGATGAAAATGATGAATGAAAACTTTGGGAACCACTGCTCTACGTAGAATTTGAGACACTACTACGATTACTACGAAGTGCTCGTAGCTAGGCCTTGATGGTCTACAGGTCTACTCTACGCCGTCCGCTGATCCATAATTTCGCCTACCGCGCACCACGTTCGACGTGTTGCCTCTCTGTCGCACTTAAAAATTTACTATAGGACGGGCTTTATGCTGCTTAGTCACAAAAAAAAGATTAATTATGTGAGTACCTAACCTCATTCTTGAAATAAATGTTACTGTATATTCGGCCGTCGCACGGGCGCCGACGAAAAACAAAGTGTCGCATTAAAATATGCTAATAGGCGACACGATAATGTTTGAATAAATGAATGGGGGATCCGCAATGTATGTATAGCCCTGTGCCTAAAGGACTGTGCACACCGGGTGCGTGTGCGTTGATGTACACGTGCGCGTTGTAATGTTCAGTTCCTAAGAGAGACGACACACAGTTTGCATTACGTGTGCGTACGCGGCTCCAACATTTAAGCGCACGCGCAAGAGAAGAGCGTACTCCCACTTCATAGGCTCGCAACCCCGGTATTGCAGATGTCCATGTGCAACGGTAATTGCTTACCATCAGGCGATTCGTTTGCTCGTTTGCCTCCTATATCTTAAAAAATATAGTGTCGGAAAAAAATATGTTTATGCGTACATGCAATTATGTTTTATGGTTAAGGCATTAAATCTTTCAACTACACTAGTTCAAATACTTCCAATCACTACCGGTAGCCTAGGTTCACTGCATCAAACAAACCGGCTTCAATATACATGTTTATTGCTAAGAAACATAAACAGCCCAGCCATTCAACAACAATGGAGACGCGGGCTTTACGAGCATTTTATTACGGCTTATAAATACATAAGTATTACGGTTACTCACGTCAGAAACGGGCGGGGCGCCTTATGCCCTGGGGACGCAAAAGAAAAATCATCGCTACAATATTCAGTGACATATGATTTAAAACTGTTTACATAACGATATAGTTTGTCATGAAATTGAGAAGTTATGGTTGGTTAAATGATTGAATGTCACTATAATTGCTTGCCTTCAGGCGCTTCTATCGCTGGCGTAGGAACACTCTGCGTTATATATGATGCTCCGCTCGTATTTAATTATTCAAATGCATCAGAACGGTACGTTAATTTTCATTCCCACGACACGGTGCGACTCTGACTGTACCAGCCATAAATATGTAAACGATTCTAAACGTTAACCCATTAAAATAAGGTCAAAAACGTATGCTCCTTTATGATCAACATATATAGAAGCGATGCAGTTTAGATAAACGATCCTTTACTTGATTAAAGTATGTTTTATTTCTTACTTTATGGGGATAAAGGCAATAAATCTAAATTTAAGAGATCGGTGTTTTATTACTTCCACCGCGCAGGCAATGGCTTGTCTTAACGAATTTGACTAGAGACATGTTCGGTTCTAAAATTACCAGGGAAGCCGAAAGACCGGAAAAAGGATAGTAGTGGAAATATTATTGTATCAACCTGTTTCTTAATCCTCTTCACTGTGTCAAATCGACTATAATTTTTGAACACCGCTTTATAGATAACGTCATACGCTATCATTATCACTCTGATATCAACGGATTTCAGCATTTTCTCGCCCACTGCTGAGCGTATTCGTAGTGGTCTCACTTCTAGTAAGCCAGTTGACCCAGTCCTGAGCTAATCTCATCCAGAACCTGCGATCTTCCAAATGAGCTGACGGACGCTGCGCGTTTCTTCCATCCGAAAGCTGCCACCATTCTGACCGTTAATCCTCCTTGCTAGCTCGACATCACACCGCGCCAGCTGTCTTTTAATTTACAACTTATTGATAATTTCGCCGGGCATAAATCAAGTACCATGGATTAAA
Organism: Cydia fagiglandana; assembly: GCF_963556715.1. Taxonomy (NCBI): domain Eukaryota; kingdom Metazoa; phylum Arthropoda; class Insecta; order Lepidoptera; family Tortricidae; genus Cydia; species Cydia fagiglandana. The sequence continues at coordinate 18,558,581 of NC_085942.1, read as the reverse complement.
CCATAAAAACGGTACACCCCATCTGTCAGTGGAACAATGGTTCATTCCTGCGAGCTGATTTATCACCACGATAGTGCACCGATTGATCGTATCGGGTTGAGTTATTGGCGAAAAATTACCAGCTGGGATTTGAGAGCGAGTCTAGTTGGACTGTCAGGGTTCTGTCTTTTTTGCTCTTTTTTTCTGGCCACCAGTCGCCCAATACGTATATAATCTGGCAAACCATTTTTAGCACCAAAGGCAAATTTGACAAATGTAGACTCGAGTCGAATCTCGCGTCTTTTTCGACTGACAAATAGGTGAAATAGGCTAGTCAGATTTTTCGTCCTTTTTAGTTTTTAATCACTAAACTTGATAGAATGATACGTACGAATGGAAAAATTATGATCTAAGGGCAAACTTAAAAAGGGTCTTTATAATACGAGTAACGGAACAGCAAGCGAATCATGGAAGGCTTTACCCACGTGATAAAATAAGCATCACTTTTTAACACCACGCTATTGAAAGATTCACTGTCTTTATCATGCTGTCATATCAATAAATTTGACCATAATTATGCGTACTGGTGTTGAATTCACCCCTACATTCAAATATAAAACACAATATAAATTAATATCCAAGCGCACAAAGGCTGAAATATTTACTGGTTTCAGAAGTATTTACGGAACCCTAAAAGCCCTACCCGATGATAATTACGATATGTGGCGGTTCACACAGGCTGATTTATTAGGAGCTAAGTGTGGCATGATAAGGATTTAAATTTTTCCTGTCCGTGTGAGCGGCCCTTTACAGTCACACGCAAATATTTTTCATTCCTTTTTTAAATATTTTTCTACTTTACCTGATTTATTTTGCTTTGCGTACGAAGTACAAATTCAAATGGGGTTTTACTCGTAAATCTAAGAATGGCTCATTATTTTAAAATGCTACCGTTGTGGGACTTTCGAAGATATGTTGGTGGAGGATTGGAGGACCAAAGAAAACAAAATTAGGGACATATATCAAAAGAGCTGAATGCAGTAGAAAGCAAAAAAAACAGTAAGTAACTTCATGAAACCCGTGTCAATAGGTAAATGTTTATTAAAGCTGAACCAAGTTCTAGAGACTTCTAATTTATTTTTCCTTAAGCAGCAGTCTTACTTATCTCGTATTAATGTCGGCGGCCAATCGTAAGATCAGACAGATCGTAATGTTCCTGTGTAATATTTTGACGATAGTCACATTAAACCAATATATAGGTAGGATAGGTTCGTTAGGTTACTTCAGATACCCGAAGGGCAAACTGCCCAGAAATCTCAGGGAACGAGTCAAAGATTTTCACGTTTCACGATATGCCTAGGAATTTCACGTTATGCCTGATCTTACGATCGGCCGCCGACATTAACAAGGTTTGGTGGTCAGTTAGGTAACTCTTGTTATCAATAGTACAAGACACACATTTTGCTTAACTATAGGTAACTATTACTTTTATCTCATATGACAAAACAAAGTTGATTGATCCCTTAATGTCACTTATACAAAATAAAGAAATCTAAATCGATTGCGTCATTTCGATTTGCCAGAGTAAAAATACTAAAGACACCTAGCTTTGCTAAACCGGTGATAGGAATTTTCTACAGACGATTAACATTCATTACTTTCTATGGTGAACATTGCCGGACAATCTCTATACAAGAGAGTTTTAAGTCATTCTTGTTTAATTTATTTCACCACCGAAAAGCAACAGGTCATTGAATGAAATTTCGAAGATTAGTCCCAAGAAACTTATTAATATAAACCAAGGGTTTGAAACCACGACTGCTAGAATGAGAGTCGTTACCTCCACATTACCGTTCAAATACAAGGCTTAATATGACTCTAATCCAGGTGACTTCACATCACAACCAATGTCACTTCTTTTTCACGTGTGTCGCGGAAATTTTATTCGTAGATGGATTACTTTATATAACTCTACTATGCTACCTTGGTGATAGCGAGGCGGTAATAGTGGGTAGGTATAGGTGTATTCCGTTATCGGTGTCTTATCGTATGACGACCCTCGGAAATGAAACAAGACGCTGTGACGAAGCGTCTGCGAAATCCGGATTAGGGTAAACTATCACGTCAATCATAGGACAATAAAGGAATTCTTGCGGCGCTTGCAAGGTTCACTTTCTTGATCGCGTTCAGCCACAGAATAAATAATAGAACTAGGTACAGAAGACTCACTTTCTAACAAAACGCGTCTGTCACGATCAGCACAGATATGGCCGCTAGGTGGCGACAGCGCCACGCGCGGCTTACCCCAAAATTGGGGTCGAACGGATGTACTTTTAGCTACCAGTAGCAATGTTTAGTTTTAAGAGCTCTGTGCGCCTCTCGCGCACTTTGCGCTCAAGTCCAAAAAAGAGTAAAGGGTACCAGCTGCCCAACTCAGAACATCCATACCAAAAAAAACAAGACCGAAGTGATCGCATAAGTGTTCCGTAAACAAAGTTTTGTACGGAACACTAAAAATCGCGGAGTGAGCCACGCCTGGTTCAGCATACATTTTGTTTGCAGATGAATTACTTCATAAAACTCTACTCTGTAACCTTGGTGACAGCGAACTGGTAACAAGCATTAGGTAAAGGTGTTATCGTATGACGACCCTCTGATATGAACTGAAACTAGACGGATTCGTGTATGTAGGGTAAACTATGTCTACGTCAATCGTAGGCTAACAAAGGAATACTTGTGTCTTTGGAATTTTTATTGTAGGTAATTTTAAACCATAAATGTATACAAAGTGTCGACGAGTAATGACAAACATATCGCTGTGACTTTTCATTAAATTATTTTCGGACAGGAACCGGCCTAAACCATTTCACCAGATTTAGAAACGTTGCTACAATAAAATTAGTTTAACTAAACTGAAAATCGTAATTCAAGACCAAAAAGGTAAGACAATGTTGCCACTTTTTACTAGCGCGTCTTGTACATATTTATGTAAAAATAAGTATAAAAAGTACTTTTTTAATACAGTTGCTCAAAAAGTGCTACTTTACGTAGCTGTTTAGCGTGCGGAAAGTTGGTTATCTCGAACTAGTGCTTTTTACTTTTCCAATTTTTTTAAATTTATACTTGTTCCAATTCACGACTACTTATTGATGAGTGTTAATATTAGTTTCCTTTAAACGTCGTAATCAGCATAAAAACCTACCGTTAATGTAAGAATACGAAAAATATTACATATTTCATATTTAATTACTTACCTCTTCATCATTATAACACGTTTATTTTTTAATATTCAATATTGAAAATTCCGTTCTTAATAAGTTGACTGAATGGAACGGAATAGCTGCCAAACGCCCATAGATATAATATACTTAAAGACGACGTCTAACCGAGCTGTCACTGTTACCACTTTTGTTTAGTGTACGATTAACAATGTTTTTATTTTTTTTCGCAACTGTATTAAAAAACGTCGTTAGATACACGTGCGGAAATGTCATTCTTCACTCGTCCCGAGTCTTGCCACTCGCCTGCGGCTCGTGGCAAGATATCTCGGTGCTCGTGAAGTAATGACATACCTTCCGCACTAGCATCGAAATGTACTATTTTTAAACCGTAGGAGTAAAATTACTAATAAATAAATTATCTTAGCGGGATTATTTATCAAAAGGAATTTACTATTTTACAAACAAACTATTACAGTGGCAACATTGTCTTACTTTTTTTTGGTCTTCAACTAAGTTTTGCAGTATAAAGAAGAAAACCCCGCCATAGAGACCCAATTAATCGGTCACAAAATCAGGTTAGGTTAGGTTATATGGGTGCCGACTGGTAAGGATAACATATCACACAGACGTTGCATCAGGTTAATTTCGGACAGTAACCAGCCTAAAGGCCTGTGCACACCGGCTGCGTGTGCGTGACGTGCACGTGCGCGTGCGGCGTTGTAGTATACAGATCCTTATGAGAGATGGTACACCGCTTGCGTGACGTGTGCGTGTGCGGCTCTAACATTTTAGCGCACGCACTCGCGCACGTCACGCACACGCAAGCCGGTGTGGCTCGGCCTTTATCCATTTCACCACGGCCGTGTTACATAATACGTGTAAACTACAACTAATATTACAAGAGACTTCCCTTCCTCCTCCTTTTTAATTCCACTTATTAGAATAATCCGCTTGTAATATTAGTTGTATTAGTAACACGGCGCAGGTTTACAAAAGTTGCTATGCGTTTAATTAACTCAAGTGACAGAGATAATCCCAACAATAGCGACCCCATTTATACATGGTGTGTCTGGACTTGGGGCTTTAAATCCAGGGCTTGATTTTACTCACCAAACTGAGCTACTTTTACTATGGGACCAACCCTAAAATCGGGGAAAATTTTTTGGCGTTTCCATAGAAAACGTCGACATCTAATCAGCCAAAATGTATGAAAAGGTAAAAATTTTATTCGTGATTTCGGGGTTGGTGCCATAATAAAAGATGCTAAGTTTAGCGAGTAGAATCGAGCCCTGGATTTAAAGCCCCATGGTCAGACACATCACCCTGTATAATCGGTCACAAATCTTGTCTAATTTGGATGCCGACCGAAAAGGACTATACATATCGTTGACACATTTCGGCAAATGTCGTACAGTAACTAACCAAAATTGCACCAGCTTTACAAATGTTGCTACGCTAAACTTTGACAGAGATAACCTCACCATAGCGACCCCATTAATCGGTCACAAATCTGGTCTAATTTGGGTGTCGACCGATAAGGATAATAACGTTTCGTAGACGTTCACACGTCGCGCGCGTGACGGATCACTGGGAAGTTTCCTTGAGGCGCCCGATCCGACCAGACTGGTATGGCCTATACGGTGATTTACATTTTTTTTTATCTACTTTTCCTTTTTCTTACTTAATTAATTCAAATAATGTATATTTATATAACGCTAAATACAGATACATAGTAATAAAAGTATATTTTTTTTATACTACATAACATGTTGAATTTCTCCTCTATTAAGAAACGCTCATTACTATGAGCGACCCGATTCTTTGTAAGAAAAATCAGGAAATTAAAATTATCATTATTAATTAATTTTTAGATTAGTGACTAACCATTCAAACTTCAACTAACCTTTTGTATATTGGACAGAAAAAGTCGGTACCAAGACAAAAATGCCATAACTTATTAAATATCGAAAAACAAACGTTTTCGTAAAAATATCTAATTCTGAGATAAAGCCAAAATTTTGAAATTAAAAATGATAAGAGAGCTTTCACAAAAAAGTTGTGCTTTTGCTAAGAGGGCACGAATTCATTTAAGAGGGAACCTATGTAGCTCCAGATACGGTGGCTGGTTCCTAATGACGAACTTAAAGTTGTGTCTCGAGTGCTGGGCAAACACCGTGTGTGTACGCTTTACTTACGGCTATGGGAGCATAGGAACTTCCCAAAAAGTCATATACACGGCTATAAGAACATGGTCTTAGGACCTTCATGTGAACACGGTTGTCCCTCATGTGTGACCCTAACGTCCCTATTTAGTGTTGTTAATGGTCGTAACGAGCCTAATTAAATATATATAATTGGTAAGCATGTCGGTTTATTTTTAAGTATAGGCACGGTTAGATTTAAGTGTTTTTGGGACTGTCAATTAAAGTTTAATTTACATTTTATAGCAAGTTATGCTTGGCATTAATGTCGTTGGTTTCTTTTTATATTTCCTGTGAGTTATTTGACGGCAGGCATGAGTACTTTAACCTCACATCATATCCCATGAATGTGGTAGTCTTTTTTTGCCATTAGTGTACAGACAGTAATGGCATAAAAAGGCTACCACATTAAAATTTTATTCACCAGGAGATGAAATTATCAACTGAAAGACATGGAGAAATTTTGAGGAATTTTTCTAGCGACTTTCGATCGATTCGAATCCTGATTTTTTTGACTTTCAATCGACAGAAAAAAAATCGCGATCTTAAGAAATTTATAAAAATTTAAGCAAGGTTATCATTCTAAAAATTCGCAATTTTAGTTTTAATACTTTTATTTGTTAAGACTTACAACAAATTAAAATTCAAAAACATGATATTTGCGGTCACGAGCACGTTTGTCATCACGCTCAGCGAGAGAAAATACACTAACCTACGGGGCCTTAAAATTACTTGGTGACGTTTTTAGCAACTCGATGGACTGGAAACGATGGAGGTAGCGCATTTGTGTTCGACCAACGAGGCGTCAACTACCCTCTTAAGGATATAAAAGCATAAAAATATGTAAAGGCGATTAGTCTTTCATATTTTATATTTCGCATACGAAAGACGGTATAGGGAAGTATATGTGGGATGTGCTAAGTCTGTTTTTGCGCGGTGCAAAGACCTGATACGCGCACCTATTTATTTTATATAAAAGCTGATGTTTTTGACCCGCCATGTTTTTGTGTGTAAGTACGTGATTCTATGGCGCGATTGGGGGCGATAAAAAAGATGGGTTCCCCCACTTAAGAAGCATCTTCATCTCATTACATGATTCAAATACCCGTGCTATCCAAATGTTATCCAATTTATTAATACACCATTTTTAGGGTTCCGTACCTCACAAGGAAAAAACGGAACCCTTACGGTCTGTCTGTCTGTCACAGCCTCGGAAACTACTGGACCAATTAAGTTGAAATTTGGTACACATATGTACTCGTAATTTAGTGACCTAAAGATGGACATGTTTTTTTCTTTTCTTTGAAAAACATAGGTGCGAAGTTTTTTAAGAGAATAGTCAAAAAATGATAATTTATCTCGGAAACTATTGGGTCTAAAATTTTGAAAAAAATACATAATAGTGTTCTTTACCTGTAGATGACACGAAAACCTATTAGAAATGTGCAGTCAAGCGTGAGTCGGACTTATGTACGGAACCCTAGAAACGCGAGTCCGACTCGCACTTGGCCGGTTTTTTTTCTACCATCAATTACGAATTTACAATTGAATGAAGCTTGGCATAATACTCAAAATCATGCAAATTTTTACATTGCTCTCAAAACGAGAAACTTCTAAGATTTTGTTCACGGAAAGGGGCCACAAAGATTTAACTTTTAGTGTAGGTACTTTGCTACAGGAAAATAAGAGAGAGAATTAACATTGCAGAACATTTGAACAACTAGCTATAATTAACCACAAAGCGAGTTCAAACGTAACGCTTCAATGGCCGATTGCCTACGGAATAATTTTAACAAATTGGGTAAGAAATTTTAAAGGCTCTTCTCAGTATGAAGCCGAACAAAGATTTCCAAAAATAAACTTTAGCCCTTTGACTAACCTAACAATAAGCTAAGGGGGGAAAACGAGTGCAAATTTAAGGTTTTGGAACTGATTGGGGTTATTTAAGGCGGCAACGTTTGAGGAAAAATGTATAAGTTTTTGACACAAACTTTTTATTGGTTACTATTGTAACACGAAACCATTGTAACGCGCCAATTTTTAACAACCCTAACTTGGTATATTATAATAAACAAGCAACCCTGTAACTGCAAGAGTTGAATGAATTGCACCCACAATACCCACATACAAACGAAAACAACACTAAAGGACTATGAAGTTACACCGTTAGGTCGATTTCCCCGTGTAACAGCAGGTCGCGACTCGCGTGGCAATCGAAAACAGAGGGCCTACTGCGAATCACGACCGAAGTTTTACCTCTCTATCGCACTTGTAAATTAATACGTAAGTGCGACAAGGAGGCAAAACTTCGTTCTAGGTTTGCCGTAGGCCCTCTGCACTGAAACCCTACGAAGTCCCCGTTAGGTAGATTTTCCCGTGAAGCAGCGCATCGCGTGGCCAGGCACGGACTCTATAAACAACAATTTCGCCGCCTGCATTGCGGAAGATTTGCGCTGGGGATTTTTGCCCGATTGCGGCGATATCACTCTACTGATCTACTACATATACTAATGCTGAACGCCACTAGATACGGTATTCAGCTTGGTAAGGGAGTCGGCCTTCGTACTATTTCCTCTCTGCCGAAGTACTAGATCAACTGTGCATGCACACAATAGGCGTGGTTCGTGTTACACAATAAAGGGATCGAGATGATTTGTGTCATAATTATACAGATTGGATTTTGTATGTAGTGAGTGAGAAGTGCGACAGTGTGCACGTTTCCCCCAGTAAAAAATGGCAGAAAGATTTGTACGGTAATATATCGCGTAGGCTTCTCCCTTCCGATGTGTTGGAAGCAGGTGTTGCTCGAAGGTATTCAGCGTCCACTATTCATCTCTGCCAAATATTCTCCGACACAGCACGATCACGATTATCACGTGCTGAATAGACATTAAACATTATCGTCCTACTATCCAGATTAGAAGGGCAACCTTTTGTCAATTATCATGGAGCAAACAGAAACATTATAGGCGCAGAAGGCTATTATGTAAATGACAATTTAAGTTAGATAAGATAAAAATAATTTAGTGCGCCATAAAACATACATAAAACTGAGTTTTAAGGGCTTCTAAAACGATATCTATACGGTTCATTATCATTACAATTTGAAATGAAACTCTCAGAATAGGCGAAGTATACCGTCTAAGACTGTTGAAGTAAGAATTTTGGATAAATTTTGGATAAATCGCTCATTCAAACAAGATATATGATACACATTTTCTACTCGTATTTACAAAACTAAATAAACTCAAGCCGTTACTACAGCCAAAGTCAAACAGTGCATTCAAAAAGGGTTCATAGCACCGTTTATAAGGCTGCATTTACATAAATTAGAACCTCGGTGAACTCCCAAACGCAAGGTGACCCCCAAGGCGAGGTAAGAATGCCAAAACTGGAAACGGATCAAGTACTTTATGTGTGTGGGAATTATTTTTGGGGACAGGACATACTGATGACCACAGATTATACTTTAACCACTACACAAACGGAGCTTATAATGCCAAGTACCTACATATATTGGGCATATCTGAAGTGTACCATGAGAAAAGAAAATCTGAGGTGTCCCTAAGATTGGCCTTCGTTGACCATAGGTATACTTATTAAAGATCAGAGTCAGAGCACATACATGTGCGCGTGCACTAAAGTCATGCCACACCCACTTCTAGTATCAAATAATGACGAATGCTGCGGAAGGACTTCTAGTATGCGCACTTGTGTGATGGGAGGTGTTTATGGGTCATTATTGCATTCGACTAGTCAGAGTGCACCCTGTGGTGCTATAAAAACTGCATAAGTATCAATCTCAATAAACGCAGTTATAATGTGCCACAATTACTTTTATAGCTAATTAAATGTATTTTTAGAACCAAAGCAATCAATGAAATAATAGAGTTTAACAAGTATGCCAGATTATTTCATGGTATGAGTAGGGTTGCCAATGTTGCCATTCGACAGGATTTCCATTTCCCCTGACATGTTAGGATTTGTGGTCCTTTGTAAAGATTGCAGGGGGATTTGGCGAGTGTCAGGGCTAAGTAAAAACCTCAACTTATTTACCACTAGAAGTCAGCTAAAAGGTTTATATGGCAACACAAATATGTGTAAAGTTCTTGATCGATATTGAGTTTAGAACTAGCATGGACGCGGAACGTGTACAAAGGGTGAGATAAAATAGAAGACGAAGTACTGGCACGCACGGCTAGAATGAATTATACATATACATATTTATCTTACAATTTTAAAGGTGGCGATGAGTAAAATCTACATTTATCTATAATTGAGTATATAATCGCGACACTCGCGAGTCTCGCGACAGGGAATAGGCGATCAACCACCCTACAATTTACCAGACACAAAATTGGCTAAATGGCACAAACCCGAAACATGTATGCGATTTTGGCATTTATTGTATAAAGTCGAAGGTCTCATTTGCAGTCTCACTTTTGTTAAAATACTAACTTAATCCAACAGCGTCTTACAACGACTTTGCGGTGCGTAAGGTCGAATCAAAAGGCGCGCAGACACATTCGCAAGTTGAAAGTCCTAATTCGCAGTTCATCGCACTCTTCTTAGAAAAAAAGCTAGTAAATTTGGCAAAGAACACTGTTCGCAATTAGCACGTGAAATGTAACATGTGATAAATAAACAGAGGTGGACATTGGGAGCTAATTTTTGACACGAGTCACGTTAGATGTTTGGTCTATGAAGCGCTCGTTTGATGGGATCGGATTTCACCGCGTCATTGTGACGGCATCACGTCGTAATGATCTCATGACGCGCTGACGTCATGAGATCATGAGGTCAATGCACTTGGTAATTCAATCTTATCTAATAGCAAATGAACTTTCCGTCGGCGTTATTAAGGGCGCTGATGTGATCATTCAATTTATCTTTACGTTTTGATTGGTAATCGGTTTCTTCGGTAATTACGAGTAGGCCAAGAAATAAGAAGTTATAGAGGGAAATGCTAGGAACACAATTTTTGACTCCGTAACTTTGTTTGGACTAGTTAGGAGGTGAACATATCAAAAGTCCCCGGCCGTAGCCTCGGTGCTGGGGGGGAGAGGGGGGAAAGAAGGTCTCATTTTTCGGTTTTTCACTAATATCTTGGAAACTATGCGTCTTAGCGACATGACTACTGAGACAAACCAAAAGCTGATAAAAATTGTTACAAGTTTTATTCAGTCAAGTTTTTCGATATCTTGAATAGTTTTTGAGATATCCGCTCTTGAAAGTTTATTTAGGGCTTTAAATTTTATCTTGATATCTACATTAGTGAAGCTGCTAGGCCGTGTTTGGTATCATTTTCGTATAAATCGGGGATGTTGAATTCATTTTTGGTATCACATTGACACCATTCCTAAGAAAAAACATATAAACTTTAAACAAATAACTTTTTTTTAAATTCCTCTTCACGCTTAAACCGCTCAACCGATTTAATTGTAATTTGGTATACAGATATTTCGAGTCCCAAGACAGGACATAAGATACTTTTTATCTCAATAATCATCCTTTAAAGTTGTGAAATGGAGTATGGGGGGAATTCAACTTCATCGACGAAACTGAATTCCTGAGGTTCATACTGCTTAAGGTAAGGTTTGAAGTCATGTTAGGTATCATTTTCATCTAAATCACAGATGTATACCATCCTAAATTTCACCTAAACCGGTTCAGCGGTTACTGACTCCCCATACAAACTTCCACCCCACTTTTCACATCCTCAAAAGATGCTTTTGGTTATAAAAACTATCCTATGTCCTGTGTCGAGACTGAAACTATTTCTGTACCAAATTTCAACGAAATTAGTTCAGCGGTTTAAGAGTGAAGAGGGATTTTAAAAAATATATTTTTTTTAAATTTTGTTTTTACTTCGGAATAGTGTCAATGTGATACCATAAATGAATTCAGCACCCCCGATTTATACGAAAATGATGCCAAACATGGCCTAACAGCATCACTGATGTAGATATCAAGATAACATTAAAATCCCTAAATAAACTTTCAAGAGCGTCTATCTCAAAAACTATTCAAGATATCGAAAAACTTGACTAGATAAAACTTGTAACTAATTTTATGAGCTTTCGGTTTGTCTTAGTAGTCATGTCGCTAAGAAGCAAAGTTTCCAAGATATCAATGAAAAACCGAAAAATTCGTCCTTCTTACCCCCCTCTACCCCGCAGCACCGGGGCTACAGCCGGGGACTTTTGATATGTTCACCTCCTAACTAGTCTAAACAAAGTTACGGAGTCAAAAATTGTGTTCCTAGCATTTCCCTCTACAACGTTTTTTGAGCATTCATTTCCTGACCTAGAGGCAAAAACTTGGGATTTGTGCACGAGCCGAGTTGAAAGCGAATTGTATGCCTATTTCTACATAGAATGATAATTCAGAGAACATGAATTTATAGATACCCCACACACAAGCCATACAAAATCACTGACGGCATCAAAACTAAAGCGGTTTTACCTTTACAAGTTGGGTGTAATATTTTACAGTTCGTAAAGCATCAAGTCAAGGTTAACAGTTCTTGCAAATTATTGGTGTAGTAGGATATATTTTATGATTAAAAAAGATCAGGCTTCGGCAAGTTGCCTAAAACCCTTTATCAGCTACAGAAGATCTAAATCTTCAAGTTACAGTATAAATTGATTTCATTTAGCGGTAGGTAACACAAGAAGTGTGGTCCGACTAACATTAAGCTGACATTAGCCTCCTGAAACTAAATGTATGATGTACATTACAATGTACAGTCGACGTCAAAGAGATCTTTACGACTAACGTTACAAAAAATTATTTACACGACTTTATTGTCATAGCATTTAGGTCGTGTAAACATTTTTTTGTTACTTTGGCTGTAAATTTCTCTTTGACGTCGACTGTACATATTCGTGAAACCTAATTTGAACCTTTCATGAATCGAATAAAGCAGCATTCCTTTTGTTTCATTGCTTTTTAAACAAACGAAATTCGTTCTAATTTAACTATAGAATAAGGTTCAAATTAAAATTTTAAAAACTTTATATGGTGGGTCTTACGAGGTTAGGATTTACAATGTAACCGAGAGCGAAATATTCAGACCACTGACGCACAGAATACGAAATAAGTAACACTTTTACATAACCAAAGGCGAATTTTATGTTTGATTCTCTTTTTCATATCAGCCAATCAAAATGAGGCACATGCGCGTAAAATATTCAAACTCGTCGTTTTGTGTGCTAAGGCACCCTTAAATGCACAGTGTTGCCAAATGCCTACAAACCATTAGACAGCTCACTGTTTTAAAATAAAAAGGCTTACGTTCTTGAACGCACCTTTATACCAAACGTCAAGTAATAGGGAAATGATTAGGGGGTTAAATTTACGCAATATTTTTATATTATAAAAATTACATTCGTTTTAAGACGAAAAATCGGCAAAGTTGGAAAAATCCACAGTTGATAATTTTTAGTATGTGATTTTTAACGGTTTTTTCGGGGTATGGAATTATTTCATATTTAAAAACTTTATCATAGGTAAGTATATCACAAATAGTGTACCTTTCTAATGGTAGTAAAAAAATTCATTTATACATTACTGAAAATGACATATTTATATAAATATAATTTAGCCAATTCCACTTCTAACACTGATTTCGCAGTGAAAATCGAAGTTATATTTTATTTACTATTTTTCCTACAATCGGCAAACAATTATGTGATACATATATAAATTTCGGGCAAAAAGAAAAAATCATGTATTTAAGGATTAAGATACGTGTATACTAACAATACGGATGAAATAACAAGTTGTCACTGTCATATAAAAAAAATACACCAATTTACGCTAAACCATAGTGATTACGATTAGTCTAACTAAACGACCCCATTTTCACATTGAAAGCGTTTCCAAACTCATAAATAATCTCTCACGCCTACTTTACTGGAAAAAACCAAAGCAAATAGGACAGCTGTATAACAAAACAAATGTGTAGGTATATAATTAACATAGAGATAGGATTTTCTATAGATGGGCCATACCCGTGAGGAACAGAACACACGCAATGCGAGGAAATCAAAAACACGTTTTAGCATTCCTGACAATATACCAAAAGCAGCCTACAATGGTCGGGTTCTTTGTTACCCACCAGGGAAACTGTAGGCAACAACAATATACTCTCTGGACTTTTAGAGGTAGGCAGAAATGAAAAGTTTAGTGAGACTAGGACAAAACAAACACTAATAACGCTTTCTTTGTTACTCCCATAAGACTATCCCCTTCGATCATTTCCCCCCACCCCCCACGTCTCATTCAGTAGATACTGCATTCATGATATTTAAAAACATCGCCAGTGTTAAGGCCGTAAGGTCAATCGCATACGGCGACATGGAAATTACGATTGACAACAGGATTGCATTACCATTGATTCGATCATCAACGGTCCGACTTGTAAATGGCGCATTGTTTCAGCCTGACACATGAGAGGGGGATAATGCTGTATAAGTATAGAGAAGAGAGGCGATTGAGGGATTTGGATAAACATGTATGTAGCAGTGTAACGATGACTGTCCACTCTATCCTCTATCTAATGTAACCCCAATAACCGAGGGGTGAGGAGGATGGGGAATAATGGAGGTCGGGATCATCGATATCATCAGTCTCACTGCTAGATCTCCTTTCAAAGCAAAGTAGAGTTTGTCCCTGGTCGATGTTACCAATCATGCTTCTGTGACCTAACACATGTTGTTGCTAGGGTAATTAAATGAGGTCCAGAAAATGCAACAGCTGTAGAGTACAGACCTCCACTCAGCGCGACTGCGAAATGAACAGTCGTCTGGGACGGGAACGTCGTTTCCGGACCAATACGACCTTCAAAAAAAGAGCGTACACCCATATTAAAGGCTGTGGCAACGCACTTACAACCTCTCAGGTGTTGCGGGTGTCCTTGGGCGACAGTAATCGCTTACCATCGCTCAATAGCTCTGCCTTTATAACACACAGGCCTAATGATTGTTAAAATGATGCAATGACGCATTTTGCAAGGCGAAATTAGATTCGTAAATCGGAATAAATCTTCCTTCTTCCGACGTTTGGAAGGGCGTAAAGTTTTGGTGCTAAAAATAGTGTTTTGTGCGAAATGCACCGTTGATTGCGTTGCGACATTAGTTTACAAGCAGATGTGAGCGTCACAGCAGTTTGGCTGCTCCGATAGAAACATTACAAACGTGCTACGCTGCGTAGTCTGCGCACAAGCTCCGAGGAATTGTAGGGGAACTTTCTTCTTCTTCAGTCGTTCCCTCAATGCTGAGGATCGTGACATCATGTCCTTCTGCTGTCCAGGTTCCTCCATAGGCTTCTATCTCTCGACAATCGCATGGCTTTTAGAGGAATTTTAACCACATACATTCACCTAGTTATCATAGCTATCTCTTCCACGACTGAGAGCTTGTCGACGAAAATCAAATGAGGGGCAAGTAAGGAAATGTCGATTTTCGCTTTTCGCGGTAGCATCTGGTGTCTCGATCCGAGTTTACCGCGATCATGATCCGATCATCAGTCCTTTTTGTTGGCGGCGATCCCACGCACGTCGCACCAAAGTTAACATTAAATTCAGATAAAGCTGCTCAACAACAGGCTATAAAAGTCAAAGCTCATGCCAAAATAAATGTTACACTACGTCTCATTTTAGCACAGGCTTACACGTGTAAATGACATAATAGGCTATTTAATTGCTACATTACATTTCGTCTTCACCAGGAGTAATGCAAAATGTAACTCGTGAGTATATAAAAGTTGAATAGAACTGGTGGAGTTGCCAGATACAAATACATTACAAAATAAGTGTTCTAAGAAAAGTTAAAATTTTTAAAACGTGAATTCAATCGCCAATCGCAATACTTTATCTATTTCGCTTTCGCCTTTTTAATTTTATTTCTGTTATTTGGGTCATTCTAAGTTAAGAGGTATTAATGGTGTCCATGATAAATATCCATACTTTTCTAAAACAATTTAAATAAATTATGGTAATTTCCCTTAAAAAATTGCATTTCCTCTATATACAGTCAATTTCAATTAATTAATTAATTCAGTTTGACCACAATTGCACCTCAAACATGCAAAATGTCCCTCCCCTGACCTGTCCCTTTGCAGGTTTTTCAATAAATCAGTAATTTTATCCAGATGTAAAACCCATAAATCCATTAAATTTGGTATACTTCATAAATTAAAACAAATATTGATTGTAATTTCATTAGTAAAATCCTTTAAACTTTTCTTTTTCATAAAAAATATTTATGTTAAATTTTGTCCCCCAAATTCTATGTCTCCTACCCTGGCCACTATGTAAATGTAAAAATATTGGGTTTATAATTTTAATTATTGCCATTTTAATCCCAATAGCAATGCATTTCATTCAATACTGACCACTAACCCTGCGACAGTCATCTTTTGGTTCCGATTGTCAGTCATTTTGATCATTGACCTCTTTACTTGACAATGTTGTTTTATGAAAGTGGTATCTCCCCTGGTCAGTTTTATTTCAAACTTATTGTTATAAATACTTAATTGTATTTGTATATTTACTATAGTTTATGCATAGATTATATAAATACTTTATTTTAATTATTTACAATAAATACTTTCGCAATTATATCTGATTTGACATGAAAAAGTCACTCCCCTGGCGTCTTTCCCCTGGCGCATAATTTTCCAAAATGTACAGTGGAGGTATGAATTCTTGTTTAAATGAATCATTACACTTCAATTTGCTCGAATTTGTAAGACGGCTGGTCAAAATTTCGATTTTGTTTGTTTTTAAAGAGATCAGGGGAGAGACCCTTCTCTCTTTATTACATAGAAAAAGTACGGTCTCTCCCCTGGTGTCTTCTAAAATGGTATAAAATTAAAGAAATGACTGATTAGCTTACAAATATACATAAAAGAGTTGTTTCAATATAAATATTGTATAATTAGATGAAATTTTAAACATTTATGTTGTGCCACTTTTTCATACAAGCGATTACCTCTTAACTTAGAATCAGTGGCGGGACTTCCATACAAGCCCAAAAGCCGGGCTTGCCCTAAGGCAACTAATTGCCTTACCGAAATTACGTAGTGATAAGATCAATAAAGATTATTTTGAAAATCGCGCGCCAAACGAACCCGTATTATTAAATTCAAGCCACAGCGGCCTCGAACCGCGGCACGAGCGTGTTGCAAAATTATGCCGCGGCGTGGCGCCTCGTCCGCGCGAACTAAATCAGGCGGAGGATGTTCTAGCTATCCTGCTCGAACTCGCACTCGTTGGCTTGCAACCGTGCTTGCTTTTTCGTCCCGCTCTGGGCACTATCAGCCTACAAACCGTCAAAGAACGATGTAACTATTTGTTGGTATGTATAGCAATTTTATAAGACGATTTATGCTTGGATTTTGTGTGAAGTTAGCTGCATAAGTTCGCACAGCGCGCGTTCGCGTTTACTTCAAGTGTATTATTATTTAGTTGAGCCGAGTCAGTGGTCGAGTCGAAAGTAACGAAAGTTTGTTTAAGTGAATTTGATTAAATAGTGAATGTGAATTTGTTCATCGTTGTGGCGCTTAGTTTAATAAGTGTTAACAATGGATCAAGAAGTGGTTCCTTGTGACGGTTTGAAATGCGTCCACGTTTTAGTCAACCAAAACAAGGTAAAGTCTTTGACCTTTGTCGAAAAACGGGACCTAATTTCCGCGGCAAAACCAACACCCGACTTGTGTATTTCTCAGTCAAGTCAGTCGCGTAAGAGAAATTTCTGTAGGGCCGTCTACAAAACTCATTGGATTGTTGGTTGTTCCCATACAAATAAGATGTATTGCTGGTGTTGCATATTTTTTTCGAACGATATTAACGTTTGGAATACTTCTGGCTATAACGATTTAAATAATTTATCTGGAGCAATAAAGAGGCACATGAATTCCGGTAAACATATGTGTGCAGTGATTTCTTTTAGCAATTTTGGGAAACAAAGGATCGAGGCCTCTTTGTCCCGACAATTATCAGAAGAAATATCAAAACATAACATGCGTGTTGACAACAATCGTAGTGTTTTTCAGAGGTTAGTCGATATTGTGTGCCATTTAGCACAGCAAGAACTTCCTTTTAGAGGACACGATGAGTCAAACACTTCATTAAATAGGGGCAATTTTTTGGAACTTGTATCGTTGCTATCAAAATATGACGGCGTTCTAGAAAAACATGTTCAAAGCGACAAACCAAGCTCGAGCTATTTGTCTAACAAAATACAAAATGACATTATTCATTCCGTAGCAGACGTGCGCTATGATTAGCTCGCCTCGTCACGCTAGCAGATGCATTTGACCCCGAAGAGTGAAGATTGGACAGTTATTACGAAAACATATCTTTCGGCTTGCCCTACTCCAAAACCCTAGGCACGCTACTGCTTAGAATGACCCATTTGTATTTTAACCTTGATTACATCACATTAATTTACAATAAAGTAATTACTCCTACTTAATAGTAGAAGCTTCGGATACCATGGTCAGATATTTAAGAGTAGTCTGCACCAAAAAAAATCCTTAACAGTCCAACAACAAATCCTAACATTTCATTCCCAACAAATTATCAGAATGACTGGCATGTCAGAAAAAATCTTAAGGTTTGATAACCCTAACCAGAACCCATTGTAATCGCTCACAGAACACTAAGTGAGTCGAATGCCATCCAGTATAAAAGAGCTCTCCGATTACGTACAATTGTTACCAATCAAGGGCTCACGTTACAATTGTTCAGAAGCGACGGGAATACACGCTCGTGGATAAAACAAATGCCGAATGTGTTTATTTACCTCGGCCAAGGTCGCAGGGGTGACACTGTCTAGCCCTTCACCATTTCATTCTATCTTCTGGATGGGATTAGCCCTAAATCCTTTAATATCTAAGCGGGAAATTAGTTTACAGACAAATTCTAGTTAGTAATCTATTTCGGTCGTATTATAGTGAGATTTGTGCAAATTGGAATGAGTACTTAATTATTCCGTAAATAACAGCCTAAACTTTTAACGACGACTTGCACGTTCCAGGGTTAACAAACTAATTAGGTTAACTAAGTTAATTAACCATTCATACCTACATGCATTCATTTTCCTACTCGAAATGGTGATTCTGAGCTGTACATCACACGAACCCCCATGGCTCCGCCATTTTGAAAATTTTCCGAAAATTGAATCGACAATAAAACTTTAAATCTTGAAACTGTTCACAAAATTTTAAAAGAATCCCTTGAGAAATGCGACCTGTAGAGGTGAACAAGAACATACGAAAGCATTTTTGTCCAAGCTGAAACGGTTAACTTCGCTAACGCTCTGTCGATTCAAAGTAGCTCTCCAGAATTACACAAAAGCACCTCAGTAACCTCAGAGCTATTTAAATATCCATAGACTCATGATGCCAAAAGACGTTCATCTGACATACACCCATAAAAATTACAGCCTAATAAACTTGTCCATCGCTACACCGTCGTAAGTTCTCGAAGCACTTCTTCAATGTTTAGAGCTGTAAAAATGTTCTCGACATTATCTGTCTCGTATTTCGTAATGTATTGACAGATTTATTTGTCGGCACTTTCGTAGACAAAATATGAAAAAAGTTGGATATTGCCGAGACGATTTCAGTAGTAATGTGACAGCGACGTGAATCTCAAGTGACATGATAATATATATTTATGGCAATCGATAAGATGATCGGAAACTAAAATCTCTTCTTTTATTAGGCCGTTTTTCAATTTATAAAAAAATACCTAGAGCTTTTTCGATAGAGAGAAAAAAAGTCCTTGGGTTTATTTCATTCCGTTATATTTTCTATAACATTAACGAGCAAGAAGAGCATGAGTTTTTTTTTCTTTTTCTTAGGTTTCAGAACTCAATCGAAATAGTTAAAGTTCTAAAATTCGTGGCAAATCTATTAATTGGCAGTCAAAGTTACGACTATTAATATTGGTATCGTAATAATACATTGTTCCTATAGTCGTGTCAGTGAGCGGTCTCATAGCTAAGAGTCTCGACCAACACATAGAGAGACTCTCGCTGGGTGGTTGGATCAAGGGTCAGATGCAAAAGGCGGTACTCAATTTTGGAGACGGCGCGTATAGTACGTCGGTTCCTCACTCTGCGGCCCTGACCACCGGCAGCTTGGGCCCTGCCCCGCTGCCGGGGGCACCCTAGGTTAGGTTTTTTATAATGTGTTTATATATTTTTGTAATGTTTTGTAAGTGTTTTTATATTTTACTTTTATACTCACATTGTAAAATCCTAACCTAAGACCGTAATTGAATAAAGGCATATATTTAAGTCATATAATAAATGTTTAGTTTGTTGGTTTCGTAACAACTGTGCTGTAAAACTCGATAGGTACATAAACGTAACTAATTAATACGTAAGACTACGGGTAACACGGGCTACGAGAACACGATAAAACGAACACATAAAAAACCTTACAAATTAACCATAGTCTAATAAAACATGGTCTTCTCTTCCTAGAGTGACACAAGCCTACGTCACAATAACATTGCCACTTTATGTAGCTCTATCGCATATTATCATATAACGCTGTTGCATGATGACGTAGGCTTGTGTCAGTCACAGAGTCACGTGACCACCAAAAGACGGGAAGAGAGTACCAGGCGGAGTATATTATTATACCATGCAAATTAACCTATTGTCAAAATGTTATATGAAATAAATTTGAGATGATTGGAATAAATGCGAATAGGGTGTGGCCGGTATGGGCCTCTGTTAGCCCCCGTGTCGTAACTTAATCCTTTTTGTGCCCCTAGGGCGCCGAAGGGCATAAAGTGCATTTACCCCACGATAAGCAGACTGCAGTCATTTACACCAAATTTTAATACACTGCATATTTTGTGGGAATACTAGTTAATATTGTAATTTTAAAATCTCTAAAAATATTAAACCACACAATCAGCTACTTCTACTAAGAGAACAAATATATATGCAGTTAATGAATTGTATTTTTGTAAAAATGAGCACTTTCTAGGGTTCCGTGGCCAAAATTTAAATACATATGTGACATTATATTTTAGTTCTCTGTGGGTCTCAGGCGACAAATAGTTCAACTTTTAAGGATAAAACGTTAATAAGTAATAAAGCATTCAACTGAAAGTAAATAATTAGGTAAGTCAGACAAATACTTATGACAAGAAAGCTTGAGTACACAAGTATTAAGCTTTCATATATCAATTATCTTGCAAGTGGGCCTCTTTAAATGTAATCAAAATAAAATCAATATTAATATAACATTAGGGAAGGATTCAGGACGTGATATGCAATTTCTACTGAGGAGCTCTCATTTTTCGCCGCGTGTGATACTGTCATACAAAAAAATACCTTTGAAGAATGGTGAATAATGGGCAATAACTCCGAGATTTTGTTTAACCAACAGGTTTGAAAAACTTGCGATTCTATTCTACATACAAGTAAACAGGCTGGCCCAAAAATACGTACATAGTAATTTTTTTATGCGGCATATTTTTGAAAATTTTAACACACGTTTGTGTTTGTATATTAAAGCTAAAGGAATAAACATTTTGTTTTAGTTATTACCTAACTGACTGAGGCTTAATTTTAATGGCATTTTGTAAAAGACGGGAAAAATATTTAAAAAAACATCTTTGTCAAAGGTCCTGTTTTGATAGAGCCATAACATAGACTGTCGGATATTTTTGTCGCAAGTTTTGTGTATAACCAACGACAATTAGAATTTTCCAGAACACGCGAGAGGAACCTTAAGGACCACCCCACACTAGCGTCACCCGAGCGTCGGCGTGTACTCGTAGTCAACTCTATGGCTGCTGCTCGACGCAACGTTAGCGCATCTGCGCAGCGACGCCATGTTCAATAGACTGACTATATAGACGCCGACGCTCAAAAGTGTGGGATGGCCCTAAACTGAACAAGAGATAAGGCAGCATTCATAACCAAAATCCAACTATGGCCGTTTTTTCGGCCGTCATATCAGCCGATCTTTTGTTGCATAGAAAATATTTGCTTTCGGTTATGGCGCTTTTATAACGCCTGACGAATGCTATTTCGAAGAAGGCCCGTGTTGACACTGGCTGGTACTGTGTTTCCGGTTCATTTTTTATTTTTAGGGTTCCGTAGATGTGGCACAATCGGCTCCGATTGTGGGTCAGGCCACACCGGATGCATATGCAAAGCACGTCTGGATCTACAACCCCTACTAAATAGGGTCTCGATTCATACGAACTGCAGACGAAAGGCATGCTGCATAGGTACCTACCTACGCTTGTGGTGTGCACAGCCCTCTGTCTGCAGTCTCACGTCTGCATCATCCGTAGATTTATAAATCAGATTAAGAGTAAGATTTTTCTGATTGTATATAATTATATGTTACTTTGTAAGTTGTATACATATAATGATATATGATTTCTGTACAGCTGTACATAAGTCATCAACTAGATTCAAGTCAACTAGATAAATTTATGAGTATCTTAAATTGTAGGTAGGTAGTGGCTTAATAATTTACAAAACCTTAACATCTCCTTTGATTGCTGTACAATAAAGAGTTGACTTAAATAATTATCAATAGGTAGTTTACAGGCTACATTTAATCTTATGTTACATAAAATACAGTCATATACTACAGAATTGGAATTTTTACATAGAAACATAAAATGACAGGTAAGGTAGTATCCATGGGCCTGAAAATAAATACTTACATACTACTACTTACTCCTCTGGCGCAGCGACCCAAAGGGTGTCCTGGCCTCCAACACGACTGCTCGCTACTGATCCCGGTCCTGTGCCGTTACTCGCCAGTTCTCAACCCGGAGCTCACGAAGATCAGCGTCCACCACATCCGCCCATCGATACCTAGGTCGACTGACCGGGCGGCGTCGATGAATGAATGAAAATAAATGCTTTGCTTGATTGATTGATAAATAACTGCATGTATCTTAGTGACCTGGCGTAGCGCTCTCGTTCTACGCGCGTACTAGATACGTTTTACGCGCCTCCTACGTTACGACGCCGTGCGCTGAGGGCATTAGTCTCCCGCGGCAAATAAATATGAGCCGCCATCAAAAAAACCGGCGTGACGCGAAAGCGAATGAAAAACAAATTGCAACGTGAAATATTGATTTAATAAATCAAAGTCGGTTGGTGAGGGGACGGTTTTGGTTTATTCATTCAATCAATGAACGCATTAACATGTTCGCGTTTGTCAGTGCACAGTTTGCGTTATTTTGGTAGGTAATAACTTATTACGATTGTAATACATTTGGCGATACGGATTACATACCCATTACAAACTAAATAGCTTGTAAGGCACAAATGTGCCTCATTTTGTCATGTAGCTAAGTTAAAACCCAGCGGACTAGCCGCTGATGATCTAGCCGACTAAACTAAATAAACATTCATTTCCAAACATACACATTTTGCCCACATATCGTGTAATGTAAATTTGACACATTATTCTGCATAAGTACTAAAAGCCAAATTGCATTATCAGCCATCCTTACAAATGTAACATCGTCACTAAACATTCCTTAACTTTATCGCAACAACATAAGACCTACAATAGGTCAGTAAGTTAACACAATACTGGTGAGAAAATGCCAAGACTGCGAACCGCTAGCATTCCTAAGTTTAGTGTCATGGCAGGACACCGCGTTTTATGAGAGCGTTTAGTATTCTGATAGGCCCCATATCTTACCTACCTACGCATCGTGATCTGTATAGGACAGTAAATATGATAATCTCATTTAAAATCCTCGTATATTTAATATTCCGTCTAATACCTCACAGAATGTATAGAAATCCTTCGGCTGAGTACTTTTCGGTCTACCACTGCTTAGGTAGCCTCATTGCAGAAAATAACCAGTAGCAAATTTGGCAAACATTGCCTGCCTAGCAAAAATATATTGAATATAAAGTTGAAAAACTGTCCATAACCGAAAATAATCCAACATGACGAGAAACATTAGTGACACGCGCGCATATGCGGGTAGCTATATTACCCTTATACAATGGGGCTTATCCTATTTCAGTATAATCCTTCAAAAATATGTATACAATTTTGAATCTTAATACTTTTACATAAGGTACAAAACGTATACATATACTTTGATATAGGAATGTGTCACTGTGAATATGTACCTATATGTAGGTTAGGTCTTTTCGAGTTTGGGAAGGAATATTGCAGTATAATGAGTAATGACTTTATTCGACCATTGAGTCTAATGGCCCCCGTATACTTTGTTTAGGGCATGCAATTAACGTGTATTATAATTATAATTGTTCGCCCGCATATTTTTTTTTATTTATTTATTTATATTTATATGAGCCTAGAGTGTCCCACTGTTGGGCAAAGGCCTCCCTCCTCCCTTTCCACGCATCCCGGTTTTGACCCGTCTCCCACCAGTTCCTATCAAAGGCGTCAAGGTCATCTCGCCAACGCCGTCGAGGTTTGCCGCGACCCCGGGTTTGATGTGGGACCCAATTGGTTGCTGTTTTTGCCCACAAGTCATCCGGCATACGGCAAACGTGTCCCGCCCAGTCCCACTTCAGCTTGGCGGCTGTTTCAGCTACGTCGGCTATTTGAGTTTTGGAGCGTAATACAGTATTTTTGATGCGATCGGTCAACTTCACGCCGAGAATACTACGCTCCATGGCGCGCTGACAAACCTTAAGGTTGGATTTCTGAGCTTTTGTCAAAGACCAAGTCTGAGCTCCGTAGGTCAGGATGGGAAGAATGCACATGTCCATGAGCCTTCTTTTTAAAGATATAGGGAAATCTCCCTTCATCTGCTCCTTCATGGACCAATAGCTCTTCCAGGCACTTCCGGTTCGTCTTGCGACCTCCTTGTCCTGTCGTGCCTGGAAAGAGACTATTTGGCCCAGGTAAATGTATTCTTGGACATATGACATTTCTTCTCCATCCACTACCACTGTTATTTTTCGGCTGTTAGTCATGAGCTTGGTCTTTGACATGTTCATCATTAATCCCACCTCAAGGCTTGCCCTACTTAAGTCTTGTAGCATGGCACCGAGCTCCGTAGCTGAAGAGGAAAACAAAACTATATCGTCAGCGAAACGGAGATTTGTTAATCGCCGTCCACCGACGTCAATACCTTTGTTCTCCCATGCAGCCGCCAGCTTCCTGAATATTTGCTCAAGGGTACTAGTGAACAGCTTCGGCGATAGCGGGTCACCTTGCTTGACGCCTTTCTTTATATCAAATGATGGTCCGGGAGACTGTAGTTTTATGCAGGCAGTACTTGAGGCATAGATATTGTGGATGAGCTGTATGTATGTAGATTCTATATCTTGTTCTTGCAGTGCGGTAAATATAGATGAATGACTTATGCTATCAAAAGCTTTGGAGAAATCTACAAAGGCTAAATAAAGGGGGATTTTGAATTCTATGTATTTTTCGATGATTTGGTTAATTGTTTGCAAGTGGTCCGTAGTAGAAAGACCAGGCCGAAACCCGGCCTGTTCGGGGGGTTGGTGACTGTCCAATTTTCCAGCAATGCGACGTTCTATTATTTTGATAAAGGTTTTATAAAGGTGTGAGATGAGGCTAATGGGTCTGTAGTTATTGATATCAGATTTATCACCTTTTTTGTGTAGTAGGATGATGTTGGAATGACAAAAAGTTTTTGGGAATTTACCGGATTTTAAAATAGAATTAAAGAAATTGGTGATATGAGGTAAAAGTGTTGGTTCCCCTATTTTAAGTGCTTCCGCCGAAATACCATCCTCGCCGGGGCTTTTACTGTTAGTACTTCATCTTCGCTAAAGCGAGATGAACTTCGTGCCCGGTAATGGGCGGGATAGATTCCGGACAGGAGTAGCTGGCTGCGGGTGGGCATGCAGGCACGGGGTTCAGGTCGGAGTACAACTGTCTGTAAAATTTTGTGCAAATATTTGTTATTTGATCCCGACTTCCTTGTTTTATCCCTCTATCGTCACGTAAACATGTTATCCAGGTTTTACTGTTTGATGTGCCTTGCTTGGCTATTCTAAGAGAGCGGTTCTTTTCTAAAGCTATTTGTATCAATCTATTGTTGTAATTTCTTATGTCTTTTCTAATACTCCGCTTTACTTGTCTATCTATTGCTCTATATTGTGCGCTGGTAATATTGGTTCTATGTGCTTCTCTTTCTTTTAACAGGTCTAAAGTATGGTTTGTTAGCTTCTTTTCTTTATGTCTCTGCTTTTGGATTTTTCTGCTTGCTGATGTAATACAGTTTTGTAGTTTCAAATATTCATATTCTACGTCGTTGCTTACAGTATCCAGTTCCAAAGCATTGAAAGCGTTATGTAATTCTAAATTAAACAGTTCTTTATTAACTAGCAGAGTAGTTTTATCTAGCCTTTTGATTTTACTTTTTATGTTTCTATGACGCTGGATTTTTAAATTTATTCTTACTTAATATTTTTTTTAACTTTGATTTTTAATTTTTGTGGCATTTCGGGCGTGTTGCACGGTCAACGTGACACGCACACAAAACACATGCCTTAGGCGAGTTTTATTTAATGTGAGAGTGCCTACGCTACAAATATGATATGAGAGCACAATGACACTTAAATGCTTACCAAGGTGAAATAATTAGTAATGTACACGCATCTGCAAAAGTGCATGTTTACTTTATAAATGGAATTAATTCATAAAGTAGGTGTATGCACTTTTGCAGCTCGCTGCGAATTTATGCCATAAAAATATTATATCGCTTATGAAACCTATAACTGAGCTAAAGCGTTATAAACAAAAAAAAGAAGTCACATAAAAACAAACACTGTAATTAACCCTTTCGCTGCTAATTATGAGGGCATCCGCAAAACCGAATGTCACTAAAGTAGCGCCAATTTACTTATATACTTATCCATAAATAAAAACACAAAAACGTCAAATGATCTCAGCGATATTATTATCACTATCAGTCGTCAACCGTCCAGTAAAACACTATATCGCAAACAGGCCAAAAAACCATATTAGTAGGGTAGAATTGCCGTTTCTGCCTCAGAGTAGGTATTCAAGTCCCCCCGCGGGGTGGGGGGGGAGGGGAGGGGGAGGGGGACCGGGAGCGGAGGGTGCCTAACGGGGTGAGGGGAGAGGGGAAGCGCCTCGGCGACACGTGAGCATTCAAGGTCAATGCCGCGGGTGGGGTGAGGGGTAGGGTGATGGAGCGAGAGGGGAAGCGAACAAAATATGTGTGACAAGGACAAATGATAATAGCGCTTTCGCTGTTACTCCTACTGAAAGATACATAAGACTATCCCGTTCAGTCATTTCCCCCCACGCCTCATGCCAGATGGCAAACAAGCAGACGACCCCACCTGACAGTAAGCAGTCACCGTAGCCCATGGACGCCTGCGAATTCAATAGTTTACACGGATGCACTTTTATTTGCGGTTGGTTTTGTCGCTTGTGCTTATCAAATGTATGGAGTTTGTAGTTTACCAACCGTAAAGGGGTTTTTCTTTTATTATACCACATTGGTGGCAAATAAGCATACAGTCCGTCTGATGGTAAGTTGTTACCGTAGCCTTTGGACGCCTGCAACTCCAGGGTGGATACAAGCGCGCTGCCGACTGCCCAAAGATTCAATAACTTTGTTTTAAAATATGAGGCTTATATCGGCGTTTTTTTTAATACCACGTCAGTGGCAAACAAGCAGACGACCTCGCCTGACAGTAAGCAGTCACCGTAGCCCATGGACGCCTGCGAATTATATTGTTACCACGGATGCACTTTTATTTGCGGTTGGTTTTGTCGCTTGTGCTTATCAAATGTATGGAGTTTATAGTTTACCAACTGCAAAAGGTTTTTTCTTTTATTATACCACATTGGTGGCAAATAAGCATACAGTCCGTCTGATGGTAAGTTGTTACCGTAGCCTTTGGACGCCTGCAACTCCAGGGTGGATACAAGCGCGCTGCCGACTGCCCAAAGATTCAATAACTTTGTTTTAAAATATGAGGCTTATATCGGCGTTTTTTTTAATACCACGTCGGTGGCAAATAAGCAGACGACCTCGCCTGACAGTAAGCAGTCACCGTAGCCCATGGACGCCTGCGAATTGTATTGTTACCACGGATGCATTTTTATTTTGCGTTTGGTTTTGTCGCTTGTGCTTATCAAATGTATGGAGTTTGTAGTTTACCGACCGCAAAAAGATCCAGATTTTTTTTTATATACTACGTCGGTGGCAAACGAGCATCCGGCTCACCTGATGGTAAGCAGCCACCGTAGCCTTTGGACTCTTGCAAGTTCAGACTTTTGAAACCTATACATCATCATCATCATCATCAGCATTATTATCATTAGACCCTCAGGAAAACCTCGACACACCTCCGGCCCCCCCTGCTCATGTAGTATTTAGGGTTTCTAGCACACTTATTTACGGTTGGTTTTGTCTCTTTTGGTTATCAAATGTAGTTTGTAGTTTGCAGACTGCAAAAAGGCCCAGATTTTTTTTTAATAATACGTCGGTGGCAAACAAGCATCCGGCTCACCTGATGGTAAGCAGTCAACGTAGCCTATGGATGCCTGCAACTTTAGAGTTGTTACATGCGCGTTGCCGACTGCAAAAAGGTTCAATAAGTTTTTTCTTTTTTTTATATACCACGTCGGTGGCAAACAAGCACACGGCCCGTCTGGTAGTGAGCAGTCACTGTAGCCTATGGACGCCTGCAATTTCGAGATGTTACATGCGCGTTGCCGATCGTTGAGATATAGACCGTGACGTATGTGACTGTAAACTTCCATTCACCGTAGAATTTGACAGATAGAGAGAGTTTGATGTATTAAACTTTACCGTATTAAGAGTTAATAAGGTCTACTGGTCTTAAATTTTTGTATGAAATTATAAGCAAATATCAGCCGTCATGAATTAAGTATTGTAACCTTAGTCAGATAATGAAGCTTATTTTAAAGATTATGAACTCTAAGTACTAGAAATAAAGTAGATTTTACTAATGCTGTAATTCTGTAATGCGACATGGTCATGAAACTCGTGCGATGTTGGGGGTATACTCTTCAATCTTTTCAATCGGAATGGTCAGAGGTCAGAGGTCAGAAAGTCCGTGAGGGACGGAACATACGCAAAGTGACGTAATTGAAAACACGTTTTAATATACCTGACAACATATCAAGCATGACCTACGTAACTTGATCGGGTTATTTGTTACCTAACATAAATCATACTAAATTCACTGGGGAATGAAAAATGTGAGAATGTGACAAGGACAAACAATAATAACGCTTTCTCTGCTACTCCTACTGAAAGATTACATAAGACTATCGTTTGGTCATTTCCCCCTCCCCCTCCCCCCACCAGTTCCAATTATAATATCATAAATGAGATCACAATACCTGCAACCTGTAACTGACGCATACGCTTTCTAAAATTAATTAAAAAATCAGAAAATAACAATGGAGTACGTCATTGACCTCATTGCGAGGCTGTGGTTTAGTAACAAGGGGTTAGGGTACAATTATAAATGTGGAGATAGCGACGAAACAAATATTGCATTCATCTCATCAATCGAGGCGCTGGCACCTGACGTGGACATTTACAAGTGGGAGGCGGCCCGGATCGATCTCAAGAAGCTGATCAAAGAACTTCTGGAGGAGAGGACCATCCTTCAGTTACACTCGGGATACCATGCGGAGGGGCTTTTGCTGGAGGTGCTAAGAAAACACAACATTAGATCATTCCTCTCCGTGCCTCTTAAACAGAAAACTTTAATCTGGAAAGACGCGGGGGTGTGGTTCATAGAGGTGACCAACCCGAAAATCATCAAGAGAACTTATGTGTTTTTTGACTTTGAATAAGTGTACGTCTGTGTATGTCTGAAATAAAAAATGTTTAAAAGTGAATGACTATTTATTCATTTACCAATCATTTAGGTATTTTATAATGTTCCCAATGCGAGTACATAAAAAAATGCAAAAGCTGGTTGTTCAAAATTCGTTGTTAATTTAATTCCTTAGTTTTCTAATGTTTTTGAAGTGAGAACTTCTTTAGCGGCGCTGGGAACTTTCTGAGGTGGGGAAAAAAAGATAAACTCGAGACAGCAATCACGTGATCGTAACGTTTAGATGGCCACTCAATTAGATGGCAATTAAATCAATAAAGAAAAACTCAATGACATTACATGAAAAAGGTTCTAATCTTGTACGGGTTGAAATACGAGGATCTCACAGTTACATTCAAACTTTATATCACTCAAATATAATTCAATAAAGCTACATCTTGATGAAATCGATAATAAAAGTGAACTCTAGTAATGGTGAATAAAACTCAAAATATCATGATCAAATATATTTAGATGCGAGATCTGCAAGGTAACTTTACAATTTCTATTCGAATTTTAAACAAGCTCACTGACCAGCAATTTCGGACTAAAGTTTTTCAATAGAAAGGAGGATGGGTCAATTATACATAGTGCTGCAGACATTTTGGACTAGTCATTGAGTTTTCACTCCCGGAGTGCAATCCGTTGTTTTTTTGTAGCTATAATAGCAACGACTTTTAGCAATATATTATGCCATATTTACTTCAAAGTTTATTGTCTTCGAGATATTCGACATCAAGTTGAACAATTTTAGGCCAATAACCTGGTTTTCTGGCCATAGCTTGTGTGTTAATTATTTTAAAATTTACATCTTTGACCAGTTTTTAGAGACGTCAAAGACGAACCCAAATATGCAGATTTCGTACATGTAAGATCCTTCACAGCAATCCAGTTACGAAAAAAGTGTTATTTTAGACAGTGTTTAAAAAATAATAATAAAAAATAAGTATTCATTAGTTTCAAAATCCGGTAGACAAGAATGGAGATTAAAGATTGAAGAATCGGTAGCCATTTGTCTTATAATTCTATCTGAAGTGTAAATGTAGAAGTAACGGCTCAAACCTTGTCAAATATCGATGAAACCGCGGGGAGCCCCTTAAGGTGAGGTTGTGTACTGGTAAAAGCTGATTACTGTGGATAATAGTATGTAGAGCAATGTTTCAGAGTTACTAAGCGTGTGTCATCATCGTCGTTAAAAATATATCAAGTCTCGATTTCAAACAAAAACAAGACCTAACCTAATCAAAGCAAGTGCTATACCATCTATATATGCATAGTAGGTTCTGCCATCTTGTGGGTTCCATTGGAAGCATAAACGTCACATTTACGTCTCGCGCCAAAAATCAGATGGCTCCTATGCTGTATAGTTCATGCATGCTCCCTATTGTCAGTTCAGTACGGCGGCGCTTAAGCAATGTCAATGTGAAAAAAAATCCGTTTAAAATTACAAGGAGGGATTTCATATCATCGCTAAGTAGGCGAAAGTGTGTCTGCCTGTCTGTCTGTCTGTTACCTCTTCACGCTTAAGCCGCTGAACCGATTTAGTTGAAATTTGGTATAGAGATAGTTCGAGTCCTGGGGAAAATCATTCCTGAAGAGAGTGCAAAGGCGGGTGGAATTGAAAGGTTTAATGGCATTGCCTAATAATTGAAGTAAGCAATGAGCATATTGAACGATTGCTATTAGCATTATCCAGGTGCTATACCTACTTTAGCTGCTGTCACTAATTCCACGCAGACGAAGTCGCGGGCAAAAGCTAGTATTTCAATATTTTCGCTAGGATTTTTTGATTGTTTAGTACAAAAATCAACTTTACTTAAATGTAATAAGGTTGACATCTATGTTGCGGGGTAGCAGAACTTCTGTGATTGTAGCTCAACTATGCGACGCTAGAAGGGCTACTCGTCTCTTCAAAAATAAAAATCGTACATGCAATTTTGACATAATTTCCTTTACTGTAAAGTTCAAATTATTGTAATGGGCTGGGGCTCATAGGATAATCTCTTTCGAAATAAGAAAATATGGTCAATCATCCTTTAGATAGCGTTGCGTTTGTAGTAGTGTGCATGTTGACGACATAGGTTTCCAGACCGCAGAGAAGCATTATATATTTGTTAATGCCTGGAAGATTGAGGCCTGTCTGCCCATGCTGATGCTAGCTCTGAGCTTATTGCATTGCCTTTCTTGGAACTCTTCAACGTACTTTCAGTCATTGGTTCATTTGTCTTAGAGTTTGGTAAAATGACATTCGGTGTATATGTTCAGTGGGCATGCTAAGGGTTATATTTGCAAAAACCCAGGCGTTGAGTTTGGTTAATGCTTGAGAGCGCCATGTGCATTTGGCCTGTTTAGTGTCCATATTATACAGACGCACTGCTTGCCACCATTTGAATATTGTCTTTAGAGCTCTTTGCATTAGGTTGAATATCGTGTAGAGGTAGGGGCCTTTGATAAAAGAAAAGAAGAAGTTTTGAGTAGAAACGATGTTAGACTAATAATGGACTGACGGATTTAGGCTGTTAGTACTCCTTTCGCCCTGCTTTTGCTATGAAGTTTACCTTGACCCGAGTCCAATTATCTGGCACGATTCGCCACGTGAAACTTGCACGGAATATAAGGGTCAGATGCAGATTGCTGTAAACGCGCTGCCGATTT
Organism: Cydia fagiglandana; assembly: GCF_963556715.1. Lineage (NCBI taxonomy): Eukaryota > Metazoa > Arthropoda > Insecta > Lepidoptera > Tortricidae > Cydia > Cydia fagiglandana. The sequence goes on along the minus strand of NC_085942.1, from coordinate 18,526,661 downwards.
AAATGGTTTACATTTTTTCCAATGCCCATTTATTTTGTTTGGTCTAAAGGTGTTTGTTGCTATATTCCAGTAGATAATTCGTACCTTGTGGATTCGAGGATTCCTATGGACGCAAAGCTGTGTATTACTGGTTGAGTACGAACCGGGGAAGTGGGTGTGTCTGAGCAAGTTCCTCTTCCGTGTTCACAAATGTGTCATCTGGTATTTAAGGAGACCGAGATAGTTGGTTGGTGTCTTGGAGAGTATTATGTAAGTTCATGCTCCTTTATGAGTTTGGGCAGTATCAGGAGGCATCCCGTACGATTGCCCTGTCTAGACGGAACCACAGTATAAAAAGTAACAGTGAACCGACGCCTTTGATGTTTGCGTTAATGTAGCACCGCATAAGAACACAGTATGGTTGTCACAGACTTTAACACAACTACCCATAAGTCAAAGAACATTTCAAATAAGACCCGCTAGCTCTGTAAGTAGTACCGAGCTACTAACAATGGCAATGTATGCAACTCGGGTGCGCGCGGCAACAGAACAAGTCACACCAGAACAGGTCACAACAGAACAGATCATAACAGATCAGGTTAGAACAGAACAGATCACAACAGAACAGGTCACAACAGAACAGTTACAACAGAACAGGTTAGAACAGGCTAGAACAGGCTAGAACAGAACAAGATAGAACAGAACAGATCACAACAGAACAAGTTTTGAAATTGGTCTGTTTTAATTTTTAACAGAATGGGTATGGTACTACGGGTATCATAGAGCATTGACTGAATATAATAAACAAATCTGGGAGGCAAAAATAAGGTAATGGAGAAGGTTCCGTCTAGACAGGGCAATCGTACGGGATGCCTCCTGATACTGCCCAAACTCATAAAGGAGCATGAACTTACATAATACTCTCCAAGACACCTACCAACTATCTCGGTCTCCTTAAATACCAGATGACACATTTGTGAACACGGAAGAGGAACTTGCTCAGACACACCCACTTCCCCGGTTCGTACTCAACCAGTAATACACAGCTTTGCGTCCATAGGAATCCTCGAATCCACAAGGTACGAATTATCTACTGGAATATAGCAACAAACACCTTTAGACCAAACAAAATAAATGGGCATTGGAAAAAATGTAAACCATTTAAATCGGCAGCGCGTTTACAGCAATCTGCATCTGACCCTTATATTCCGTGCAAGTTTCACGTGGCGAATCGTGCCAGATAATTGGACTCGGGTCAAGGTAAACTTCATAGCAAAAGCAGGGCGAAAGGAGTACTAACAGCCTAAATCCGTCAGTCCATTATTAGTCTAACATCGTTTCTACTCAAAACTTCTTCTTTTCTTTTATCAAAGGCCCCTACCTCTACACGATATTCAACCTAATGCAAAGAGCTCTAAAGACAATATTCAAATGGTGGCAAGCAGTGCGTCTGTATAATATGGACACTAAACAGGCCAAATGCACATGGCGCTCTCAAGCATTAACCAAACTCAACGCCTGGGTTTTTGCAAATATAACCCTTAGCATGCCCACTGAACATATACACCGAATGTCATTTTACCAAACTCTAAGACAAATGAACCAATGACTGAAAGTACGTTGAAGAGTTCCAAGAAAGGCAATGCAATAAGCTCAGAGCTAGCATCAGCATGGGCAGACAGGCCTCAATCTTCCAGGCATTAACAAATATATAATGCTTCTCTGCGGTCTGGAAACCTATGTCGTCAACATGCACACTACTACAAACGCAACGCTATCTAAAGGATGATTGACCATATTTTCTTATTTCGAAAGAGATTATCCTATGAGCCCCAGCCCATTACAATAATTTGAACTTTACAGTAAAGGAAATTATGTCAAAATTGCATGTACGATTTTTATTTTTGAAGAGACGAGTAGCCCTTCTAGCGTCGCATAGTTGAGCTACAATCACAGAAGTTCTGCTACCCCGCAACATAGATGTCAACCTTATTACATTTAAGTAAAGTTGATTTTTGTACTAAACAATCAAAAAATCCTAGCGAAAATATTGAAATACTAGCTTTTGCCCGCGACTTCGTCTGCGTGGAATTAGTGACAGCAGCTAAAGTAGGTATAGCACCTGGATAATGCTAATAGCAATCGTTCAATATGCTCATTGCTTACTTCAATTATTAGGCAATGCCATTAAACCTTTCAATTCCACCCGCCTTTGCACTCTCTTCAGGAATGATTTTCCCCAGGACTCGAACTATCTCTATACCAAATTTCAACTAAATCGGTTCAGCGGCTTAAGCGTGAAGAGGTAACAGACAGACAGACAGGCAGACACACTTTCGCCTACTTAGCGATGATATGAAATCCCTCCTTGTAATTTTAAACGGATTTTTTTTCACATTGACATTGCTTAAGCGCCGCCGTACTGAACTGACAATAGGGAGCATGCATGAACTATACAGCATAGGAGCCATCTGATTTTTGGCGCGAGACGTAAATGTGACGTTTATGCTTCCAATGGAACCCACAAGATGGCAGAACCTACTATGCATATATAGATGGTATAGCACTTGCTTTGATTAGGTTAGGTCTTGTTTTTGTTTGAAATCGAGACTTGATATATTTTTAACGACGATGATGACACACGCTTAGTAACTCTGAAACATTGCTCTACATACTATTATCCACAGTAATCAGCTTTTACCAGTACACAACCTCACCTTAAGGGGCTCCCCGCGGTTTCATCGATATTTGACAAGGTTTGAGCCGTTACTTCTACATTTACACTTCAGATAGAATTATAAGACAAATGGCTACCGATTCTTCAATCTTTAATCTCCATTCTTGTCTACCGGATTTTGAAACTAATGAATACTTATTTTTTATTATTATTTTTTAAACACTGTCTAAAATAACACTTTTTTCGTAACTGGATTGCTGTGAAGGATCTTACATGTACGAAATCTGCATATTTGGGTTCGTCTTTGACGTCTCTAAAAACTGGTCAAAGATGTAAATTTTAAAATAATTAACACACAAGCTATGGCCAGAAAACCAGGTTATTGGCCTAAAATTGTTCAACTTGATGTCGAATATCTCGAAGACAATAAACTTTGAAGTAAATATGGCATAATATATTGCTAAAAGTCGTTGCTATTATAGCTACAAAAAAACAACGGATTGCACTCCGGGAGTGAAAACTCAATGACTAGTCCAAAATGTCTGCAGCACTATGTATAATTGACCCATCCTCCTTTCTATTGAAAAACTTTAGTCCGAAATTGCTGGTCAGTGAGCTTGTTTAAAATTCGAATAGAAATTGTAAAGTTACCTTGCAGATCTCGCATCTAAATATATTTGATCATGATATTTTGAGTTTTATTCACCATTACTAGAGTTCACTTTTATTATCGATTTCATCAAGATGTAGCTTTATTGAATTATATTTGAGTGATATAAAGTTTGAATGTAACTGTGAGATCCTCGTATTTCAACCCGTACAAGATTAGAACCTTTTTCATGTAATGTCATTGAGTTTTTCTTTATTGATTTAATTGCCATCTAATTGAGTGGCCATCTAAACGTTACGATCACGTGATTGCTGTCTCGAGTTTATCTTTTTTTCCCCACCTCAGAAAGTTCCCAGCGCCGCTAAAGAAGTTCTCACTTCAAAAACATTAGAAAACTAAGGAATTAAATTAACAACGAATTTTGAACAACCAGCTTTTGCATTTTTTTATGTACTCGCATTGGGAACATTATAAAATACCTAAATGATTGGTAAATGAATAAATAGTCATTCACTTTTAAACATTTTTTATTTCAGACATACACAGACGTACACTTATTCAAAGTCAAAAAACACATAAGTTCTCTTGATGATTTTCGGGTTGGTCACCTCTATGAACCACACCCCCGCGTCTTTCCAGATTAAAGTTTTCTGTTTAAGAGGCACGGAGAGGAATGATCTAATGTTGTGTTTTCTTAGCACCTCCAGCAAAAGCCCCTCCGCATGGTATCCCGAGTGTAACTGAAGGATGGTCCTCTCCTCCAGAAGTTCTTTGATCAGCTTCTTGAGATCGATCCGGGCCGCCTCCCACTTGTAAATGTCCACGTCAGGTGCCAGCGCCTCGATTGATGAGATGAATGCAATATTTGTTTCGTCGCTATCTCCACATTTATAATTGTACCCTAACCCCTTGTTACTAAACCACAGCCTCGCAATGAGGTCAATGACGTACTCCATTGTTATTTTCTGATTTTTTAATTAATTTTAGAAAGCGTATGCGTCAGTTACAGGTTGCAGGTATTGTGATCTCATTTATGATATTATAATTGGAACTGGTGGGGGGAGGGGGAGGGGGAAATGACCAAACGATAGTCTTATGTAATCTTTCAGTAGGAGTAGCAGAGAAAGCGTTATTATTGTTTGTCCTTGTCACATTCTCACATTTTTCATTCCCCAGTGAATTTAGTATGATTTATGTTAGGTAACAAATAACCCGATCAAGTTACGTAGGTCATGCTTGATATGTTGTCAGGTATATTAAAACGTGTTTTCAATTACGTCACTTTGCGTATGTTCCGTCCCTCACGGACTTTCTGACCTCTGACCTCTGACCATTCCGATTGAAAAGATTGAAGAGTATACCCCCAACATCGCACGAGTTTCATGACCATGTCGCATTACAGAATTACAGCATTAGTAAAATCTACTTTATTTCTAGTACTTAGAGTTCATAATCTTTAAAATAAGCTTCATTATCTGACTAAGGTTACAATACTTAATTCATGACGGCTGATATTTGCTTATAATTTCATACAAAAATTTAAGACCAGTAGACCTTATTAACTCTTAATACGGTAAAGTTTAATACATCAAACTCTATCTGTCAAATTCTACGGTGAATGGAAGTTTACAGTCACATACGTCACGGTCTATATCTCAACGATCGGCAACGCGCATGTAACATCTCGAAATTGCAGGCGTCCATAGGCTACAGTGACTGCTCACTACCAGACGGGCCGTGTGCTTGTTTGCCACCGACGTGGTATATAAAAAAAAGAAAAAACTTATTGAACCTTTTTGCAGTCGGCAACGCGCATGTAACAACTCTAAAGTTGCAGGCATCCATAGGCTACGTTGACTGCTTACCATCAGGTGAGCCGGATGCTTGTTTGCCACCGACGTATTATTAAAAAAAAATCTGGGCCTTTTTGCAGTCTGCAAACTACAAACTACATTTGATAACCAAAAGAGACAAAACCAACCGTAAATAAGTGTGCTAGAAACCCTAAATACTACATGAGCAGGGGGGGCCGGAGGTGTGTCGAGGTTTTCCTGAGGGTCTAATGATAATAATGCTGATGATGATGATGATGATGTATAGGTTTCAAAAGTCTGAACTTGCAAGAGTCCAAAGGCTACGGTGGCTGCTTACCATCAGGTGAGCCGGATGCTCGTTTGCCACCGACGTAGTATATAAAAAAAAATCTGGATCTTTTTGCGGTCGGTAAACTACAAACTCCATACATTTGATAAGCACAAGCGACAAAACCAAACGCAAAATAAAAATGCATCCGTGGTAACAATACAATTCGCAGGCGTCCATGGGCTACGGTGACTGCTTACTGTCAGGCGAGGTCGTCTGCTTATTTGCCACCGACGTGGTATTAAAAAAAACGCCGATATAAGCCTCATATTTTAAAACAAAGTTATTGAATCTTTGGGCAGTCGGCAGCGCGCTTGTATCCACCCTGGAGTTGCAGGCGTCCAAAGGCTACGGTAACAACTTACCATCAGACGGACTGTATGCTTATTTGCCACCAATGTGGTATAATAAAAGAAAAAACCTTTTGCAGTTGGTAAACTATAAACTCCATACATTTGATAAGCACAAGCGACAAAACCAACCGCAAATAAAAGTGCATCCGTGGTAACAATAGAATTCGCAGGCGTCCATGGGCTACGGTGACTGCTTACTGTCAGGCGAGGTCGTCTGCTTGTTTGCCACTGACGTGGTATTAAAAAAAACGCCGATATAAGCCTCATATTTTAAAACAAAGTTATTGAATCTTTGGGCAGTCGGCAGCGCGCTTGTATCCACCCTGGAGTTGCAGGCGTCCAAAGGCTACGGTAACAACTTACCATCAGACGGACTGTATGCTTATTTGCCACCAATGTGGTATAATAAAAGAAAAACCCCTTTACGGTTGGTAAACTACAAACTCCATACATTTGATAAGCACAAGCGACAAAACCAACCGCAAATAAAAGTGCATCCGTGTAAACTATTGAATTCGCAGGCGTCCATGGGCTACGGTGACTGCTTACTGTCAGGTGGGGTCGTCTGCTTGTTTGCCATCTGGCATGAGGCGTGGGGGGAAATGACTGAACGGGATAGTCTTATGTATCTTTCAGTAGGAGTAACAGCGAAAGCGCTATTATCATTTGTCCTTGTCACACATATTTTGTTCGCTTCCCCTCTCGCTCCATCACCCTACCCCTCACCCCACCCGCGGCATTGACCTTGAATGCTCACGTGTCGCCGAGGCGCTTCCCCTCTCCCCTCACCCCGTTAGGCACCCTCCGCTCCCGGTCCCCCTCCCCCTCCCCTCCCCCCCACCCCGCGGGGGGACTTGAATACCTACTCTGAGGCAGAAACGGCAATTCTACCCTACTCATATTATTCACATAAATTTTGACTGCATACGATTCTAACTTCAAAAACGTCGTAAGTCTTCATAAATGTTCAAGTAGATATGTCCTTTTGTGAATGAACATACGCTGTTCCATTTGGTGAATTAGCATCGATAGTATCTTAACTGCGTCCGTTATCAGAGCAATTCAGCGTCATTAAAATAATTTGGAGCGGTGAGTCACAGAATTGCAAGCCACGGTGTTCCGATTGCTATAAAATTATTGGTTAAGAAGACCGTCATACATACGGCAAGAAGTTTCATATTTGTACTGCCGCTTGCACCCACAGAGGTGGGCCCAGACGGAGATGACGGGATGACCTGGACGCATATCTTAACGACTGGCCGGAGACTGCTCAAAACCGAGACGCATGGAAATCGAGGGGACCTTTGCCCAGCAGTGGGACACCGTATAGGCTTATAATAATAATAATATGTACTTCGCTCAGACGCAGTCAGAAAGAAAGAGCTTAGTTTCTTCCGCTCTACTGGGAGCTTAATAGACGGTCTTCCTATAAAGACAGTATTCTCCACATTGACCTGAGGTAAATTATTTGTTTATTTATTTATATGTGTTAGCGAGATGCTAATTCATCAGTCGCTACCGATCACAAGATCACATTACAATGGTTGTCGGGAACTCGAATCACCCAAGCTTGCCGTACCAATAGGAACATAACCTTTAGGCAGCTGTACTGACGAACTGTCTGCTGTGGTTTGGCCAATTGCTGGCTTTTTAAGAGACATACATTTTACTTGATGGATCGATATGTTAATAGGCTGCAACTTTGATTAAAACAGTTTCGTTACAGATGTAGTGCATAATTATTTTCCATCGTATTTTCTCGGAAATGTTCGTATTTGTCATGCTTAGTTCAGTCAACCTCAGTACTTTTTGTTCCGAGACTGGCGGAAATAGCAAGATACGTTCGTACGTTTCCGTGAAAATACGATGGAAAATAATAATGCACTACATCTGTACTTAGATATTGACAAACAATGCATAACTACTTTGAAATTATACCGATGAAGGTAGAACTTTCTTAAAATGCAAACCCTACGAAAGTGCAATTTTTATTTTATTTTATTTTATTTAACCAACTTTACATTGACAGTTAAACCAAACATGCAAGTTATGGGTTACAAATATAATATGTACTTAAAACTAATTATCATAGACTTATCACTAAATTTACCTAGTTAATATTAATAGTAACAATATACGAGACCAGTACAAACCAAAAGTGATCTTTACCTTCCAAGGGTTAACAACTCTATGTATAAAAAGAGCAGTTTTGTTATGGCTATCCGTATTTACAACCATCTCCCTCTAGACATGAAAGCGCTAGACGGAATTATGTTCAAACGGAGGCTCAAGAACTGGCTAATAGATAAAGTATTTTATGATGTCAACGAATTTTTTGCAAGTTAACAGGTAACATTATTAGTATTATAAGCTTAGTTTTAAGATAGGTAGGTTGCCTACCATAATTGTACGCCCTAGCAGGCAACTGTTGATACTTGTTACTTTGTAAATTACCACCTTTGTATGTACACAGTTATACAATAAATATTTATTCTATTCTATTCTATTCTATAGTTGTGGGCCTAGATATTGACTATGGAAATGAGGTTGAAAGTTTTTAAATAACAACTTTTACGCGAACAAAGTCGCGGGTGGAGACTTGTAGAAAATAAATGACATCTCGAACGAATCAGTCTTTTTCTCTCTCCCATTACCTACCTACCTACTATCAGTGTCTGGGCGCCCATGGAACTCGATTCGTACCGGATAACCTTATTATATTTGAGACAATAGGTCAACTTATAGGGATCAAAGAAAAAATACGCCAAATTAACTCCATCTTGCGTAGTGTAACGCTCTGCCAATGACCTTAACTTAATTAACCTTAAATGACACCATTAAAAGTCTTTTTCTTTCTCCCTTTTCTCAAATGTCGTATCATATCGCAACTTAGAAATATGTTTGCCCGATGTTTCATTTGCTAAATTTTCATTAAACAGAACGCTATTTTTACTTTTTCAAAACTTTTAAAAAAGGCATCCCGTAGAAGCCACTTGGTTTAGGTATGGTTAGATTGGAGACCCTTCTAAAAATTCAACGGTTTTATGGTTTAAGAATTTATTTCTCCAAAAGAATTATAATTCACTTACATCAGAGAAATACAAACAAACATTATGTACATTATTTACAAAGTGCACGAATAACATAAAATATAATCTAAAACTAAACAAAGCAGCTTATTTATTTTAAAAGTGGGTATTATACAGTGCGAATCGGCAACTGGTAACAGTACAGTGAAATTGTCACCGCGCGAGCGCGGGCGGACCAGACTGTCGCGCAGTCCAGCGTAACGTGACCTAGACGTTAATAAAGTGAGCGCGCTAAAGATACGCGTTTATAATGGTTGGTTTTAAAAAACAAATAATGTTGCCATAGGTAAGGTAACCCTTAAATGTATGATTGTAATTCTCACCAAACGAAGAGAGTTATACTTTATACTTAAGAGAGTCTTGAAGACACTCTTGTCAAATTTGAAGCTACACAGTAGGTACATAGTGAATTTAAATCCATACGTAAACGAAACTTACATACTCTAACGATGTAGTCCTATCAAAGGAGGAACACTAAATATGGTCAATAGGAATTAATTATCCATGAGCCTACTAATAATTTATATCAATACAGGATGGCGGGCGATGGAGCGGAAACATACATAGTTAATAAAAATTAATATGCATACCGCCTTTTCCATCATTCGAATTTGCCTTTTCGTACCTAAATTTACATATGTTCTCCGCTGTAGTCACCTTTGGAAGCATCCCACCCTACTTTTAAAACTTGACTCCTTAATTCAGGATACTCTCTCATCTGTTCTCAACATACGTTTTGAAGAAAGGTCCTGGACCCAGGCCTCTCTGCCTATTCGGCACGGTGGCCTGGGTATCCGCAAAATTTCCAGTGTGTCGCTGCCTGCCTTCTTGTCCTCGGTGCATAGTGCTCAAAACCTAATTGGAGGCATTTTATCTCGCTCTCTCGGGGCCATAGAGGCAGCACATTGCACCGAGGCCAAGAATGTTTGGTCACTAACCTGCAGCAACACGGACCCGCCTGCCAATCCTTGCTCGCAGAGGCAATGGGACGAGCCGCTCTGCCGTCTAGTACGGAATAATCTCGTTGATACGTCAACTAGTACGGCGGAGCGAGCTCGTCTCCTTGCCACTGCGGAGTGGGAGTCGGGTCTGTGGCTACAAGCCCTACCCTCTCCATCCATAGGGACCCTATTGGACAACACCACCTTCAGACTGGCGACTTGTTTGCGCATAGGGACTGTAACAAACGTCCCCCATCACTGCCGTTGTGGTGCCATGGTGGATAAATTTGGACATCATGGACTTTCCTGCGGCAGAAGCGCCGGACGCATACCCAGACACGCCAGCATCAACGACGTCATCCGAAGGGCCTTTGTCAGCGTCAAAGTCCCGGCCATACTCGAGCCCGTCGGTTTGGCTAGGGACGATGGCAAGAGGCCCGACGGTATGACGTTGGTGCCTTGGAAGATGGGACGGCCTCTAGTCTGGGATGCCACATGTGTTGACACCCTCGCGCCGTCCCACCTTCCGGGCACCAGCAGAGATGCTGGTCATGCCGCGTCCATGGCAGAAGACCTCAAACGCCGCAAATATCCCCTTGGCAGTAGTTATATTTTTGAGGCGTTTGGGGTCGAAACGCTGGGGCCTTGGGGGCCAAGCGCGCGCCGTATATACAGGGCCTTAGCGGAGCGCCTTATAGATGCCGCAGGAGACCAGAGGGCTGGCCAGTATTTTGCTCAACGCATAAGTATTGCCATACAACGTGGCAATGCGGCCAGCCTTCTGGGCACACTGCCCATCGGCAGTGACTTGGGGGACGTTTTTTATTTATAGGCTTTTTATTTTAAGTTTATTTAGTTTAGAGATAGTTTGTATTATTATTTGTAAGCAAATTTAATGTTTTATATTTACTTAATTATTTGTGAATTAAAATTCATAGTTAATCTAAATAGGATGTATTGAAAATTTGCCGTGTATGTGGATACAAATTTTCCTGTCACCTAAAGCAAAATTATGTTAACAATGATCAGGTACACAATATAACAAATAAACTATTACAAATGGCGAACTTAATGCCTAAAGGCATTCTTGTTCTACTTTCACAGTTTAAAAGTTACACGGTCAAATATTGAACAGTGTTTTGATTTCCAAAATCTTCACACACTCAGTGAAGTAATATTGATGAAGCAAAGGACAGGCCGTTAGCCTATTAGAGAACATAACAAATAAGATTAGGCCCGATTTGGCGGTGTACGTGGGGTTGTTTTTGTCATTTCAGAACATCATTTGTCACCATTCCTCTCGCAGGGGTGACGCGAGGAATAATTTGAAATGCAATGCATAAGACACAGGCGAATATGTTTTTTAGTGGCTTGTTACATTTTTGATGGCCTGGGCTGCTTCCTGAACAACTGGTCGGAGGAAACACCAAATCGGGAGTCGTGGAAATCAAGGGAGAGGCCTTTGCCCAGCAGTGGGGCACCCAAATAGGCTAAGGAAAAGAAAGTTTAATTTTTAAATGAATATTGAATGAGCAGAGCTGCTCAAGCTTAAGTTAACATTACGGTGGACTTTAGATTGCTATATAGGTGGTGTTATTGTTGCAGCGCTGACGCGGGCGATGTCACTTGGAGTTAGGGACATCGCCCGCCATTTGATGAACGATGATAAGATGGGGATTAAACGTTCTAAGTTCTGATCAAGATCCAACATTCGTGTATTCGTGGCAAATCATTTTTTTCCGTGACACGACTCGCTGGCCAGAAGATGGCCTTACAAGATTACAGTCAAATCGGACGAAAATTGATTTTCAATATATGATTTATACAAGTGCAGCCAAGCATTTAAAGAATATGTGTATGAATTGCTCAATTGTAAAGCAAGTGTATGTTTTTAAGCTAAGCAACCGACAATTTACACCTGTAGCCAAATTATTTGAAATGATTTTGGGAAATGAGACTCAAGAAATCGCTCTCTCCTGTCACTCGAGCGTCAAAAAACCAGAGTAACCGCATGCCAACCGCCGATAAGTAGTAGGTTTAGCGCGCATTATGCCTCTTAGAACATTCGACATGATTAATGTATCCCATCCCCAATATCCCGACAATGTGGACCCGATTGTTACACTATCAAGTTTTTTACTTGTGTGAGTTTGTTGTTGATTGTCATTTGTACGTTACTTGCATGATGCGATCCATTAATATATTTGAACAGTTTTATGCATGCGTGCACAATTTAGTATTTTAAGATTATAATAAATTAAAAATGTGTGGTACAGTCACCTGCAATAATATGTTACTCTTCGAATGCCGCAAAAATATGTGACACGCTCTTATGGCTCTACAAATAAGATCGTGTTAGATATTTTTGCGGCTTTCGAAGAGTGACATATTATTGCAGGTGACTGTACCTATACTTAACCGAAATCCATACGATTATTTGGATTTCGTGTTTAATCAAATAAAATGTCGCGGTGAGGCTACCAAAGATTCCTATAGTTTTTTGTTTATCAAAAAAGCGTTTATAGAAACATACGGTCAAATAATTTCCTTATTTTCGAAAATGAAAATCGGTGAAAAACCGCATATACAAAACTGTATATGCGGTTTGGTACCATGCCTCAGGAGCCTATTTTAGATTTAAGCTAGTTATTAATTTATAGTAGCAGCACTGTAAATGTGTATTATGTGAATATGTATTTAAATAAGAGTACATTAATAAATTGCTGCATTCTTATTTTTGTATTTATTGTTGTAGTTTTCTGAGGGGCCTGTACATAACGGTTTTTAGTCAGTGTAATATTATAGGTACATGCGGTTACATTATCCTAATAAAACAAACAAGACTACAACAATAAACCTGCACTATGAACTATTCACATCATCAAATATGTTTGTATTCCTTCGGAGTAAGGCGACAAATAAGTATATGTATTTATCTTTGACATGGAACGTACGGTACCTAATTTTTGAACTTTTAAGTGACCAGTTGTGGTCTTTATGTCTATGTTTAAAAGGTTTACCAATGGTCATTGGTGCTAGTTCAGTTTGATCAAAGCAACATTGTTGCATTAAAGCATAAGAGACGTGTTTGACAATACCAACAAGCATAGTGCAAATAGTTCCAACAGTTCATAGTGACGTGATTCCATTATGCGAATTCAAATTTGATCGACACGACAAATTTGACAGACGGTATAGGTATTTGTTTGACGGCCTCCTAGTCTAGTCGGTAGTGACCCTGCCTATAAAGCCGTAGGTCCCTGGTTCGAATCCCCGAGGGTTCCGTACTTTTTAGTATTTGTTGTTATAGCGGCAACAGAAATACATCATCTCTGAAAATTTCAACTGTCTATCACGGTTCGTGAGCCTGGTGACAGACGGACGGACGGACGAACAGCGGAGTCTTAGTAATAGGGTCCCGTTTTACCCTTTGGGTACAGAACCCTAAAAAAAGAAACAGAAGGCAAGGACAATAACGCTATACTAATAATTGCAACGAACCGAGACGTCACCAAGCCGGTAAAAATGTGTTAAATTGTGAAAAAAATGTCAAATACACCCAAGCAGTTTAGAAGGAAAATGATAATTCTAATAATGCTAGAGGGGAAACCCTAGTTATTAGCGAATTATGTTAATAGTGGAACAGGAAAACTGATAAGTGCCATGGGATGTGGTTATTCTGTTGATTGCAGAATTCCATGATTTAGGTAGCTTCGGGATGGATGGTATTTTCCGTATAGATTATTGGAAGTACCGAATACCGAATAACTTAAAATGAGTATTACAAGGCACAAAACCGAGAGCGTTGCCAAAAGTTGCCCGTGAGGGAATACCAAATAGTTTGAGAGAAACATCATTTATTCATGTCAATTTTATAACACCACCTTAAAAATGTCATTGCTATCGCTTGCCGTGTTTCTAAATATAATTACAGGAACCGTCTCCGGAATCTAAACTTTCCCTTTCCAAAATAAAAGCATCCCTTGTTTCCTGGGAAATTTTCCAGAAATTTCCGACAACTTTTCCAACTATTTTGAAACATTCCGCGTTTATCAAAGAGTTTCTCTGAATTTCAAACGTTACATGCATGTCATACTCGTAATCATAATATCATACTACCCAGAACATAAATAAAGAAGAATGTTTATGTATAACAATGGTCAGTTATGCCTACTTAAACAACCACGAAGACATTGTACTACACGTGCCCGGCTGTAAATAAACGAGTTCTAAATCACAACTGCAAACATTTCATGAATGATTTGTACTTGGACTACAATTCTTGTTATTATTTCCTATATGAAGGTGAGCCGCGTGTTGGTGGAAAAGAGGCTTTATGGCCGGTGGATAAGGTTGAGATGGACGGCGGCGGGCTAGAAACAGTTGTGTCAGGGACTGTGCGCGGCCTAAATGTTCCGCCGGTTGCAATTTAATAGCTGATAGCGTGTTGAATAGTTAAAAAATCTCGCGGATGGATGGATGGAGAAAGTGAGACACAGTTTTTGTAACACTATCACGCAGGTCCATACAACCACCGCGTAATCCTAGGAAATGGAGAATTTGGGGAAAAAAAATACGGCCGTCTCTGCAACAATAGGCCTCCATTCAAAATCCTGTCTAGAAAATCAAAAGTGATCAACTGATGAAGTACGAGCTGATGGTCTCACAAAATATGATATTTTGCTGTAACTGATGATGCAACTAGGACAAATGAGAATGAGAATTACCCAGCGAATTCCTCAGAGTCAAAGTTAAAAATACGGGCCACAAAGATAGCATCGACTAAACAGACTCGATCCAAAACCGAATTATATGAATTCGCTTCATCTTTAACAACAGGAAGCCTCTGTATCTTCGCCACTGTTAGATCAACAATCATGTCACACCGAATCCGCTTCCTCCCCAACCCGATACCGTGAACTAAAAATAGTGAAATTGCGCGTAAATCACACTAGGCTGTCGTACTCGGCCCGATCCGGCCCGAGATAGCTGAAATGTTGTATATTTAGCTCTTTGAACCTCGCCCGCTAAAACTTTCAGTTTTGTACGGTGACGCAGATTTGATCTATGGACTTGTTCATTAAAAAAAGTCATCAGTAGATCAAAGGAGCATTCCATGAAATTGTCTACCGTTGTTCCGTACGAACGCAAATTTTCTGACAATTTACAGGCATAGGAGTTTTTCTGTGACAAATTGTCAAAAATATTTATAGAAAAATAATCATCAGATTTAAACGCAAAAAAAGAGTCCAAATACACGAAATAAAATGCGTTTGTACGAGACAGACCGTGGAATGCTCCAAAGCAACTTATTGCCTTCAGCCTATTTAGAGTCGCTTGCACCATCCCACTAACCCGGGGTTAGTTCTAATTGAGGCAGTAGTTACTGCGACTACTGCGCTACGCGCGTTACTTATTTTATCAAGGGAATTAACAGTGACAGTGCCGCGCCAAGGACGCAGCAGTGACGCCGCATCCTTGTTGATCCCTGACACGTGAGTTTTCAGCTAAAGCGGAAATTTCTCCAAGATATTTGAACAATCAATTGTTCTCCTTAAACAAGCAACGTAAGCAACAAAAATCTACGCAGAAAAATATTATGTACGAGTATAGCAAAAATGATTTCATAGAAATATCAAATCACGTGTTTTGGTCTTTCCGCTCCATAATAACGTTCGAGTATCGCATGGAATCACAAATGATTCCAGGTATAAAACGACACGTGAATTTTAAAGATTGCTTCTCTGAACGTTTTTCTTTTTCCACTTAACCGTTAACGCGAAATTACTGAACGATATTAAATTTTTCATGATTCCTCACTTGATAGGAAATTGCTCTCATTTCTCCAAGTTCTGGGAACATATTATAGGAATATTTATACAGCGTCGGTTCCGGGCGCGTAGCCAACGTGCCAATCGTTAACGTAGCGTATCGAAGTCATCTCTCTCTATTACTCTTCCAAACTAGTGCGAAAGTGACAGTTGCGTTTCGTTTCATTCGCTACGGAGCGTTAACGATTGCACGTTGGCTAAACGCATACGCACCGTGGGTCGTTCGCCGTAGGTATAAAATAATAGCCAAGAGATTTTAAGTAATAAATGTACCTTGATGCACCTCAGTAACTTCTGCTTGAAGCTTCAATGATACAATACGATATTTCAACGATATGAACGTTGAAACAAACTTACCTGAAACAAAAAAGGTTAAGATCATCATCCAGTATTTTTTCAACTTCTTTCAACTTTTCAACTTTCACTTATTAGGGCCTAGCGTCTGCTCAATGACTATTCAAAATACTGTCTAAAAATTTTATATGAAAAATACTATACAAATCTCATAGGTCAATAGCCTCATTAAAACATGCACTCCCATGCAGATAACCACGCATCCCCAAAACTTAACTGGCAACTAAAATTACTCCAAGTTTGTGGGCACTCTAGTTAAAGTGTCCGAATGTCTAGACCGGATACTTGTTAGTCTGGCGAGGGTGACCACATGCAAGTGTCACTTTATAAACTAACTTGAAGTGTGTGCGAATTTGAACTTTAATAGAAAGGTCTAAAGTTGTTTTTTGCAAGTGTCTATGATGCAAGCGCGAATTGAAGAAAGCGGAAAATTAAAAAAGCAGTTTAAATGCCAGTTGGCAACCACAATTTTATTGACGGACTGATCAACGGCAATCAACAGTGAACTATGAAATTTCCCACAGAATATTTACAGCGTCGAAATAGTCTAACTTTTATTTGTCAATCTGAATTCTGAAGTCAATCTGCCGCCGCCAGGTGATGTTATTTCATTCGAAGCAGGATGGTGCGTGGCTATTCTATATGAAATACTTTGTGCTAGGTACTGAGAAATGAAGTGAGTAGTAGGTAGTGAGATGGCTTGGTCACAGAAGTCATGGGGGAGGATCCTGCTGTGAGAAGAGAGTATGGAGGGCACCCGGGCGGAAAACGTCCGTCTGGGCGTTCCAAAATACCGCTGGAGTAACGAAGCCCTAAAACACCTGTCCGCCTTGGAATACCCAACTGGCGTGAAGTGGCGCAGAATAGGGCAGAGTGGTGCTCTCTTGTGTCAGAGGCAAAGATCCTTTTTGGGTCACTGAGCCAGTGAAGTAAGGTACTGAAAGTACTTATCAAAGTAACATAAAAACTTTATCTAATTTCAATCATGTTCTTAAGTCTGCAAATACAATTCTTACAAAGTAACTCGTAACGCGGCTAATAACTACATACTAATACTAGTGCCGTACAGCGTGGAAATAGTCCAACTATTATTGGCAAAGGTCGCGGCCGGTGTGTTTGGGTTAACGCCGGTTGGTGACTACCTCAATAGACGCCGCAATACGCAAAATAGTCTCATTATAACTCTCGAGAACGAGGAGTTAGTGGCCGAACCCAATATCGTCGGCGAAACGAAAGCCACCAGACTTCGGTGACAGGTTCGGTCATCTACTCAGAATGGGAGCGGATCTGGTTGTCAAGAGGGCGTTCTTGGGACGACCAACTGGTAGCCATCCGGTGGGACGACCAACTGGTAGCCATCCGGTGGGCCGGCCCAGGTATCGCTGGGAAGACAGTGTGACAGCGGATCTGCTTCAGCTTCGTGTCAGTAACTGGCAGGAAGTTGCGCAGGATCCGGGCAGGTGGCACGCTTTTGTTTCGGAGGCCAAGATTCTCTTTGGATCGCTGACTCAAAATAGTTGGCGATAACTTTCGCATCGAATAATGCTCCATATGACAGCTCCTTCAAGTCTGATGAATGTGCTAAATTTCCAAAAAAATGTCTACCATTTCACGTGACAGCCACTCTATGTAAAAATGAACTTTCATATAGACCATCAATCGATGCAAGAGGTATACGAGCACAGTCTCGTTTTTAACTTTTTAAAGGGACAAATTTCGGCATAAAACGATTTTGCGTGATGGTTGATGCGTTTTACTAAAAATGGTTTTAGTGAAACTAGCTTTTCCTAGAGCTCAGTTCGAGTAGTATTCGGTATAATATGACATTTCCAGTATTATCTACCAGAGTTGGGCTTCAAATGTCCAGCCGAAAGAATAAAGCTTAGCAAATATCCTCAAGATTGGCAAATAATACTAGTAAATTAGGTACTACACAGTGAGACTTACGTCCTACAGCATTTTGTGTATGTATTATAGGAGTACAAATGCGTAGACGTGAATCGTTTTAATTGTCCGCTCTAGTGGGTGAAGTCTGCGTCTTTCCCATACTTCTTTCGGCGCCCGGGCGGTTCCTGCCTCGCTGATGCGTGTACGCATGTACGCTGTCATAATAAACTTTCAGCGTTCAATGTCACTAATGCTACCGACCGAACCACGTCGATATCCTCCGTAATAAGTCTATCAACAATTCAACATGTTCTTTAGTATGTGGATTAATCAAGTTTTTTTTTTCCTTATTTTGTCCCGTCCGCCAGTCCAAAATAGTAGCGTAGTTTGTTAAAAGAAATGTTACTACATTCTAGTCATTCTACTGATACACTTAGGGTCGGTTGCACCAAACAGTCTGTCACCGTTAACGCGTTCGCAAAATTTTATTGCATGGGCAGTTTCATACTACACTGCTGATTGACGTCAATCAGTCTGTTAAACGTGATTGGTGCAACCGGCCCTTAGTAGAGATGCCCCATTAACCCATTATGGAAAGGGCCTATAAATGTGTTGTGTTATTTTAAATACCTATACCATGAGAACAGGCTTTTAAAAATTACCCAGGAGACCGTAACCATGGCAATGAGTGAGAACAAAATTCACCCAATTATACAATTTCCTTTCCCATGTGACCCAAAAAAAAAAACAAATAAGAGTGCTTTACACTCACAACATTACCATACGCATTTCCTCCTAAAAGGCATCAAATAAATGAATTACACTTATCATCCCGTCTTAAGAGGACATGGCACGTCCCTCGGTTTTACGCCAGGTCGTCAAGACCGGCATAACTCTAAAACGGGGAGACATAAAATGTATTTATAGACATGCTAATACTTAATATATTGCGGTATACATACATGCTAAAATACAGGATGTACAACTTCGGTAGGTATTCTATTATTAATTGAACGGCAAACATTTTAAGAGAGGAGAGGAGAAATAAGCCGTTTTAAAAATACTCTCCTTATAGGGCCACCCCACATCTGGCGTCTTTCGAGCGTCGGCGTCTACAATTCTATGGCCGCTGCTCGACGCAACGTCGACGCAACTGCACAGCGGCGTCATTTTCCATAGCGCTGAGTGGCGCTGACCAGACGCCGACGCTCGAGGGACGCTAGATGTGGGGTGGCCCTTATTTGTATAGTTTTTGTTTTTTCTCTCCTAACTTCTTAAAATACATCAAATTGTATTAAGACATTTTCCATAATGTCAATACCAGGGAGGATAAAGTTTGTCATCATCATTCGCTTGCCCTTATCCCATTCATTCGGGGTCGGCGCAGCATGTCTTTCTCTTCCACACCTCTCTCTCGCCCGTCATCTCATCATTCACTTGCGATTGCGTTCGTTTCATATCATCTCTCACACAGTCCATCCACCTTTCGGTTTACCTTGTTAATATCTAACCTAAGGTTATTATAATATGTTGTTAATTTACCATGAATAAATGAATTCTATTATAACTATTCTAAATGCAATGTATTTTAATAAATACCCTTATTATTTGCAGATTGCAAACAATATTTCGCTAGAAAATAATTACTACCATTTCGTATGTTATTTCACAACTATATGACATAGTTTGCGTAACTTATCTTCATATTTAATCAAATCTCAAATCGGATATTAAAACCAATTCGATATCAGACCCCTGTCATTATCTGAAATACCTGATATACCCTGGACAAATTGCCTGGCCTTATCTTTAATACCTTAAAGGGTTTGCCGTCTAAATCAGTTGGGAATTTGGGGTTCGAATAGGTATTAGACGTAGTCTAGTCGAGATTTATAGTAGAAGAGCCGGCCGCAAATTTTCTAACCGACTTGATACCACGATGAAATACACAATGGGAAACCATAAAAGTGATGCTAAGTCCGAATTCGATAGTCTGCCACGGCGGAACTTGCCGAAAGTACGAAAAAGAAGGCCACTTCCGGTGCGAAAAAAGGGGGCTGATTTAACCCATCTGATACCGAAATAATAGTTATGGCAGCAGTTAGAAATTTACATGTAGACACATAAAAGCGAAGTCTGCCAGTATTTTTTTTGCCGGAAGTGCTTGGCAGACGCTCTCAAAGGTGGCCAGCGGGACCCCTAATTTAACCCATCTGATACCACCATGAAACCAATTCCAGTCGGTAGGTATGAACCCTCATGTCAGGAATATATAAGTCTGCCAAGGCTTTTCCTGCCGAAACACCTTGGCAGACGAGATTATGTAAGCAAGGTCGGCATCGGTTACCCTACACTAACCCATCTGATACCACCATGAAACCAATTCCAGTCGGTAGGTACGAACCCCCATTTTAGGAATATATAAGTCTGCCAAGGTTTTTCCTGCCGAAACACCTTGGCAGACGAGATTATAAGCAAGATGACCATCGGTTACCGTACACTAACCCATCTGATACCGCCATGAAACCAATTCCAGTCGGTAGGTATGAACCCTCATTTCAGGAATATATAAGTCTGCCAAGGCTTTTCCTGCCGTAACACCATGGCAGACGAGATTATGTAAGCAAGGTCGGCATCGGTTACCCTACACTAACCCATCTGATACCACCATGAAACCGATTCCAGTTGGTAGATATGAACCCCCATTTTAGAAATATATAAGTCTGCCAAGGTTTTTCCTGCCGAAACACCTTGGCAGACGAGATTATAAGCAAGATGACCATCGGTTACCGTACAGTAACCCATCTGATACCACCATGAAACCAATTCTAGTCGGTAGGTATGAACCCTCATTTCAGGAATTTATAAGTCTGCCAAGGCCTTTCCTGCCGAAACACCTTGACAGACGAGATTATGTAAGCAGCATCCACATACGAGGGATCCGTATTTTGGGATTATACAGATTACGGACATTATTAATAGCTGTAGGCTTATTTATTACTTTATGCTTATACATATTTGTATATTATTATGTTATTAATAAAATATATTTATAATTTATTAAACCTAAACTTAATACATTGGGAATTCATTACCTGCTTACGGCAGTAGTAGGGATAAGTGGGTCAGTTCTGGCTCACTGAGCCAGGCCAACAGTCCCTCCCCCTTTTTTCCCTTGTTGAGGCCCTGCAACCTTGCCTTGAACCCAAACTAATGTCATTGTAGCTCGAATCTAACCTAATCTATTTTTATTGCTTTTAGAATATTTCAATTATCTACTTTTGCAAAGTTAAAGGTTGAAATCTCTATTTCGCAAAATGGAATTTTAATGTGACTTTAATGTATGTGCAGTCTACTTAGTAATTGGGTTTAAAGATATAAAAACACACATTTATTTCCTATCCTAAGTATCCTATCCTAAGTTTATTCAAATAATATTCTGAACATATATAGTAATTAGACTGGTCATATTTTTCATAAAATCTATTTCGACTGGCAAAGTATATAACTTTTTGGCAACCGGGTTTTTTAACCTAATTAGATCCCGCTGAATCCGAATTTGCCGGTTGCTCGATCGAAATCTTGACCGGAAGTGAGATATTTGACATTAAAGGTCCCTTTTTTCGTTTTTCGTAAATAACTCTTAAACGGTGGCACATAGCAAAAAATGTTCTATAACATAAGTATTCTGCATAAAATTGCCTACAAGAAAGATTCAGTACAATTTTTCGCTAGGATCAATATTCAAAGAGATTTTAACGCGGGAAATTTAATTATAATCACTTCTAAGGTCCCGTTTTTTAGGTTTTCGTAAATAACTCATAAACGGTGGCCAATATCAAAAAATGTTGTTAGACGTTAATAATCTACACAAAATTTTGAACAAAAAAGATTCAGTATACTTTTCGCAGGGATCAATATTTAAAAAGATAATAAAGAGGGAAAGTTAATTATAATAAATTCTAAGGTTCCTTGTTTTTATTTTTTCGTTAATAATTTGAAAAGTATGACTCATAGCAAAATAAAAACTTATACATAAATAATAAACGTAAAATTTCCTACAAGAAACATGCAGAACACTTTTCGCTAGGATCAATATTTAAAAAGACAAAGCAGCGGGTAAGTTAATTATAATCAATTTTAAAGTCCCTTTTTAGTTTTTTGTAAATAACTCGTAAACGGTGTCCCATAGCGAAATAGGTTTTTAAGAATAAATTATCTACATAAAATTTCCTCCAAAAAACATCTAGAACACTTTTCTCTAGGATCAATATTTCAAGCGATATTAAAGGAAGAAAGTTAATTACAATCAGTTCACAGGTCACTTTTTTTAGTTTTTCGTAAATAACTCGTAAACGGTGGCCCGTTGCAAAACAATATTCTACATAAAATTGTCCACAAAAAAGGTTCTGTCCACTTTTTCGCTACGATCAATATTTAAAGAGATATTAAAGGGGGTAAGTTAATTATAATCAATTTCCAGGTCCCTATTTTTAGGATTTCGCAAATGACTCGTAAAATAAGCCTCATAGCAAAATAAGTTCTTAATGTTCTTGTAAATAAATAATCGATATAAAATTTTCTACGAAAGACATATGGAACGCTTTTCTCTTTTTAGGGTTCCGTACCTCAAAATGAATAAAAACCGGCCAAGCGCGAGTCGGACTCGCCTTGCAAGGGTTCCGAACATTACCCAATTTTTAACAGTGTATTTTATATGTTAAACGCGAGTGAATTGCCTTTAAAAAACCTATAGGGATCGGTTCAAAAACTAAGTAATGTCCGACTCGCGCTTGACTACATAATTCTAATAGGTTTTTCTGTCATCTATAGATTCTATTCTGTATATCTTTTCAAAATTTTAGACCCAGTAGTATCGGAGATAAAGCCCCCTTCCCCAAAATAAAACATTAAAATACAAAAAAATACCCCCCCCCCCTTTATCTCCGAAACTACTGGGTCTAAATTTTGAAAATAAAATAAAATAAAATAGTTCTTTACCTATATAGACGTAAACCTAAAAATAGGGACCTGGAAATTGATTATAATTAACTTACCCCCTTTAATACCTCTTTAAATATTGATCGTAGCGAAAAAGTGTACAGAACCTTTTTTGTGGACAATTTTATGTTTAATATTTATGTAGAATATTGTTTTGCAACGGGCCACCGTTTACGAGTTATTTACGAAAAACTAAAAAAAAGTGACCTGTGAACTGATTGTAATTAACTTTCTTCCTTTAATATCGCTTGAAATATTGATCCTAGAGAAAAGTGTTCTAGATGTTTTTTGGAGGAAATTTTATGTAGATAATTTATTCTTAAAAACCTATTTCGCTATGGGACACCGTTTACGAGTTATTTACAAAAAACTAAAAAGGGACTTTAAAATTGATTATAATTAACTTACCCGCTGCTTTGTCTTTTTGAATATTGATCCTAGCGAAAAGTGTACTGCATGTTTCTTGTAGGAAATTTTACGTTTATTATTTATGTATAA
Source organism: Cydia fagiglandana (assembly GCF_963556715.1). Taxonomy (NCBI): domain Eukaryota; kingdom Metazoa; phylum Arthropoda; class Insecta; order Lepidoptera; family Tortricidae; genus Cydia; species Cydia fagiglandana. Next base: position 18,503,299 of record NC_085942.1, on the reverse strand, counting down.
GATTTTTTTTTCTATGAGTCATACTTTTTAAATTATTTACGAAAAAATAAAAACAAGGAACCTTAGAATTTAGTATAATTAACTTTCCCTCTTTATTATCTTTTTAAATATTGATCCCTGCAAAAAGTGTACTGAATCTTTTTTGTTCAAAATTTTGTGTAGATTATTATCGTCTAACAACATTTTTTGATATTGGCCACCGTTTATGAGTTATTTACGAAAACCTAAAAAACTGGACCTTAGAAGTGATTATAATTAAATTTCCCGCGTTAAAATCTCTTTTAATATTGATCCTAGCGAAAAATTGTACTGAATCTTTCTTGTAGGCAATTTTATGCATATTACTTATGTAATAGAACATTTTTTTGCTATACACCACCGTTTAAGAGTTATTTACGAAAAACGAAAAAAACGGACCTTTAATGTCAAATATCTCACTTCCGGTCAAGATTTCGATCGAGCAACCGGATCGGATTCAGCGGGGTCTAATTAGGTTAAAAAACCCGGTTTCCAAAAAGTAATATGATTTGCCAGTCGCATCAAGAAGGAGAGCGATTTTGAATTTTTTTGTCTAGTCTAAATATCATTACTTATTCTGTGTACAGTGGAGAAAACGAATGAAATTATGCAATTTGATTTTGCTATTTTTAAATAAAGAGTAACTAAACAGTATTTTCCACAGTTGTTGGTAATGATACCATCTCTTACAATTTCTCTTCATGAACATTTTATGATACCTAACCTTCCAGTTTTCGCCCGAATTGATCAAAAAATTCACCAACTCCATTTACACCAACCAAATAGAAAACGGGTCCGTGTCCGAATTCGTGATCTCGAGTCCGGGTCCGCGTCCGGGTCCAGGTTCAGGTAGAAGTCGAATTCAAAATCTTGCTTGTTTTGCCAGTGGGGTAACTTGCTTAACAATCAATTAGAAAAAGACAAGTCGTCGAGGAGTTCCGTTCTGATCACCATCAGCAATACCACTTCATCAAATGCCACTGTTCTTAATGTAAATCCTTGTTTGCCTGATGAAAATACAAGAGTCACTATACAATGCCATTAAGATTTGTAGAGTTCCCTCGATTCCTTATGGATCCCATCATCAGAACATGAGCTTCACGAAAATATGACTTAAAAATCTAACGTGCTTAACAAACATAACGAAGACACATCCCCAAACATGAGCTATGCGTCGTTGAAGAGTTCCATTCTGATCATCATCAGCAGTTTCACTTCATCAAATGTCACAATTCTGAATGTAAATGCTTGGTTTGTTTAAAATACACCAGTATCACTATATGTTAGGGTGGTTCAAAAAACATTTTTTTTTTCCTAAGGGGCACCCCCTTATTTTGTTAGACTTATTATGTTGATAAATTGAGATTATAGTTGAGATAAATTAAGAAACTTGGTGTAAAAGTTTCTTAATTTATCTCAACTTTACTTCGTTTTTTTTAGCATTAGAAATTAGGTAAACAATCTTGATGTGTCGTCTGCTTTCATAAGTAATAGTTTTTGAATTTTGAAAAGCGTTTTTCAATTAAAAGACATGCTAAGATCGCTTACCTTCTTGCAAGTTCTTTCTAATGCTAAAAAAACGGACTATACAATGGGTAGGACATCAATTTTAAATGAGTTTGTATGAGTACCTCATTTTCTAAAATGAGGTGTTACAATGTCTTACTTCAAATGAGGTGAGGTACTAGCATATTTTCAGCGTCGACTATTCTATTAATCCAACGGGCCAATGGTGACAAAAATATTTAATAAATATACATATTAATGTATTCATCACTTCCTTTGTAAATTAATAAATAATAATAATTAAGGAGTGCAATTCTGGAGGTAGAAGGTAAGAATAGAACTTATAGGAGAAACATCCCACATAGTAACTTAATTTGCTGCTTTTATGAAACTTTTTCTAATTTAGCTCTTTAGATTGTTAGATTGTTTTGTCCTCCTCCTTGCTACTTGATATAGTTTTAAGTATAATAATCACTAGCGAGAGCGACCCGCTCCGGCTTCGCACGGGTTAACAAATTATACATACACCTAAACCTTCCTGAAGAATCACTCTATTGATAGGTGAAAACCGCATGAAAATCCGTCCAATCGTTTTTGAGTTTATCGCGAACATACAAACAAACGCACATACAGACAGACGCGGCGGGGGACTTTGTTTCATAATATGTAGTGATATATTTCATAACCACATTTTTAACAAACTAAGGAGAACAAATTCAATATTTTCACAAGTCATTATTATATAGAAGTGACTAACTTACCACTTCAGATAATTTAACAGTAATATCATCAATATGATATTAAACAAAGCACCATTCGCTCCGGCCGCCGCCGGCTACATTTACATTTCATTTTTTCATGCAGGTATTAGAGAACTAAAATTAGCTACAGCGACGTACGAACGAACAAAATAAATAAAAATATGTCACAATCATAATTTGTCAGTCCGAAGTCGTTTACAAATAATGTTAATAAAAAGTATTGCAAATTCAAATCGTTATAATTTACATCTACATGTTTATTTTACCTATGCAAATTATACTTACTTTTTATTTAATAAACTTGAAACTTATTGAAATGATCATATATTGTGTACGCTACAGTATTATATTTCAATAATATTTTAGTCACTAAAGGATTACTGTTTATAAGCAAGCTTCGTAAATGCCTGTCTGGTATACAGAGTGCGTACCGCGATCCATGTTCGTCATGTTGCCTCCCTGTCACACTTACGTACAAATTTACAAGTGCAACAGAGAAGCAACACGACGAACTTCCTTTTGGTGACTGATTTCTCGCGCCATTTTGACAAGTAAGTTAGGATCAAAAAGGCTTAAGATGTATGAAAGCTTGCAGCGCTTACGCTTGTTGTCTTTCGTGTTTAATTTTTAACGTATTTTCGGTGGTGACGCGAGGCGATATTGAAGTACGGCGCGTGTCTGTCTTACTCCCTCTTTGGGTATTTCTAATTCATTGTTTCATTTTGAAAGGATTTTTGAGGTGTTGACGTCACAGCGAGGCAGTGAATGGTACAAACTCAACGCATTTCTCGGTGGACCTTTTGTCGTTGCAATAAGGTTTGTAGTTCGGCAGTTGACAGTGTGGGCCATTACTCGTTTCTTCATTTGAGACATTTTGAATTTTGTATGTCGGCGAGCAGGCGAGCACCTAGCGCCTCGTGCCATCCAGGGACTCTTTTGCAAGTTGTGAGGAGCGTTGAGTTTTTGAGGTTCGCGAGTGAATTTGAAAGGATAAGAGTTTTTTTGAAATTTGAAGTGTGTGAATGATTTGTGTGGCAAGAGGTGTTTGTGATGCGCGCGAGTAAATGAGTAAAATGAATAGAGGAGTGAAGTAAGACATTTTTGCGGTATGAAGTACTGCGACAAATTAACAAAATGAGTGGTACAAATGAGGTGCCTCGCGAGTGAGCGACTCAACACTAATTTCAACGTGGTTAAGCACCACCTTGTATAGTATACAAGGTGGTGCTTAACCACGTTGAAATTTTGTATGTTGTTTGAAACCCAACAAAAAGAGTAATTATGATTCAGAATTTTATTTAAAATATCTGGTTTCACACTATTTGCACATGTGATGTATAAGTTTTGAAGTAGAAAAACATTTTCTTTCAAAATAATATCTTTTAAATCACACTTTCAAATAATGTGAAAACTACTACTTACATAAAAATCAAAAAAATAGTAACTTATTTATTTTTTTGATTTCATACAATTTGAAAAATTTCAAAGTGTTTGAGCACCCCCTTGTAGTTAAGATTGCAAGATGCTTGGCGTATTTTGTCAACATAATAAGTGTAACAAAATGAGGGGGTGCCGCTTCTTCTAGCTAGAGTTTGAATTTTTCCCATACAAACGTGAACCACCCTTACAAGATTTGAAGAGTGCCCTCGATTCCTCATAAATCTCACCATCAGAACTGGGTTTTGACAAAGACGGAACCAATCTGTATGTATATACTTACAAGTTACAACTCAACTAAAAAAATATTTTTCAATATCGATCCCAAAATGACGGAGATATCAAACATTAAAAAACCGAATTAATATCTCCTTTTTAGGGTTCCGTAGCCAAATGGCAAAAAACGGAACCCTTATAGATTTGTCATGTCTGTCTGTCTGTCCGTCCGTATGTCACAGCCACTTTTTTCCGAAACTATAAGAACTGTTGAAACTTGGTAAGTAGATGTATTCTGTGAACCGCATTAAGATTTAAACACAAAAATAGAAAAAAAAACAATAAATTTATTTTAGAAGTTAAAGGGGGAGAGGGTGCACACATTTTACCACTTTGGAAGTGTCTCTCGCGCAAACTATTCAGTTTAGAAATAAATGATATTAGAAACCTCAATATCATAAGCGATAAGACCGCCTGTTGTTACCTCTATTGTCTTTTTTTTTGTTATTGTCCATTTATTGTAAACTAAGTGTATGTGAGGCGTGCAATAAAAAGTATTGTATTGTATTGTATCATTTTTGAAGACCTATCCATAGATACCTCACACGTATGGGTTTAATGAAAAAGACATTTTAAGTTTCAGTTCTAAGTATGGGGTCCCCCCCAAAATTTATTGTTTTTTTTTTCTATTTTTGTGTTTAAATCTTAATGCGGTTCACAGAATACATCTACTTACCAAGTTTCAACAGTTCTTATAGTTTCGGAAAAAAGTGGCTGTGACATACGGACGGACAGACAGACAGACATGACAAATCTATAAGGGTTCCGTTTTTTGCCATTTGGCTACGGAACCCTAAAAAGGAGATATTAATTCGGTTTTTTAATGTTTGATATCTCCGTCATTTTGGGATCGATATTGAAAAATATTTTTTTAGTTGAGTTGTAACTTGTAAGTATATACATACAGATTGGTTCCGTCTTTGTCAAAACCCAGTTCTGATGGTGAGATTTATGAGGAATCGAGGGCACTCTTCAAATCTTGTAAGGGTGGTTCACGTTTGTATGGGAAAAATTCAAACTCTAGCTAGAAGAAGCGGCACCCCCTCATTTTGTTACACTTATTATGTTGACAAAATACGCCAAGCATCTTGCAATCTTAACTACAAGGGGGTGCTCAAACACTTTGAAATTTTTCAAATTGTATGAAATCAAAAAAATAAATAAGTTACTATTTTTTTGATTTTTATGTAAGTAGTAGTTTTCACATTATTTGAAAGTGTGATTTAAAAGATATTATTTTGAAAGAAAATGTTTTTCTACTTCAAAACTTATACATCACATGTGCAAATAGTGTGAAACCAGATATTTTAAATAAAATTCTGAATCATAATTACTCTTTTTGTTGGGTTTCAAACAACATACAAAATTTCAACGTGGTTAAGCACCACCTTGTATACTATACAAGGTGGTGCTTAACCACGTTGAAATTAGTGTTGAGTCGCTCACTCGCGAGGCACCTCATTTGTACCACTCATTTTGTTAATTTGTCGCAGTACTTCATACCGCAAAAATGTCTTACTTCACTCCTCTATTCATTTTACTCATTTACTCGCGCGCATCACAAACACCTCTTGCCACACAAATCATTCACACACTTCAAATTTCAAAAAAACTCTTATCCTTTCAAATTCACTCGCGAACCTCAAAAACTCAACGCTCCTCACAACTTGCAAAAGAGTCCCTGGATGGCACGAGGCGCTAGGTGCTCGCCTGCTCGCCGACATACAAAATTCAAAATGTCTCAAATGAAGAAACGAGTAATGGCCCACACTGTCAACTGCCGAACTACAAACCTTATTGCAACGACAAAAGGTCCACCGAGAAATGCGTTGAGTTTGTACCATTCACTGCCTCGCTGTGACGTCAACACCTCAAAAATCCTTTCAAAATGAAACAATGAATTAGAAATACCCAAAGAGGGAGTAAGACAGACACGCGCCGTACTTCAATATCGCCTCGCGTCACCACCGAAAATACGTTAAAAATTAAACACGAAAGACAACAAGCGTAAGCGCTGCAAGCTTTCATACATCTTAAGCCTTTTTGATCCTAACTTACTTGTCAAAATGGCGCGAGAAATCAGTCACCAAAAGGAAGTTCGTCGTGTTGCTTCTCTGTTGCACTTGTAAATTTGTACGTAAGTGTGACAGGGAGGCAACATGACGAACATGGATCGCGGTACGCACTCTGTATACCAGACAGGCATTTACGAAGCTTGCTTATAAACAGTAATCCTTTAGTGACTAAAATATTATTGAAATATAATACTGTAGCGTACACAATATATGATCATTTCAATAAGTTTCAAGTTTATTAAATAAAAAGTAAGTATAATTTGCATAGGTAAAATAAACATGTAGATGTAAATTATAACGATTTGAATTTGCAATACTTTTTATTAACATTATTTGTAAACGACTTCGGACTGACAAATTATGATTGTGACATATTTTTATTTATTTTGTTCGTTCGTACGTCGCTGTAGCTAATTTTAGTTCTCTAATACCTGCATGAAAAAATGAAATGTAAATGTAGCCGGCGGCGGCCGGAGCGAATGGTGCTTTGTTTAATATCATATTGATGATATTACTGTTAAATTATCTGAAGTGGTAAGTTAGTCACTTCTATATAATAATGACTTGTGAAAATATTGAATTTGTTCTCCTTAGTTTGTTAAAAATGTGGTTATGAAATATATCACTACATATTATGAAACAAAGTCCCCCGCCGCGTCTGTCTGTATGTGCGTTTGTTTGTATGTTCGCGATAAACTCAAAAACGATTGGACGGATTTTCATGCGGTTTTCACCTATCAATAGAGTGATTCTTCAGGAAGGTTTAGGTGTATGTATAATTTGTTAACCCGTGCGAAGCCGGAGCGGGTCGCTCTCGCTAGTGATTATTATACTTAAAACTATATCAAGTAGCAAGGAGGAGGACAAAACAATCTAACAATCTAAAGAGCTAAATTAGAAAAAGTTTCATAAAAGCAGCAAATTAAGTTACTATGTGGGATGTTTCTCCTATAAGTTCTATTCTTACCTTCTACCTCCAGAATTGCACTCCTTAATTATTATTATTTATTAATTTACAAAGGAAGTGATGAATACATTAATATGTATATTTATTAAATATTTTTGTCACCATTGGCCCGTTGGATTAATAGAATAGTCGACGCTGAAAATATGCTAGTACCTCACCTCATTTGAAGTAAGACATTGTAACACCTCATTTTAGAAAATGAGGTACTCATACAAACTCATTTAAAATTGATGTCCTACCCATTGTATAGTCCGTTTTTTTAGCATTAGAAAGAACTTGCAAGAAGGTAAGCGATCTTAGCATGTCTTTTAATTGAAAAACGCTTTTCAAAATTCAAAAACTATTACTTATGAAAGCAGACGACACATCAAGATTGTTTACCTAATTTCTAATGCTAAAAAAAACGAAGTAAAGTTGAGATAAATTAAGAAACTTTTACACCAAGTTTCTTAATTTATCTCAACTATAATCTCAATTTATCAACATAATAAGTCTAACAAAATAAGGGGGTGCCCCTTAGGAAAAAAAAAATGTTTTTTGAACCACCCTAACATATAGTGATACTGGTGTATTTTAAACAAACCAAGCATTTACATTCAGAATTGTGACATTTGATGAAGTGAAACTGCTGATGATGATCAGAATGGAACTCTTCAACGACGCATAGCTCATGTTTGGGGATGTGTCTTCGTTATGTTTGTTAAGCACGTTAGATTTTTAAGTCATATTTTCGTGAAGCTCATGTTCTGATGATGGGATCCATAAGGAATCGAGGGAACTCTACAAATCTTAATGGCATTGTATAGTGACTCTTGTATTTTCATCAGGCAAACAAGGATTTACATTAAGAACAGTGGCATTTGATGAAGTGGTATTGCTGATGGTGATCAGAACGGAACTCCTCGACGACTTGTCTTTTTCTAATTGATTGTTAAGCAAGTTACCCCACTGGCAAAACAAGCAAGATTTTGAATTCGACTTCTACCTGAACCTGGACCCGGACGCGGACCCGGACTCGAGATCACGAATTCGGACACGGACCCGTTTTCTATTTGGTTGGTGTAAATGGAGTTGGTGAATTTTTTGATCAATTCGGGCGAAAACTGGAAGGTTAGGTATCATAAAATGTTCATGAAGAGAAATTGTAAGAGATGGTATCATTACCAACAACTGTGGAAAATACTGTTTAGTTACTCTTTATTTAAAAATAGCAAAATCAAATTGCATAATTTCATTCGTTTTCTCCACTGTACACAGAATAAGTAATGATATTTAGACTAGACAAAAAAATTCAAAATCGCTCTCCTTCTTGATGCGACTGGCAAATCATATTACTTTTTGGAAACCGGGTTTTTTAACCTAATTAGACCCCGCTGAATCCGATCCGGTTGCTCGATCGAAATCTTGACCGGAAGTGAGATATTTGACATTAAAGGTCCGTTTTTTTCGTTTTTCGTAAATAACTCTTAAACGGTGGTGTATAGCAAAAAAATGTTCTATTACATAAGTAATATGCATAAAATTGCCTACAAGAAAGATTCAGTACAATTTTTCGCTAGGATCAATATTAAAAGAGATTTTAACGCGGGAAATTTAATTATAATCACTTCTAAGGTCCAGTTTTTTAGGTTTTCGTAAATAACTCATAAACGGTGGCCAATATCAAAAAATGTTGTTAGACGATAATAATCTACACAAAATTTTGAACAAAAAAGATTCAGTACACTTTTTGCAGGGATCAATATTTAAAAAGATAATAAAGAGGGAAAGTTAATTATACTAAATTCTAAGGTTCCTTGTTTTTATTTTTTCGTAAATAATTTAAAAAGTATGACTCATAGAAAAAAAAATCTTATACATAAATAATAAACGTAAAATTTCCTACAAGAAACATGCAGTACACTTTTCGCTAGGATCAATATTCAAAAAGACAAAGCAGCGGGTAAGTTAATTATAATCAATTTTAAAGTCCCTTTTTAGTTTTTTGTAAATAACTCGTAAACGGTGTCCCATAGCGAAATAGGTTTTTAAGAATAAATTATCTACATAAAATTTCCTCCAAAAAACATCTAGAACACTTTTCTCTAGGATCAATATTTCAAGCGATATTAAAGGAAGAAAGTTAATTACAATCAGTTCACAGGTCACTTTTTTTTAGTTTTTCGTAAATAACTCGTAAACGGTGGCCCGTTGCAAAACAATATTCTACATAAATATTAAACATAAAATTGTCCACAAAAAAGGTTCTGTACACTTTTTCGCTACGATCAATATTTAAAGAGGTATTAAAGGGGGTAAGTTAATTATAATCAATTTCCAGGTCCCTATTTTTAGGTTTACGTCTATATAGGTAAAGAACTATTTTATTTTATTTTATTTTCAAAATTTAGACCCAGTAGTTTCGGAGATAAAGGGGGGGGGGGGTATTTTTTTGTATTTTAATGTTTTATTTTGGGGAAGGGGGCTTTATCTCCGATACTACTGGGTCTAAAATTTTGAAAAGATATACAGAATAGAATCTATAGATGACAGAAAAACCTATTAGAATTATGTAGTCAAGCGCGAGTCGGACATTACTTAGTTTTTGAACCGATCCCTATAGGTTTTTTAAAGGCAATTCACTCGCGTTTAACATATAAAATACACTGTTAAAAATTGGGTAATGTTCGGAACCCTTGCAAGGCGAGTCCGACTCGCGCTTGGCCGGTTTTTATTCATTTTGAGGTACGGAACCCTAAAAAGAGAAAAGCGTTCCATATGTCTTTCGTAGAAAATTTTATATCGATTATTTATTTACAAGAACATTAAGAACTTATTTTGCTATGAGGCTTATTTTACGAGTCATTTGCGAAATCCTAAAAATAGGGACCTGGAAATTGATTATAATTAACTTACCCCCTTTAATATCTCTTTAAATATTGATCGTAGCGAAAAAGTGGACAGAACCTTTTTTGTGGACAATTTTATGTAGAATATTGTTTTGCAACGGGCCACCGTTTACGAGTTATTTACGAAAAACTAAAAAAAGTGACCTGTGAACTGATTGTAATTAACTTTCTTCCTTTAATATCGCTTGAAATATTGATCCTAGAGAAAAGTGTTCTAGATGTTTTTTGGAGGAAATTTTATGTAGATAATTTATTCTTAAAAACCTATTTCGCTATGGGACACCGTTTACGAGTTATTTACAAAAAACTAAAAAGGGACTTTAAAATTGATTATAATTAACTTACCCGCTGCTTTGTCTTTTTAAATATTGATCCTAGCGAAAAGTGTTCTGCATGTTTCTTGTAGGAAATTTTACGTTTATTATTTATGTATAAGTTTTTATTTTGCTATGAGTCATACTTTTCAAATTATTAACGAAAAAATAAAAACAAGGAACCTTAGAATTTATTATAATTAACTTTCCCTCTTTATTATCTTTTTAAATATTGATCCCTGCGAAAAGTATACTGAATCTTTTTTGTTCAAAATTTTGTGTAGATTATTAACGTCTAACAACATTTTTTGATATTGGCCACCGTTTATGAGTTATTTACGAAAACCTAAAAAACGGGACCTTAGAAGTGATTATAATTAAATTTCCCGCGTTAAAATCTCTTTGAATATTGATCCTAGCGAAAAATTGTACTGAATCTTTCTTGTAGGCAATTTTATGCAGAATACTTATGTTATAGAACATTTTTTGCTATGTGCCACCGTTTAAGAGTTATTTACGAAAAACGAAAAAAGGGACCTTTAATGTCAAATATCTCACTTCCGGTCAAGATTTCGATCGAGCAACCGGCAAATTCGGATTCAGCGGGATCTAATTAGGTTAAAAAACCCGGTTGCCAAAAAGTTATATACTTTGCCAGTCGAAATAGATTTTATGAAAAATATGACCAGTCTAATTACTATATATGTTCAGAATATTATTTGAATAAACTTAGGATAGGATACTTAGGATAGGAAATAAATGTGTGTTTTTATATCTTTAAACCCAATTACTAAGTAGACTGCACATACATTAAAGTCACATTAAAATTCCATTTTGCGAAATAGAGATTTCAACCTTTAACTTTGCAAAAGTAGATAATTGAAATATTCTAAAAGCAATAAAAATAGATTAGGTTAGATTCGAGCTACAATGACATTAGTTTGGGTTCAAGGCAAGGTTGCAGGGCCTCAACAAGGGAAAAAAGGGGGAGGGACTGTTGGCCTGGCTCAGTGAGCCAGAACTGACCCACTTATCCCTACTACTGCCGTAAGCAGGTAATGAATTCCCAATGTATTAAGTTTAGGTTTAATAAATTATAAATATATTTTATTAATAACATAATAATATACAAATATGTATAAGCATAAAGTAATAAATAAGCCTACAGCTATTAATAATGTCCGTAATCTGTATAATCCCAAAATACGGATCCCTCGTATGTGGATGCTGCTTACATAATCTCGTCTGTCAAGGTGTTTCGGCAGGAAAGGCCTTGGCAGACTTATAAATTCCTGAAATGAGGGTTCATACCTACCGACTAGAATTGGTTTCATGGTGGTATCAGATGGGTTACTGTACGGTAACCGATGGTCATCTTGCTTATAATCTCGTCTGCCAAGGTGTTTCGGCAGGAAAAACCTTGGCAGACTTATATATTTCTAAAATGGGGGTTCATATCTACCAACTGGAATCGGTTTCATGGTGGTATCAGATGGGTTAGTGTAGGGTAACCGATGCCGACCTTGCTTACATAATCTCGTCTGCCATGGTGTTACGGCAGGAAAAGCCTTGGCAGACTTATATATTCCTGAAATGAGGGTTCATACCTACCGACTGGAATTGGTTTCATGGCGGTATCAGATGGGTTAGTGTACGGTAACCGATGGTCATCTTGCTTATAATCTCGTCTGCCAAGGTGTTTCGGCAGGAAAAACCTTGGCAGACTTATATATTCCTAAAATGGGGGTTCGTACCTACCGACTGGAATTGGTTTCATGGTGGTATCAGATGGGTTAGTGTAGGGTAACCGATGCCGACCTTGCTTACATAATCTCGTCTGCCAAGGTGTTTCGGCAGGAAAAGCCTTGGCAGACTTATATATTCCTGACATGAGGGTTCATACCTACCGACTGGAATTGGTTTCATGGTGGTATCAGATGGGTTAAATTAGGGGTCCCGCTGGCCACCTTTGAGAGCGTCTGCCAAGCACTTCCGGCAAAAAAAATACTGGCAGACTTCGCTTTTATGTGTCTACATGTAAATTTCTAACTGCTGCCATAACTATTATTTCGGTATCAGATGGGTTAAATCAGCCCCCTTTTTTCGCACCGGAAGTGGCCTTCTTTTTCGTACTTTCGGCAAGTTCCGCCGTGGCAGACTATCGAATTCGGACTTAGCATCACTTTTATGGTTTCCCATTGTGTATTTCATCGTGGTATCAAGTCGGTTAGAAAATTTGCGGCCGGCTCTTCTACTATTAGTAAGATATTTAACAGAATAGAATGTAAATATAAACAGTTCGAACTTAAACTAATTAAAGACTAAAAATCTATATCTAAAGAGGACCCCTGGAGGAAAGTGCCAAAGATACTGGCAGTGGCAGCATTTCCTCGCTGAATCGCAACGCTTATTCGTTGAGTGAGATAACTGCCAGCTCTTTTGTGACAGTGACATCAACCAGCCGTTTGGCCAAATCAGCAAACAAGCTCCATGTTTTTTATGTGTAAATGTTTTAATTATAAGAATGCTGTAGTAGTAACACAAGGTTTATTCACTACGGTAGAATCTAAATTTAAATGTGATTCACAAGTACATAATCGATTTTGTAATAACACGACTACTTATTAACTTAGTTAGATGCATACTGCAACATTGTTTTGAGGAAAACCTCAACAAAGCATCCATTTTTAACGATGGCGCCGTAGTTTCCTGGTATTGGATTAGTGCAGTATGCCGATGGCGATGTGGGTTAGCAATTATGTTGTCTACGCTACTATAGGTATTGTTATGGGTGTATGATCATTCAGATCGATGATCGGAGCTGTCGAGCTTGATCCACTGATGTAATTTACTTACACATAGTCCAACCACAAAATGACCCCGGACCTAAAATATGGAAAATGTGATACCTTGAGATTTTGATGTTATAGATTTCAGAGTCCTTTCAGAGTTTCAACTGATTTTATACGAGATAACAGCTCATAAGATACAGCCTGGTGACAGACAGACAGCGGAGTCTTAGTAATAGGGTCCCGTTTTTACCCTTTGGGTACGGAAAAATTACTTTGGTTGTGTTGTATGAAAGAGCGAATATGTTTGAACCGGGCATTTTTTTTAAAACCAAGCCTTTGGACGTGTAACAAACGGAGGGAATAGAACCTTCAGTATGAAGAAGTCTTATTACTTAGTCTTATTATTGGGTTATTGCATACCCGTATGTCGGTCCGACACCGACCGATCCTCGCCATAACAACGTCATCAACAGACCATACTTAAACAACAAACAAAAATCTCCCAGTCTAACAAAAGTAATTTTTTACGGAATAAACTAATAATAAAGTATATTATACCCTCAGAATGCAACCATAAAGCAGGCATATGGACCCGTCATCGCTAGGGTGGGGCACGCTTAACCAAACCTAAACTCGAGACTAAATACTTAACGCAATACCAACTGAATCAGATTAACCAAGAGTGAAAGAACTCGCCACTTGGTTTAGCGGCAAGTATAAAGAAAATTCGAATCATCGGTCATGTCAAATCAATTACAAGTATTTTTTACAATTCTTAGATGAACGGTGTTACCAAACTATTTATTAATCTGTGGTGTTACTTTGTTTATGTTTATTGTTTAGCCAGGAAATTAGTAGATTTATGTAGCTTTGCGTTTATTTACCTTAGTTATTTAGGGATAAAGGTCAACACTTCGGGTCTCATACTGCTGGGTTTTTTTGGGTTTTTTTTTTTCTATTGAACAGCCGGAAAATTGTATTTCCTTCTGTCATTCGATAGTTTTGACTACCATTATCTAGTAAGGTGGGTAAATAATATTCCCCCTTCCCCCCGGAGGTACATCGAAGTCCCACTCAAACATAGCTGCATGTTAACTGTTTGAATCGTTTACATCATGCAAAGCGGAATTCAGTTTGCTGAACTGCTTTGCCGTCTATGTCGATTTCTGATATACCCTGGGCAAATTGCCTGGCCTTATCTCTAATACCTTAAAGGTGACAGTCCATTTCCAACAACAGCTGCATTACTGTTCATTCTACTATGGAAATTGACAATAAATAGGAGTGCAGCTACGGTTACAAATGGAATGTTACCATAAAGGGTGTTCGAAATTAGTTGGGAATTTTCCTATTTATTTACCTATAGAAACCTAGAGCAGGGCATGTTCGAGAAGTAAGTTTTTTGTTCGTCACTTTGTACGATCATTAGATCAAAATATCTCGAGCGGGCTCTAGGGACGAGAAAGCCTTCCCCATCAGTAATGTCGAGCCGCCCGGCCCCTTGCAAGGGTAGTTCGGGCCACAGATATTAGATCTGCAAATTGGACATGTTATCGTCCCTCGCTGGTTGGAGTGACCACGCTTTTAGGAAAACTGAACGTTGTTCATGAAAATGTACCGTTATACCACCCAACTATACTCCAGTACTATAAATACGGTCCACAAGCTCAAGGCGTTACTAAGGATTATTACCAATGCAGTGGCGGATTTCCCATAAGGCACAGTAGGCCCGGGCCTAGGGCGGCAAGATATTAGGGGCGGCAAATTGTGACAAAAAATTCGCTGATGATAACAAAAAATAACTCAAAATTAGACCAGGCAACAAATTCTCAAAAAAAGGTATCTATAGAGGGAAATGCCTGAACCACAATATTTGACTTTGTACCTAACTTTATTTGAACTATCTAGGAGGTTAACATATCAAAAGTTCCCGGCCGTAGCCCTTGAGCCAGGGGAAGAGAGAGGTCTCCGAAACTGCCGGACCAATTAAGTTGAAATTTGGCACACATAGGTATGTAAGTTTGTGACCCAAAGATGGACGTGTAACGTAAATAAATGAATTTTAAATATGGAGGCCATTTTTGGGGGGTAAATGAGAAAATTTAAAAATAAAGTTTTTCAAACTATATCGTGTTATATATCAAATCAAAGAGCTCATTGTAAGAATTTCAGAATTATTTTTTATATAATTTTAGGATAAATAGTTTAGCAGTTATTCAAGAAAATAGGTTTTAATGTTTTTGTAGATTCAATGTTATTGGTAAAACTGTCACTTAAAATGAATAAGTATTTGCTTATTTTTTTCGTAACACCTATGTTCCTATGATCATGTCACAAGGACGTATAGTTTCTAAGATATAATAAGCGAAAAACCGAAAAATGTGACCTTCAAACCCAATTAACCCCCCAACTTTTGATAGGTGAAAATATCAAAAGCTGGGGGGTTAATTTGTTGGGGCGTTGTTAACGAGTCCAAAAAAGTTACTAAGTAAAAAATGTGACCCAAGCATTTCCCTCTATAATATATCTTTCTGTTGCCCGATCTAAATGTAGTCAATATGATGAGTGGCTGAGAAAGGGGCGGCTACAAGGCTTGGGGCCTAGGGCGGCAAAGACTGCAAATCCGCCACTGTACCAATGTAACAAAACATCTCGACCGGGCTAGAGGGACGGGAAAGCCTTCCCCATCACTATGTCGAGCTGCCGGCCCCTTGCAAGGGCAGTTCGGGCCACAGATATTAGATCTGCAAATTGGACATGTTATCGTCCCTCGCTGGTTTAAGTGACCATGCTTTTAGGAAAACGGAACGTTGTTAATAAAAATGTAACGTTAAACGACCCAAGTATACTCCAGTAGGTACTACAGATATGATCCAGCTCAAGGCGTTACTAAGGATTATTACCAATGTACATTGGTAATAATCCTTAGTAGCGCCTACCTAAGTACCTACTTTTTGGTTTTGTCAATATACAGTGTGGAAAGATAAGTCGGGCCCTGGAGGGAAACTACCTTAAATCCTTAAGCTGGCTCATTTTACTTAAAGGAGACATTCCTTTATTTTTAAAAAGAAACAAAACTGCATTCAAAGATTTTCTAAAACTCGCTTGCCTCGCCCGGGACTCGAACCGACTAAAAATTAAAAAAAATAGAAACTCGCAATTTTATTGTACTAGTCGATACAGTTAATGTTAATGATAACATTTCTCCAAGAAACATTAGGTCTTACACTCGTCTGTCGTACAAAATATCCATAAAATCTAATATTTAATACTCAAGATTTTATTAGACAAGCAAAATTTAAGAAAAATATAAAAATTCTTTGAATGCAGTTTTGTTTACTTTTAAAAATAAAGGAATGTCTCAGCATTTATGTAAAATGAGCCAGCTTAAGGATTTAAGGTAGTTTCCCTCCAGGGCCCGACTTATCTTTCCACCCTGTATTTTGCCAGTAGAAGGAAGAATTCGAATTAATTTAGGACCAGGCAATACCGTCTAACAGCCGTATTGATCTTATTTGTATTGTATCTATTGTATTGTTCACGTAATGTCCCTTTATTTTGTAATTCATTGTCACCACAACGTCCGAACCATATCGGTAATGGAGGCAATACCGTCTAATAGCTATATTGACCAAAGCCCCGTAATATCTTTACAAATTCCAACTAATAGAGGAATGCTCACATTCTCGGTGACGGGTAGAACAGATTTGGGCGTGTAAATAGGAGGGAGGTCCTAACGTATTACTGTAACGAGTGTAATGAATATAATTATCATCAATCATCATACTTACCTATTAGAATAAATTAGTTAGAATTTTTTTAGGTTACAAACCGAGAGTTTTATGCGATTGAGAGTTTAAAAGGTAATATTTAAGGGTTTTAAAGGGGCCATCCATTAATTACGTCACACGTTTAGGGGGTGGGAGGGGGTCAAGAAAATGTGACATGTTGTGACATGGGGGAGGGGGGAGTCACAAACATTGTGACGTCATTTTAACTTCATCACTATTCATCAGTAACTGAAATTAATTTATATTTTTTTATTCGCTGTACATTTCAATAATGAGGTTTTGGAAGTAGGCAATTTTCGTTCCTAATTGGTTTTGTGTTATAAAATTACTAATATTTCTTTAACCAAAAATATTTTTTTATTAAAAAAATAATGCCGAGTTAGTATTGCCGATTTCGTTGAAAAATGTGACGTCACACCAGGTGGGGAGGGATTTGCTAAATGTGACCAAGTGTGACAAGGAGGGGGGGAGGGGTCAAAAAACCTAGAAATTCGTGTGACGTAATTAATGGATGATCCCAAATACATGTTTGAACATAGGTGGTGGATTTTTGGTCGTTCAATACAATGTTTCTACAGTATTGGCGGAGTACATAGGGGTCATCCATTAATTACATCACACGTTTAGGGGGAGGGAGGGGGTCAAGAAAATGTGACATATTGTGACATGGGGGAGGGGGGAGACACAAACTTTGTGACGTCACTTTAACTTCAACAGTAACCGAAAATTTATTTATATTATTTTATTCGCTGTACATTTAAATAACAAATTTTTAAAACGATAATCGTTTTTATTCGGTTAATTTTCTTTCCTAAGCAGTTTTGGGTTATAAAATTAATAATATTTATATCGTCAAAAATATTTTGATAAAATATTAATAATACTTAGGTACTTACTTAATTCGATTTGGCGATTTCGTAGAAAAAAATGTGACGTCACACTAGGGGGAGGGGTTTGCCAAATGTGACCAAGTGTGACAAGGAGGGGGGAGGGGTCAAAAAACCTAGAAATTCGTGTGACGTAATTAATGGATGACCCCATATTTGGATTTATTGACATTGTTTCAAAACATTTTTATATCAAATCAAATCAAATCAAAATATACTTTATTCATGTAGGCCTAGCAACAAGCTCTTATGAATCGTAATTAATCTTAATCTAATTATCAGAGCAATTTATTGAGGTTAATATTATTCCATAATAAAATTGGATTATTATACGTGTCAAATATACTAAATCGAAGTACCCATCAGACATATCAGAACAAACAAGATCCCACAAAAAACCTGAAAACGGCTTAAAAGTGCATTTTCATATATTTTTATGAGCTCTGCATAATACAAATAATTTTAAGGCGACTGTACTTCAATTTCTAGGAAAAATTACGATTTCTTGTGTACAGTCAGCAAAGATATTAGCTTAACATCCCTGCATATGTATGTATTAAGCTAATAGTTGACTGTACATTTGTAATTATAAATGTACATATTGCCAAAAAAAAAAAATGCACATCCAATATTTTCTTATCATAAGGGTAATATGAATTGAATATGATACAAATACATGTATGTTACACGAGAAGCTACAACATTAACACATTCACTGCCCCCAACGCACATGTGCGTTCACCGTCATGCTGCTCGTCGTTTCCGCTTCGGTCTTCGAGATATCTTGTATCAAGTAGGGTCGATGTCGTCTTGAGGTGCCGTTTGCTCGTCGATTCGAGGTGTTAGTTCTTCTTCGTCTGATTCGCTGTCGGTTTCGTCCAGTTGATATATTTCTCTTGCTGCCTTGATGAATTCGCCTATGTCGTCTGCCATGTTGATCCACTCACATGTGCGTCCACCGTCATACAAGTTTGTTCCTAGGCCACTCCCCCTGGCAGTGAATGCGTTAACTATACCAGTGATTTTAACTGACAAAAAACTGAATGAACCACCTTGACACGTTACAGCCAATTGACAACACACACACAATAGAGTAATAAATAGGACTAAACTGGCTTTTCTACAATTTTCTACAAAATTGGCCGTTTCGAAATGATGACATGGCGAGTTCGAGTAATTAGCGAGTTGGCCCTGCTACGGGCCCGATTCGGATTATGAAATAGACATCTATTAGATATCTTTTAGACATCACCAAGATACGATAACGATATGTTTAAGATCTAACCTGTCAAATTTGACATTTGCGCGATTCTGGAGATACTATTGAACGATTTCCACAGGATATGACTTAGAGATCCAATTCACATATAATAGATATCTTACTCTAACTTAAAAGTGACATTGGTTGCCCGAATTGCGCTGCAAAAGAAAACTAGTTGATATCTAAACTATAACGTATCTAGAATGGATCTAGTACGTGTCGTCTCTTGTGAATATCTTGAAGTTCGAATACGGCAGTTCATGTCAAGCCGGCCAAGGTCGGGTGATTCACCTGTTTTACGATGGCGCTATTGGCGTTTGACCATATATGTTCATATGATAGTGTGCCTATCACACACAACTTCTAGGAATGTAGGCTACTTTTATTCTTAAATGCGTCACCAGTCCCGGTGTACTTGTAAAAGTACAAATTAAACTAAAATTTTGAGCTTTTGTAGAAATAAAAGAAAGTTCTTTTGGCTTGTGTCTTGCGAGGTTACGTTTTCTTCTTCAGTCTTTCTGTTGAAGATCAAGTTATTATACCCTACAGGCTTTTCATACCGTTATTACTTCGAAACAAATCTCGCATTTTGCTGTCGATTTGTTTTTTATTTACTATTTTTTTATAAAATTTAGTGGATAGATACAGTTCCCTAATCTGTAGAAATATAAGCGCAATTTCAACTCGTTTTATAAACCCACTCTCGTATTTGAATGCCGTTAATTATGTAGCCACAACATACAAAAACACATAAAAACAGAGCCACATGGCGACGGATCGCAAGAGCCGCGGTGGCGCAAAAATCGACCGTGACATGACTACGGGCCCGATTCGGATTTTGAAATAGACATCTATATCTTTTAGAGATGACCAAGATACGATAACGATATGTTTAAGATCTAACCTGTCAAATTTGACATTTGCGCGATTCTGAGCTACTCTTGAACGATTTCCACAGGATGTGACAGAGATCCAATTCACATCTAATAGATATCTTACTCTATCTAACGTAAAAGTGACATTGGTTGCCCGAATTGCGCTGCAAAATAGAACTAGTTGCTATCTAAACTATAACGTATCTAGAATGGATCTAGTACGTGTCGTCTCTTGTGAATATCTTGAAGTTCGACGGCAGTATACGACCAGTCTGTCAATAGTGCACGACTAAGAAGAAGAGAATTTTGTAGCAGTCACATGCATACTCGTACACTACTATTAATATACCGCTCACGACCCTTTAGGTAGTAGTCGCACGCTACCATTAAACCACAATTCGCTGTGAATGAACTGACCGATCGAGATAAAAATCAAGTGACAAATGATAAATGATCCCACAACTCGAACGACAAATGATAACAAACCGATGAATGAAGGTTTCCATCCGTCCAGCAGACAGTCGCCGTCAAAGACATGTCAACACTGTTGAACCTTATCCCTTTGCAATAAAGGTTATAAATGCATATATATTTCTGACCTGTGAATGGGAAGGCTGAATAGACTCACGTGATGGGCGACCCGTGCTGTGATTGCGTCACAGGTTTGTTCCCCTTACAACTTTTCTGGTATCTGCATTACAGACGTGTCAGCATTACAGACTATTGGGATTCATCGTATATTCATCTATCGTGATAACGTCTTATAAATCGATGGACACCGGTAGCATGCACGAAAAAGTGTCACGTTGTGGATAGATCTCTATGGTAACGTTGTGGACGGATCTCCATGGTAACGTTGTGGATGGATCTCCATGGTAACGTTACGTAATGTAATGGTAATGTTTTCTTATGACGTTATCACGTAAAATTATCGTCCGTAAACCGACTTTACAAACAACCATAATTTCTTTATTAAATCATTTTTTTAAGATTGAAAAAATTTTGGAATGTTACGAAGAGTGGTCTTATTTTCCTATTCATTGGCAATCATTGATGCTCGGGGAAATCCCAAACATGTTATGAATCGAGACTGCAATAGTTGCATAATTGACTTGTTCCACTTGGCACATTAATGTTACTTACTATAATAAAACCCTAATTATTCTGCTCAGTGCTAATTACGACATAATTGGCAGCATTTTCGCTACTTAAATGTGTCTCGCATAGTTTGTTGCCGGTCCCATATTGGGATACCCTACTCCAATTGAGGGGGGATTTAAATCTTCTCGGGGCAGAGGTGTACGATTGGACCCGGTTTAGGTTTATTTGACGTTCATAAACGCATTGTAATATGCCTACTTGAATAAACTATTTTTTTATCTTTTATCTTTATCTTACCAGCAAACGTGATTGGCTACGACGTAGTGCTACTGCGCTATGAGCCTAGCTTAGCTAATTGACAGAAACAGTTATAAAGATTAGGTTTCATACAAGGTTGGTGGTTGAAAGTTCAACCCCAATCTCGTGATATCCGCGAAGCATAAGTCACAATGTCCCATAATAGAAGATATGAAAAAAATGAACTACAAATCCAGTTTCATACTACAGACTGCTCCTTAAAATAGCTTATAAGCCACACCACGCTAAAGGAAAAACTCCGAAAAGGTTACATATTATGTGGTGATAAGAGGAGCGAGCTCGGTGCCTGCGCCGGCGCCGGCAGCGCCCGCATCTCGGTCACCGTGCGCACGAGTCTATGCTACGGGTTTACTCATAGTCACGAGGGAGACTACTATTTTCCGGCACGCTTTTTCCCAGCATGTAAAGGCTTTTTGGCGAAGTTATGATTTGAAATGTTTAGACTACAAATCCTTTTAGTTTTTTAAAATATTTACATAGACGAACATAGGTAACCTAGTCGATTATTTGAATTTTGATGTGATGTAAAACCTCTAGAGAAGGTGTCAAAAACAGACGATTCTCAAAATCGGGTAAGTGTAAGTAGGTTCAGCTGACACGCCCGTTATCGCCCTCTCAACTGCATCACAATTATTATCGGAGCAGTCACGGGCCGAGTGGTGATACACCACTGTCTTAAATTTATTGTGAGAGCTGTCTATTGCCTATTCGTTTGACAGCTGCCCACACAATGTTTCCAATTGTCAGCTTTCATTTCATACCGGAAACGACACTAATGGCATTATAACTAATACATCTTCAACCAATAAATTATAAAATTCCTAAGCGAAGATTTTATTATAAGATTTATTAAGTCATAGTGATGTTTCTGATACCTACGGTATGATATGAGGAAAACCATGTATCGAACGTTTTAAGAATATGATTTACGAAATATACGAACGCTAAAGACAAGAATGATTAGGAAACACCCTCACACCAGGCCATTCGAACATATACCTGATATCAGAATCAAGAGTATCTGAATGATGTCAATTAATTGTGCTCGCGTACATGTACATTGTAGGGACAAGTCCGAGCAAAATGTACGCGCGAATAACAACTAATGACCCGATTTGACCTTTAAGATACGTCAAATATTTGATCCTGATACGACATGCATTAGATATGTCAGTGTCAAAAGTGGCGTTTTTGTTTGAAGAAACGTCACTTTTGTCACTAACATATCTAATCCACATCGTATCTGGAACAAATATTTGACGTAGGTGTCTCAAAGTTTGAAACGGGCCATAATGCCCTCAGCACACGGCGTCGTAACGGAAGAGACGCGTAAGCGTATCGTAATACGTGTGTAGAACGAGATCACTACGAGCAAAATAAGTCCGCACACGAAGCGTAGCTGCGTAGTCGTAGTGTAGCGCATGAGATTTTGTATCGTAATTACGACAGTCGTAAGCGTAAAGAAAGATGCAAACAGAACGATTACGCTTACGCGACGCTTGGTGCCTCGAACTAAGCGTCTCGTACTCGTAACATTTTTACGATACGCTTACGCGCCTCTTACGCTTACGCTCCGTGTGCTAAGGGCCCAACTGAAATCATTCGCACACTGATATCGTTCTGATACCAAGTGCACGTTCGAATAGGCCTGACAGACAATGACGCAGGTTTATTTTAGTAAATAATGGAATGCACTGTTAGGTATAGAATTTCTGCGAAATCTGTCATGATCTCATGATGTCATTGTTAAATTGAAGGATCGTAAAACTTTGCCGCATATGTGGCATATCAACTCACAGAAAAAGGACGTAAGTGGCAGTGAAATCTGTGGGCGAACTGATCTAAATTATTTAAAATGTTTACGCCACGCCATTTTACACTTGAGAGCAATGGAAACGAGACACTATTTTATTGATGTGTCTAAAGTGAACATCTTTTGTTTTTAATAATGCAAAAAATTTACTTTCAGTGATTTTAAATTTATAATGACAATGCACAGCCCAAACCGCCAAAACTAGGACTTTAAAATTTGAAACATGCATTCTTCAAACTGTTGTAGCTCCATTAAGAAAGGGCCTATAAGTTATTAACTACTTCTACGCGGACGAATTCGCAGACTCCGTCTATTCGCATATGACTAGTACATTACGATATAAACACGACCGAAGGGACTGTTGTAAATCGACACGAGTTGCGAATTACCTATTCGCACATGTATCGTACAACGTTTTACAGTACTTACATTACATATGGCTCTTTAAATTTTCGACATATGTACATAATTGCGTAATGTGCTAATTATCACACTAGTGCGGTGAAATAGCCCCATATGTACTGTAAAACAATTTATAGGTAAATATTGTCGTCGGTTATCGCGATAGTTACCCAATAAATAAAACTATATCGCGATATAATCCATTTAAATTGTTTGATTAAATGATAGGTACTTGTATGACTGTTCTTCTCAATCTCAATTAAAGAAACACAAACTTATGACTAACAACTTAGTCATCTAATCAATTATGAGTATTAAAACAATCGATCAAACAATTAAGACATTTAAGAGCCGTAGGCTGGTTACAGTTAGCCAGTGGGCATTATTTTACAAGGGCTTATGCGTAAACATGTATACAAAATTTCGCTTTATTCCCATGATATTAAGGTTCAAGTCTGTATAGATGTTTATGAGAATGGTTGAGTTGTTGCACTTTCGTAGTGCATGCGTGGGAGTGGCGTAGGCTTGGCGGGAAATGGTGTGCTAGATGCAATTCGATGCTGTTGCTGTGAGGTTATAGGGTTGCCATATGATTCAGTCCTTTTGTGTTGAAAGATCTTACAGCTGCATTTGTAGCTAAAATCACCAACTGTACTAACACCGGTGTATCGATCAATAAATCATAAATCGAGATAACATTCCAGTAATAAAACCTTATCGTAAGTCCCCAATTAAACAAGCGAGTAGCAGATTTTCCGCGAGTCATGAAAGACCACGTCAGGAAATACCTGAATCGAATCTCAAAACTTACACGATTGTGAAGCTTATTCGCATTAACATAAGGTACATAATTAAATGAGTTTTTGAATGCAAATTCGCCGCGCGACTGATTGCACAATGTTAACACACAACTGACACACCTAATCAACGTACGTGAGAACGCAACACTCATATCGGGCCAATTCGAGAGTTGTGCGATTTGATTCCGATACGATACTGATCTGACATTTCTTCAACCAAAAAGATCACTTTTGACGCTGAATCGGAATCAGATCGCACAGCTAAAACTCGAATTGGCCCGTAAGTCTGGTCGGTTTAAAGATAGCATTTGTGCTAAGATTAGCATAAATAATAAAGTGGCCAATGCACTCCGTTTGGGGTCATCCATTAATTACGTCACACGAATTTCTAGGTTTTATGACCCCTCCCCACCTCCTTATCACATTTGGTCACATTTGGCAAACCCCTCCCCCTAGTGTGACGTCACATTTTTTCTACGAAATCGCCAAATCGAATTAAGTAAGTACCTAAGTATTATTAATATTTCATCAAAATATATTTGACGATATAAATATTAGTAATTTTATAACCCAAAACTACTTAGGAAAGAAAATTAAACGAATAAAAACGATTATCGTTTTAAAAACTTGTTAATTAAATGTACAGCGAATAAAATAATTTAAATAAATTTTCGGTTACTGATAAACTTAAAGTGACGTCACAAAGTTTGTGTCTCCCCCCACCCCCATGTCACAATATGACACATTTTCTTGACCCCCTCCCTCCCCCTAAACGTGTGATGTAATTAATGCATGACCCCTTTCAGCTTGAGCAAAAATCCAGTGTTTCAGCTTTCGTATGTCCCGTCCCGCTGTTCCGTACAGTTCGCGCTTATCAACCGATCCTCGAGAAATTTTGTGAGCAGGATTTTTCGGATTCACTTTTTGGAACTTTTCAAAAAGATGGAAGCCGCGGGGAGTCGCGTCTACAGCTCAGTAGCTTGCAGGACCACTAATGCAGCAGTAGTCCATAATTTTTTTAGGGTTCCGTACCTAAAGATTAAAAACGTGACCCTATTACTAAGACTTCGATGTCCGTCTGTCTGTCTGTCACCACGCTGTATCTCATGAACCGTGATAGTTCTCATGAATGTACTAGGCAGATGAAATTTTCACAGATAATGTATTTTTGTTTCGGCTATAACAACAAATATTAAAAACAAAATAAAATTAAATATCAAATACAAAATAAACTTAAGGGCGCTTCTATACAATGTTTGAACTACTTTGAACGGTCCGGAAATACCGCAGTCGACAGTCCATTCCACAATTTAGCTAAATTAACATGTTAACACTATAATAGCGTAAAACCAAAATGGAGCGAACAGCGTAAGAGGTGAACGCATTTACGCCTTTTCACATTGAATGCTCCTACGCATACAGTTGCAGTGATTCAGAAGTTATATATGCAGAGACAATGTGGTTATCTGACTAGTCTAATAATACTTAGCGCCGGCGCTACGGAGTAAAGGCCAAGAGGGCCTACCGCGAATCACGTTCGACGGTGTTGCCTCCCTGTCACACTTACGTACGAATTTACAAGTGCGACAGAGAGGCAACATGTCGAACGTGGTGCGCAGTAGGCCCTAAGATTTATTATCTAGCACGTTGCAGAAATGTCACATATTGCATCACGTTGTGGCAGTGGTGCTTAACCTTTTCATGATAGTTAACCTCGTAACCTATTTGGGAAGCAGATTTTATCCTTAATTAAGAATAATTCGCACGAAGCGCTTTGCTTTTTCTTTCCTTATGCGCACTGCCAAGGAATGGAATTCCTTGCCGGCGTCTATATTTCCGTGTTCTTATAACCCGGCAACCTTCAAATCAAGAGTGAACAGGCACCTTCTGGGCAAGCTCCATCGTAGGCCACGTCTACGCCTCGGCTAGTCTGTGGCCATGAGTAAGCCCATTCATAATAATAAAAAAAATTACTAATGCAAACAATAGGGGGAAAAAACAATACAAGTAGGTACTTTTTTAAACTTCTTAATATGTATATTACCCCAAAGAACTGCCTGCAGGTTAAAAACAGATTTATCCGAGTCAGTACTAAAATGGAAGAATTGCAAACGCAGGATTACTAGAATCGAATTATTTAGTATGTGATCTGTCCGCATGTACAAAAACAGCAATACTACTGTCCATAGGTGGACCTTATGCCTTTTGTAATAAGGTTTACGAACTGTCAGATAACAGTGTGGGCGATGGTACCTACAATTCAAATGGAAAATGGAAAATGGAAATACATTAGTGTGCAAGACAGACGATACTTCCTCGGAGCCCGCATCTCCGATATCAAAGGCGTTATGAAACCGAATAATCTAGAACCGATTCTTATATTTAGAACATGTGTATGAAAGGTTTATGATATGACTTTACGTTTTATGAAAGTTTAACTTGTATTAATACTATTAATAGCGTAAATGTCTTTGAAATAAAAGGAGTTAAATAGAAATAAAAATAAAAAGGCCTGCCAGGGATCTAAACAGACGCCCTATTATTAGGAAGGCGGAAAATCGTGCAGAATTCCCTTATTATTATTTCCTTTCCTTTGCGCTACGACATGGGATTCTTCAAGAAGCGGGTATTTAGGGTTCTCAAGGGTCGGCAACGCTTAAGTGGCTCCCGTATGTCCATGGGCGACGATGACCGCTTCCCATCAGGCGGCTCGTCTGCTCGTTTGCTGACTATTACATTAAAAAAAAAAGAATGGAGAGCCTTGGTGCACAAAATAACGACCTCATGTGGTCGCGACCCTCAGTCATGACTCATGAGGAATCGAGGAAGAAGAGAAGCAAGAAATAGAAATTACCTCGTGTATTACAAGTACAGTCAATCAATAGTAGCTGATGAAACAATGCGCCAAAAATATGTATTTCATATCAACGACATAGCATTAAATGTTTCTTTCTGTTTGTAAACAAATATTCGTGCTCTTCAAAACAATATTTATTTTGTAAATAACAAAATAAGCCAAAATATACAAAAGCCGATGTTCAAATGTTTTTAAGCTATTTGAAATGATATTTACTCAGGAAACGAACCAGAAATATGTTTTATAAATGCGAAGAATTTTTTTCTCGAATTGACGCGGAATTGGTAACCTGTGAACATATTTATATTATTTATTGTAAATAAAACACATTTTTGTTAATAACTCGACGTACTTCCGTATACAAAATGTTGGGGAGCCACGTATATAACCGTCTGTCTGTCCTATTTATTATTTGTCGCCATAAACTCTACGCCTAGACGCTTGTGTAATAGGGCTGTCAATTGCGTAATAAATCAACGTAATATGTCGCGTTATAACGTTAATCCATGGCACCGAGCCAAGTCTAAATCTAGTGGAAACAATCGAAATATTGAACACGATATTGTCATCGCTTTAGGATAGAAATTACCTCTGTGGAGACAAAACCACAAGCCTAAAACCACAAAAAACATTTCAATCTGCTTAATTTTCTGTGTAAAATCTCATAATGATATCAATTAGTGAACTACTCTTGCAAAGGCTAAACTAATTTATGAAAATACTAGACTTCGTTTACGTGGGATGATGATGATGATAATTGATAAAAACTATTCTATGTGCTTCCCTGGGTTTCAAATCAGTTCCGTACCAAATTTCATCTGAATCGGTTCAGTGGTTTAAGCGTGAAGAGGTAACAGACAGACAGAGTTAATTTATTTGCATTTATAACACGCATATTAGATAATACTAAGACAAATCCAGCACCAGCTCTTTATAACGCATATTTGCTTCTCCGACTTCTCATTTTAAATCACATTGATCATTGATGTCTTGACGATATACAATAATTTTATTAATTTTGAACAAGGAAGCGGCGACACAGTCCTCCTAGCCCTAAATGTACCGTCCAAAGCTGACAATTGTTGAACCTTATAACAAAGGCATAAGACCCACCACTGGTCAAGTTAAAAAAGCTGATACTCGTAGTAGGAAAGAATCCGTCTGGGCCTTGAACATCGATTTGGCACACGGTGGCATTGAGACGGCAATTTGTGAATCAATTTTATAGCAGTGCGAAAAAGTAGCGGCGCAATTCGGCAGATGTCGTCTACTTGTATCTGGGAAACGACGTCAAAGAACATTCTTACGGCATTCGTAGATAAAATAGTTTTTTCCTACCAACACGGCGGCGAAGAGTTAAAACAGCTATAGACTCCTTTTTAGAAAAACAGGGACTCAGCCAGTCTTCACAAAGAGGATTACCCTGAAACTTATACATAGTGAAAAAAAGGTCTCCTTCAGGTATATCGTAAAGACAAACGACCAATCATTTGGGCATCATGTTAAAAAGTCCCTCTGCAACACTTTTTGACCATATACTCTTGATAGAAATAGATGGAAGCCGTAGGGGCCTCTCCTTAGTTTTATATCAATTATGCAAAGCGTGCATGGAAGAAGAGGAAACGACAAAACAGATTCTCCTAGACTGCAAACAGGTAGAGGTATACAGGACCAAATACCTACTACTCCTTGCATACTAAAAGAGGCAGTTAAGTAGCAACTTGAAAGCATTGCTAGGCTTCATGGAGGAGCTGGGGTGATTAGAGTAGCGCTACCTCGTTTCACGCAAAATAAGCAACTCCCTCAATGGTTGTCGTTTTGCGGAAAATGCCCAGCACTTATATCGCTCAAAAATCCGCTCAAACGTTGAGATTGTCAGTTGATTTTATACTGTTTCTATAAGCTACATATACAATCGTTGTAATCACGCTCGGCAACAGAATTTAATCAATATCGGAACATGCAAACAGCAACGGTTTAGCAAGCAATCTGTGCACAATGCATAATACATTAGCTAATTGAAATGGCTAGCTTCAGACATTAAAGTCATACAATGCTGGCGCCGGGACTCAGACAGGCCATCGTTTTAAAGTTAATTCGTGTTGAAACATTGTTGGATGTACAAATACTGCCATTTGGCTGAAAAGGTTGTAGTGATCGGGTAAGATTTATTTAGTTACATGGCGATATTGTCTAAGGGCCATTGTCTAAAACTCTTGTTTCATTTGTTCGCATGGTGATTAAAACCCTGTAGAACTCGCATTTTCGGAGTTACCACACATGGTTACAAGATGGTCTGATGCTGTGAAGAGTGGTTGGTGGCACAAAACAGATAGGTACAGAAATCAACCTACATACAAAGCGCGCTCGAGCAACGCACACATAGACACTGCTCACGGACACGATATCTCGGACCAGTTGGGACCAGTGCGAGCGCGAGTGCCATCCGCTTGAGACACGCGTCTGTGAACTTTTTTGTGCAATAATGGAGAAACAAAAACAAAAAGTTATTATAACTGTACAGTGGACGGTTGTTTAAATTCAACATTAAACGGTGAATTGTCGTTTTTTAAGCTACCAGTGGTTTCAGAGAGAATGCGTATGCGAATTTATTACATTGTACATGAGAATGCGAATTTATTACACTTTAAAATATAATAATCGTGCATTTCGCCAATCTCGGAATCATCGCAAGATATTTTCTGTGGCAAATTTGTAATATAAAAATGACATTAAAATTAAAATACCTATTTGAGTTATTAATGTTATTATTAATTTATATTTCCATTCTTCCCGTTTCATCCTCAACAATAAATCAAACAACTAAATACGAGATACGATACGATAGATACGAGTGCCACTACCACGATAGGTTTTTGTGCATAAGTCATAGTTCGCAGCAATCGCAACCCTAGAGCGACCGCCGAGCGTAGGTATGAAAAGTAAAGTACATACATGTGATTGACTTCTGTACTTATCTATTTTGTGTTGGTGGCAACATGCATTGCGTGACCCATATGGCTTATGATCGCACACTATGGAGACGGAGCATAACATGGTCGCGATCCTCAGCAATGAGGAACCGAGGAAGAAGAGACACACGGTGCATGAAATTCATATTCTTATCAAAATTAGTAGTACAGTAATGAAACGGGTTGAAATGTCCAATAATAGGTATGACAGAATGGTGAATCCATTATTTCAAACGACCTTACAGGATCTAACCATCGAGATAAAATCAATCTTCAACATCAACACGGCCACATTATTTGACAATGTCAACTTTGAACGTCCACGATCTACCAAATACTCTCACCAAAAGTCTAATTCTGATGAAGGCACATTGACTGTTCTGCTAATTTTTGTGTGTAATCCATTAGAACACTATACAGGAACGGGTCCAGCGAAGGGCTCATGTGAGTCACGTGTCACTTAAAAATCTAAATTCGCTTTTGGAACAGTGGACTGTCAAGCCCACTTGTGTTTAAGCTGCTCGTAATGGAGTACCAACGTTTCTTTTGGCAAGTGCACTGAGCCCGGGAGAGTCTGATGACTCACTGGCTATTCCCAACAGAGGTTGTTCACAATGTCTACCAAGTCTATCGCCTCAGGAATAATGTAACCAGCCAATATACGTGTGATCCCAGAGTTGATAAGGATCTGAAGGTCATGTTAGACTAGGAAGGTACTGGAGGCGATAGGTTAGGTAGTTGTTACGAATGTTCCCGGTTCCAACATCCTGGCCCAATTACTATAGCTAGTTAAGGCGCGGCCGCGCCGGTTGCTACCGGATTAGATGGAATGAATGAATGAGTACGCCTGAATGGAATTTAAGTTGCGGATTGTTGCGTGTGGGAATCGCGGTTAGGTTCAGTGGAGGTCGAGGATACGGGTCGATTCATAAGATGGTACGAGATTTGTAAGGTAATTAATATTTTTTTTAAAGGTATTACTTTAGAAAGATTTTAAGTCCGTATCTTCTAGATCATGTAACATTGTAAGGTTTGGATAAATTATAAACGTCAATTGAATGTGCCAAGTTATATGGGTCACTGAGCCAGTGAAGTATTTAGTAGTCCCAGTATATTAATGAAATATATATCGACGAATGTATGTGTTAATAAACCAGAGATCGGTTTTTATCAAATTTTATTATTATTGCCTAAATATAACATCCTTATACAATATTGTTTTTTTTTCTTTTTGGTGCAATAAGGAATATCTACTGACTTCCTATTTAAATAAATTATAAACGAAACCCAGGTTATGGCGGTTTGACCACTGCAGGGCTTAGTCACTTTACTTACTTACTGCTGTGGCGCAACGACCCGAAGTGGATCTTGGTCTCTGACACCAAAGACCGCCATGCTACTCTGTCCAAAGCCGTTTTTGTCCAGTCGACTTGCCACTAGGCTTGGTGAAGCTTGGTCACTTTAGTATGTAACATTTTTGTTTTTATTCATTTTTGTTGTTATTAGCAAAACAATTGACCTTAATCTCGCCTGATAAGAACTGACAGCAGGGTCAAATATGGAAGTTCGCTGACACGACAAAATTACAAGGCAACTACCGGCGTGACATGCTAATTCCCTTAAGTCTTTTGCCGACCCCATTATTTTCTGATTCCAACCAGATTTGCCGGATTCACAATTCCGTCCGCTCCTTAAGCGTGGGACGTAATGGAGTAATTTAGTTCTTTTCGCGCGGGAATGCGGAATGGCCGAATTTAATTCTTATTTCTAGATTTTATGCTTTTAACTGTCCAGTATATCACTACAATATTGTAGGCGACGTTATAAATAGTGGTATCGTGTGACATGAGTGCGTAGTTGGGATTTATTTCAATCAACGTAGATTCTTTGTATGCCAACGGCGAGTACTAGTCTCTTACGCATTTTGCTTGCGATTTCATTCATTGCAAAAATATGTAACGGAAATTCACCATCATATTATGTTTAGAACGGGGTCCCAACTATTTTTATGGAGTGAAAAAAGACCTAAGTACAAGTCCTTATAGCATTAGCTTAGGGTCTTGGTCTTGAGGCCTAGTCGAGATGATAATGTGTAAGTACACCAACAAAAGAAATAAGTTTTTGGCAAAAATTTCATTTTTGGTACAAGCTTTTATCGCTGACTGTACTTTTCTTTCCACAGGCAACTAATGCTCATCGAGACAATTCTAAAAAAACCAAACACAATTAGGTTTCGTTGTTTTATCACCTAGTTCCTATGGCCACCTCCGGTCTCCATCATAAAATCAGCACGATGACACCATAATATTGCATTGTCACCCGACTTACGTATGTATGCAAAATTTCAGCTCAATCGGAAACCGGGAAGTGGATCAAATTTAACTTGCAAGATTTGATTAGATTACACACAGACAGACAGACAACGGTCAGGTGAAAGTAAATAAAAGCTTGTAAAAATTAATTGGGATGACAAATGCTACGAAAAGTCATTATTTCCATACATCATTTCAGTTTTGATTCGCGTGTTCTATCAACCGTTGTCATCTTGGCTAGGCTGATACATGCAACAAGTTGCTTTCAAATATCGGAACAGCTATTTCCTCAAAGGTATAAAAATTTAACAGCCAGTGTGCTTCCTTGATATATGTAACTTTAGCAGTCAGATTCATTCCTCAAAGGTATAAAAAATTTACAGCCATTGTGCTTCTTTGATATAACTTGTAGCATTCAGATTCAGCGTTAAGTTAAGGTTTAACGTAGTTCATTAAACATCAAATAAAACAAACAGACACACACTACGGATCCCTCGCCTTTTCGAGTAATGGCGGTAAATGATTTAATGACAGATGTAAAATGATAATAAAAGCGACAAGTAATGAAGATCGTTAAGGGTGCTACGATCTTTAACTGCCCTCTCAATTACTGACTTGAATTAAAAGTTCCAAAAAGACGTAAGTGAACTTTTTCTGAGTCAACTGCTAATATCAGGCACATATTGCTTGTCGTACAATTTTTCGCTATTTTTCACCTCCTCATTCCAGTAAATTCGTTCAGGGGTTCATGGCAAATTTGATCTGATCAATCCATCGCATAGGTGGTCTTTTACACGGTGAGTTCCATCTGTTCAACTAGACGCTCTAGCCAGTCATTGTTTCGCCACGAGAGGCTACCGAAAAACTGAGCATGCAGGTCTTTACAAGAGTTGAAAGGCCGGGAGTTTTCAAATTTTTGCATGGATTTCATAGAGAAATAGGTCCTTTTGAAAGACACTCCACATATGGACCATATACAGAGTTATTTCTAAACGTTAGTGATATTTATTTTCTAATAAGATATTATGATTTTATGTGAAACGGGAGAGTAACTAAAATTCAAATCGGAATATTAAGAGGGCGAATGAGAAATCACTAATGGTAGTTTATAACATTAAGTACCTTGATAACTTTAGCTTCAATATCTTCTCGGTTGAATTGAAGTCAACTTACCTGAAAAAGAGATTACTTATAAGTAAAATACAATACATAACTTATAACAAGGTGCATTAGGGTAACTTCGAAAGCAGAATATTTTTTTTTATATCAACG
Source organism: Cydia fagiglandana (assembly GCF_963556715.1). Classification (NCBI taxonomy): domain Eukaryota; kingdom Metazoa; phylum Arthropoda; class Insecta; order Lepidoptera; family Tortricidae; genus Cydia; species Cydia fagiglandana. The sequence goes on along the minus strand of NC_085942.1, from coordinate 18,469,604 downwards.
AATTAAAAAATATCCCGCTTTCGTCGCAGTAGGTCTGCGGATACACCAGAAAATGTTTTTAGTTTAGTAATTATTTGTTATTTCGAAAATTACCCCGTTTTCGAAGTAAATACACCACTACTTAACCACCACTTGTTAACTGTATGGTGCACAATAAAGAATATTTATTATTTATTCTCTTTATTCATCATTGTTCTTAGGCTAGGGTTTTTATTATTTATATCTCCTTCTTCGACATCACGGGCCTATAATCCCGGTTTTTTGATAGGCTTGCGTGGGGACACAGATCCAACACGTAGAGGCCCCTTGGAGAGCTTTAATGTCATGTAGAACGCCTGCTGGAATCCGTTCACCCGTTTATTTATCATTATTATACACCTTATTTGTAATAAAATTTCGTATAAAACTTACACAGCTAGCTAGCTGTCTTCCGTAGTTTCATAGAAATCTCATTACACGCTCGCCAGGTTTACGATTACAGTTAGAACAGAATAACAAACACCCAACAAAGCTTATAAGCCGACCCATAAATATGTTTATTATCCGATTTAGGCGTCAATATTACAGTATGTTGTTATTTGAAATATCTGATTTTGAATAATAGTTGAACATAAGATTGATGAAATGATGATATTAATTCATCAGCATCATTTTCCAAACATAACCATTAACCGCCCACTATCGAGATAGGCCTCAGATATTGAGAATACGAGTACTCGTACGCATTTTTCTTATATCTCTATTCCGCGGCGACAATATTGGTTTTTCTTTAAATTGTGCGAGGGAAAATAAAAGTTGCTTAATAAATCGAAAAAAAAATCAGATAAAATTTAATTAACTGAATTAATATTTAATGTATGCTTTCATCTAGCGTATTGAATTAGCCGTCATTTCACTATAATAAAAGTACATTTTATTTGTCTTTCTACTATGCAACTTTCTTCGCATTACTCCAAAGCGGATAAGATTTCTACAATTCCCAATAAGCTAAACTCGCGTGTATGTCGTCTATAAATGATAAACATATGCGCTATAATAATGATAAAAATATATCGCGTGCGTAATTACCATTTACCAACGACACAAATTCTTTAAACAAAAAAAAAGTTAACTGCTAAGTTTCTTAGAAACCTCCGGAAGATAAAACCGAACAGAATGGCACTTAAAACGATACCACTTCAATAACGGCAATCACATACCGATTTATTGAAATTTACGATCACACCGTTCGGATCCAACCCCTCGGCCGAACAATAACTGACAATAACGGAGAAAGAACGATCCGCGAACAATATGAAAACGGCTGTCTTGAACGTTAACTTTGATCTGAATAACGAATAAGTACCGCCTAGTTACTCTATTATGGAAGGCAAAGGCACCCAATTTATTTCTTGAGTTTATCGCTTGGTTTGTGGTGATAAATTTTCGAGTGCATTGAGAGTGGAGGCGCTTTTCTCTAGCATTTAATTTTGCGAAATATCTTTTTTTTTCTTGGCTTCCTGGAATTTGCGAAGTACCTACATACTTTATGGGAGACATAAACGTTTAGTCTATAGGATTCGCAAAAACATGTTATGAAAGCATGCTTGTGTTAAATTAAAGTACTTAAATACTACGTAGTAGTCATAGTAAAATATTTTACAAAATCGTTTTTCCTTTCAATATGAACATTAACGTAATGTATTTAAATAAAATTAAATATAAACATAATTTACATACGTGACACGCCACCTTGTCAATTCGCAGGTGGATCGTTTGAAACTACTTCAAATAGCTATTATACAAGAAAATTATTGTAATAAAGTTTGTTTATCGTCATAAAAAATGGAAATTACGAACGCAAAGGTGTGCCGTGCTGCCGTGTCTAGTGCGTTTCTATGACCATCATCAAGATGTCTAGAACCTGCTGGGTCTTGCTAATAAAATTACCCTGAAACGCCGGGGTAGGTAACACAAATATGGGGTCATCCATTAATTACGTCACACGTTTAGGGGGTGGGAGGGGGTCAAGAAAATGTGACATGTTGTGACATGGGGGAGGGGGGAGTCACAAACATTGTGACGTCATTTTAACTTCATCACTATTCATCAGTAACTGAAAATTAATTTATATTTTTTTTTTCGCTGTACATTTAAATAATGAGGTTTTAGAAGTAGGCAATTTTCGTTCCTAATTGGTTTTGTGTTATAAAATTACTAATATTTCTTTAACCAAAAATATTTTTTTAATAAAAAAATAATGCCGAGTTAGTATTGCCAATTTCGTTGAAAACAAAATTGCCTAAAATGTGACGTCACACCAGGTGGGGAGGGATTTGCTAAATGTGACCAAGTGTGACAAGGAGGGGGGGAGGGGTCAAAAAACCTAGAAATTCGTGTGACGTAATTAATCGATGATCCCTATGTATTTATATCATGGTCACAACACCTACATAGTTAGAGTTGCCATATGTTTGGATTCCCCCTGACAAACGGAAGGTTATGCTGACCTGCTAGCATGAGTTCCGTTCTCGCGTGCGGCTCTATACATCTTCAAGTATGGACTCGAGCGCGAGAACTGAACTCATGCTAGACAATCTAGACATCAGTCTGTAGCTAAAGCATATACCCAGGAGAGGTTTTCGAACACAGGATTTAACTGACGCTTTTTCTTCATCGTAGTAATACTAATACATAGTACATAACGGTAGGTACGACACCGATATTCTCCACGCTGCGCATACATATACAATACAATCGCGGTCACCACACATAGACTTACAATTCCTAAGCTCCTTCCGTCCTGTGCCAATTTAGGAGCGCGACCGCTTATACGAAAAAAATAATTCTAAGATTGTGGGACTCAGTAGGGATTTTACAAGACTTTGGGCTGTGATGTCAAGTAACTTTTATTCTTAAAAGTCTACTTGCAAACTGCATCTATTCGATTCTGACCGACCAACACATGCACATGGTCGCGTGTCTCGCCATCCACCAGCTTCCTGCCGTCAGAAGGAGCACGCGATGCAATCAATCCGGGGATTTGTTGGCCCCGTAATGACGTGAAACGACGGTCATAAAATATCCCCCTTTTATGTTACCGGCCCCGTATTTAATTGATACAGACGGAATATTGATTTGGGTAAATGTTTGGGTGGAAATGAAGTTTTCTTCTGGTTGGCTCATCTTCATACGCTGCTTATAACGTGATATTTAGGGAATGCTCCCGGTACTGACTTTGTATGACGAGAACTGGGCATTCCCAGTTCCGATACTGTATTTGAATAGAAAACCTGTATCCATTTGGCACTCCCTAGTGATGTTCATTAGAAATGTTAGCTTAACTTGCATATTACGTTTACGTATGACGTTTTCTGGAGAGACGTAGACAAAGCGGGATTGGTCTTGACTCTGGAGCAATCCAACTGGAATTTGTACCTCCCATGTTTTAGTCATTATAACGCTACTGCTTGGTGGCTTTAGATATGCACTGGATGTAGATGACCTATACGCCCTACGCTGACTGTAGGCTCTAGCCTACAGCCAGCGTAGACAGTTCATTATCCATAATGAACTACAAAAAGTCGCTTAAAGAGATAATTAAAACATTACACAAATGCGCAGACCGCATTTAAACATAAATATAGTTTCAATTTAAATGCGCGCGCAGCATTGAAGCCCAGCAGGCGCGCGCCGGAGCGTGACGCACTAATGTGCCCGGACATGCATATTTGCACCTCCGTCCTAAGCGCGGGCGCATTCAGCATGTATGTTAATTGCTGCGATGTCTTGTTTAGGGTAAGGTAGGAGAGACACTGTGCTACAACTACTTCTTAAGGTTCCGTCACACAGGCGCGTTATCGTTTTACGTATAAAACGCTCACGCCCCGCCCGGAAAAACCCCTTTATAGACGAAGTTTTTAAAAGACGCGCCATGATGAATGTGAACGTTATTAATCTTAAAGACAATGTTTTTTTAATCGCGTAGAGGTAGGTTTAGGTTGCTTAGTTGCTAATAAATAGAATAAGTATTAAACTGCCCAGACAGTGCCCTGGGCATAGGATGCCTTGAGATCTATTTCAGTTTTAATTGATGTAGTATACATAGTGTTTCTACTTTGGATTCGTAGCAATAGCAGTCAGAATGACATAGTATTTCAGTGAAATTAAAAATCAAAGATGACGAAATTTTGTCAGTCTTCTTTGACATATGTTTACCGCTATACCTGACATAGGTACCTGTATTACTCTTTTATTAAAATATATTTTGTCACCCGTCAATTCTATAGTTAAATCGTTATACGACCGACTGTTAATCGATTTTAATGAATGAACGAGTAAATTTTTTTAAATCATTTATTTACAGTTGGAGTGGCAGGGACAAACCTCGATAGCACGTAGACCGCCGACTCCAATTTTGAGTTCGTATTTCGGCAAAAACACGACACTTCGATGAGTTCACAAGCACAGGGTTGCACGTGACGTCACTGATCTTCTTTAAAGTACTTTTCACTTGATTTTGAGTTTAATTAGAGGAATGCAAACTTTTTTGGACGCGCCCGCGATGAGATTTTATTTTGCACTGGCGGTTGGAGGTGAAGGGAGTGCGGGGTTGGAAAAGGATGTTGCCAGGTATGATATATATAAAAGATGCGTTCGAGTGGTGTGTATGATATATTATGAATAAGTTTAAAATTAATTATAAAAATGTATGAAATCACAATGGCGTAGCCAACTTCGGGGCGCCTAGAGGTTTCCTCTACATTGCGTTAAAAAAAATGAATATTAATTAATATAGAAACTAATAGTAAGAGTATTTTTATTAGCTAAGTTTGTACTATGTTAAATTTAATTATTGCGTAGGTAACGGGCAGAGCCGAGTTACAGGACGGACATAAGTTCCTGAAGAAGTAGTTACTTTAGCGACGCGAATTACATTATCTTTTCCTGGGAAAACCTCTGAGACAACGGCGAGAGGCCAGAACATAGGATGAGCATTATCATCTTTAATGACAACAACTGTTCCCACACTCACAGGTTTGGAAGGTGAATTCCATTTATCGCGTTGTTGAAGGGAAGTCAGATATTCCATGCTGAAACGGTTCCAATAACTCTGAACAATTTTATTTAAAAGTTGATAGCGAGTTAACATATGATTTGGAATATTATTATCGACTTTCTCCGCGGGTAAAAATTTAAGTGGAGTGATATTTAAGAAATGACTTGGAGATAACGCGGTCGGATCAGAAGGATCCGATGATAGGACGCAAATCGGACGACTGTTAAGCAGCCCTTCAATTTGGACCAAAACTGAATTAAATTCTTCATAGGTTAAAATTTGATTACCTATAACTTTATATAAGTGAGTTTTGACTGACTTGACATTAGTTTCGCTTAAACCGTTAAAGTTCGGACCATAAGGTGGACTGTGTTGAAATTGAATTTTATGTTGCGCAAGGTAATTACTCAAATAGTTATTATAATCAGTGGACTGTATAAGTGGGTAAATTTCGTTTAATTTGTTTTTCGCACCAATAAAATTTGTACCTCCGTCACTATATAAAATTGAAACCGGACCTCTGCGTGAAATGAATCGTTTAAAAGCGGCAAGAAATAAGTCCGTGCTCAGATCGGAGACCAATTCTAAATGGATGGCTTTTGTTGTTAAACAAACAAACAGGCAAATATAAGCCTTGTGGCTTTTAACTCCGCGTCGGCGTATATGAGTGATATAAAACGGTCCGCCGTAATCGACAGCCGTGTGTACGAATGCTTTTACTTGAGAGACGCGGATGGCGGGGAGGTCACCCATCGGTGGTTGTGTAGATAAAGGTTTAAGTTTGAAACAGGCGTTGCATTTGTGTAATCTTTGGCGAATTAAATTTCGAGCAGATAAAATCCAATATTTTTGTCTAATTAATGCTAGTACTAAGGCGGGACCGGTATGCAGGTTCGACGAGTGATAATAATCTACTAAAAGCGACACTATTCTACTTTTTGCGGACAGTAGTATTTGATGTTTTTGATCAAAACCTAACTGTGAATGAGTGAGTCTACCTCCTACTCTTAGGAGACCTTGGTCGTCAATAAATGGATGCAGTTTAAGAACTGATTTACTAGGAATTAGTTTGTTATTTTTAATAACATCAAGCTCGCGAGAGAAATGTGTTGCTTGTTCGTAGCGTAGTACGCGATATTCTGCATATTCTAAATCCTTTGGAGTTATGGAACCTTGAGAGTGGAGTAATTTTGAAAAACGGAAAGCGTATACGAGTGAGCGAATGAATTTAGTCCACGTCGAACATCTTACAGCGAGGTCGTGAATTGGGTGAGTAGGTTCATCCGTAGATACAGTTTGCGCGGGAAGCGATGTAATTTTAATTTCTTGTAAATCTTCCTGTTTATTATTGTTTATTTTAAATTCTTTTACAGGCCAGGTATTAATCGGAGCGGACAGCCATTGCGGGCCGTGGAACCAGAGTGAGTTATTTACTAATCCTGTTGGCGTTACAGGCCGCGACACAATATCTGCAGGGTTCTCTACACCACGGACGTGGAACCAGTGGGAAGCGGGTAAGTACTCATTTATTTGAGCTATACGATTAGCTACAAATGTGTGAAATTTATAAGCGGGTGAATGAATCCATGTGAGTGTTACAGTAGCGTCTGAAAAAGCGTATATTTTATTTATAGTGCATCTTTTACTTAGGACGTCGCGAACGGAATTTATCAATTTTGCGAGTAACACAGCGGCGCAGAGCTCTAAGCGAGCGAGTGTTTTATTCGGATTGGAAACTTTGGATTTAGCGGTGAGTAATTCTACTGAATGCGCGGTTGAGTTTTCATCTGAATCTATGCGTATATAGATAGCAGATCCATAGCACTGCTGGCTAGCGTCGGCGAATCCGATTAAAGTTATTCTGTTTGTGGACGTGATGCCAATATGACGCGGTATTTTAATTTGTGATAAGTGCGGAAGTTCCTCATGGAATTGTTTCCACTTGGAGAGAATGAAGTCGGGCACTTCATCATCCCAGTCAAGTTGAAGTTTAAAACATTCTTGAATGAGTAATTTCATGTAAGCTACGACCGGGCTAATTAGACCTAGCGGGTCGAATAAGCGCGCGGTGACAGATAGAATCGAGCGTTTAGTACAAGTTTCTGGAAAATCTATGTTTGTTTTGAAATGAAAGTTATCGTCAGTCGGCTGCCACTGCATACCTACGATTTTAGTGTCAGCGTTGGGATCGTCATCAAATTTGACAGCGAGAGGGCTTTTTTGTGCGGATGGGACGCGCGACATTAGTTGAGTATCATTTGAAATCCATTTAACTAAATTGAAACCTCCCGATTTGAACATAGCGGTCATCTCCTTATATATTTTTTCTGCCGTATCTACGTTATCCACGGAGCTAACATAATCGTCGACGTACATATGGTTTTCGGCTTCATAAGCGGCGAGCGGGTATGAATCGCGGCTATCTGCGGCAAGTTGTCGCACGACACGCAAAGCTAAATATGGTGAACTGGAAACACCGAAACAGACCCTATTGAATTGATATATTTCAATCGGTGAATTAGTGTCAAACCTGAATAAAATTCTTTGGAATGAGTGATGATCAGGAGAAAGTTTCACTTGAAAATACATTTTTTCGATATCAGCGGATATTGCGATTGAAAACATGCGGAGATTTAACAACAATTCGAAAATATTATTCTGTAGAACTGGGCCTACATATAGTAAATCATTAAGTGATTTTCCTGAGGTGGTTTTACAACCTGCGTTCAGTACGATACGCGTCTTTGAAGTTTCTTTGTCTGGACGATAAACGGCTCTATGCGGAATGTAATAAGAATCAGTGGTTTGAAAATCATTTGGGACCTTTGTTAAATAACCTTGATCTATGTAAGTTTGAATAGTTGCGTTATAATCTGACCGTAATCCAGTTGAGTCGAGTTTCTTTTCCAAATTTAATAAGCGGTGCTTCGCGGCAGCATAAGAGGATCCTAATTCGGCAGGCGAGTGTTTGAAAGGAAGAGCAACGGTGTAGGTACCGTCGTCATCGCGCGTGTAAGTTGACTGAAAATGTTTTTCACATGCTTCGTCATCTGGACTAAAATGGATTTTTTCTGGGACATTTTCAATTTCCCAAAAGCGTTGCGTTAATTGATCGAGACAGAAATCTTCAGTTTGGCAAAAGAAAGTCTTTTCCAAATTGTGAGCGTTTAATGAGCGAGTTTCATTTTCGAGCGAGTTAGGAAAACATTGCGCCCTTCCTCCGGCGATGTATCCGAGAGTAGTTTCAATACCTACAACCGAGGAGGTCGGCGAGGTCACTTTACCTGGTCCGAGTAACGTGGGAAATAGTTCATTACCTATCAAACAATCTATTTCACCCGGTAAGTAATATTCGTCATCGGCCATGGGCAAGCCTTGAAGATGGTCTAATTGCGTGGTTTCTAGCTCGGCGCTAGGTAAAATGTCCGTAATTTCATCCATAACGCGGCAGCAAACGGTATAGGAACAGCGTGAGTCGAATCGAGAGTGTATTGTGAGTTGCGTTATTCCAAACGTGCGGTCTTTTATGTTTCCTATGCCATTAATAATAGCGGGTGCGGGAATTATTTTTAAATTTAAGCGTTCACAACAAGCCTTCGTTATGAAATTAGTAGCCGCTCCAGTATCCAAGAAAACGCGTAGGCGATGCGTTTCATTGTTACTATAAACGTTAACAGACGCGGTCGGGCATAAAACTAACGTGTCACTGTTAGAGTTTAGCGCGGGAATGGTAACTGATAACGCGATGTTGTCGTTATTCACCTGAGCGCTTGTCTGACCGCCGTGCGTGCGAGCGGCACTCGCCGTAGGCGAGCGCGGCTGACGCGGCGAGTGAGACAGAGACGGAGGATTCGCGGAGCTAGTGCTTGGGAGCGGCGCTGTAGAAGCGCGCGCGCCAGCCGAGTTGTTATTATTATCATTTGCTGAATCAGCTGATCGCGGGGAATGCGTTGTATTCGAATGGGTTTCGTAGTGTAATAAAGAATGATGCTTCTTATTGCAAATCGAACACCGGTTTGTTGATTTACATGTATTAATATGATGAAAACCTAAGCAGTTTATGCAAAATGTGTGTTGACGAACTATGTCGTTGCGCGTTTGAGTATTTTGTTTTAGGAAATATTCGCATTTGAATAGAGGGTGAGAGAGTTGAGAGTTACACACTTTGCATGATCGCGGTTGAGTGACACTGTCAGAGCTATTAGACTTGCTGGAAGTCTGAGGTTGCGGAACGGTTACTTGAGTACAGAATGTTTTTATTTTATTAATTTGCGGTGCGGTTTTGTTAGTGATCTGAGCGCGAGTATTATTATTATAAGTTTGAGTTTGAGAGCGCGACGGCGCGTGGAGTACTTGGAGTTTACTCTGTTCAGTTAAAAATTTCTTTAAATCACTAAATTTAGGAATTTCTATGTGTCTATGAGCCTGTTCGAACAGGTCGATCATAGTTTTGTCCAATTTGCTTAAGGCAATATGAGTTATCATAAAATCTGATAAGTTATCAATTTTCAAGCGCTGCAATGCTGCTTCAGCGGAACAAAAGTTATCAAGTATATTATCGACTGACTGTCCAGTCTTTTGTTGTAACATCTGGTCTAAATAGACAGAAGCCTGTACCCTAGTATCTTGGTATTTTGCTAGAAGAGCTTGCCATATGATGTCATAGTTTTCAGAGGTAGCAGTTATTCCGGAACAAACATTAAGTGCTTTGCCGGAGAGACATCCTATTAGGTACTGGACCTTTTCAGCATTGGTTAAGCGAGTATTAGTGTGTATGACACTGCGGAAATTTTCATAGAATACTGGCCACTTAGTAGGAGTACCATCAAAACCTATGAGTTGAAGCGGGGGCAACTTAGTGTTAAAATTATTATTTTTCTTTTGGTCCTCAAGCTCTTGCCTCAGTGTGGTTTCCTTTTGTTTAATGTAACAATATAACTCGTCAAATGTATTTAAAATACTATAACTCGGCTGAGCCTCAGGATTTTCTTTGAGTTGTTCAATCATAAGTTTATCAATTGTTTCAATATAATCTGAACGCGTTTTATCAACGGATTGAGCCCTAGCTAAGAATTGTGTGCGTGTGACATCGTTGGAAACCTTCAAGCTTAAGTTATAGACGTCTTGAATTATTTGAAACAGAAATTGTTTTTTATGTTCTAAAAAAGTAATCATAACATCCTCGTCGCTTGAACCATCTTTTGATTTATTGCCTCCCCCCATGTTGGTAATAAGTCAATTAATAATATGCGTATGCGTAATTTGCGTGAAGTTATAAAATGAGAGTTTTGTCAATTAATTAAAATAAAATCAAAGCGACGAACTGTGCGCGGCGCGTATAAATGTAAGATGGCGGGTAGGTAGGTATGTATAAACGGTGCAAGCGGCGAACAAATTTTACAATTGACTTGTTGAAATATGCGCGATTTACCAAAAATATGCTTTGAATCTTAAAGAATGAGTGAAATAACTTGTATTTAATGATAACTAGTTGTGAAATAAGATGAAATAAGCGTGATGCGCACCAATTAAAGTATGGTAGCACGTTGAGTGATTTTATCGAATATACGTATAAATTATATTTTTAAGTGTATGATTACTGTAAATATGTACGAAATAATGAAATATTTATATATATAGGAAGGATCCGGATCGATAAGGACCAACACTTGGAGTGGCAGGGACAAACCTCGATAGCACGTAGACCGCCGACTCCAATTTTGAGTTCGTATTTCGGCAAAAACACGACACTTCGATGAGTTCACAAGCACAGGGTTGCACGTGACGTCACTGATCTTCTTTAAAGTACTTTTCACTTGATTTTGAGTTTAATTAGAGGAATGCAAACTTTTTTGGACGCGCCCGCGATGAGATTTTATTTTGCACTGGCGGTTGGAGGTGAAGGGAGTGCGGGGTTGGAAAAGGATGTTGCCAGGTATGATATATATAAAAGATGCGTTCGAGTGGTGTGTATGATATATTATGAATAAGTTTAAAATTAATTATAAAAATGTATGAAATCACAATGGCGTAGCCAACAGTATACAATATATGTATATACAGTGGTACAACTAAACGAAATTAATAACTAGCTTAAATCTAAAATAGGCCCCTGAGGCATTGTACCAAGGATGCTGGCGGCATTTCCCCGCTGTAAATTGTTATTATATTTCTTTGTAGCATGCGTCAATGTTGCACAGTATCTGATTACATAAATAAACACAATTTATAACACGCCGCGCCCTGAGCGGAACAGCGCAACAATCTCGCAATCTGTAAACTAAACCTAAATTAATTTGTTTATTTTTTTTCTTATTAATTTGCGAGTTTTTGCCACTTTGCAAGCTACTGTTTGGGTTGTTATCGGACCCATTGTTTCGGTGAATTCGCGCGTGTTATCATATCATACATACTTGGGAGTAATTAGAGTAATACTTACATTGTTTTTTTGTGAAGCACTTTCCGGTGAAGTTTTGGCTATCTTTGCATTTTTGTGCGTCTCAAAAACAACAACCTAGGAACCAACCCTCGGAAGATGTCTAATTGTCTATTTATCATTATCAACACTACTTGGCTATTACAAAACCTTATTATAAAAGCCTGAAGTCCACTTAGTTAACGAACGTTACCAACAGTAACATTCCTAAAACCTTCCTAATGAACAAAAATATACAGTTCTGTTACACCAAGTCAGTAGACAAATGAATGAGACGTGCGCTCCAAAACAATCGATTTTAATTAGGGATGTACCGACTAGTCGCCGACTAGTCGGGAAAGCCGACTATCCGGCCACATTTGTAGTCGGCGATTAGTCGGCGACTAGTCGGCAAAAATGGCCGATTAGTCGGCACTTTATTAGTGAAAGAAAAACAGAATAAAATCAATATTTACCATATGTTTTATGTTTATTTTACTTATTTTAGTAAAATTTACCTATTCAGGGTGCATACCTACGAAAACTTTTGTTCATATAATTGACCGTTTGATCGTTATCCTATGTTGGTGGACTGATGTTTTCCTCTACAGGTCGATCTCAACTGATTCTCGTGTAACTTCATGTGCCAGTTCGATAGTAAATTTTTTTTAATTCAGTTTTTGTTTATTTAATGGTGGAGCCATGAGGAACTATTAATGTTATTGCAAAATTTAGAGACTTAGTCAGGGCACGTTGCTCGTAAAGGAGCTGACCACAGGGGATACGTTCTTAACTGGCGACTACGTACGGGGAATAGAGCCTTGGAAATACCTCCTACAAATTGTACTGACCGTATGCTCAGGATCGCAAAGTAAAAGAACTAAAGACAGAAATTGAACGAAGATTCTTGTGATAGGTCTTTGAACCTTTTAGAGAAGTAGAACACCTTTCAGCCAAGCTAAATTATGATGAATAACGCAACCAAAGCAGCAAAACTATGTTTTTCACCTCAACTTATACGAAACTAATGATCTGGCCGACTAGCCGACTAGTCGGCCGACTAATCGGCCATTCGAGCGCCGATTAGTCGGCTAGTCGGCTAGTCGGCCAAATCAATAGTCGGTACATCACTAATTTTAATATATCACCGACAAGATAAAGGGGTGAACGGCGACAGTCCCTCAAAATGCATGTTAAATGACACGAATTGATAGCTTAAAACACTCGAGAACTACTCAAATCGCCAGCACGCGCGTCGAGTACCAAATAAAGTAACCCCAGGCTTCGAAAAACAACATGGCGCTGTCGAATTTGTCAATTATCTTTCGCCCCAACCACTTAACATGCATAAGACGATACAGGTAGAACCAGATATGGTTTTGCTAAAATAACTATACAGTCTAGACAAGCTATAATGAGACTTGTGTCGTTGTTGTTAAAACTCTTTCCGAATGCATGTTATTGTGGTTTTATTTGTTGCAAGGCGGTATTTTTGCTTGAAGAGTTTATGAATAGGGGATGGCCGAACTTTGATGGATGACGTGGTCGTATTGTTTTGTTTGAACGGCTCAGTGAATGGAAAATTGAGGTAATTCATACTTCTACTTCTAAGAAGAGATTGAGCGTTGCAGAATGGTCGACCGAGCATAATAAATACCAATAAAAGATCACAATAAGAAAGAAAGTTTTATTTGTTCTAGCGCGTTACATAAACTGGTTAAAATATTAATGCAGGAACATTTAGTATTATAAAACACGTCAGTTTTCTTACTTATAGGTAACGATAATCAATATTTACTTGTTAGACCAGCGATGTATGACGAATTGTCACCGTTGTGAGTCAAATGATTTTAGCTTTGCCACGATATATTATGACTTCCAATTCAACCCCAAGGCGCACCAATTTTTCCAACGTCTTGGAATTCTTTTGTTCTTACAAACTAGTGTATTTATTTAATTTTGACACCCGATAGCCCTTGTATCTCGTACGTCCATAACTACATACATACATACTGGTGCGAGTGAGATGTGCTGCATATCAAATCTAACGCAGTATCAGATTGAATAATTTTACGGTAAAATTATTCAATGTTAGTATGTCTCACAGCAGTTTAAATTCGATCGGTATCAGATTTTTTAAGGTTTTTAAAGGTTCAAATGCCACCGTTGTTAAACAGTACAGTATCGACAAATCGTGATCTGTTGGGGCGGTCGGCAAACGAAGCATTCACATAAAACGTAAATGTTTACGGAACACATTCCGATGACCCTACGCTAAAAGGATCGAGGTGCTCCGATTGGGTGACCTTATCAATCGCCGGCTGCTCTTATTTCGGGCGGGAGATATAAATAAATAGAAATATACCTATGTTTCTATACATACAGATTAGCTTGTCAATCGCCAGGCCATACGTACACGGAGAACTGACTTTTGGCAGCAGGAGCCTACCGCATTAGGTTCCTATTTCACTGAGGCGAAGATGAGAGGAAGGAAGATTTTTGACATTAAAGATATTGAATTGAATTGAATTGAATCAACCAATAAAGGTTGTAATCCAGCGGAGCGGAGAAGAGATGTGGATTAGAACCTATTGGTTGATTCTTCTTATATCCACCTCGCCCTCGGTGCCAGGCTTGTACAAAAATAAATTAAAAATTACTACAATACACACTTAGTAAGAGAACAGCTCGTGTGTAAATGCAATTTAATTCATATTTTCAAGATTCTGCATATAAAAATTAAATCAACGGTAAAACCACAATTGTTATGTAGCAGACAATAAAGATTCTCTTCTAGACAACGAACGAAGGTCAACGGCAAGAGAACATATTTCACATTTAAGCACAATAAAACATTTACCCCCACGAATTTTCCCCTAATCACATACGGCGAGCGTCATTTCTTAAAAACGCATTATAAGCCTGTAAAAATCACATACAAAGTTGCATTTTTCCGAGACAAACATAATGGTACACTATGTAAAAAAAGACTTACAGCGCCCTCTCGCTGTCAGGGAGGGAAGCAAGGTGAAAAGTACGAATTGGCAATGTTTAGGTCGGTTACAGCAATAAAAGAGGGTGAAACATGGGGTGAGTGCTAGACCAATTAAAAGCAAAGACGTAAATATTGTCGTATGAATAATAAATTTAAACATGTCAGATAAGTGGCAATTTTATGATAAGTGTAAACTAAAGCCCATCACAGACGGAGCGATAATATATCGGCAGATACCGTAAGTACGTCTTTGGGGCTATTCGTAAATTACGTCATTTTAAATTAGGGGGTGTGGGGGTCTGGACATCGGATGATGGTAGCATGACGTAGGAGGAAACGGGGTCATTCGAAGCATGATTTTTGGATGACCTGGGGGGGGCAAAAATCGTCAAATATCGATGACGTAATTTATGGACAGCCCCTTTTACGTACTATTTGACAGAGTTCACACACGAAGCTGTAATTTATATTTTGGTACCTTACGATATCTCTACAGATGCCTTGCGATAAGATAATCCAGGACCATTGGCTTCACAGGCAGGGTCACTTCCCACTAGGCCAGACCGGAAAAAAAGGCACTTCTTACATTCTGCTTCTTTGTGGTCGTACATTGTATCCGATATCGAATATGATAATGTAAAAACGAATCCGATAGAGAGTGTGGTAAGTTTACACGACGGCATAATAAGTAGTTCACCGCCGCCTCCGCATCAAATGTGGACATGCCCTAAAGATGTTATAAAATGTATAAATAAACTTCATATACAGTGCATTTTTCCTCGACTAACTATATTAGTATCAGCAGATGCACATGCAGCTGCAAGCCACTCCACACGGCCGTAACAAGTTAACAAAACCTGTCATCTAGAACTCATTTGCAGTTAAAAAGGAAATCAAACTGATGAGTCACGTAATAGACGAGTTTGACTCGGTGTGTTGAAGTTATTTTGAAGTTAAATAGACATTAAATCAATTTGTCAGGGCATTATTGTTTTAATTATACTTTTCAGCTGCTAGAATGATTAAAGGCTTCGTCACACAGGCGCGTTTCCTGGCGGCGCGTGAGCGTTTAAACGGATTACACATGAATAAGTTACGAAAGTAGTACCAATGTGTACTGATCATATTCTTCTTTTGTTTATATTTGAGCCAGATCAGGCGGTCTAGCATAAGTTGCGTTCTCGCGCGGAAGTCCATATCAGAAGTCGCGCTAGATCTATGGAATCGCGCGCGAGAGCGCAACTCATGCTTGCAAATATTTTCGTCGCACGATGAGGCGACAATACGAAATTTACGCACTTGCATGGCCAGACTTTACCCCAGCCTGAGAAGGGGTAGTACACGACGCATTTAAACTGACTTGTTTATTGAGCCATAATTCAGACGTGCAGTCGTTATAAACGGCCATTCCACTCAGATTAAAACTAAAACTACCCTCACTAGACTAGTATTATAGGTATGCGTGACTGGAATAGTGCTCGGAGGAGACGGTTGTAATTAAATTAGGGGTGAAGGTTATGGGTTGGAAGCATTTTTGGAATGGCTGTGTCATTGCGAATGTGAAAGTTCAAGTGCCTGCTCACACGCTATTATATTTCTAAGTAATTCTTTGTCTACGCTATTTGCGAAAAATATACTGTAATCACTATTACATTTTAAAACAATTTTTGGCCGCGTCTCGACGTAGAATGATGTTTTCCGTGACAAAAATGATCAAATGTCTCTCCACTCTCTACTCATATAAAATTTAGTACTGTTTCCTTATTAAATATTATCTAAATAAATATCGAAATAAATCTAGATAAACTTTTGTACTATTTCCGTCCGTACTTACAAAATACTATCCAAATCTTATAAAAAAAAACTTGAACATATCGACAAAATATTTGTACTTATTGTAAATTTTAATCAGTGTTTGTACACTTAAAAAATATTCCCTTAATTTCGCGCAAGGAATAAATAAAATATATATAACTATATTTATGTTGCCATTACAAGTGAACTGTACATTCTTATTAGTATAAAGATTTTAACCCATATTTATTTTACGCTATTTATTATACAAATCATGGTTAACAGGTAGAATATAATTTGTGCTTAGCAATAAATCCGAGATTGTACATCCTATTCATTGTTGTTCATTTCTTAGAATGGTAACGTTTTTTCACGTATATTTCGACTATTGAGGACGATATACAGTTAGCGCCACTTGAAAGTCTTAGGCCGTGTGTCGTAAATTTAAATTTCATTGCTTTATTTTCTTTAATGGATACTAAAAGTTTAAGACGTGTCCCGGGACAATAATAAACAAGCGTCGCTAATTTTATGAATATAAAGATGTCATTATTAATATTATTATTGATAAGTAATTACGTATTTCGTACGATGTGGAAATATTTTAGTGACGTTAAATTTTCTTACTTACTAAATAATAAGTTGTACAAAACCTATTATTAATAAGTTTATAATTCTCTTTAAACTTAATACTTACCTTAAAATGGTTGCTATGACGGCCGAAAGGAAATCTTTAACGTGTCGGTGATATAACTTAATGCACTTGTGTCGAGGACTAATTTGAGGTTTTTTATATTATTTATACTTTTTATAAATTGTCTATGTTTTTATGCTATTTTGTTTTACCTTTTGTTTTAGATCTAGTTGTCATTAAATGCTCATGTCTGAAAGCCCAGCTTTTTCGTTTGCTCCCATTTTATATAGCTATCGAAGTAATAATTGTCCTGGATTCCGGGACAACTTGTGAATAAAAAAAAAGTTTCAGCCACCACTATTAAGCATCAAGGGTGGTGCATCCCTTTATCTCCTTATAGAACCATGACAACCCCAAAGCAAATAAAACAGGCTAACCAAAACAAATTACAGCAAAATCTTGTTTAGCATAGGGTTCCGATCCGATTGGGTATGGAGAGGCGTTTAAGAGTAAATCTCTCAAATAAATGATCGTTTACGGAAAAGGGTCCAACCGACACGCTTAAACGACTATAATCCGACCTTTTACAAAAGGTAGATGTAGCCGAATGGACTAGGGACGCTACGAACGTTGGACATCTATTCGGTACTCGGCCAATTCGGGAAAATTTTCACTATTCTGCCAAATAGGTAGTATACCTGATTTTATAAGACCCAATTAAAGGCCTGTGCACACCGCCTTACGTGCGTTAAAATGTTGGAGCCGCACACGCACACGTCACGTAAGCGGTGTGCCGTTTCTCATAAGGATCTGTATAGGTACTACAACGCCGCACGCGCACGTACACGTCACGCACACGCAGCCGGTGTGCACAGACCTTAAACTTTACCGCCCAATATTATATTAGACTTAAAACGTTGAGAAGTTGTTAAAAAGAAGAACTTTCTAAGCATTAGTAGATTGCAAACAAAGATTTGCTTGACTCTGAGCGTCAAATAATAAACCTTAGCAAATTTGTAGGCGAACATTTCTAACTCAGTGCCGAGTTCACTGGGACTGGGACTGACTCGAGGGCCTCACTAGTTTTCATACAAAAGTGACTACACAATTTGTCGAATATTCGGCGCCAGGCCAAAAGTGAGACCGAAGTTTAAGTATTCGGTGAAAGGCACTTTTCGTGGCATCTCTAGAACGGACCCATGTGCTGAAATGCCCGCGTTATCGTCCGTACGTGCGGTGAGTTGGGATAGTGGCTTAACTTTTAAAACGTAGCCCTATTTGGTAGGCATTCTCGTTTCTTGTAGCGTAAATATGTGTTATGATGGCGCAGTTGAAACGTTCTCAATTTTCTTATTATAAGTATATAACCAAATCAATTTGAACTGTTAGTGATATACTCTTAAAAGATACCATACTTTGATTAGTTTAGGACAAAACTATTTTTTGTGTAAAACGAGGCAAACGAGCAAAATCACCTAAAGGTAAGCAATTACCGATGCTCATGGACACCTGCAACACCATAGGGGTTGAAAGTGCGTTGCCGGCCTTTAAGATGGAACGCTCTTTTCTTGAAGGTTTTGGGTGTATCGGTCCGGAAAACTGCGGGTGACAGTGCACAGAAGTTTCTGAACGAGATGCAGGAAGTTTCTGGAGAAACACACAGTAAAGAACTGCCAAATTAGAATTAACTAGATTCTAACTTAAAACCTTCTCGTCAACCGTCTGGGTTAAACGATAAACCTATAAAACCAACAGATATACAGTCCGGTCGCGGTACGATTGTAAAGGCCTGTGCACACCGGCTTGCGTGTGCGTGACGTGCACGTGTGCGTGCGCTAAAATGTTGGAGCCGCACACGCACACGTCACGCAAGCCGTCTCTCATAAGAATCTGTATACTACAACACCGCACGCGCACGTACTTACACGTCACGCACACGCATCCGGTGTGCACAGGCCTTTAATATTGTCGTTGCATGATCTACCTATTTTTAAAAACATAATAGAAATTTGATGTAAATTACTACATATTCATGAAAACTTGAAAAGACGCGTAAAAACGCACAAAAATAAAAACAAGCCATCAAAAAACGTCCAACCCGGATTACTGTTTCCAGCTAAACGGCAAAAAATACAAAACCCGGTTTATCCCACATTGTGCCTCGTTCCCACACTCGTACCCCAGAACTAAGGTTTGCAATCCGGATCCGAAATGTATGAAATTATCCGGATCTGGATCCGGATCGACGGATCTTCCCATACATTTCAGATCCGTCGTGCAAACCCTACCCAGAACATTGCAAATAGGAAATCGCAATTTGCCTAAGAAAAGTGGATTTTAAAATTTCTCTTCAACTATATTTTTTTAGGACGTAAGTGTGGTTGCAGTTGGTGGGAGTTACGTCGTTTTGAGAGAGGATTGTTCCTTGAATACAATCGGAGTTACAATGGTTGCGATCAGAATCAGATCGCGCGGGGAAAAAATATTGTAAAGCGCAACTTGTTTAGATGTTAAAGGGTTCCGTGTAAATTTATTGAGTACAAACACCCCGACCTTACGGTAACTAATTTAGGTAACTATTTATTACAAATAAGCGTAGGTACAGTCAACAACAGAGCTATGAATACAGGCAAACTGCCAAAAATATGTATACACAACGTTAATGTACAGGCAATTAAGTACTGTATACATATTTTTGACACTTTGCCTGTATTCATAGCTCTGTTGTTGACTGCACAATTCATTAAAATCCACGTAATTGATGTGCACGATGTAGACAGCAGCTGACGACTTGTTGCTGCGATCCTACTGAATGGTTTCATGTATTTCTATGAAAAAAGGAAATAACATTACGATTTGTACCTTTACGAAAAACGACATAGTTATAAACATGAGGTTGAGTTAAAAAACCAGAATAATTAGTATGTCTGTAATTTATTTATCGTATGGTAATACACATAGTTATTAAATGTACACTGAACATCAAAATTTACAACTCCGCATAGATATAAACTCGCGTTTATTGTCAGGTTTTTAAAATCCTCAACTGGACCATTGTATCTGGTAACAGCGCACTGAAATACCATATGATGTATGTGGTATTGCAACTATATTAATGTATATATAGTATTAAACTCACTTAAATAACACAGAAAACCGTCTATAAATGATACGAGAAATTAATTCCAGACGTAATGCCATCTAAACTTCCCAGGAACTTACAAAATTAGTGCCCGCGCAACCCTAAAAACTAGGAACAAGCTAAGATGGGCTATTGAAAAGGGACCGTCTCAGGCCATCTGCCACAGCCGGCGCCCACGGCGACCAAACGACGCACTTACGCAGGACAGTCCCGTTTCACAAAGACTTGGGTAAAGTAGACCCCACCAAACTTACGCCCTTTGAGATGATGCGCACGATTAAGCGTGTAACGACGCAATTGGATTGGGCAAAAATGTATAAGGGTCAAATTATGGTTATAGTCGAGTATTATTGAATTTTGAAGAGGTTATAAACAATGGATTGTTGTTATATTAAGTTTATGGTGGTACTGCTGAATAAGAGAAGTGAAACAGTTAAGTTTTTTTTCGTACAGTATTTATACACCTGCCAAATCTCAAAGAAGTGTCTCTAAAACTACGTTCAGAAATATAAATATAAATCCGAAAATAACTGTGTCTGGCTGTTACCTCTTTACGCTTAATCCGGTTTCGATCAAATTTGGCATGGAGATAGACTGAGGCCCGAGAAAGGACATAGGATAGTTTTAATCAATGATCGTCACCATACAATACAATACAAATACTCTTTATTGCACACCTCATTACAGAAAACAATACAAATAATACAGGAAGAAGAGGCACCATCTTCTTAAGCAAACGAAGTCGCGGGCAAAAGCTACTTTATCATAATTGACGATATCAATAACTTAAATTCTATCCTAAACTTGGCCACCCTACACAAATACATCATGTAGAAACTACATATTAATATAACAAAAGCAGGGACGTAATTTTTGAGGCAGCACGTGTTCGTAGTCTATGGGTTCGACAAAAAAACAAATCCTTGTCTATAGATAGGGGTGGTTATCTGAAAGAAATCCGCCATTTTTTGCAAATCCCTATTATAATCGATCGAGATTGCAATCGGTGCTGTGACAGTTTAAAGATTCACTTGCTTTATTTAATACTTCGACCAAAAAAAACTAAATAATATCTGTATATATTCATCCCAATATAAGCAAAAAATCTGAGTAGTCGCTATATGGAGGCGTTTTCTGATTGTGGCATTTCATCAACCAGAAACGTCACTTTTGGCACTGACAGATTCATAACAAATTCAGATCAACTCCATAACC
The DNA here is from genome assembly GCF_963556715.1 of Cydia fagiglandana. Classification (NCBI taxonomy): domain Eukaryota; kingdom Metazoa; phylum Arthropoda; class Insecta; order Lepidoptera; family Tortricidae; genus Cydia; species Cydia fagiglandana. The sequence goes on along the minus strand of NC_085942.1, from coordinate 18,448,371 downwards.
TGTTATTACAATCAGAATACAAGAAGTGAAAATTAAACTCAATGTAATACCAATCACGAAGTTATCCCTCATCACCTTAGAGCATTTAATAACTGGAGTCGCCTTTAAGAGCTCACCGCTCTGCCGAAAAAATTGCACAATTGTGCAAGCCTTTGTATGGACTGACATGGCTATTTGTACGTTATGTATAAACCATGTAGAAATAGCAATACATTTGACGTCCCCTCGTCCGCAAAAATCGGCAGACTGTTTCGTACAGAAAATGACAGCCTGACGTCTCCAGTTACTAAATGCTCTAAGCTCATCACACGTATATTTTTCTTTCTAGAATATAATTAAGGTAAAAATCAACCGCACGCCAATTCTTCGATGTTCAGTGAGCTCGTAATGCGAACGTCCCTCACGATTACCTGGCGTGTCATTAAATTTTACGTAACATTTAAGGCCTGTGCACACCGGCTTGCGTGTGCGTGACGTGCACGTGTACGTGCGCTAAAATGTTGGAGCCGCACACGCACACGTCACGCAAGCGGTGTGCCGTCTCTCATAAGAATCTGTATACTACAACACCGCACGAGCACGTACACGTCGCGCACACGCATCCGGTGTGCACAGGCCTTTAACCTCGTAAGTCCTGTGTTTTTTCGACGGCAGTAGTCATATCTGCCGGTTGTACTATACCAAGTACAAACCAAGAATAGTGCTTCAGACCGAAACAAAAAGACGTCGATTTTAGAGATTTTTTTGAAGTGAGGTTTTATTTTTAGTATTTTTATGGTATGTTTATTATGTACAGCACCTTTTTATGAAGGAAAATATTGAAAATATTTTGTACTTGTGTGAGTACATTAGGCTTTTACACAGTATAATAAAAAAGTTAAAGGATTTAATGAATATTACAATTAAATCATATATTTTCTCTAAACATCATTAAAGTAAAAAAAATACTTTATTACAACATAACTAATCTTCTTCTTATAAAAAGGTGAATTAAAAAACCTCTTTTCATTATTTTAATACTATACTACATCCACGGAGATTGGATTTGGGTGTTCAAAACCTAGACTAGATATCTAGACCTATCCCTTGCACTTTTCCCACGTCTCGCCCTTGTGCACTTGTGCTTCTACCACGGCTACGCCCACCTCATTGACCACGAGCACTTTGAAATCGATGACTAGATACACGTCCGCCTACTGCAACTTCTATTTCTCCATCTTCATATTCCGAAAATGAAGAAAAGTCCCTATTTCATGCTTGGTCGGGTTCAGATATAAACATATATTCTTTATCCGAGTCCTTGAAGTCATAGTTATTGAAAAGTCGTGGTATTTGCTTTTCATCAAACGCTAGAATAAGAAAAAAATACTTGTAAGTTAGACCGAACGTACTACCGTAAGTACAAGTTATTTTGACTAATCACAAACCTCCTTAAATATACAGGTATTACAGGTTTCTTTGAAATATTGTTTGTTTTACAATATTTATAATTTAAATATACTAATACATTCGTAAGACAACAGAAAAAACAAGTGATTACTTGAATATAAACTGATTATCTTACCTCGTGCTGGCCAGTGACCTGACTGTGTGGCCATTTTGCGAAAAAAGTGACACTGACACTGACAGTTGACATTACCTGTTTAACATGGCGAAATTGACCATAGAATATAGAATAAGAATGACCGTATCAGTGTTGCCGTTGTAAAAAAACTACCCAGTAAATGGGGAATGAAAAATTTGTACTTCAGTAAGTACATTAGGCAGTAACGCCATCTATGTAGTTAAAATGTCAGGTCTGAAGTGCTATCCTTAATTTGTACTTATACAAGTACGCGGGGACTTACGAGGTTAATATGTGAGACAATTCCGACCGCGGGCGGCCTGATGAGTACGGCTACCGATACTAGTGCATAACTAATTATATTCCATCGTATTTTCAAGGAAACGTACTAACATGTCTTGCTATTTCAATGTCGGTACCAAAAGTACGGAGGTTGACTGAAGTAGCATGACAGATACGAACGTTTCCGAGAGAATACGATGGAAATCAATTAGGTATGCACTACATACTACATCTGTACCACGTGTTGATACAAATAAAAAGATCCAATTGGGAATTCCACAAAAAGGTCTACTTTGTCGAAAACGTGCCGCGTATGGGAGATACTCGTACCTTAATAACCTTCAAAAAATCCGTATTATATACCGTTGAATTTAAAGCTAAGTTATCAAACGTTATCATGCCAAATATCCCAGAATAAACCCAGTGACTTTTGCAGTTTTGAATTTGGAACCTTCTTTTATTCCATTATAGTTCAAAATTTTAATTTGTTCTTTTTAAAGGAACTCAGGACTTAGGCGGCTAAGCTTTATCAGAAGTGTTAAAATAAAACCGGGCAAGTGCGAGTCGGACTCGCGCACGAAGGGTTCCGTACCATAATGCAAAAAAAAAAAACAAAAAAAAACGGTCACCCATCCAAGTACTGACCACTCCCGACGTTGCTTAACTTTGGTCAAAAATCACGTTTGTTGTATGGGAGCCCCATTTAAATCTTTATTTTATTCTGTTTTTAGTATTTGTTGTTATAACGGCAACAGAAATACATCATCTGTGAAAATTTCAACTGTCTAGCTATCACGGATCGTGAGATACAGCCTGTTGACAGACGGACGGACGGACGGACGGACGGACGGACAGCGAAGTCTTAAGGTGGCCACTGACGAGCCTTCCAACAGTCCAAATAGCGTGGCTGCAATCCAAAATCGGTCCGTGAATGTCAAAAACGTACAATGTTTAATATTAGGATGCCTTCCATTTGGATGAATCCATTGTAACGGCATCCATTTGGAAGGCTCGTCAGTGGCCTGCTTTAGTAATAGGGTCCCGTTTTACCCGTTGGGTACGGAACCCTAAAAATAGCCTCACCTACCCGACACTTTTCTGGAATGCCCCCTATTGCAAGGTATAGGCTCGGTGGTTTGGGAGCTACTGTTAAGTAAGTAAGTAAGTAAATATTCTTTATTGCACCAATAATTATACATTTTACATACATGTAAAACTACAAAGAAATTTTAATCGAACAATAGACGGCGGTAACAACAGGCGGTCTTATCGCTAAAAAGCGATCTCTTCCAGACAACCTTTTGGTAGCAGGAAATGCAGAACTCAAACAAAAGTCAACAGGCAGTGCACGGAGTGAAATATGGAGACTATCAAACACAAACACACATATTACATACTACTTATATTACTGTTAAATGTACCATTGTAATGATTTTTAGACGCATATCTTTTTCATCAGCATCATATCAGCCACTTATTCCGGTCCTCAGCCAATTTCATCCTTAGTTATTATTTGTCATTATCATTAAGTATAAATAATTTTCTAGAGGACTTGCTGTTTTAACAGCCATGGCATGTTTTTGAAACTATTGATGTCATGTTTCTTTAAAAATATAAAGCTAAACAGATACCCCCAAAAGATATGTACCAATTATTCATACGAATTAGCAAAGCCCTAAACATGTCACAGTACACGTTCAAAAACCGCCAAACATTCCAAAGAAAATAAAATAAAGTTCATTGAATACTCGAGTCTTATGAGATAAAACCTTTAAAATACACCACTTAGTAACAGCGAGTACAATCGAATGTACACCTAAACCCATTAACAATAAAGTTCCATCTCCAATCGAGATACGCTCAAGTTATAAAATCGCTTATCGCATAACGTCTTAAGTTTATAGAATCACGCGTGGACATACGTCGTTTTGTGATTGGTAAGGATGTAGGTATTACGAGAACCGGATCCGTTTCCCAAACAGTCGGACAACCGGTCCGGATCGGGCTGAATTCGCAAATTGACAAGCTGCGGTGACGATGATCGGTGTTGCGCGGTGGGACAGTCAATTCAATTTTAAATGAATGTAAACATTTGATTGGTTGGTTGATTGATTTGTAGACGGGTACCTAATGAGAGTAATGAGTTAACACGGGATAAATACATGTCACGGGATAATCTTACGCAAATCGACCTATACTCTGTATCTTTAGGTATTTAGGTATTTAAATGAAAGTAAATAAAATCTACCTTCAAATGGCTCCTTAAGCCAGTTGAGGGTAGATGAAAACATTACATGATCTTGATCAAGTGACAGATCTAGGCCGTTTTGTATTTGGTTGGTTAACCAATAAATGTTAGAACTACTCGAAAATTTACAAATTGTTTGTTTACTTTTACATACGTAAAGATACAGACTATAGCCTCAGGCTAAGGCTCAGGTTGGGAGTACTAGACGATGATATATTATATGTTAGATAGATCTAAACTAAATGAACTTCTGATTTTGGAACCTTACGGTTTAAGAAACCTTTTAGCCCCTCCTTACTAATTTTACTAATACAACATTTTTAAAGATCCAATCTCATATTTAGTTTATAGTAGGATATTTCGTTTGAGTAATTTCTCTGTTCAGTTTGTTTTTATGGTCACTATAGTCTGAGATAATAAAGCAACCAGCCTCCGGCAGTGCAGACAACATGGCTACATTATTATTTATTTATTATTTTACCATTACTGTAACGTGTGAAAAATAGTGAAAATTACCATGTAGCAGAAAAACTGACACCGTAATTAAGTAACTTTAAATCAAACTAACGTATTACATAGGGATAATTGTTATTATTTAATAAACTCTTGGGTCGTACATCTTTTCCTGCTAATACTAGTGTAATAGTACATTATTGTCGAGGCTCGGAAGTAGCTACTTGCAGGCTGAGGATTCGTTTTAAACGGACGACCTTGGGAGTCCGTTTAATTGAATCCGAAGCCAGCAAGTAGCCTTCCAGCCGAGTCATATATAGTGTTTTTCTTTAAAATGGTGCAAGAAATATAAATATCATAGAAATATTTTACAAAAGCAACGTTCTTACGTATATATTTTCACAGAAAAAAGCCCTTGACGCCTTTTTATTTTTTTTTAATAAAAAAATAAAAGTGTATATTCTGCCGAAAATACGCCAACCTATTTGAGACAACTAAATAGTCGCGGTATTAATCATCTGTTTGGCTGTTTGATGGGCCTGTGCCTTCATTTGATATGGCCATTACAACTTTTAAAAAGTTTGGAACTCGACAAATAATGGAATTTGTATGCAATATTGCAGTCCTAAAATCGAGACTGCAATGTTTTTAACTTTTTAATTTTGACTTGACCATAAACTACGCGCTTCGCGCCCTATTTTTTAGACGGCAAAGTCGACTTTGCCGTCCATTTTTGAGAAAATATATATAAGGCTCCGCCATTTTGAAAAAAGTCTAAGAAAAGAATCGACATGAAAATCTATATAATCGAACCTGAGGGGCTACAACCGCGGAAATCGAAGTTCGCAAATTGCCTTCATTGGAGTAAAAGAGAAAGATCCCCGCAACTTGCGAATTTCGGTTTTCGCGGTAGGCCCCCTGCTTTACCTACATCGTTCATTTACATTCCCGAAGGTGGTAATTCGAGAGGCCGCGAGCGGTTTCTCACGCTATCTCATTTCGAATTTGGGCGCGAAGCCGACCTGTCAAGAATTGCTTCGCGGTGCTTACACACGGGGTGACGTAAAAAAAGTTTTGGAAAATTATATTGATGGACGACGTACTGAGTTGCGCCCTATATGTGTCAGCAAAACTCTATCTGCTAAGCAAATTGCATGGTCCAATGCGTAAGCACTAGTTTTAGCAAACATTACAAGCAAACAGTTTTGCTAACCGTACTTCTAAGGCCTGTACGTAAAAACTTAACTGGAAGAGATCCCTTGAAGGGATAAGTTCGCCTTCTCTTTGTACTTCTTACTAATTGTAAGTTATTTTTAATATGTCTTTTTGTACAATATAGTTTACTACTACTACTAAAAGCTAATATTGACAAACACACCTACTTATTAAATGTTTTATTTTTTTACCAATCTTGACACTTGTCTCACATACTGCCAGTACTAATAGCTTTATTAAGTAATACTAATAGCTTTATTAAGTACTAATTGACGCAAATAAACAAAAAAGAAAGTGTAGTTTGTTACAAATAAGTATGAACGATATCGCGAAGCGGTTAACATGCAGTTTGACATGTCAATTGGCACTGCGTTGGTGTTTCCTGTCTTTACAATACATTAAAGTTATTAAGAAGTAATAATCTGCTATTAGCTTATGCAAATAGGTAGTATATTGCATACAGTAGCAGAGAAGTGTGAAATGTCTCTGATCACATGTAATTGAAAATTATTTGACCACAGCTATTTCGAGAAGCACATATTGAAAAAACACATGCTTACTCGTATAAGGTGTAGGTATCGTGGTTCCTTCATTGGGGTAAGTAAGTCCATAATTTTAAGCATTATTCCAGTGTTATGTGTTGTACATTAATTTGGATTATAAATGGGTTTTATGAGACTTTTTTTGATTAACTCATCACAACACAAGATACATTAATTGAAATAAATTCTCCATACAATTAAATGCTAAAATTCTAATTAAGCTGTCACAATTTTATAAAAATACAACTTACACGATAGATGAGATAATTACGAAATACAAATTCAGAATTGCAGACAATGCTAAAACAATTAAGGTGCTCGTCAAAATCGTACGTGTAGACCGAAAAACATAAAATTTTTCTGATATATTACACGGTTATTAAGTTTTTTATTTTAAAGCAGGGTCGTTGGCATGGCATGCCGTATAAGAATGCGACTTTCACTGCACACTAAATTCAATTTGTCAAATAAAGTTTTAACGAGGAAAGCCTAGCCTAGTCGGTAGTGACCCTGCCTACGAAGCAGAAGGTCCCGGCTTCGAATCCTGGTAAGGGCATTTATTTGTGTGTTCATCACAAATATTTGTTCCTGAGTTATGGATGTTTTTTATGTATATAAGTATTATATATGTGTATATTATATATATCGTCGTCTAGTACCCACAACACAAGCCTTATTGAGCTTACTGTGGGACTAGGTTGATCTGTGTAAAATTGTCCTATAATATTTATTTTATTTAAGTTACGTGGCCCCAGAGGACGAAAGTGTCGTCATAGGCCAGGGAAGATCCGATATACGATCATTCTCAGTACAGTCAGCATCGATATATAGGCTGCCTTTCCACTGAGGTGTAGACGAGAGCTGCGCGGGAATCAACCAATAGCATTGCAGGTTGTCTTCTTCCGCTCCGCTCGATTACATACATGTAATTTACATATAATTACGTATTTATTTTAGCGGTGGGATGTGGGAACATGGAACATTAAGCGTACAAGAATACAGTAGGTACGAGTTGGAACCCGGCGACGAGTCGTGTCGCCAAGTCATGTCGCTGTGTTATAATTTCGACCCCGAATTCAGAACGATAGCGCCATATCAGGCGTGGCTCACTCCGCGATTTCGTCACTTTGCTACAGGTAGCTAAAAGTACATCGTTCCACTCCAATTTTGGGGAAAACCATAAGCCGCGCGTAGCGCTGTCGCCACCTAGCGGCCATATCTGTGCTGATCGTAATAGACGCGTTTTGTTAGAGAGTGAGCCTTCTGTACCTAGTACTATTATGTATTCTGTGGTCTTATAAGGCTCAATAAGGCTTGTGATGCAGTTG